>NW_028289097.1:1576804-2303608 GCF_059628265.1 Tinamus guttatus | reverse complement strand
CATCACCATTTGCAGCTTAACATTATTAAGGATCAAGGAAGTTTTTATATGCAAGTTTAACTTTAACCCTGACTTGTTTTCCATGGTACTCATCTTTCTGAACTGCTTCTTTTCTGAAACATGATTTTTAGTAGAGAAACATCAACATGGATAGTACTAAGACTCATGTGCCACACGTCTGAAATTGCTTCTAATGAAAAATGGTTTCATCTGGCCTGAATGCAGTTGCACAATCTTTTAAAGTTTTGACACAGCAAAACAGGAAATTCATGATGCAAACTCTTCGGTTATTGGTTATAAAAACAAACATTGGAAGTATTAAAAGCACAATGGAGAGGGGGGAAAAAGAACACAATGTGGGGAGGGGGAAAGGAAAAAAGGAAGGGGTTAGACTGTGCAGGGTCAACCTTAAAAATACAATGGACAAGGCATTTAGCAAATTAACTTCCTATTACACTTGGTGAGTTATGAAACTAAGTGGTTAAAAGCATTTATCAACTAGGGCAGTAAGGCCCTTCTTCAGCAGAACTGAATCTTTCTACTATTAAAAAAATAAATAATTAAATCACTGAATACATTCAATTAACGTTGCTGATAGAATGGCTTAGCCTTTGTCTTCTATGAACTGCAAGCCTTTAAATTGGGGAACGTCCATTTTAAAAACACATATTAGCTAAATAGAACTGACAATTTTGTTATCTCAAACTTGCTATATTAAAAACAGCAGACAACTCTATTTCTGTAAAACTGCAGCATGTGCAAAACACCTCTTTATTAGCATAGTTTCAGTATGCATTCTTCTTCACGATATTCATAATATGATACATAAGTGGCATACATGCTGTAGAGTTGCACATTATGCTAATGAAAAAACATGCAAGTCTGCTCAAATAGAGCAGCAAAGCAGATGCATAACCATTATGGATTTCTATGAAAAAAATCTGATCACAGGTTGACAAACGATGGAGAAGAAAAACTGGAAAAATAAATATTTTTTTAGTAAAAGGACACAGCAATCAATGAATACTTTTATATTCCATTATATGACTGCTAAAGGCTGTCAAATGGATTCAAATCTATTTCCTCTAAGTGATGTAGGCAGTCCAGTTAATTCACGCTTAATGAGCCAACATCCTTTAGCAGAGAAATTACAATTTAAGGGGGCTTTGCTGTATTTTGCACGTGCAACCTGCCATGCATTTTGCTCACATTAGGTAAGCATTAAAAACTCTTTTTGCTTGCAAGACCTGCACGTTTCTGCAGGGCTGCCACCAGGATTCTGCTCCTGCAAGGCAGCACACACTGCAGTAATTCTCTAGTTCTACAGCAAGAGAGGGAGGTTATCCTGTGCTAATCTACCACGAAAATAATATTGACACCCAGAAAGCTACTGTTACAACTCCGGGATGCAAGAAAAACATCCTCAAAGCCCTCTTGCTGTCATCTGTATCAACAGATCCAAGCGAAAGGCATGCAACTGCCTCAAATATAACCTAGCCTCCTAGTCCTAAAGATAAAATGAGCAATAACAAAATTAAAAAGGCTGAGGGGCTGCTGCAGGGCCCGGGCGCTGCAAAGGGACTCGCCAGCCCCCGTCGCTCTGCACGCCCGCCTGCAAGGCGGCACGGGGAAATATGTCCCAGATCACGCCGGGGGGGTGCAGGGCCGCGATTATCTTCCCCTGCAAAAATGTTTTCGTGCCACCTGCCATGCGGTGCAATGCGACACATTCCGCCCTCCCCCCGCCCCGCGGACTCACCACACGGAGCCGTAGGCCCCGGATCCGACCGGGGAGAGGTTCTGGTAGCGCTCGGGCACCTCCCACACCGTCTTGTTGAGCTCCTGCCGGTAGAACTTGGGCCGCTCCTGAGACATGTCGGCTCCGCAGCCCGCCCGCCCCGCCCGGCGCGGCGGGAGGGGGACGCTCGGCCCGCGGCGGCAGCAGCGGCGGCGGCGGCAGCCCTAACCCCGCCGCCACCTCCAGCAGCAGCAGCAGCAGCGGCGGCGGCTCCTTCCTTCCTCCTTCCCCCTGCAGGCGGGGGCAGCGCCAATGCCCTCCCCTCGCTCCCTCCCTCACGCCGCCCGTTGGCCGCCGCCCCCCCCGCCCTGGCGGCGGCGCCGCGCTCGCGCCTCGCGCGCTGAGGTAACCGGGGCGGCGGCGGGGGGCGCCTCGCGCCCGAGCGTTGGGAGCCGCCGCCCGCCCGCTGCCCTCGCGCTGTCAGTACGTGTCCCCCCGTCCCCAGCCCGCCCTGCAGCGCCGCGAGGTGAGAGGCGGGAGGGGGTTAAGGGGCGGGGCGGCGGGGACGCGGCAGGTGACGCCCCCGCCGCAGGCGGGACGGGGACGGTGGCGGCGGCCGCCCCCGGCTCCGCCCGGCTGCTCTGAGGCACCCGCCGCCGCCGCCGAGGCCCAATGGCTCCGCACGGCCGCTCTCGCGAGAACTGCAGAGCCCGCCGCAGAGATGACCCAATATGGAAGGGGCGCGGGGGAAGTCTCGCGAGAGCACGGCGGGTGGGGCGGGGCCTGGTGCAGGGGGCGGGGCACGGGGTGCCGGTGACGTCGCGGAGGAGGCGGGGCCGGCGCAGCGGGTTTCCCGCCGCCCCGGGCCCGGGCCGGGGCTTCCCTGTTCCCTGCCGCCGGATTTCCCCGGTGCTTCCCTTTATTTCACGTGTCCACGAGTCCCGTCTGCCCTTTTGCCACTCGGTTGCCCATAGGGCAAGTTTGACAGAGAAAAAAAAAAGGAAAATCAATGAATAAACTCAAAAATATGACTGAGACAGGCCCCGGGTTGCGAGCTGAGGGCGCCTTGCCCCTTTTGGGGGCTTCGTGGTGGGGCCACGGGCAGAACTCAGCTCCCTCTGCCCAGTGTTTGTTTCCCACTTAGGTTTTTTAGAGAACAAACTGTTTCTCAGCGCTGCAATATGGCTTTATATTACCGAAAATACCTACGTACCAGATGGTATCTGGAGGTTGGGCGTAGTTTATCGTGGAGCCTGTGGTGTTTTCACCAGGTAGCAAGTGCGGAATTGCAAATAAACAGCATTAGGGTTTGGAGCATGAGGCCTGAAGCTTGAGGAGGACCAGTTTTGTCAGCCGTGCCGTGCAAGGCGGACACGTCCTGCATGGACACGCAACGTAGCTTTTACTCCGGTGGCTCCCTGTGTCAAAAACCTTCTTGTTCCGGACGCGGGCAGGCAGAATGGGACCCTGTCCTCTGCCTCCGTGAGTCATCGTTGGGGTCCAAACAGCAGGAGTGAAGGAGAGCTGAACTTTACCCCTGCTTGTGTCTAAAAGATAACTTAACTCATTGGCAGGATGGGCTCTTTAATGTCTTCCATCAGCAGACTCTACCTTCCTGTTGTAGTATTTTACCTCAGGAAGGTGCCTGTGCTCAAAGATGACACCAATAGGCAAAGCTTTAAAAACTTGTGCTGGGCCTCAAGAACAAAATGAACAAAAAATGGCTCTTAAATCTGCCCGTGGAAGATCTGGATTTATCTCCTGTGCACGAAGAGGGAGGAACTGTGCCTTAATGATGCAGCGCGGGTGAGACTTGCCCAGCAGCGGCTCTGCTGGGGTTTTGGGCGGCCTATTAGATGCAGATTTTACACAGCATTTTGCAGCACTTATAGAGCCTGAGATTTAGCTGCGGTCTTTATGATTCAGATCTAGACCATTTTTTTCCTCCTGGGCTGGAAACAAGGAAATTGAGAACTTGTTCCCCAGCCCTGGTTTGGAGATCACAAAACAGAGGGGACCCAGGCTGGTCCTTCCCACAGAGTTGGAATAAATCAGGTTCCCAAAGGACCCAATATTCCTGCAAGTGATTTGGCAGTTGATTTATCTCATCCTAAGAGCTGCAGATCTTTAATGGATTTCAGTCTCCAGAGCTTTGACTATTGGTTCCACAGGAGTTATGCTGGGGTGGGCCAATCACATATTATACTTTTTAGTGGTTTTGTTTTTAAGAGAGACTTCAGTAATGACCCTGTTGTTGTTTTCCTTCAGTCTTACTGGCAAGAACAAGCTCTTTGGTTTTGGCCTCCAGCACTTGCTGTTCCTCTGGTTTCGACCATTGGTGATCAGAAGACTCTATGGAGCTAGATGATGATATCACCAGGGTGTTACAACCAACACCATTCAGAGCCCAAAGAGACGTACAAACTGAGGAGCACTTCCAGACATACTTCAAAAGAAACCTGTCCTCCACCTTATGCGGGGATATACAAATCCCTCGAGTCCATCGGCGGCTCCATTGCAGGTGAGTTACATGCGAGGAATCTGACAGATGCGTAGAAAGTAAAGAGGCTCTTGAAGCCCAAGTATACAAAAAAGGTGCAAACTTTCCACTGCTGGTAATGAAAATGCGAACTGCACTGATTGATAACTGAAGCAGAGCACCCAGTAATGGCAACTCGCACCTGGAGCATGAGAGCGGCCTAGCACCGCGCTGCATAAACTGCCATTTGCAATCTGCACAAGTCCCTGTTCACTTTGGGACTATGATAGCAAGAGGGATATATGCACTGCAGAGCCAAACTACCATTAGTCTTGGTCCCCTGCAGTGCCTCCCTTACCCTTGGGGCATGCACAAGCTTGCATCTGCTTTCTCGGGTTTGTGGATTTTGCTACTTTTGTTTCTTAAATTTCAAGACCCATTTTCTGTTCCTTCTTAGTGGGGGACATAGAAAGTTGCATAATGGTATGACAGAGATTGACTGAAATGCCTTTTCCTTATTTTGGAGCTGTGTTCCTATATTCTTTGACAATAACGGCTGAGGTAAGCGTATTGGTGCAGCGCTACTGCTTCAGCAGCCTGGTTTCCTGTTCTGGGATGTCACCGTCACCTCCTTTGGACGTTGTCCTGGGGTAGAGGCATCTCTTCTTCCAGAGGAGCCCCAGAAAGCTCTCCTCTTGGCAGCGTGTGAGAATTCCTCATATTCTTCCAGCCGGGCAAATGTAATCAAAAATAGGAAGCTCTTTCATCAGCTTCCCTTTCAGTTTTATTTGACTATGAATACTCTCAGTTTTCTTTCTTTGGATCCTGACTGGACTGGCAGTCATTATGTATTTACTCTGGACTCTGCAAAGTCCTTGTAAGAAAGTAAAAAAAGAAATCTCTGATTCATCATTTACCCGAGCTTTGTCTCAGCAGTTCACGGGGACTAAAATGTATCCTGAAATGTGGCTGTTCTGGGTCTGTGGCAGGACTCGAGACCAGGCCATGGGGGAGCTTCCCCGAGGTGCGGGGGGTTTGCTGGGATGTATCCACCCGCTGCAGCCAGGAGGGACGGGACCACACGGGGAAAAGAGCTGGGAAGCCAGAACTCCCTCCTTCGGGACAGCCGGCTCTTGTATGAGCTCCGCTCTGCAGCCCGAAGCTGCGGATTGTGCTTTACTGAGGCTACGGTGAAGTAATTTCCTGGTGGTAACTGAAGGCAAATGGAGTCGTAATTGGAGCAGCTACTGGTGTTTTCTCATTTCTCATTCATCTTAAGGACTCGTCATCAAGATTAATCTCTGTTTCAGCAATGTCCTTTCGGATATTAAAGAAATAAGGAGGAGACTGGATAAAGTTCTGGAGCCAGAGAAACAAAAATCCTGGGTAGAGAGTGGTGAATTGTGCTTAATTATGAAGTGATCATTCAACCACCTGCCCACCAAGAAACGCTCGGTGCAACAAAATAAGTCTTGTCCGGAGATCAAAGGCAGAATGTTGCTTTTATGTTATAGCTAATATTATATGAAACTTTATCATTGCATTTACTCATCAGTAGGAAAATCTCTTTATTCCCTCCCCCAGCTCCTTGTATAAGCCCCATGTCTATCTTGCTTCTGCATACTCTTTTTCCCTGTTGTTTACCACTTCCCTATCTCGTGTTTTCTCTGTTCCGCATTTTGTATTCACTTGGCAGCCCAGTATATTGTCACCTTGGATAATAAAATGATGGAAGGGATCTCAATTCTGTGACATTTACTGGAGTTTAGTCACCACAGCCGCTGCCCAAGGCTGACGGAGCCCTGGGCAGACCCTGCATCATTCACATTTGCTTCATAATTGGAAAATTGCCAACACTGCCAGTGGATTAGCAAGGGGGAAAAGAGCACCGGGCTGTGGGGTTAGTCAGAGTTTACCTACTGGAAATTCTGATTCAAAATATATAGGGAGATTAATTTATGCATGTCATGTTCTCCCTGTATCCCTACATTAAATAATGTAATACAGGAAGCACTTGACTGTTTCTTGAGAGGTGGAAGTGACTTGTCTATGTTGTTTTTTCCCCACGGGTGTCGTTTTTTTATATTTTCCTTCTAGACCAGAATAGGAAGGATCCAAATCCCATCTCCTATTGTTCTTCTGCATTAATGAGGTCAAGTAATTGATGCATTTGGAGCTCAGGGCGCTGGAGCCGAGAGGATATCATGCGAAAGGCGCACGGGGCATTTGCAATTCATCCGAATGGAATGCGGAGGCCCGGGTGCCAGCTGGGGCTCCAAACGCTCCTGCCGGCGTGGGTCACGGTACACGGTGCCTGCAAAGAGCCCTAGCAGCGTGGAGAGGATGCTGCAGAGCTGGAGGGAGCAAAAGGCATTACTGCTTATCTAATTTTTTGCAGGTTCTCCTGGAAAAGGTGCAAAAAGATCATATTCAAGTTGTTTCCTATCCTGAATTGGCTTTTTTCGTATCGCTGCAGAGAGTGGCTCTTGAGAGACATACATGCAGGCTTAAGTGTTGGCATCTTTCAGATTCCTCAAGGTAGGCAGAGAGAAAAAGAACTTTCTTAATATCTTTTGTATATCATCAGTTTAAATTTGACCTGCATATTTTCCTCTTCTTCTTAAATGTGGGATTATGCAGGAGTTTCAACCATATAAGTTCCATAATTCATAACCAATTTGTTTTCATATTTTTAGGAAAAAAAAATCTGTAATCAGACAGTACACGGTATAATTTCAAAAGCAGGACATACTTTTTTCATACACAAAATTCCCCTTAAATTAACTCCAACACATAAACAGCAGCGTCATTTTCTTCTATTGTGAACGAAATAACATGGTCTTCGCAACCCACACTGCAAAATCAAGTGTATTAGAAACTCACAGCGTGGCCACCTCACTAGCAGGTGGCCTAAAAGGGCAGTTGCTTTGAGTTTCTAGTTAGCAAGTGCCCCTGTTGCAACACAATCTCTTTTTTTTTTTTTTTTTTTTTTTGTTACTAATTGGCCTGAGTGGCTTTATCAGGTTTTGGGCTCCCTAAGATATACATGGTGGGAGTTGAATGGCTTCTTGCCCACCTGGCTTGTTGGCCAAGACCTGGCCTGGCGTGTGGGAGGTATTATAAAGAAGACTCATGCTGCCTATATTGTGATGGTTCCATTACAAAATATAACTCGGGTCTTCATTAGAGTTGTCAGGTTTTCATCAGCAAAATTTTACTTAAATATATTAACCAAAGATGAGAGAGTTTTACCCGTTTGTTTGATTTTAGAAATATTTTTGCCTTCCAGGACTGCTAGGAGTTTTGCTGACCAGGTTACCTTTGCCAGTTATCAATGGCTTCTATTCTGCATTCTGCTGCTCAATGACTTATGTCATATTTGGGACCTCGCATCATATCTCAATTGGTGAGGTTTATCTTGTACTGCAAAATGTTTCTACAGGTGTTAGACATTACATGCAATGCTGTTTCAAAAGCTGGCAAGATGTCCTAGTTTATTCATCTGTTGACATGCCAGTGTTATTTAGGTGAGACTCCAGAGCCCCAAATTCTCTATTAATTGTTCCACTTCTGCAGCTGATTTATGGTGAGAATTTCAGCAAGTCTGTCAAGTGAAGGTGCTTTAAACCCCAGCCCAACAAGAGCTACTGCAGCTCCTGTGTCACAGCATCAGTGCACAGGGAGACAGCTGGACTACCATGGTGGCATCTCCTACATACAGGGCCAGCACAAGCTGCTTCTCATTTACCCCCAGCATGAGACTATGAATCATGATTTAACTCCTGGTCTGCCCCTGAGGCCGGGCAGTTTCTTGTCATGAGCTGTTGATGGTTTGGCATTCTTAATTTTCCCAGCAACTAAATCATTGGAAAGATGTTTACATCTGAGGCCCTTCACATCATCATAATAAGGGGCTATGTGGAGCTCCTTACATAACTGGGCACTTCTGTGTCTGACTGTATTCTGAGACTTTCTCTCAGCTCATGACAATGCACCTGTTTTTGTTATTGTTTTTGTTTTTTTAGTATAATATTTCTGTCATGCACCTGATGCGCATCAGAGACTGCACTTGTAAAACTGTAGAAGGAGTCTGAACTTTCCAGATAGCACTGGGGAACGTTAGGTGCTTGTTGAGGAACAGTGAATTTTGAAAATGGGTTACGTACATGAGTGAAAATAGACTGTCTCGTACTGCAGAGGCTGATGGTGGGAGGAAGAAATGGTGGTTTTGAGGTAGATCTTTCTTGCAACACCTCATGCAGTTCCATTTTCTGTTGTCTGTTCTGTTGCTTTCAGGCTCATTCAGCATCCTAAATGCAATGGTGGCAAACATTGTGAAGACTCTTAATTTCAACCAAATATTGTCCTCTAATGCCTCATTAGCCAATTTCTCAGACCCCACAGTTATGAAAAATTACATGGAGGCCTTAACACTTACGGCATCAACAACATTTTTGACTGGCATCATTCAGGTAGAAGATGAGTCTATTTTACCCCATAAGGACGTACCCTTATATGCATTCTTTGACAAGTGAAAGACTGTGTGCATGCTCTAACCACAAAGACTAAGCTCAGCACATTTGAATACATATGTTGTGCAATCTGGAACATGAAGGTCTGCTTCTTCCTGTCACAATGCATAGAAAAGATGTTTGATATGTTCAAGGGCCCCACAGTACAAGAGGGATGTGGAGCTGCTGGATAGTCCAGCGCAGGGCCACAAGGATGATCAGGGGCCTGGAACATCTGCCCTATGAGGAGAGGCTGAGGGAGCTGGGCCTGTTCAGCTGGAGAAGAGAAGGCTGAGAGGGGACCTGAGCAGTGTCTAGAAGTACCTCAAGGGAGGCAGTGAGGAGGATGGGGCCGGCCTCTTTTCAGTGGTGGCCACCGACAGAACTAGAGGAAATGGCCACACACTGAAGCACCAAAAGTTCCACAGGAACTTAAGGAAAAAATTCTTCACAGTGAGGGTGCCAGAGCCCTGGAACAGGCTGCCCAGAGAGGTTGTGGAGTCTCCTTCTCTGGAGATCTTCAAACCCGCTTGGACGCAGTCCTGTGCCACGTGCTCTAGGTGACCCTGTGTGTGCAGGGGTTGGACTAGGTGACCTCTAGAGGTCCCTTCCAACCTTAGGCATTCTGTGATTCTGTGATTCTATGAAGAGGCACATGTCCATGATCAACACATACATGTGAAGGAAATGCTTACCATTTATGTTGGCCCATTTTCCACTGTGTGAACCCTTGGGTAGTCCTCCACACACTTGATGTAAAGTGCTCTTATTTTGGTGCGCCAGCGTCTTAAGCATGTCTAATAAATATAGCATGTTCCAAATAACTATCCATCATGTATAGCCATAAAGAACAATGATCTTAAAATATGGAAAAAAGAAGGGCAGTTTAGGCATTGAGAATTATATCACATCTCGTTTTTCATTTGCTTTCTCATTCAATACAGTTGCTGTTAGGCTGTTCTTGCCTGGGGTTTGTCACAACCTATTTGCCAAAGACTCTCATCGATGCTTATCTCACTGCAGCAGCATTGCATGTCATCGTATCGCAGTTTACCTTCGTCTTGGGCATCGTGATTGACTTCCACAAGGGCCCCCTTGCCATTTTCTATGTGAGTAAATTCATTGCTGGTCGAAAAAGTACATGCTTGTTAGACAGAAAAGAACAGCTTCAGAAACTGAAGGCAATTTTTGGCTATGTCAGTTGGTAGGGGACATTTGTGCAGTGCCCAACGGTGCTTTGCTTCACCTTCCTGTTGTCTTGAATGGGCATATGGAGATTATTAACTTGTGGGCATGTAAGAAAAAAAGGTTTTGCACATTTTTAATCACTAATATAGTTCTAGAATTTTCAGTACGTCTGTAACTGTTATAGAGGAAAGGCTATAGGAAAAGGTTTTTTGTCTCATTTTCCAGTAGATCACCACTGTGCTTTTGAGCATACAGTATCGATATAATATACCAAAGACAAAGAATCAGTAGACTCCAAGCTAAATACAAATTAAAGCCAATTTTTTGTCATTTACTTTAACGATTTTGATCAGACAGCTTGAAAGAAAGGGTAGTGTAGGAGAGGAATGATGGTGCAGAGACAGATCTGAGTTATTTGTGGCATTGTTTTCTCTGCAGACACTAATAGAAAAGATGGATTTTTAAATACTGTTTTGTTCTTAGCATCTCTTCTTCCCACTGAAGACACCACTGTATCAGAAAGGATGAATTCACATGTCAGGGCAACCTATGTCAACCTCCCAGAATTTACGTAGTATCTGATTCTGATGCTCTCTGTGATTTTTTTTTTCATTTCCAGAATCTATTTCATTACTTCCTGGTTCTCCCAAAGGCAAATGCTACCAGTATATTGCTGTTCATGGTCTGTGTGGTCTTGCTACGAGTCAGTAAATATATCAAGATAACATATAAGCACAGTCCTGTTGCGTTTCCTATGGAGCTTCTCTTGGTAAGCACCCTCCATATTTCCCCTGGGATAACTGAACCAACACAGAGCTCCAGAATGTTTTGTCTGAGACGATGTGGATGTTCCTGAGTGTTCAGAAAGTTTCATGGAAGTAACAGGGTGGTTTGGAACAAGAAAAATAGCCCTCATTTTAGATAGGACACACCTGACACTACTATTGCCAAGGGGTAGGAGGCATGGGTATAATATACTTTTTTCAATAACTTTCCATCTGTGATTAATTCCTTTAAATACTCCTACCAGGTGCTTAGACACACTGTGTACAGTTTCAGGAGCAAATCCTCTATAACCTCTGCCATTGCTTTTTGCTTTCTTTTCCAGATTGTCACAGTCACCCTTATTTCTAACCGTATTCATCTTCACGCTGAATCTAGCAGGGTTGTCGTCAGTATGATCCCTCACGGGTTAGTTACCTCTGCTGTTAGTGAGGTTTTTGTTAATGTTTTTGCCATACAGAAGAGATGTTTCAGCCTGTTGCTGAAAATTGACGTGGAGGATTTGGCGCTGGGAAGCCCCGTTCTAGAGATAAGTCTTCAAGAGCTGTAATTGCCTCGTTGTTTCGGAGCATATAAACAAAATGTAAACCACAATCTTCTTTAGTGGATTGAAGAGTTGTGTGCACATAAAGAAAGGAATTTGCATTTTGTGTGAGGTGGAGGCAAGCAGTCTTATAGAGCATCTCCTATGGGGTGCAGACTGCCTTGGATGTTGGTCTGGGGTACACGGTTATTTTGCACAGAGTTCAAAGCAAGTCTAAACTTCTCTCTCCTCTGAATCTGCAGGTTTCTGCCTCCTACACGGCCAGATTTATCAAACCTGAACAAGATTGTATTCCATGCCTTCTCCCTTGCTATTGTAAGCTACTTCCTTCTTGTTTTTGTGGGAAAGAAGTATGCTTCACTTCACAACTACAATATTGCCAGCAATCAGGTGAGAACAAAAATGCACATACTTCCTGAGCCAGAAAGCAAACTGAGCTCTCCTATTAAAGCCACTAACCACTTGAGAGGGGTAGAAACACAGGTTTTGCAGCAACTTGCATACCCTCCTATGTGGAAGAATAGGCACTATAAGCCAGTAAACGGAGAGACAAGGCATGTCCCTTTTCGATCAAGAGGCCTTTGCATAATCCCACTGATTGGGATGCACCTCACACGGCTGCAGCTGAACCCCAAAGACCATTGGTGTTTTGAATCTGCAGTGCTATAAAAGCACACAGCATTAATAGCTGAAATTCTAAATGGCCTGCACAGCTGTGCTTTCCTGTATCGCGCTAGCAACCACCTCAGCATCAGGATCCTCTACCAAGAGTAATTGCTTTGAGAGACTTTCAAGCTAAAACTGTGTTGGTTTTCAGTGTGCAGGAGTTAGGAAGCATGAGCTGTTTGGCTGTTCTGGCAGTTCAGCTTGTTGTGATGACTTGGAATATTTATTAGGAGGGAATTAAGCCAGTAAGGAAGCCAGCCTGACTTCTTGTAGCCTTTTGGAATAAATATCAAGGGAATGTCTTTTCTACTCAGTTTGTCCAGGTGCACTATGCTGCATACTGAGATTTGCTACATGTCAGCCTGGAAGTCAATCCCATACAGCTTTGGAGTTCCCAGTGGATTTCTTTGGAAGAAGAAACTTGATTTTTGGGGCCTCAGCTGTGAAAACTTTATGCTTTTAAAGATAGTTCATGTAACCATAGCAAACTGTTTTTTTCAGAGGGTCTCCTGAACTTAGCAACACAGATAAGCAACAAGCAAGTACAAGCATAAAGAAATGCTTCTTTATAAGTTATTTCTGTTAAGGTAAGTCACTCATGTAGGTTTTTCTCTACTTCATTCTGTTTCTGTTTTTACACAGGAGCTAATAGCTGTGGGGCTATGCAATATTTCCAGCTCATTTTTCAAAAGTTTTGCTGTCAGCTGTGCTCTTTCTGGAACTGTCATTCAAGAGAAGACGGGTGGCAGAACCCAGGTGAGCTGGGCTGGATTCATCAAACTTCCAAAGTCTCATCTAAAATATCTGCACACTTAGTATAGGCTGACTTTTCATCCAAACAATTTCTGAGCTTTAAAGTTATATTCTCATGCAACATTAATTTAGATTCCTTCTTCTGGTGTGTTATGTACTATAATTATATAAAATTTACAGCACATCATGTACCATGAATTAAGCTAGGATCCTGTGAGGGAGAATAGGATATGTTCATGCAGTTTAAAACTATGTTTTGGTTGAGTATATCGAGATGAAAATTATTCACCAAACTTTTACTACTTTTTCCTAACTTTTTTTGTACTTAACTTTGTGATTTTAATCTGCTTTATTGGACTTGGTGAGGAGAAGTAGCCTGTAATACATGTATACAATACAATACAAGTATACAATACAATGCAATACAAATGAGAACATGGCCCTGAAAGTCCTCTCTAATGAAGTATTTCTCTCCAGTTAGCAGCAGCGATTGGAGCCTCCATAATGCTGGTGTTTGTGCTGAAACTCAGATACTTCTTCCAGGCCATGCCTAACGTAAGTTAATGGTAGCAGCCAACTTATTTTCTAAGCATAATTTAGTGACTTTCTGGGCCAGTTAGGGATTCTGCTCTAGAGCTGACTGTTTGCAGGAACTGATGATGCCAAAGCAACTTCTCTAGATTTCAACCTGTTACAGTATTAGATAATAAATATTGCATCTCTGATCAAAACAAGCTAAAACTCCTTGGCTAAAACAGTATTGAAATTTCACTGCCAGGATCTACAATCTGAATGTTGCATTTCACTTTTAGTCTCCCATCTTGCGAGCTTTTGCATACCCATACAGCACAATCAGGAGTGGCTACAAACATTTTGGTACTGGGGATTACTTGGCAGACTCAGTTTTCTACCCCTTTCTCTTTTTTTTTCGTCTTTTTTTTCCTTTGAGAAACCACTGTCACAGAGCATCACTTCCTGATCTTTTCTGGCCTCCTGGTAAGATGGGAGAATAAACCCCTTTCCCAAAGCTAGCTGACAAAACAGAATTTAACCATCTACTTCCCTTCAGGCTGCTTTTCCTTGCTAAGAAGGCCTGTTTCAACAAATGGTGTCAAGCAGCTTCCTCAATCTGGCTATGAGCTGCCCATGCTAATTGAAACCGTTCTTTGAAAGAGCAACTCTTAATTCTGTAGATAAAGTTGGCCTTTCTCCTAGCGTGGCAGGAGGCAGAGGGATTCACTAGGGAACACTGTAAGGGAAACTACACAGAGCATTTCAAGAGGGAGCCCGGGTGTATTTGCAGAAATTATTGTGAAATCAGATGAGGTTTGACCCTTGCTTCATGTTGTTCTGCAGGTCAGAGGAAAATTGTTATATACATCCACAATAATTATGGAACTAAAGCTATTAACAGATTTTAATCTTGAGCAGTTTAGCCACTGCTTGGTTATATGTTGTCTAGCATGTTTGTAGTTGCAAAGAAAAATATTCAAGATAACAGATGCTATTTTTTCTGATTTTCACAGGGTGTACTGGCTGCTATTGTGGTAGTTAACATGTTCCCATTCCTTGAAAAATTTATGGATATCCCAACCCTGTGGAGACAGGATAAGTATCATTTAGTAAGTGACAAAAAAGCCACCTAGAACTGGAAGGTGCTTTAAAGGGGGAAAGGCACAGTTTGGGAGAGCAAAACTCATTCTCTTAGAAATGGGATCGTTTGAAATATTCACCCAAAGAATTGTACTGAAACCCTTATGAAGTTACTTGCTATTTCTGTGCAGGCAGAACTGATCATTGCTTCTGGTTCCCAGATCCTCTGAGAAGGAAATGGTCTAGCTATAACCTGGGGCTGCTTGTAAGCACTTGTGCAGGATTTCTCTCTCCTAAAGAGAAAGACCCCCAGTATCATGTGGCTTCTCCTGACTATTCTTCTCCCTGTTAAAAACGCTGGAGATTTGAGCTGTGTGTCAGATTTATAGTCCTGGGGTCTGAGGATTGTGAAAGCTTGGCCAATGCTCAGCTTCTATCATTTCCTGAAAGTGATTTCATTCAGCTGACCATAGCAGGAATCATTCGTCTCCATCTGTGCTGTGAGTTACAGCATCAGAAGTTCTTTCAGTAAAGACCAATCTTTATTTAGTGTCTTCTATGCAGTTTTGTTTCCTCAGAAACTCAAGTGCTTACCAGCAGGCAAGTTCTCAGCACCTTGTTTCAGTCACAGCTGGTTATTTGCCTCGTTCTTGGCAAATTCTTGAGCTTGGCTGGATTTACACCTCGAATTGTTGGTTAGGGCTGAGTTTGGAGGTCATTTCACTTCTTCTCACTACTAATGTTCTCTCTGTCTGTTGTTCGAAGGTTATTTGGCTTGTAACTTTTGCAGCAGTCCTTTGTCTTGGCCTCGATGTTGGTTTAGCAATCTCCATGGGCTTCACCTTCTTCGTAATCACCGTGAGGTCACACAGGTACTTGCAATTTTTACAGCAAAATACTGATTTTTCTTAGAGTTCATGTCGATGTGTAACTTTACATGTGAAAATGGAAAAGCAGCTTCTGTAAATACTTCAGTCAGATCTTCTGGAGTCTCTCATAAATTAGTAATCTCTTTCTATTCAAGTTTATGGCTTCCAGTGTACCTAAAGGGTGTGCTTATATACTGCTTCCCTACTGGAAGAACCCGAATTATGAGTAAATAGCTTTCTGTATTCACACCCCCTGAAATTGCTGTTGGTGTGTCCAGTGAAGAAGAGAGAAATGAAGATCAGGCGTTTAGGAACAGATGGCTCTTCTCTGTTCCCTATAAAAACCTAATAAACATCTTGTTTCAGGATGAAGATGGTGGTGCTGGGACAGATTCCAAACATGAATATTTATAGAAGTTTATCCGTCTACAAAGCTGTAAGAGGAAGCAAAAACCCCAAATGTTCTCTCTCTCTGTAATCCAGCTCCTTTCCTGCAATGATTAGGGGTGACCATTCAGACTCAACCCGTTTGATGCAAACTTTTCAGATCTTGCACGTTCGAGTGTGGCAGCGGGAAGCGGTTCCGTGCCCAGCTGAGTCCCGGGCGCGCGGGGGACGCCGCGGTGCCGTCGCTGCCAGCAGAGCTTTGTTTTTGCTGAGTTGCTTTTCCAGCCGGGTTTTGTCCACGCCACATGTGTTTTCCCAATAACTGCACGTGCTGGATTGACTCATGGATTCCCTGGCGATGGGGCGGTCGGGAGGGCACAGATGTTGTTAACACGTTAGTGCAAGACCTGCACCAAACGGAGGCAGGCAGTGCTGTGGAAATAAGGTATATCTGTAACTGCAGGAGGCCTAGATTAATTTGTGCTAATTAGGTCCATGCTGCCCATACCACTACCGGCATGCGGGGTGAACGGACAAGTTCTGTGCTTAGAGTGGGAGCAGGATAATAGCTGATGGTATAACCCCCACAGAAGTCACCTTTTGTTTTACAGGCCATGGAGATTGAAGGTGTTAAAATCTTCCAGTGCTGTTCTTCCATCTCTTTTGCAAATATGAAGCACTTCAAAAGCTACTTGTTAAAAAAGGTAAATGACACTTTTCTTTTATCAGGCCGCAGAAGTTTCTAAGACCCTGCATTAGGCAAATATAACTCCCCGAAAACTTGTTTTTCTTTTTTAGATGGACATGAAAGCAGTGCCTCTTGACGAAAATGAAATGAGGGCTTTAATTTCAGTTAGTCTGTCTGACACCTCAGTGCAAGGAAAAGATTTTAAATGTGCCTGTGTCTGCAATCAACCTGAACCAACACCTAGGGTCAGCTTTGGAAAAATATCTAGTTTGTTTGTTGGAGGTGCCTGTTTTTATGTTGCTAAGAACAATGTTTTTAACATGTCAGAACGTGAACAGCTGCAAGTATTTATATAAAGCATATATATATATTTGCTGTTTGAAAATAAGCAAGCATTTCTTCACACTTGTATTTTCTGTGATAGAACAATCTAAGCTCAAATTTGAAAGTATTAACAACAATTGCAACAAAAAAGGATCAGTGAAATTTGCCCACTCACTGACCAGCTGCCACAGAAAGAAAATATTGGTACAAAGGTCTGCAGAACTTGGCCAGTCAGGGCCTGTTAGTGTTGCTCAGAAAGGCAATATATCTTCAAAATTTGAAGGAGGAAAATAAAAAGTTTTCTTATAGTGAAAAGAGATGTTGCATGAAACCAAGGGGCAGCCTCTTTTATCATCATTTCCTTCATGAAAGTTAAAAGTAACAAGTAATATTCCAGTATCACAGGCCATTTTAAGGTATGAAAGAGTGAGGTAGTCCTGAACACATTCTGGTAACCACATCTGAGGCTTGCCTGAGTCACCTACTACTTTGCATACTCTTTTGCTATATTTAGTGCTATTTCAGAGGTGTTTTTACCATGAGACAAGGAGTATCATAGGATTTACAGTCTTACTTGCAGCAAAAAAAAATTCCACGCGCTAGGCCGAGTTCTCACAACCACTGGTGTATTCTCCATTTTCCATTGTAGATACCATATACAGAGAAACTGGTGAAACGACATCAAACAGGGAGTGATTCCTCAGCATCTTCATTTAATTTGGTGCATTGGTCAAAGTATGGAGACAGACCCAGCTCCAGGATACTCTTGGTGGGAGCAACTCAAGCACAGCCTGCATCCCCGGGGCTTAAAACGGGCCTGGAGGCTGCCAAGAGCCAGGACGAAGGGAAAGGAACTTGCCCTTCCTCCGTCTCTGCACTAGATAACTCCTCAGTACTGCTGCATGAGGAAACAGAGCCCAAAACACGTTTGCTCTGTCCAGTCCACACCATTATTTTAGACTTCAGCATGGTACAATTTGTGGATTTGCAAGCCTCAGACTTGCTGCGACAGGTAAGCGACCTGAATGCACATAAGTGCCAACCTAAATGCATGTAAGTGCAAAGCCTAAACTTCACCTGATGTCATGTTGCCTGTTGGCCTAATGTGCCCTGTTATGTAACGATTTGCGCGTCTTCCAGATAACTTTGAAGGGTGCAAGATTTACCTGTTGCCTTTCAGAAATTTATAGCTTTCCCTCCAGTAAAAACACTTCATTTTTGTTCTTGTATTTAATCAGAAGCCACACTGACAATACAAAGGACATGGAAAAACCTGTCGTGCATTGGCACTGGTTCTAGAATCATAGGAACAAAAACACATTTATAAACATGTCTGATTTGTTTTTCCCATTTTAGCAGTTTTTTATTTTTTTCTTCTAGCTGGACATTTTAAAAACTCCCTTTGTCTTAGAAATATCAGATATAAAACTACCAGCTGTCTTCTCTGAGAGTGATTTGTTATTTTTGCTGATTGCCTAATTAGCCTTGTCTTTGAAGTGTGCCTTGAATTTCTTAGTCTTCAAGTGGGGATCGTAGCCAATGCAGATATATTTAGCAAAAATAAATTTCATGTATCTGTGCTTCTCAGAAAGATGCAGTTCCAGATGGATTCTTACTCAGCTCCCTCAAACTCTGGAGCTCAACTGCAAAACTTCAAAAGGTTTTTGCTTGATAACAAGTTAGACTAACACTTCTTGGGAGTAATTGTGCACTGAGCTGATCTCCCTAAAATCCTTTAAGAATTATTTGCCATCCAGTATATAAGTTTCCTCTTGAAAAATGGGGATGAAGTCAAAAATCTTTCTAGGCTCCTCCCAGCTGCATTTTGTAACGTTCGTGATTCTCTGTACATTTTGGGCTGAACTTTCTATAGCAAATAATGATTTCTTTATTAATAATTGTATTCTAACTACAAAGGGCTGGATATTGAGGGACTGTTGAGAATCTATCCACCTAAAATCTGATTCCTTTAAGACTAAGGTGATCTATCTAAAAATGCTGGATGTGAAAATTGAGGGAACCGGAGAATTACAGGTCATGTTTGAAAATAACAGGTTCCCAAACCCCTCGTTTACACACGGGCATGACATCTATGTATTAAGAATCATTTCATATTTGCCTGTTCCTATGAGAACTTCTTGTTTAAGCAAAGAAATAACCCTGGGAGCTGCACAGGGAGCTGTGGGAGGACCAGAATGGGAGCTGGCTGTGACCCGCCCTGGTTTTTGGAGTCAGGATTCATCAGCATCTGGGACATCTTGGCTTTTAATGCTGAATTAAGAAACAGAATTTGAGACTTTGGAATAAGGGTGTTCTCCAAAGATGCAAAATTACAAGCGAGTTCTTTTTTTCCTATTTATATCTTAGTTTCTGGCATGCCTGATTAAAACAAAATAGCTAATGCCAGTCTGGAATTCTTTCCACAGATCTTCTATATGTTTCACAATATTGGTATTACGGTCCTGATAGCCAGCTGTCACTGTGAGTATAGTTATAATATTGTCTTATAGTCAATACTCCATAATATTGACTTAGCAAGGGCGAGTTCTAAGCTGCAGGGAAATGTTTCAGCCAGGCTGCTTGGTGCGACTTTAGTTGGTTTGCTTATTTCCCCCCTTTCTTACAGTATCCGTGATAGCAATCTTTGAGAAGAATGATTTCTTTGACAGCTGTATCACCAAAGAAAGGTTCTTTCTAACGCTCCATGATGCTGTGCTGGCTGCTTTAGAGAAGCATCAAAGGCAAGAGGAGCTAGAATTTGCCAATCGATCTACTGAGAGAGAGTTTGATGAGGAACCATTTGCTGAGCAGCAGAAGGTAGAATTTTAGCTGACATTTAAGGCACTTTGTTAAGCTATCCTATCAGTAACTTAACAAGCTTACGGTGTGGAAGGTGAGATAGGGCAGAGCAGATTGAATTCTCCTGGTATATTATCATATTATATTATTATCCATACATACTTGGCTGTTTGAAATGAATGGAGATCAAAAAATAATCCCAACAAATCCAATTTATTTGAGCCCTTCTGTTTGGGGGAGGCACCTTTGTGTGCAGCCTGGGAGGACTGATCAGACTGAGTTTTGTTGCATTTGTCTTGGGGCTGATGGAGGAAATGCAGGACACTGTTAGCCAGATTTCCTAGAAGAATTGGAGCTTATGCACATGATCTTCTGTGTGTCAGATCTCTGCAATAATTCTTAAGCTCATTGGTGGGCTCAGCCAAGTCTGAAGAGAGTGGACAGTTGCAAATTCCGGGAAAAGCTGCTTCTTCTGAGTACCAGATTCCAGTAATTGCCCCACCTAGGGAATAAAAACAGCCTTGGTTGATCCTCTTGTGCATACAACCCAGCTGGACTCCTATGGAGGGGAAAATGAAGGGGGAAAAAATCCAGATCTGTAGGAAAGCGGCTTCTGGAGTCCTGCTGCTCACAGAACAGCTGCTTTCACTCTCTCCTCTTGCCATAGTCTAAAGCTTCCCGACCTTCCCGGTGGTCTCCCCCATAGAAAAACCTTCCCAAGGATGGAGGTGGTAACACAGCCCCCGGCCTCCTTCGAGTGGAGATGTGGGGAGCAGCGGGAGCAGCTTCCAGGCAGGAGGCGGCAGTGGTTTGAGCCGGGGCCGGGGGTGCAGATGGGAGCTCCCTGCTCCGGCAGCGGCGGCTTTGGGATCCCATCCCTCTCCCCGGCACGACGCTGCCTTGGCGCGGGAGCCGCCCTTGGCCTCCGCAGCGGATCGGCCACCCTCAGCCTCCAGGAACGTTTGTGTTGCAGGAAAGAAGCCCGTTCTTGGAGAAGAACAAGGATCTTCCCTCCGTGAAGAGCTCTGAAAATGAATTCCTGCACGACGAGCCGGTATCCGTGATCTCTGGCTCAACTCAGAATGAAGCAGAGCCAAGTCCTCCCCAGCAGCACGATCCTCCGGGCCTTCCGCTGGACTTCCATAACCCGGGCTGGGATGAGAGATGGAAGTACACCAGCAACCCCTGAATTAGACGCGTGCAGGAACTGGAATTTCAGTAGAGAGGAGAAAGGTCAGTTAAGCGACGGTTCAGGTGCTTCTTACCAGCATCTGATCCTCTTTTTTTTCTTTTTAATTTTGTCTTTTTTCAGAGTTCTTCAAATAGACAGCTTGACTAATGCCTCCATTAATTCTATTGTTCTGAACAAAAAGCAACATCTATATTATTACTTTGAAGTGCTTCCAAATAGATATGCCATGCAACAATGGAGAAAGCAGAAAAATGTCAATGTACAAGATAGAATTAGCTGTAATGCTTGGAATTATCAAATGAGTTGCACTTGTTCTCCCAATGTCTGTAGATCTTAGTTTAAATGCTCAAATTTAGCACTTTTTAAATATTTATTGCTTGCTAGTAAATATGTCTCATCTGCCACATTTCAAACATTACATGCTGGCAGCTTCATTATCTTCATCTCTGTGTAGAATTATGTGAAGCTTTACAGAAGAGCATTTTGCTATTAATATTCCACACTTTGAAGTCAATATTGTCTGCAGGATCATAACATAATCTCAGTCTGCTGAGTGTTTTTTTCCTTGGTCCCTCTCTGATGGACTATAAGTAAACTCTAGTATTTTATTTATTTTCTTTCAGGTTTTGATAGTCCTTTACTTAAATAGCGAAGAATGGAATAAAGTATTCTTCATTCAGAAGAGCCAGGAAAATTAGAATAAGACACACTTAGTACTTGGGGGGAAAAAATCAGTTTTTTTTTTCTTTAGATCAGCCATAGAGTTTGAAGCAGTAATACCAGCAGAGATGTGCAACATAGGATTACCCTGAAAGTAGAAGCTTTTAATTACACGAGCAATACACCCCACCAGGCTTCACCATGCCCTCATCTGGAGGATTATCCCATGGCTCAAACCACCGCGTGTGAGGAATTGAAGGTGAAACTAATTGTAGACAGGTGTCCAGCCTAGTGTCTGTGTGCTGCTCAGACCCTACTTTAGGGCAAAGATTGGATTTCAGTGATGCATCCTTTATGAACAGATCCTAAGCTCTGGGCGAAATTCCTTAAGCTGTGAACAGCTCTACCTTTTGCTGCTGGGCACTGTGGGGTTTCTCCATGTGGAACAGCAAGGTGGCTCCTCTCCATTCTGCTGCTCCTGGCTGCTAAGTTTTAGCAATGATACAATGGCTAATAGGAATATTAGTATTAAATGATCTGTAATGTATTCCGGTGAGTCCTTTTCATTTTTTTTTCTTTTTTTCCTTTATGTTCTTATTGTTTCCAAGTGGCTTTTTGGAGGAAAGACATAGCACTGCATGTGTAAACTGCCATGGTAAATTATTTTAGTGAGCGCTCTGGATAGAGTTGCTTACCATGGAGGAAACTGAGTCTCAGAGACCTCATACCTTTTGGATTGAAAGACAGGAAAAACTGAAAGCTTAAATAGGATTGAGTAATTCTAAAACCACATATGCTTCCCTACATTGTTTTGGACAGTGGCTTCAAGCCAAGCTCCTCTCAGCTCTGTTCAAAACAGATAAATATGAACACCATGAAAAGCATACCCCTAATTTCCAGATGCTGTTGGCTCTCCTATGGTAGCTTTGAGTTAAAATGCAGTGGCTTTCCTCATGCTTGGCATCATGGCAAGTCTCCATTGCAAACTTCAGAGAGGATTTTTGTTGTTGTTGGCTTGCTCAGCAAAGATCTGAATCTTTCCTTGCCACCCCCGTGACTGTGCACAGCTGAGCACCAGAGGACAACTCAGACGTCAGTATTTTAGCTTTCAAATTACGGGTATTCATGTTGCAAAACAAGTATCTTGCAGGGAGGAAGTCCAGACAATTCTGGTCTCTTTCCCTTGAAGCTGTGCAGTGACTTAACTCCGCTTCTGCACAGGAGCACATAGAGCACAAGGCTTCTGTGTCCAGCCAAGCACAAGTCCCTGGGCACAGGCTGGGGACAAAGCACGTACCTCATGGCCAAGGGCTCCACCTCTACCTCCAGAAAGCCACAGAAGGAGAAGGCAGAGTTCAAAGGCCCGTCTGTAATCATGTGTTTGCAAGCAGCCTGATGTTCTCACCTGACCTACTTGCAACAAGGACGGTTGTTTGGGGCGCACAGCAGCTCTTTGGATGCCCTCCCCAGCGAGCGCGATGCCACCCATGTTTCTGCAGCATGCCCTCACATTCCATAGCATGGAATTAGAGGATCCAGATCCTGAAACAGCAGCCGCAGAATGCAAAGTAAATGTAACCCTCCTCTCCCCCCAAAAACCCCAAATTGTGATTTTTATGAACATTTTGCATTGGTTTATGATGGCTACCAAAGCCACGAAGCAGCAGAGGAACCTCAGGGTCACACACAGAGTGGCAAAAGCAGCTCTTGGGGCAGAGAGCTGTGGGGTGTCACACTGCACAGGGAGCTATGAAGAAGGACAAGATAAACCGGTTACATGTGGGCATAGTTAGGGGACATTGATTTAACGAGTGCCAGGCTGTGGTGGAAAGATGAGGCTGTCCTGGCCTGGGATCAGCAACCCTTCAAGGGTGCTGCTTCCAACTCTTGTTTTTCTACCCCAGATCAGGAAAGTCCTGGAAGCAACTGGGCAGTGGTGAAGATGCTCGTGCCGCCGGTCGCTAATAGCGTGCTCCTGCCTGAGACCTTGGCACGAGGTTCCCCATTCCGATGCTCCTGAAGGACCTTGGATGGCCTCGCCGCAGGCTGCTGGAGCCAGGGCACAGGGCGCGTGAAGCAGAGCTGCGGTCACGGTAGGTGTGAACACACCTCGTGGGAGCCTCTGCGAGTCATTTATTACAAATACGGGGCAAAAATCCCATTAAGACGCAGGACTGATGGACTCAATGATCTTGAAGGTCTTTTCCAACCATAATGATTCCATGACTGTTCCACCCGTACATCGAGATTTTAATAGCTCCTCTCCCAGCAGGCAACTTATATTGGGACTTCTGTGTGGAATTTCCTTGCAGGCTTTGTTCTATGGTACTAAGAAAGGAGAGACTCCATCGTGCTTAGAGTGATTGAACTCGGCCTTAGTTTAAATATAGTAGTGGTGTCAAGAAGGTTCACGTTGGAGGGGCCTGTCCCTGCCCCGTTGTGTTGTGCTAATTTACTAAGTCTCGTTTCCAGAACACTCCGCTGCTCCTGTAGCGTTTCCCAGGCTGATGCCAGTGCCTCCCTCTGCTGGGAGCGGGACGCCAAGCCCGGCTTGTCCCCAGCTGCACATGCAGCCCGTGGGACACGACCAAATGTTGGGGACCAAAATGATGCTCAACAACTGTGGGGAGCGGTCAGACATACAAGCGCTAAGCAATATAAAACCCCCTTTATAAATGCAGGGATGTCCTTGGAGCTTAGAGCAAGGTGCTTGAATTGCCCAAGAGCCTGGAAGTTACATGTTTTACAGTATGTATATATTTATATATATACACACTTCCTATTGCCCCATATACCCCCCCAAGGCCCCATAACCGTTCCTGAATCCCCTACCACCCCCCCTCAAACCCTCAATATCCCCCTAGACCCCCCATAGCTCTTCCAGACACCAAATACCCACCATAAGACTCCCTATAGCCCCTATTAAGAACCCCCATTGCTCCCTTTAGCCTCTATTCATATATATATGTATAATGTGAAACATTTAACTTCCAGTAAATTCAAGTATGTAAGCCCTGACTCCACTGGATATGTCACGCCATTAAAGGTACAATAACGACACATCTTTTTAATGCCACATTTAATTTACAAAACGGGGGGAAGGCGGCGCGACAGCCGCCCATGCCCGCACCAGCTCCGCTGGGCAGCACCGACAAGGCTCCGCGGCCGCTCCCGGGCTCGGAATGGCCGCTGGGGGCGCGCGGCCCGGGGAAGCGGCGCCGGGAACGGAACCCTCAGCGCTCCCGGCCCGGCGCCGCGCGCCGCGCTCCGAACGCCTCAGCGCGCCCGCGCGCGCCACGCTGACGTCACAAGGCGGCGCGCGCGGCGCCGAGCGCCTCAGAGCGGCCGCTCGCCGCGCCTGCGCGCTGCGCACCATGGCAGCCGCCGCGCTGGAGGAGGCGCCGGGACGCCGGGGGCGGGACCAGCGGCGGGGGGGCGGGGCCTCGCCGGGCGGCTCCGCCTCCAGCAGCTCCGGCAGCAGCTGCAGCAGCAGCAGCGGCGCCAGCAGCAGCAGCGGGGGGGGCGGCGGTCGCCATAGCAACCGCCGCGGGGCGCGCGCGGCCGCGTGGTGGCGCGCGCCGCGCCGCGCCAAGCTGCCCAAGCCGCGCATGCTCCGTGCGGCGCGGCCCGGCGCGGACGCAGCGCGCAGGCGCGTGGAGCACCCGGGGCTACCGGCGCTAGAGGCCATGGAGCGGAAAGGTGAGCGCCCCCCCCTCCCCCACCGCCCGTGCGGTCCCGTGGCCCCCCCTGCCCCTCGCCGCCCCCCTCACGGTTTTCTCCCGCTCTGCCCCCGCAGTGCTGGCGCTGCAGGCCCGGAAGAAACGGACCAAAGCCAAGAAGGACAAGGCCCAGAGGAAGTAAGTGCGGCCCCGGCCTCCCGCCGCTTTGTGGGGCGAGCGGCGGAGCGGCCGCGCCGCGGTGGCCCTGGGGGCTCGAGCGGGCCGAGGCGGGGGGCGGCTCGCGCAGGCCCGTTCGGTGGTACCGGAGCGGCGGCGCGGGGGAAGTTCCGGGTCTCCACGGGACCGCGAGGCCGCTGGGCGCCCTGCCCGGGGGCTCCCTCCTCCCGACAGCGGGACGAGCGCCCCGGGAACCCCCCGGGGCTGCGGAACCGCCTTCTCCCGGCTCCTCTCCTCGCTCTTTTTTTTTTTCTTTCGCTTTTCCCCCCTTTACCCTCCCGCGAAAGCGGTGCCGTGTCCTCCTTGCCCCCCTTCCTAACTTTGATGCGCTGCTGCGGCTCCTTTCCCACCGCAGGAATTCTGCAGCTCCTCGTATGTGGTGAGCGGCTGCATGCGGATAGAGTGGGGGGAGAGAGGGGAAAAAAAAGCGGGGGGCATGAAAAGATCTGGAGTAAATATGAAACAGTGGCTTCGAACAGCCTGTTTTCCATGCTGCCTTCAGTGCTGCTCGTGGATCCCTTCCTAGGGAAAGACGGTGCGAGTCCTACAGCCAGCCCTGCGTGCTCAATACAGGGCTGGATTTTATTTTATTTTATTTCTTATGCAAAACCTGTGGTTTCTTGCAAGGTTTTATACGTGCTGGTGCCTGGGAATCAACGGCATCTACTAAGGTTTGGGGCAGGGAGGAGGTTGGAAGCTGGATGGGGTTTTTTAGACTTGAGAGTAACATTTTCTTAGTCACTTCCTCTGACAGATCACAGAGTTTTATTTTCAATTTTCAGGGCGATTTTTGCCTCTAGCTTGAGACAGGGCTTCTAAGAGGTGAGGAAGATTAAGTAAAACTCTTTAAGAGATATGCGTGTGTGTATATATACATATGCACTTCTGTTTTACTTGGTAGGTACCACCATCTATTTTGAAGATAGCATTAGGACAATTTAAAGGAGTCTCCTCTTCTATACTGTTATGTGGCTTTAATTTCCATATGAATAATCATGTGTTTAATTATATACCTGCCTACTCTCTTTCTTTGTCCAGCTGCAGACAAATAATTCTGACTCTACCAATAGAGCTCGCGGTCGGTAAGACTGTTATTCGACGAGTCCTGAAACTGCTGAATGAGAACTTTCCGTTCTGGCACGTATTTTAAAAAATCCCTTTTAACCAAATAGCTAGAGCTGGTACTTAGCAGCACTGCTGGTTAGCTGTTGATTTTGCTGCTAACCTGTTTTTAGGGGGGGTAGCAATACCATGTGTAAAACGATGTGCTTATCTTAAATAGTGTGATTTCTCCACTGTTTTCTAGTATTTTTTAGTTTCAGAGGTTTACTAGATCCTGCCTCAGAAATTAGAGGTACCACGAGGTTTACGATATTTAAATGCAGAGCTGTTCTAGTTAAATCTTCTGAGTTCTTGTAAGGCTTTTTTTTTCCTTAATAAAACCTAAACTTGCATTGTGAAACACATGCAATGTTCTTTTAACATCTAGCATTCAATGATAGTTGGTTGGTTTATGCACTTTTCTTTCTGTATGAAAGACAATTAAAGATAAATAAGATAAAACCTTGAGTTTCAGTGCAGAGAATGTTCTGAAGAGATTTGAAGTAATTCAAATTATCTTTCACTTTAGAAATGAACTACAACTGTTTCAAGTTTATCATCAATCCAGTCAGGTTTTAAAAAAAATCGGAGAAAAAAACACTTGTAAAGAAGAAGTTGGAATGAACGAAAATTGATGGTGCAAACTAGAAAGTTATCTCAGTTTTTCATCTTCCAGGGGTTAAAATTGCTACTATTTACATTCAGCCAAAACTAACCTAAATGGATTATTTAAATATAATACACTTCTCTGTGTATTTCTGTTTTTATGGGGTGATCAACAAAGTTCCTAATTTTCTGCAATCTCAAGTTGTTCTTTCTTCCCTTCTACCCCTCTCCAAGTTTGATGTGAGTGGAGGAGCAAAAGTATTGACTCAGGTGTGCTCAAGAGAGCAGGCAAGGGTCTGGGTAATGCAAAGGGGAGACCCTTTGTCTTCTCCAGGGAAACTACCCCAAATTTTCAGGGAATCTAGAAGAATCCTCAGACTGGCTGTCTCTCATCTTTGCTGAGGAAAAGCTCTGCTTGTTGAGCCTGCTCACATGTCGCGTGGTTGGAAGAGTAACGTGGCTGGGCACCTTCTGGCCCAGCTCCCGTTTTGATGAGAACTGGGGAGGAGGAAGACCAGGGAGGGGGACATCCGAGTGGCTTGGGTGGACAAAAAGCAAACCTAAATATAGGGAGATCCTGAGCGCTAATGTTGGCTGTCACTGGTCGCTTTGTGGCCTTGAGCAAAGCACTTGTTTCAGTTTCTTATCTCAGTCCTCTCCATCAAAAAAGCAGAGAATTACAGTTGGAATTGCTTAAGTTGTTTTTAGAAGATGAGAAAGGTGACT
Source organism: Tinamus guttatus (assembly GCF_059628265.1). NCBI lineage: Eukaryota > Metazoa > Chordata > Aves > Tinamiformes > Tinamidae > Tinamus > Tinamus guttatus. The sequence goes on along the minus strand of NW_028289097.1, from coordinate 2,276,105 downwards.
TTCTGCTTGGAGATCATCTTAATGTTGAGAATGTGCAAGGAAATGTGCGTGTCAAAGCTAAAGTTGTTGGGAAGATGCTGAGAGCTTGGTCTGGGGGCTACTGCACTGTGCGGTGTTGCCCAAAGGTAGCGGTGCCTCCAAGTTACCTGGGAAGTGTGTGATACATCAATTCATTAGTTCTCAGCCTTCATGGGTGAAAGGTGGGAAGGCTTTGGGCATGGCGAGTCCATTGATTCCCAAAGGCACCCAAAAAGCCCATCTTTTTAATGAGATTTTATGCTTACAAGCTTTTTTTATTTTATCCCCTCAGTCAATAAGTTTGACCGTAAACTTTCCAGATGGATGGACCTGTGGATATATGCTCAGACACTTGGATTTGCCTGATAGTGGGAAATACAGCAAATGTTGCAGATCTTTGTTTAAAGCAGTTACTAGTCTCGCTGGAGCTCGGTGCTGGTGAGGAAACATGGTTTGTGTTCGTGCTGCTCCGTAGGGAGATCAGGGAGACAGTTTGTGTCCTAGATTTCATCTTAGAACCTCAGGGGAAGTGAGAACAACATTCCAGTATATCCTGCCCTGTATTGGATGGGGAACTCCATGAATCCTCCAGGAGAAAGGTGGGATGGGAGCCTCGGCAAGGCTGCTGTTTGGCCACGAGGTGGCTGCCGGCCGCTCCGCAGGTCCCGCGGCTCCGAGCAGGTCGCACGTGTGTAACCGCGACCATCCCACGCGCGTCGAAGCGGAGTCTGCTCGGAAGCAGTGCAGTGAAGAGGGCTTTGAAAGACCTGAAGGGGAAGGAGGCTGGGTGGGTTTGGTTTTTTGAGGACCTCACAGACTGTTTTGAAGGGGATTGTTGCTTTGGATTCGCTCTGGTCTGGACAGAGCATTCATTCGTTGCTGAAATGATCCTCACACACAATATGCAGTTTTGTCCAAAAGATGCCCATTTCCTGCACTGCCCGACTGCCGGGCTCTGCGAACTGAAGCCCGGTATATTGAGGACAGTCAGGGCTTTGCTTCACAAGTGTATTCTTATCTGAACTAAAATACAAACGTGGCTGCACTTTAGCTGTGGCTCCAGAAATCCGTAGTGGAATTAGGTACTTGGGGCTGCTAGTATTTTGTTGGCAGTTATAACCTGCATTTTCTTTTTTAGCTGCGCTGTATATTGCAAACAGCAGATCACACTGTTCCCAGTGCTTGGAGGAATAACTCCTTTGTATGTTGCTGAGCTTAAAATACAGGGCTCAAAAACGATGCTTAAAAAAAAGTCCATATTCAAAGCAGTTCTAGCAACTGAACTGTTTGTTCAGTTTCTTGTCTGTCATGAAGAACAAAAACGTATTACTGGAACTAGTATGGTGCCCAGATAATGGATATTTCTTTGGCAAGCCCTGATTTTAGAAAATATTAGAAAATATATTTTATGTGGTCTAGTGTATTGCTTCAGAGGTGACTTTTATCATGCGTCTCAGTCAGAAGTTGGCCGGCTTGTGCACAAACCCAGCAGCTCTAGGGCCTTAGGGAATAAGGATGGAATTTTGTGCCTCAAAGCACAAATGATCATGATTAGGGTGAATAACTGCCAAGGTAACGGTAGCCGTACGGTTCTGCCGTGCGGCCTGTTCTGGACAGTGTGGGTTGGCTGCAGTGTTCGGGTGCTGGGCGCGCTGCTTTTGTGATCCCTGACGGCTCTGGGGAACAGCAGGTGTTTCCTTGTTGGACCTGGAACGGTCGAGGTTCTCCCTGCGGCTGGAGGGACAGCAACAGCAGGGCTGAGTTGCTGCAGTGCTGCCCTCTTGGTTTTCTCCTTAGTGTTTTCAAGAAGCAACTGGATTACAGGTATCTGTAATTCTCTGACCTGCCTCTTGGCAGTGAAGCCTCACTTCTTTCTTCATCTCTCTTTATCAAGCAATTCCCAACATTCTAAGGACCAGAAAATTCCTAGTATTTTTTTTTTGTAATACTCCCTCGGTTTGTTATTGTGTATCCTGCTGACATGATCTTTGGCTTTCTTTGGAAATCCTTGGACTTAGACAACCTTCCTTGGGTTCCTCCACAGCTTCCCTCTTGAAAACGTTGCCCTAGATCAAGATCTTGGATTGTGTTTGCCTCATTTGTCTTCCAGCGTTCCATACTGGGACTACACATTTCTTAGGTATTTTAAATGTACATTTAAAGCAGACAGAACTTGATGCCTTGCCCACAGGATTCTTCATTCAAATGTGGATATTATTACCAGGCTTCAGAATGACAGGACATGACTTAAAGCTCTGCTGGTTTCCAGTTTCCATGGAGGTCCCGTAGTTTGTGTAGCTGCAATATCAGATGGTTCTGCAAACAACTTAAGTACTGGTGTGGGGGAGTAGGGATTGGAAGCAAGAGCCTTAATTGCCTCTATTATTTGTGCATTAGCACTGTTCTCATGTGGAATTCATTATGACTTATCTGCAAATTGAACTCCCACTGATCTGCTAAACAAAAGTATGTGTTGGTGCCTCTCGATTCAGTTCTTTCAAAACTCAGTGTTAGACTGTCTGCAGTGCTCTGTGTCCCCAACAGTGCTATTCCTGTGTGTTTATAGCACTCAAATAATTGCTCTTCAGCAGCAAGTCTTGCAGATCTGCCTTCTTGGCAGGAAAATGCCAGTTCCCTATTCAGAAAAATAGAGATGGGAGAGTGAATGGTTTGCATGTAATCACAAAATAGCGTTGATTGCAAATTCCAAACTCCCCCACCAAATAGGCTTTACAATATCCCCAGTCTCCCCCCTTTCTCCTCGATTACTCCTGTAGCAGCAAGGGCAAATCGCACACGGGTGAGAAAGTCCTGCTGCAGTTTCAGCCCTGAATTCATCCTGCAGATTTGAATCTCCCCAGTTATTTGCTGAGTGCTGGCTTTGCCTCCAGGCCTCCTGCATGAAGGCACCTCGGGGGCTGGCGGCACAAGCAGCCGTTCCTCAGCCTCCATGTGCCTGAACGTGATCCCGGAATTGCGGCGCGCTCGGGAATAGCAATGAGCTGCCGTCTGGCAGGCGCGCTTCCCGAAGAGCCGCCGTCTCGCGGCACAGATGTGCCAAGGGAGGGATTCCGTGCTGGCCCTTGCCGTACCAGATGGAGCTTGATGTGTGTATATTTTATTTCATAAAACACAGACGAGATCTTGCTGCGGAGAGTGCGCAGTCGACAGAATCTGCCTGGATGGTGGAAAGCAGCCTCGCAGAGTGTGTTGTAGTGCTCTTATCTGTGTCATCTCCCATATGACCTGGATTAGTCTTAAGTTCACTGAAATGAAATCTGGGGATGAAAGTCTTACATGGGTAACTTGACCTCCCAAGTAAGGAGGGACAGTGTTCATAAAGGTGGTGTGGCAGACTTAAAAATCATCAAGGAAACCAATCCTCACTTATCTTCAGGTGGCATCCGTGTCTGCAAATATCAAGGAAATGGAAAACTGAGGTAGCCAAGAGAGGGATAAGGAGGACGGCATATGCCAAAAAGGTGGCGCATCAGTAAGGGGGGTGGATGTGACAAGCAGGGGTTGAACGTGCTGCCCTCCCTGCTTGCGGGCACACGGGGTCCGTGTTTGCATCTCTCCTGAGCAAACAGACGCGTGGCCTTGTGTAATGTCCCTAAGGCTTGGGGGACAAGGGAAGAACACTGCCTCAAAACTCCTGATTTGTACAGGAAATACCAGAAGTCACTTATACATCATGCCCTTAAATAGGAGAACTGAAAACTTATTGTCAGGCGTTTTCTGTAAGCTGTCGGCATGGGGAAAACGAGCACGCTGTGGCTGAAGCTTCTTAGTGGTACTTTTTTACCTTATTGTGCCTGCTTGGACCAAATAAGGCATCCTATGGGAAACTGGATGGAAAATGTAAAGGGATTTTCTCTGAACACCTTGTAGAGGAGGAGTGATTGAAGGAAATCTTTATATTAGAATTAATATAAAGGTGTGGTGTATTTGGTGAACGTGGAGCAAAGCCCTGGCTGTTGGAGAGAACTTTGCATGTTGTTAGCGCCTCTAATAGGAAGAGGTTTGGCAACTCTTATTAAGCTCTATTGGAAGGATGCCTTGGCTTAATGCTGTGAGATTTTTAAGATGAAAATATTTCAGACAGGGAGCTGAATATATTAAGAATCCATTTCTTTCAGCCTGTTTGAAAACTGCAGAACAGCTTCAGAGCGTCTTTCGCCTGCAAACCTTTCTCAGCAGCAGAAAAGAAAATCTCTTAAATTATGACTTGGGAATGTCACTTTGTTCCTGCTCTGTTTCCCTTATCACTTGCGCAAACCAGCCGGGTAAACACGCACAGGAAACGGCTAGAGATTCTCGCACATCCCTGGAGGAGGATATTGCCTGCCTGCTGCAAGGAGGAATATTCCAGGGGTTTTGTTTGTTTCTTTTTAAGATCCGGTGGAGATTTGACCCCTTTTCCCACTGTTTTCTCACTTTTGGGTGTAAAGGCTAAGTTTCTCTTGTAGCTCTGCGTGGAGAGGTTTGGAATTACTTCAGAAAGCTCCTTTTCCCTTTGAACACCCTTCCCCTCCCGTGCGATTGCGCCTCTATTCCTGTATCAAAAGGCTCGGGCTGTCGGCAGCGGCTGCGAACCTCGCGTCGCGCTTTGAATCCAGCGCACTGCTGCATAGGCAAATCAAACCTGCCCGTCGAGGAGGACGACACGGGGCGTCCCGCTGGATCCCCGGTGTCGTTAGAGGGAGGCGTGAGGCAGGGAAGCGCGGAGCGCTGAGCGCGCGCGGGGCCGACGCGCCGGGGCCGGTACCTGCAATGCGGAGCTGCGCAGCTGGGCGGTGGAGGCAGCTCCCGCCGCGCACAAAGCTCCGCTCCGGCCTCGCCTTCCGGCCGCCTCCTCTTTAATGGCTCTTTCCCAACCGGCTGCTCCGGCTCCGGGCACCATGGGGGGCCGCGCGTCCTGCAGGTAGGTCCTTCCCGAGGCGGCGGGGGCCTTTTCGGGGGGTCTCTGAGCGGGGATTTGCTGGAACTGCCTAGAAGAGGGTACGTTTTGCCCAAGGCTTTCCTGTTCCGTGGTGGGTTTCCTTCTTTGAGGAAAATATTAGCAGGTAGCTGTGGAGAGATGCTGCAAATCTAGTTAATTCTACTGATTAATTAGGGCATTGAGGCAGCATGAGTAAAAGGTGATCAAGGGATTTTTAAGTGGAATTGAGATAGATAGATGGATATAAGCCCTGAAACTGTCCTTTTTTAAGCGTAAACTATGAAAACATTTTTATGAGCTCTTTATATTTCATTTATACTTTGCAGTATCACTGGCGGATATTTCTGCCTTTAAATACAGGATTTGGATCTCTTTGCTCTTTTTAGCAGCCCTTTGTGCTTGTTAGCAGAAGGCTGCAGACATGAGGGTTGTGGTTTTGTGTGTGTTTTTTTTTTTTTTTTTCTTTTGTATTAATACGTATTCTGCACTGATTAATGCCCTTCCTTAATCCCTGGCTGCAGTTGGCACAGTCAGTCTGGGGGGAAGAAGGTGCTGGGATCAAGGGACATCTAATGAATTTCCCCAGGAATGCAAAGCAATGAGATGTGTTTTGTTAAAAGGAAATATATCACCAAAATATATGCAAGCTGAATGTGGTTATGGATTAGATTAATTGGTATAATAGACTATAATATACAAGCAAAAGGCTTAATAAGCATGAGTGCTGTGGTGGCGTGCTCTTAAATTCCCCACTCTGTGTAATTATTTGTCCTGGTTCTCCCTCCCTTATCTGCGCAATTTGGTATCTGGTAGCGTCCTGTCTCCTTCAGCTGGTCTCCCCATGTCCCTCTCTTGCTGCCTGCTCTCATTTGGGAACAGTCTGTGAGTTTACCCATAGCTCAGCAATTCTAAAGAAATGCTGCAGTTTTGAAGTAGCTTTTGGATCCAATCTCTGAGACTCTTTTTCCAGTTGCTGATAAATGTCCCGTTAGCCTGACAGCAGCGTAATGGACTGGCAGGGTTTTGGCATTTGAGACCACTGATCTATGTTGCTTATCTGAATCCTAAAATCACTTGACAACAGACCCGAAGGAAGCGCTGGGTGATGCAGTGCTGCCTGGGGCGACCTTGGTAGCTGCTCCTCGCTTTAATCATGATCATGGCTTAATATGAAGCTGTTCACAGATGGGAATGAGCGATTGCTCCTTTCATGCTCTGTGCATATTTAAATTGGCTGATCCCCTGACAACCAGTGGTTCTGTCAGCAGTTACCCTTTCTCTGCGGAAAAGGAAAGTTAAATTTGTCATAGTTTTGGAAGACATCAGTTATATCTGCTACTTTAGAGGAACAATAGTTTCCATGCAGGAAACTTCCGCTAATTCACACTGCCAGGGAAGCTCTCCATGAAGAATGTTATCTTGTGCTTGTACGTCGTGGTATAAAGAAATAAATTATTGGTTGTCTACCTCTTTGGACAACTTCATTTTTCATATATATGTCATATTGCTATGAACAGAAAGCTTAATGTCTGTATCCTGCAGCCCTTTGCTATTAAATCTGCCACCGAAATGGAGCATAACGTTATTTCATGAGAGCAATGGGTCGACCTGTGCCAATGTGCAGGCCCTGAGCCTTTCACACAACACGCTATTCTAAAACCCACAAAATGAAGGGGTTTTGTTTGTAGGGGGGAAAAATGCACCACCTGGGTGCCTGGTTTCTCTCCCTTGCAGTCAGCAGCTGTTGGGAGGCTTTGCAGCACGTCTGCTCGACGCGGCTCCTGCGTAGCACCCTGCCAAAGCAGGGACTTCGGTGGAGAGACGGGCTAGCAAGGCCACGGGCTGCAGGAGAGCGAGGGACATCAAGGGCAATGTCGGCTGCTGCAGAGACTTCCAAGGCATCCCGAGCCGGGGAATTGTCCCTTTCATCTCTGCAACGTGCAAGGGACAAAGGACACAAGTTCCAAAATACCAATTCAGTAGTTTTGAAGATGTGAGCATTAACTGATATAAGTCTTTAAAATAACATCCAGCAACATTTAAGTCTTTTATATGAGGTGTCATCTTAAAACTTGCTTCAGAAGAATCCTCAGTGATGAGTAAAAGGTGGGGAAGGGTTTCAAAGGGACTGATGTTTTGATGGGATGAGGAGGCTTTTGATTCACTGCCCTGTCTGGGCTTTTCTTTTATTCCACTGTAAAAATGCACCTAGGACATGAAGTTGTATTTCTCACTAGTACCCGAGAAGTTGTTTTTATCTGCCTTGATACTAGCTTAGGAATAAAAGCATGGAAACATGGAAGTTCTTTTTTTCTGAAGACTGAATCCTGCATCTCCTCCAGGTCCGGCGCTCCAAGTGAAACGTAGTCTGCTGGAGCTTGATACGAGTGAGATTTTCCATGTGTTCTTTCAGGCCTGACACTCAGCATCGGGGCCCTGCTGCTCACTCAGAGAATGATCTTCCAGAACAAGAGGAAGAAATTCTGGGATCAGATGATGATGAACAGGAGGATCCCAACGATTACTGTAAAGGTGAGGACTGGCCTGTTCAAGATTTCCTTGATCCCCTGTCTGTTACTGGGAGTGAAAATATGCAATTTCTTTGCTTATTTTAAGTGTTTTTTGAAATTGCAGATGCTAATACTATGCTCCATGATTTCTTTCTATTGCTGGTTTGTTTGAAAAATGTTATCAGTCAGGGCCTGAGCTGGAAAGCTCTGCTTTTATTGCATGTGTTTACTGTTAGCTTTCCCTCTGTGCTAGAAGATTTATAGGTGTTGGAAACCAATAAAAGCGAGTTGGTATTCAAATCATTCAGTTTAAGATGATCATCATGGTATCTAGGCTTTAAATGGTTTATTTATGTATGTCTGTAAGTATCATCTTACCTCTGTTTCTCAGATAGAAACTGAGATACAGAACAGATGGAAGTATCAGAGTATTTAATTTGGTACTAAAAGGGTCCGGCTCTTTTCAAAGCATTTAACGTATTTAAAAAGAAGAAAAGAAACCATGCTGATCCTACAGTTTTAACTGAAGAATTAATTGAATCTTCAAGCCATGCTCTCACTTTCTGCCCCTCGCCAAATATCTAAATAAATAGCAAGTGCAGCAGACTTACAAAGTAAGGTAGAGGGAGAACCATGTAACAAACAGGTTATTTATGTGTCTAAAAATGCAAAGTAAAAATAGCATGGAGAACTTCAATTGTAATGCTCCTTACACTTCAGTGCTTGCCTTCAAAGGCTTTAAATTCCAGCATGCAACCCAACTATCTGTGGGATTCTTATTTGCCATAAAGCAAACGGGAAGCAGAAATGCCATTGTGTGGATCAGTGATCTATGTGGCTGTCACTATTATGGCCAAAGCCTTTAAGTGAAGAGAAGGGACTTCTGCTCCTTGAGCTAATGAAATAATTGATAGAAATTTCATGTATGTCTTGTTTGTGAACCAGTCAGTCGAGAGAGATAAATCTCCCTGGCAAAGCATGTGCTTCATGGGGGTTTGCTGGCCACAGATGACTATTAAGTATCTGGAATCTAGGTTGTAGTTCCAGATGCTGTCAAAAACTGTGTCTTAACAATTACAGACCTTTTTGCTCTATTTTATCTTCTAGTTCCTTCTGTCCCTTTTATTCATTAACTTCTCGTACCTTCATATTTCAATCATGATATTTTCCTGAGACTTTCTGGTTACCAGCTAAGAAATATGAGGGTTAGAGAGGAGGGCTGTCCACTTTTCAACTGTGCTGTTAAATGTCAAAGCGCTTTTCAGTCAGGAGAGCAGTAGAGAGGGCAGCTCTGCAGGGTGTAGGATGGAGTGTTCTTCATGGCGATACAGGGTGTGCAAAAGCAGTGGTGAGATTTAGCAGTAGGAGTCTTAATCTGTTCCTGAACATCAGATTGCAATTTCCAAAGGTTTTATCCTGGTGAACTTAGATATGGCAGTGATAATCTGCTCTAAAAGGAGGAAAAGTTGGTCATTCTAGTTTAGTTATATTAAAAGAATTTTCTTCAGTCCACTCCAGGGCTTTTGACTGCCGTTCCCAACGTACAGTATATGCTTGTTCTAGCAAGATCCAATTAGAGAAACATTTGCATTTCTCCATTTGCTTGAGTATTTCAACACATCAAACGCATGTGCCTCGAGCTGCGATGCTTGTTCTGCACGCCTGTTCTCCAGCACTTGTGTGATCTCTTGCTATCCAAACTTCCCACCGTTGCTTCCCTAGGTGGCTACCACCTTGTGAAGATCGGAGACCTCTTCAACGGGCGCTACCACGTGATCCGCAAGCTCGGCTGGGGCCACTTCTCCACCGTGTGGCTAGCTTGGGACATCCAGTAAGTCCCTGTGTTCAGTTTGTGTTTCTAACACCCATTCTGGTTCCATTTCTGCACAAACATAATCATAAAGAGTCTGCTTATGCCCAGATAAAAGCACAAATATACCCAATCCATAGGTTATAGTAGGATAACTATCCTAATACAGTAGTTTCTTTTGATATCGTGCCTGTATGGAAGGGAGTTGATCTCAACAGGACAAACTGTTTCTGTGGACAGGGTAGTTTCCTTCTGTTCAACAGTTCCTGGCCTATTATTTTACAAAAGTTCATAACAATAATTTATGGAAGAGACTTAACCCTTAATTTTCCATGATGCTTGAGTCTTAAATAACTAGCTTTCATATGCAAGAGAATTAGGTTAATTCTGGAGAATAATGTCTTTGAATGAGTGTTAATGATCTTCAACTAATTTACCGTGTGTGCTTAGAGGGAAGAGATTTGTGGCGATGAAAGTGGTGAAGAGCGCGGAGCACTACACCGAGACAGCCCTGGATGAAATCAAGCTGCTAAAATCGGTGAGTGCCTGAGAGAGGGTTTCAATTTAATTCATTTTTGGAGTTCACGCTAGTCAGCTACTGTGCTCGGTCTTTTGGACCCCTAGTTGCAAAGAACTGGGGCAGGGAACTTAGTACTTACTCGTGCAGCAGATGTGCCTTCCAAAAATATTCTTACCTAGTAATTAACTGCCCTAAGGAGCACAAAGTTAATCTTCTTTCTCCCCACAGGTGCGCAACAGTGATCCGAATGATCCGAATAAAGAGAGGGTGGTTCAGTTATTAGATGACTTCAAGATTTCAGGAGTCAATGGTTCTCATATCCTTTTGTGGCAGAAAGGCAAAGAGCTGTGTGAAGGTGGGAGTCCCCTGGGTGGCTGTCACCAACCCCACCAGGGGCTGGTGGGTGACACCACCTTTTTCTGCCCAAGGAAATGGGTTGCAAAGTCATCGAGGTCTGTGGGCCCAGAAGCTGCCTGCAGAGTTCAGCTCTGAAGCTGTTCACTCTGCAAGTCCCCACGTGCAGGGGTAAGTGGTGGCGACGGCGCTGGTGGCTGCATCCGACCTGTGAGTCCGCACTGAACAGCTGGGCTGCAAGGAGCATCCATCTATCCCTGCCCTCCAGTTTTCAAGCAGCCTAGTAATGAAACTATTTTGGTAAAGCATTACAAAATATTAGAGTCGGTAGTTAAAAATAACAAAGGCATTCTGCCTCTAGCTTGCTAATAAGGAAATTTCCCAGTTAGGAAAGCGTTTTGCCTTCCTACATGAACATTAACAGGTTTAAAGGGTATTTACCATGTAGTCCAGTGAGCACCTTTCTAACAGGGGTCTCTTATGGGTAGTCTTAATGCACCCTTAAAACTTGAAAGTTGTGTGGCCTCGAGCTTCACTTTGGTGAGATTTACTGGACTGCTTGAGAGAATCAGGCTGCAGGTTAGAAACTTTGTGAAGCTTTTAGAAAACTGTACTAATGCTCTCAGGTTAGCTCTTTTCCCTAGATCATAGCACCGAGTAAATTCTTACTGGATATTGTATTTCTTGCACTCTTGTGACAGGCATGCATGTGCTGCTAATATGGAAGGAAAATAACCTCATAAAATTTTGCAAGTTTGACTTTTAAAGCAAAAGTAGAATCCTGAATGTGTCTCCAGAATAGCTGCTCAAACCTGACAGGCCAAAAAAAGAAGTTAATTTAAATACAGTTGAAGTCCAGGTTTGCTAAAACTTTGCTTTGCTGGTAAAGAGGCAAGGGGGAAAAAATCTTTCATTCTTCTGAGGGTGACTTAACCAGCCAAAAATTGAGTTATTTAACGATACAGAGTGATCTGGGTTTGTTCTGCCTGGGGCGAGAGCCTAAGCTGGTCCAAAGTTGAGTTCTCAGCGTGAAGCTGCTTCTCTGCTAGCAGGAAATCCTATTGTGTGGCTGCTTCCACCCACGGTGGGAGCCTGCTGCTTCAGCACCATCCTTCCGGGCGGTCTCTGTCCCTCCGTATTGGAAGTTTTTACGTAACGACCCTGATACTTGCGTGATAGGATGGTGCTGTTGAGGAAGGCAAGTGCCCTAAGCGTAGAAGGGAGAGGGTTCGTTATTGCAGAAACAGGTAAATGGTGCAGGTTCCCCATCCCTGTGAACTCGGGGCTCGTTGGATCAGGACGTTGCTCTTTTTCTTTAACTCGGTTCCAGATATCTGCATGGTGTTCGAGGTTCTAGGGCATCACCTGCTCAAATGGATCATCAAGTCAAACTACCAGGGCCTTCCGCTGCCTTGTGTCAAAAAGATCATCAAGCAGGTATGTTCCTGCTTCAGTGTCTCCTGAGAGCTAAATCAGTGGTTTGGCCTCTCGGGCAACAAGGATCGTTTGGGGGGGAATAATTTCCTCTCTCTGCTGCAAAACTTTCTGCTGTAGATATTGTTCTGTCACTTAAACCATGATGGTGCAGTGGGAGGCCAGCTTTGCCCTAACCTCCTCTTACCATGTTCATTCCTCACAAGTGTAAGTTCTTACAACTTCTGTCACAGTAAACATGGTGCTTAATCATAGGAAAAGCAAGAGAAACCTGTTCTGCCAACTGTATTGTTTAAGGAGAAAACTCTTTTCACATCAGAGGGTGGAAAGAGAAGGAAAGCATGGCAGGGCATCGAGGTCGGATTTTCACAGTGGTAAGCTAAATCATGAAGATAAACAGTATTTTAACTCCAGTTGAAATCTGTATACAAATCTGGATTTTCTGTAAATCAGTAGTAACCACAAAGATTTGTAAGAATATTCCATAAAAATCCTTCCAGCTCATTAGTCATCCTGGGGAGCTACAGAATTCAATTTCTGGATTTTTTCCTCTCTCTATTTTAAATTGGGTGGTTCTTTTGCCCTTTTTTTTTTAACAGTGGGTTTCATTCTCTGTCTGCAGGTTCTTCAGGGTCTCGATTACTTGCACACCAAGTGTCGGATCATTCATACAGATATTAAACCTGAGAACATCCTTCTGTGCGTTAACGACCAGTATATTCGCAGGTTGGCTGCGGAAGCAACAGAGTGGCAGAGATCTGGGGCTCCTCCACCATCGGGCTCTGCAGGTGCTTGGCTTTTTGTTTTGTTGTTCTCTCTTCTTCTGGAAAATTAATCTATTTCTCAAAAAAAGTCCTAACTCATCTCCTAAGGGAAAATATCTCATTTACCTAAAGTGCCTTGGAATAGTATTGCAAGTAACTTTGGAAAAGCCAGCTGCAAATTGTGAAGCCAGTCATAAGTTCTAACTTGATTACACTTGGGAAACTAGTGATTTGTGTAAGAAAAAAAGGAGAAAGGATAAATTTGTGCTGACACCTGCTTTCAGTGCGGGGGGCCAGAAGCAGATAAAGTGGTAGAGTGGTCATTTAAAAAGCCTAATAGTCTTTTGTGGAACGCATTTCGTAAATGTAGTTGCACTCAAAATAGTACTTCAGTGAACACGTGGTGAGGCCCTTCTCACTCTTTCTGCAAAAGTTTATCTCCTTTCACCGTGAGATGGTGGAAATGTGTTTTGGGGAAGTCTCAACAAGATGATTTACCTGTTATTGATTTGCATACGTCTGTGAAGCTTGAAGAACAGTAAGTAGCTTCCTTGTTGTGCTAACATCCCTGAAGAGCAGAGAGCAAATTCTCATTTGCTCCTAGTTCTTGTTCCCTGTTCCTCCTCCAAATTTCTATCTGTGCCAGTCTGCAGGTTTCAGGAACTGTTAGTGTGTGCTGGAAGGCTCTGTCTGTCGTAATCTTATAGTGCCAACGTTTAGTCGAGCCCATCATGATACAGCTTAGTTGGGCTAGGTCAGGAAAGCTCCCTTAACTTTGATATTTTAATATTTCCATTTGCATTTTCTTAGTGAGGTGCATAATGCATGCAGCAAATAGAGCTGCTTGACAGGAAGTTTAAGTCTTTGCTATCAGTCAGGCAAATACTATCTGGGATTTTAATTGCACAGTATTTTCACTTTTTTAATTCTTGCTAAACCTTTGTAGGGAAATTAAACCTTCAAAATAAACATTTGTTGGTATCTTTAAAATCTTGTTACCAGAGTGCATTGAAAAAGCTTATTTTTAAATAGGAGCACAGTTGCAATTTTTCTATAAACATACTAACTTGCTCTCTTCTTTTCCCTTTCAGTGAGCACCGCACCACAGCCAAAACCAGTAAGTGTGATAGCTTTCATCTGTAGATAAACCTCTATTAATATCTCCCCATTGTTTCATAATGCAATCAGCATTTAAGAGAAAGCAGCATTGTAGTTGTATCAGAAGGAATGGTGACTTGTGTTTGTCCGTGGCTGTGCTTAGCAAGTTCCCTGCTGTCTTGGGGATGTAAGTAGCCCTATCTCAAATACATTGCCAGCACTGGCAGGGATTTTGGTGGTCTCAGAGTGTCTCGTGTTGTCTGTGGAGTCCGAGATCCCTCATTTGGAGAGCTCTGTAGAGTCCTCAGGTTAGGACAGAGATGCCCTCCTATTGCAACAGGCAACAACAACAGAAGATTTTCTGTTTGATGTGTGCTTGGGAGAAGAACCCTGTCTCCAGAGTGCTCATCCCAGGCTGCTTCCTCAGCCCTGAAATAAAAGAAAACCAGAAACATGAAACAAAGTCAAATGCTTGAAGTATTCCTCTGCTTGCTTCTGCGTAGGCTGACAAAATGTCAAAGAATAAGAAAAAGAAGTTGAAAAAGAAGCAAAAACGGCAAGCTGAGTTGTTGGAGAAACGAATGCAAGAGATAGAGGAAATGGAGAAGGAAGCGAGCCCTGGGCAAACGCAGCCTGATGAGGAGGAGGAAGCTCAGAGCCCCCTGGAAATGCTTTTAAAAGTTAGTCCGCAGGATGAAGGTGTCGGCAAAAAGACAGGTATGGACCTGTAGTATTGCAACAGCCTAACAGCCTCTTTGCAGGTTGTTGTTATTATTCCAGACTACATTACACCAATTTAAAGGGATTGGAGGTTTTTTTTTACACACTAATGAACTATTGCATTCTGTTTCATTGAGAACAGTCCATTTCTGAAGGCTCCCCAAACAACCTCAGCCATTATTTTATTAAGATATTCCGCTGTCCTAAGATACTTTTTCATTTCCCCCCTCTTCCAGCTGAAGTCATTGTCCCAGAGCAGTCCGTTCTCATGGAAAGCGGCGTGGAAAAGTGCATACCAGAAATAAACTGCAACGGAGTGATACAACTGACGGACTTCTCGGACTCTGGCAATCAAGGGTCTCTGCGACTCGAGGACGACCTTCATAATGCCAATAACTGTGGCCATCGCCCCGTGGCGCAGAAGGAGGGGACCTTCCGCGGCTGTAGTTACAGTCAGCGGAACGGGGACGCGGAGACCAGGCCTCCGGAAACAATGTCGGACTCGTTCGTGCCCTTGGTTCCGGAGGATTCCATGGTGTGTCAGCCCGTGGCGAGCGAAGAGCAGTCATTCAACGAGCAGGAGATCAGCAATTTGCAGGAAAGCATCCGCACAGAGATCCCGTCGGAGGATGAGAATGAGAATAACTGTCCCTCGGAGAACAAAGGTACAAGAGGAGCCCTTGGAGAAGGGGCCACTCTCCCCCTTGATCCAGTGCTTGTTGTAGCTCTTGATTGGAATATTAATAGAAACCTTACCACCTCTTTGAGCCTTCACCCCACTGCTGGGTTAATTACCCCCAAATAATTAACCTGGCAGTCCTACTCGAAGTCATTCTGCTATTTTTAGTTTCCTTGGTTTAAGAACAGCATAAGCACTTTAAAAACACGCATTTCCCTTTCATTATAGGGCCATTCCCCCCTTTAGATCAAACACTACTTATGTGATTTACATTGTATGTAGAGCCTTAAATCCACAAATTGTCACTGGTAGTTAGGATAAGGGATAAGTACAGTTAAGTCTGTTCTGATAGTTTTGCTCTTATCGTGGAGCAAAGGTAGCTGCTCGGGGTGAATAAACACTTTCCTAGAAACACAAACCAACTGAACGCAGCTTCTGCAGCGTAAGGAAGGCTGTTTAACAAGTCTGTTCGTATATTATTTGTAAAAAATTAAAAAAAAATATGCAAGTCTTGCAGGTTTAGGAGAACATGCCATAGTGTGATTAATTCATAAATACCCTCAAGAACTTGTATCGACTGATAAAATTTAGAACTGTCCATTACTGTGTTTTTGAGTCAGGGTCTGCTCAAGGGTATGTGAGGAAGGGAGGAACTAACGACCCTTAATGCTTCCTTTTCTCAAGTTCTCTGGGGTGTTTTCCTGGTGATGCTGCTGCCAGGGAGCATCATGGATGAACTTTACATCTTGTAGTTGTCCATGCGGCTGCCATGGATGCTGGCTGTGGTGGGATGTGCTTGGACTCTTCTTTGAGGGTTTGGGAAGACTTCTTATGGGTTAAGAGTGCCCTTTTTTAAAAATAATAATAATAATATAGACAATTTTTTTTAAAAAAAGCTGTGCACTTGCCTGTTTTCCCACTGTACAACACAAGGCCCCTCTGTCTATTTTATGTAGAATATTCTAAATCTTCCCTGTGTTTACCAATCTTGTAGGGTCTTAATGTTGGTGGTTCTTTTGCTCCAAATGCACAGCTGGATGTTGATTTTTAGAGCTAGCTTCAGGCAAGAGAAAGTTGTGATCAGTAAGCAATATCCTGCCTGAGCAGGGCGAGGGCTATAGGATTTGCGTGACAGATGGTGACACTGCCCATGTAGGTTTAATCAGCTGTTGTGCATATTGCCTTTAGGAAAATCGACTGCTGGGAATTTCCTTCTTAATCCCCTTGAGCCCAAGAATGCAGATAAGCTCAAAGTGAAGATAGCTGACCTAGGAAATGCCTGCTGGGTGGTAAGTTTGAGTTCACATTGCATGCTTAAACCCGCTAATTCATTCCCAGTAGGCCACAAGTGAAAAGAATCCGTAAAATAGACTCTATTTTACACCTGCTTGTAAAAGTAGGGATAATTTGCAACTATGTTAAAATAAAGAAAAAAAGGAGGAGGAGAAAGTAATTAATGGGCTTTTAGCTTAGCATTTCAGCCTGTGTCTGGGTGCCTCTTTGGGCCCTGGATTGTTTCCTAGAGGCCTTTGCCCATGCCCGGTGTGATGTGCCCTGCGCTGGGCACACGATGCTCCTGTGCAGTCTGTAGCTCCCCTGGGGAAGCAAGCTGAAAACATTTGCTGTTTTCTGTCAGGCTGTTTCAATAGATTCATAAGCACATGAAGGGACTCATAAATAGTTTATTCTGCAGCACTTGTGCTGCACTACTTTTAAGTGTTTGATGTTTCAAATAGGATAGAGTCTTCTTTTTTTATGGCAAAATGCTTGAGATCTTAGCCTGTAACAAACTCCAAATTCCCTGCAGGGCTTGCAGCCCCTGGCGAGGTGCTGTCTCCTGCAATGATGTTGCCTGGCTGTTTAAAGCAGGTCACTCTACCTGACCTATCGTGATCTCACAGCAGAGAGTAGAGCTGCTAAAAGTCTTCTCTGTCCTGCTGTTACTACTTGCTTTCCTCTAAATTGCTGGGCCCTATTCCTTAAGGAAGTGTCTTGTATAGAGCCTTCAAATATCTCCTTATATTTCTACAAGTATTATTTGAGATGTCAAATTCAGATGAAACATAATGGGAACAAGCTTTGATTTACTCTGGCCTTCCAGGTGATCAATTCCTGTCCTTTTATGAGCTCCCTAACCATTTAATAAGCCATTTTTTTCTGTTTTTAGCACAAGCACTTCACTGAAGACATCCAGACAAGGCAGTACCGATCCCTGGAGGTGTTGATAGGCTCGGGGTATAACACCCCTGCTGACATCTGGAGCACAGCCTGTATGGTGAGTGGTGCCACCCAGGGAGGACTTCTAGGTATTGCTCCAGGCTACAGCATTAAAAGCTGCGTCCCCAAAAAAGCAGGGGGAAGGAGGGGAGACCCCAAAGCCACCAACACGTGTTCAGCCACCTTCCAGACTTGCTGAATACCCTGTTTCTCTACTGAAGTCAGCATTTCTTTTATCTTCTGTCACATACATGCCAATGACTTTGAAAAGTTGTTTCAAATATAGCTGTACTTTGAGGTCATGCTTCAAAACAAGAGAAATGGGCAATTTTGAAGACAGGAAAGTCCTTCTTTTGTAAGGAGTATTTCCTCCTCATCCACCATTGTTTCAGAGATGTCATCAGTGTAATTTTGTATTTTAATCTCATACATCCTCTGCCTTGTTTGGAATCACTTTTTAATCTCTGAGTAATGCTGAGATGAGGCTGAAGCAGTGTGCTGATTTTAAAAAAAGAACTCAATCTAGTCATACCACATGTCTTTGGTGTCCCCTTTTCTGTATTCTGTACAAATTAAAGCTTGTTTTTCTATTTTAAACTTGGAAAATACCAAGTGAACTCCTTTTTGCTGTCTCGGAAAACAAGCTGTGATTTTGATGAATGTAGTTTAAAAAAAAGGAATGCACTGGGGTCATGTTGTCTCTGCAAAACTTGTCAAAATCTTGCAGTGGGGGCTCCCGGAGTGCCTAGTTCCATAGTTTGATTCCAGCAGTCCTCAGAGGAAATTAAGAATACCGAAAGTCATAGGTATTGTTTTGAGTGAAAATGAATGCATAAAAGATCTTAAATTCCATGACATATTTACCCTTTAGGAGTGGTAAATTGAAAAATGTGATTTTTTTTTTTCTTCTTTCTTAAAACATGTTTTCACATCTGGGAATGAATGGTCTAAGATTAACTGTGTTGAAAAAGTCTTAACATTTGAAACTTTGCAGGGGCAGAACCATAATATAAAAATAAAAATCTTTTGAGGTGGGACACGATAACAAGTTTTGCAAAATGTCATTGAGGAGGAAGACAGCTAAGTGTGTGACGAGCCTTTGTTTTGTACAATTGCAAACTTAATATTAACTCTCCGTTTGACTTTGATGCAAAATTTATCACAGTTCTGAGTCTGACGTTTTTAACTGGAGCAAAGTAATTAACATATTAAAATACTAGTGGTGTATTAGAGTTTTTCCAGGCTAGCAGCAATGTGCGGGTGCATTCTCGTGGTGTAACACCCACTTTCTGTTCATTTAGGCCTTTGAACTAGCAACAGGAGACTATCTGTTTGAACCTCATTCTGGAGAAGATTACTCAAGGGATGAAGGTGCGTTTAAGTCTTTAAGATTTTGGACACGAGGGGCAATGGAGGCTTTTTTAGAATGAGCCTTCTCTGACGAGTGTGCAGTGCAAAGGTTCCTTGCAAAAAGATGTTCACCCAAATTAGTGGTGTTGGAGAAAACTGAGATTACGGCTCTGCAGGGAGACACCATGCAGTAAAACACACCATGCGTGTGTTTTATTCTGGCATTTCCCATTCCTTTTAGCACTGTCCTCTCTCTCCTCACACTGTTGACCTCCTGCAAATGGCCCTCCCTCTTCCCCAGCCACCACCACGTGTCACTGTCTTCCTTGCCTACTGTAAACTGATTTCGGGTTCTGTTTTCCCAGTGTGTCTTAGCCATGTTTATAATGCTCATAGTGAGACCTCTGAGATTGTTAGGAGACACTGGGATGCAACTACACCGTGCATAACTCGTCTCACTTGTAGATCTCAAAGCAGTTTGCAAGGGAGATGAAGTGTCCTTTGCCCTTCCATTGCAGAAGGGGAAACTGGGGAGTAGGGACATCTTGTATAGATTTCTCATGCTGTCTTTTTCTCTTGCAAATTTGCAGATCACA
Source organism: Tinamus guttatus (assembly GCF_059628265.1). Taxonomy (NCBI): domain Eukaryota; kingdom Metazoa; phylum Chordata; class Aves; order Tinamiformes; family Tinamidae; genus Tinamus; species Tinamus guttatus. The sequence goes on along the minus strand of NW_028289097.1, from coordinate 2,257,093 downwards.
TTGCTTTGATCATAGAACTTCTGGGGAAAATACCTCGCAAGCTCATTTTGGCAGGAAAATATTCCAAGGAGTTTTTCACCAAAAAAGGTAAAAGAGAAAAAAGCAAATGTCACCTTCTCTCCCACCTCAATGCACAAGAGTGCCTTGCTCAAATTCCAATTAAAAATAGATGTCAGTAAAGACATATCTTTAAATCTTCCCACTGTTTTATGAAAGGCTCTATCAGCAAAGCTGCAGCTAAATATAAGGTATATTTGTCTGCTAAAAATACCCTGCATTGCCATGTTTGACGTCTCGGCGTAGATCAAATGTGACAGGTTGAAGAACGGTTCTGCATGTAGCTCCTCGGACGTGAGGCGGCTTCGGATAGCGGAGCTTTGTCAACTGGAGCCATTTACTTTCCTTTGAGATCTTTTCTAGACAACTTTGTTCTATTTCTAGTGTGACAATCGCTTAAACAGCACCTTGCATCTCGAGCCCTGCTGCTTCAGGTGGTAAAGATAACTGCTGTGCAGTCCTGAGCCTGGGCCGAGGGCAGAGGCCCTGGACGTAGGAGACAGCGGTTTCCATTCAGGCTGGTAAATCCAGAGTTTGCTTTTCAGCACAGAGACCTCCTGCCCTAAGCAGGAAACCAAACACATTTTACCATACTGCTGCTCTTAAAGGCCTTTGTACACCAGAAATGTATTAAGAGTCAAAAACGATCTTCACCTACTCAAAATATCCAACCTCTTTTTTTCATAATATCCCTTCCTCAATTCTGCACGTATTTCCAAGTCTACAGAGCAGCATATTCTTGTCCTTGTCAGCCTGTATAATGGGTAATTAACGAGTTAAACAATATATGCTGGTATTGGATCACTTCTTCCTTCAGCTTCCTTACACCTTTGCCTTTACCTGTGCTAAAACACTGGGTTTCTGTACTCAAACTGTCGTAGGCTTTGGTCAGCCGCTCTGCTGCTCTCATTTGCACATAACGCTCTGCTTTGGTTTTTAGGTGACCTGAAGCACATCACCAAGCTGAAGCCCTGGGGCCTTTTTGAAGTTCTGGTGGAAAAATACGAGTGGTCCCAAGACGAGGCAGCTGCTTTCACAGACTTCTTACTGCCCATGCTGGAGCTGATCCCGGAGAAACGAGCGACCGCGGCCGAGTGCCTCCGGCACCCCTGGCTGAGCTCCTAGAGGCTCCAACCCAACGCCCAGCACTACACTCTGGTTTACAGCATAGCATACACACATCCAGCTGCCCTTTCCCCAGTCCAGTTTTTTTCTTCCTTGTTCATTTTCCGTGTGAAGTTCTTCCTTCCAAGGCTTCCAAGATTTTAGATAAACCTAACACGTTCCGCTGAGTTTGCTTGTGTCACTCAATGGGGACTCTCCTCAGCCAGTGGGCATCATCCGTGTTCTGCCTTGATAGGGCTTTGCCAAAGACTAATTGACTGGAATATGAAGTTTTTCTTTTGTTTTTTCCTGAGTCTCCTCACTGTTACGCAGCATGTGTGGGAGCTGTGAGCTCATCTGTGCTTAGATGACTAAATTCCAGCTGTTTTTTGTTCATGGGGGGACAAGAAGATCCAAACTCATCCTTAGTTCACTGCCTCAGGAGTCACTTTCCCGCTGTTTATCCAGTAGCTGGCAATGGGGTGAGAAGTAACAGAGGGCACCGAGGTGCTGTTAATTCCATGTAGAGCAAAGACCTTGAAATCTTCCATTTTCCACGTCTGCTCTATTCTTTGCTTTCCAGTCACATATTTTTCTTTAGTTTTAGCTGCCTAAATCTCTTGAGACAAACTATTTAAATCTAGGTTTTAGCATCATTGATTTCTTGCCCTAACGTGCCCCCACCCCTTTACCTTTTCCCCTGCTCCCTGTGCCCAGATAGTCAGAATAGTTTCCAAATTCAGCAATTCAACGGTATGTTTTCCAACACCGGGGCCTGCAACTAAAAGACAACGACAAAAATGAGCAAAAAACGGGAAACGCACAATCTCCGGCCCGCAGATGGGTGCACCCTTTGGCTGCAGAGGGGTAGTCTTGTTGCAGGTGACTCTGTCAATGTTTTAGTGAGCTGTTTCTTGGTTCTTATCCCTTACCGGCCCTCTTTTTGCCTTGCTCCAGGTGGTTGCAGCATTCGTGCTGTCACCGAGGCCCTGTGCTCTGGCTCTTACTTTTTGGCATTTACGTGTTCCCAGAGGGAGGGTGGCAGCGTCGCTATCACAGCTATTTCATAGCGCTCAACTTTGAAACACATTTGAAAGCCCAACTTAAAGGTTTCTTTTGGCGTAAACTTGCCTGAGGTCTTCAGAAATAACTTCCAGAACGGAGCTGCCTTTCACTTTTCTGGGCTGATAACACAGGGGAGCTGATGTAGATGGGAGGAAACTGGTTGAGCTTCCATGTAGATACTGGATTAGAAGCTGTTTCTAGAGCTACCCTAAATAAATTGCTTGACTTAACTGTATAAACTTCTCAGAGGGGGATTTGGATGTGATAAGTAAATGGGTTTAATTAAAAGTTAAATCATTGTGGCATTTTGCTAGGTCTACAATGGTTTCTTCTAGGCTTGTCCATCCTTATCACCGATTCAGTGCATCCTCCTCCAATCAAGACTTCGGAGGCACTTCCTCACCCACACGGGCCTCTGGCTTCGTGGTCGTTCCCAGAGGATGGAAGTACTGCAGGAAGCTGCAGGAGGCCACGCAGGCGCTCGGATGCGTTGCCAGAGCAGCTGCCGTGACCATTCCCTGTCACTTCTCTGCTTGTCTTGGAAATCCTGGTCCGTGAGGATTGCTCCTTCATAAACACAGTGTTGTCTAATCCCCTTGCAAAGTGTTTCTCCAGCCCAGTGCCTGATCTGGCTTCATGCTGGATGCCCTTTAGGGATAGGCCAGGTTCTCTATGCATCTAATCCAAAATTAAAGGAAGGAAACGTTACCAGAACAGTTTTAAAGGCTGCTTTGACTCCCCCGCTCCCCTTTCACCTGGAGTCATCCCAGCTCAGCGTCGTGTCTGTGTCCAGCGTAGGGGGCTGCAACCGGGGCTGGATTCCAGCAAAGCTGCCCCCATCCTGTGCAGACACCTCGGCAGGGCCAGGAGTGAACTCAGCCCGTCCCAGGGAGGAGATGTTGGAGCAGGGATCTGCTCCCGAGGATCCCGAGAGCTCCTGCCCGCCCTTCCGTGCCCTCTGCCGCCCGCCTTGGAGCGGGACGGGCTGTTTTACCAAGATGACCAAGGCTGGAGCCAGCTTGGGAGCCGCAGGATCAACAGTTGGGATTCGGTCTCGTACCTTGTGCTCGTTCACTTGGGCTTTGTTAAATTTCCAATTGCCGTCAAGTGCTCACACTGAAGGATTTGTACTTGCTGTGTCAGTCTAAAACCTGAAGGAAAATACATTTTTATTCTTTCTACTTGGGTGCTTTGTCTTTTCTTTGTAAAAGCAGTACAATAAATAGATTATTTAATACTTGAACCCTATTCCTCCTATGTTCCTTCTGCGAAGCTGATCGTTTGGTTGAATTTTCCATGTCTGATAGGCAGCACCTTTGGTTTCTCTAGAATTAAATGTATTTCTATATCCCTCCCTGCACCCAGACCCATTCCTGAGGGGGAAACGTGTATAAGTCAGGATAAGACTGCTGGAATTTATCACTCCAAAATGCTTTCCCCAGCTCATTCCTCAAATTGAGAACACTTAATTTTTTTCACTTTTTTTTTTTTTATTCAGAAGTAGTTTTCTGGAAAGTCGATGTATGGAGAAGCCATGTGCCCTACTTGCCGCTGGCCCCCGGGGCAGCTGGGCTCTTCCCAGCCGGGAGCTGGGATCGCGGAGCAGCCCCTTGCGGGAACGAAGCAGCTGCGGAAAATCCATGGACGTCGATAAGCTCAATGCTCCTGCAAGAGGCATGTGAGAGAAAGCGATAACGTTCCTCAGCGCTGCCAGAAGAAGAGCTCGAGGTGGAAGGAGCAGGAGCCCCAACATTGACGGGGCAGGACACGGGATTCAGGCCGTGTCTGTCCCTTGGCAGAAACGTCCTGGCTTGGGCCCCCTCCAGCCGAAGTCAGTGCCACCGTGTCCCCAAAACCAATGTCCCCTCCCTCTGTCATCCTCAACACGTGCCTTTGCTATTAGCGTATCTTGAGGATGAATGGGAGAATTGTTGAATTGCGCGGGCGGCACTTACTGCGGGCGCCGGCGCTATCCCTCGTTGCCTTCTTCTGCAAAGCAAAAGGGAGACGCACGTGAGCGGGCGCAAGGAGGAGGGAGGGCAGGGAGTGTTTCCAGGCTTCCCTCGAGGAGAGGGTGGAAAACAGCAGGAATAACAGAAAATAACTGAAAACACCTCCTTGTGAACAGGAGGAGGAAAAACCCCAGCATGCACATACAGATGTTCCAGCATTTGGCATGGCTACCTTAGCTCAGGCAAGGTAGCAAATTTGGGATGAAAAACATGAGGTTTTTTAGCAGTGAGTTGTTTCCCTTGCCCCGTTCACCTTTATTTTCCACTTTGAAATCGGAAGGGAGGAGGTTGTCCTGGCGGTTCCCCAGCACGAAGGCGAGGAAGGAGAGGATGAGGGCGTCGAGGATGCCGATGATGCAGAGGATGTAGGCCCAGCGCACGGTGCAGGCGCCCAGCGTGTACTTGTCCGTCTTGTCGCCGCACAAGCGCTTCACCTCGGCCGAGTCCCAGCCGTCGGGGTAGATGAGGCAGCCGATCATGAGCCCCGTGGCTGCAAGTGGAGATGTCACTGTCACCGCCGGCACAGAGACCAGCGGGAGCACCCGGAGCGCTTGCAAGTCCCCTGCTCGCAAAGGGAGACGTTGGAGCAGCCGGACCCCCATCCAGAGCCGTCTCTTGCTTTAATTATTAAATAATAATTAATTATTAAAGCAAGAGGTGCTGTAGAAAGGTAGGAGCCAAGTTACCAGGTGTCTCAGGTGTCCAACAGCCCAGGAACGCGATCCTGCCGTACCGGGACGCGAGGGAGCCCCCGGCACCGCCACGCGCGCTCGGCCCGGCCCCGCTCACCTGCTGCCAGCTGCATCCAGGCGCAGACCTTGTAGACGGTGGCGGCGTTGCAGAAGAAGAAGAGGCTGAAGCAGAGGATGGAGCCCACGATGAGGAAGGTGGAGATGCCCACGAAGAACATGGCGGTCTTGAAGGCGCTGGAGGGGATGGTTCCGAAGTCGAGCGGGCTGCCCTTGCAGATGAGCTCGCCCGTGAGCGCGTTGCCGATGCAGTAGGAGAAGAGGCCGAAGTAGCCGGCCTGCGGCGTGTCGATGCTGTCGCCGATCCAGTAGGGCTGGATGAAGGTCACCACCATGAGGATGGAGAAGCAGAGGGTGAAGAGGGCCCACAGGACGCCCATGGCGCGCGCGTTGCGCACGTAGTTGGTGTGATAAATCCGCGCCGCCTCCTGCGCCGGCAGCAGCTTCGGCATCGTCGCCGCGTCCGTCCCGGCGGTCCCGGGTCTGCCCGAGCGGCCCCGGGCCCGGCGAGCGGGGCCCGGCGCGCGGCGCGGGAGGCGCCCCGGGATGCGCCGGGAGCCCCCGCCCCGGGAAACGCCCCCGGCCCCGGGATGCGCCGGGAGTCCCCGCCCCGGGAAACGCCCCCGGGCGGGATGAGCCGCAGGGTGCGCCGGGCGCTGCCGCCCTGCGGTGCGTCCCAGCCCCGGGATGCGCCGGGATGCGCCGGGATGCACCAGGTGCCTCCGCCACAGGAAGGAGCCTGGGATTCGCCATGCGCCCCTGTGTGTCCCCTGCTGCTCCTGGGATGCACCCGGTGCCCCAGCGCTGCCTCTGTGCATCCCTGCCATGTGCTCCCGGGAATCTGCCCTGCACAGGGATGCACCTTGGGGGGTGCTGGACACCCTGCGCCCCGGCACGTGCCTGGCTTGTTCCCCGGCGGACCGTTTGCACCCGTGGGAGGCCTATGGGTCCCTGCCAGGCAGCCAGCAAGCACCACATGCCCTGGGATGCACCACGTGGCTCGGGATGCATCACATTGTCCGGGATGCGCCCCAGGGACCGCCACGCACCCCCTCTCCGTCGTGCCAGGGACGAGCAGGGGACGTCGCCCGTCCCTGCTGCGGTGCAGCTGGCACCGCTGCGGCGCGCGGGCAACAAGGCCGTGGCCAGGCCGCGCTCACCTCGCGGCCTTCATCCCTGCCCGGGCAGTGCGAAAGCTGCGCCGTTCCCAGAGCCGCGTTATCGGGCACCGCGCGGCCCCTGCGGAGCCATCGGGGCCAGCGGAGCGGAGCGGGCGCCCCGCGCACAGCGTGCAGCAAGTCCTCGGCCACCCAGCTCAGCGCCCACTTGCTCAACATGAGCTCGTGCGCTCAGTGTTGCCTCCATCGAGGCACCCCGGGGTTTCTTCAGCTGCTTCCCTAAGGAAACATCAATCCCGTGGCCACCTGGGCACCATCGAAGCCGCAGGCAGGTCGGAGCCACGGGGACACGTTGCAGGGAACCAACTGGGTGACAGCTCCGCAAACGGCCTCTGTTGGAGGCAGCGAACGAAAGGGCCAAAGAAAAACCCCTGCCAGGGCCAGGGCGGTGTTTGGGTGTCCCTGATATTTTTTTTTTCCCGGCGCGGTGCCCACGGGGTCGGGCGCGATAGGAGCGGCCACGTCAGCTGGTGGCAGGTGCCGCTATAAAGGGACGGTGGCGGCGGCGACACAGCAGGACACCCACCATGGCCAGAGCGCTGCTCCTCTGCCTGCTGCTGCTGGCGGCCCGCGCCCTGGGCTCCCCGCACGAGCGCGGCCTCATCTTCAACCTGGTAGGAGCCGCCCCTCAGCCACGGCGCCGCTGGGGACACCGAGGCACCGTCTCCCGCGGGCGTCGCGGGGCGGCCCCGGCGCGGGGGTGCGGGGGGGGACGGTGTCCCCGCTGATGCCGCCCCGTGTTGCAGGACACGGGGGAGCTCTGCTTGCAGAGCGCCCAGTGCAAGAGCGGCTGCTGCCACCGCGACAGCGGGCTGAGCCTGGCGCGCTGCATGCCCAAGGCGGCCGAGACGCAGGAGTGCTCCCCCAAGGTACGGCCGCGCGTCCGTCCGTCCATCCATCCCCACGCCGCGGCGCCGGGTCCCCCCGCTCACCCCATCCGTTCTGCCCGGTTCCCCGCAGACCCTCTACGGCGTCTACTACAAGTGTCCCTGCGAGAGCGGCCTCACCTGCCAAGCTGACAAGACCATCGTGGGCGCCATCACCAACACCAACTACGGCATCTGCGAGGACCCTGCGAGACGCGTGGCGTAACCCTGACCCCCCCGGCCCCGCCAGTAAAAGCATCTCACGCTGAGCCGCCGAGTGGCATCTTTGCATGGGGACGGAGGGGACGGGGATGGGCGCCGGGGGGCTGGTTGAGCCGGTTGGGAAGGTCTCAGCCAACGCTCTCGGCGCCGTCAAAGAAGGAGCTCTCGAAGGAGCCAAAGGTGGTTTCGAAGGTGGTGTCGGCGCCGGCGGCGCTGCCATTGGCCGCATCCTCCTTGGCGAGCTGCAGGCTGAGGATGACCTTGCAGGCCTGCAGCTGCACCTCCTCCTCGGGGTGCACGAAGACGGCGAGCAGGCGCTCGGCCAGGCGCGAGTCCTCGCCGAAGAGCGCGCGCTGCAGCGAGCGCTCGCCGAAGGGGCGCCGCGCGGCGCGGAACGCGGGGCGCTGGCTGCCCTCGTGCAGCACCTCCACGAGCCGCAGCATCTCGCGCAGCAGCGCGCCGGGCTGCGACGCGTGCAGCAGGCTCAGGAAGTCGGGCTGCACCTGGGGGGGCACCGGTGTCCCCTTAACTCCGCGGGTGGGGACGGTGGCAGATCCCGGTGTTTTGTGTGTCCCCCCGGCCCCTTCCCGGTACCTGGCAGTTGAGGATGTCGTAGAGGAGATCCTCCCTGTGCGCCAGCTTCACCAGCAGCTTGAGCACCTGCACCTGCACGAGGGACACGGCGCTGGGCGCTGGGACACCCGCTGTCCCCCCGCGCGCTGCCGGGGCCGCCCGGCCGCACCTGCGCCAGGGGCCCGTCCGTGTGCAGGAAGTCGACGAGGGCCGGCACGGCGCGGCGCAGCAGCGGCTCCAGGTGCTCCGGCAGCGGCAGCGCCTGCAGCAGCCGCAGCCCGGCCACGTGCGTCTCGGCGTCCCACGTGGACGTCACCAGCTCCAGCACCCTGGGGACGTACTCCTGCGGGTGGGGACGGCACCGCTGAGCCCTGGCACCCCCCTCCGGACCCCAGTCCCGGCACCAGCCCCAGCCTGCCTGGATCTGCCCGTGGAACTTGCGGATGCTGGCGAAGGCCTTGAGGGCGTTGAGGGCCTGGATGGTGATCTCCTTGTCGCCCTCCTCCAGGCACGAGGCCACCAGACGGATGTCCTCGGCGCTGCAGGCGGTCGCCTGTGGGCAGGGCCGCACCAAGGGGGCAGCCATGAGGCACCTGTGGGCGCCACCACCACGTCCCTGTCCCCATCCCCGTCCCCCCATCACCTCGGCCTCCAGCAGGTAGACGCAGCGCGTGATGCTGTTGAGGACCATGCTGCGCGCGTAGTCGTCCTGCCTCTGGCCCAGGGCCACGAGCAGCTTGCGCAGCTCCCGCGAGTCGCCGCCGCCGCCGTCCCGCGCCATGGCCAGCCCTGCGCAGAGCGGCCATGAGCGCCACAGCCGCCACACGGGGCACAGCGAGACGCAGCCCCGGTGACGGGGACCGCGCGGGACTCACGGGCGATGCTGGGGGGCTCGAGGCCGCCGGGGGGGCAGCTGAGCCCCGCCTGGATGGTCTTGTAGAGCAGGTAGACGGCGCCGGCGCCCGTGGCCACGCTGAGCACGTAGCGGCCCGTCCACTTGTCCCAGTAGGCGGCCATGGCCGAGCCACCCGTCGCCGCCATGGCCAAGGCACCCGCCGCCGCCGCGGCCCGGCTCCCTTGTGACCTCAGGGACGCCCATGGCTGGGACGAGGGGACGAGGGGACGAGGGGGGGGGTGAATGAACGGCCGCGGTGCTGCCGGGAAGCTCCCGGGGGGATATCGGGGGGCCCGGGAGCGATGCTCCCCCCACGCCGGCGCTGCCCGGGGTCCCGGCACCGGCAGAGGGCAGCTGCGACGTGGCCGCTGCCATGGGGACCCCCCCGCGGCGGGACCCCCCCCGCTGCCCCCGGGGTGGCTCTGCCCTGGGGGGGCAGCGTGGCCCGTGTTCCCCCAGCATGGACGGGACCCCCCGCCTCTGCCCCCCGCTTTCTGCAAGGGGCTTTGGAGAGGGGCTGGAATGAGGGGGTGGGAAGGGGAGTCAGGGGGCCACACGTGGTGGCCTTGGCCAGCCCGGCCCTATATATCTAATGGTAGGAGGGGTCTTTTCTCGGCAGCGCCCACCAGTGAACATTGTATTAAGGCAAGTGGAGCGAGGAGGGGGGCGCCCAGCGATGGCAGCACCGGCCTGGCAGGATGCACCCCCCGAACACCGGGAGCACCGGGGCAGGGGACAAAGCTCCAGCGAGGAGGAGGAGGAGGAGGAGGGAGGCCGAAGCGGCCGGCGCCGCCGCAGCCGCCAGCAGCAGCAGCACCCATGGGTGCCGGGGCGGGCCCGGCGCGCGCGCGGCCCGGCCGGGCTCCCCGGGGCCGGCGGCCCCCCCGCGCCGCGGCCGGGCTGTTTTGGCCGCGCGGGTACAGGATGTTCTGTTCTCGCTCGCGCCGCCCGCTCGCTCCCGCTCGCCGCCTCCCCCCTTTCCTGCCGCCTGCGGCCTTCACCTTTCCTTCCCGCCGCCTTTAACCCTTCTCCGGCTGACGGAGAAAGAGAAACTCTTTTTTGACTCTTTTTTGCCTTGTATTTTTTGTTATTTTTCTTTCCACCCTTGATTTTTCCCAACCTGCCCTGACCAACGGTTCCCACAGGTTTTTGCACCCGGAGCTGCCGCTGGCAGTAGCTGGGATGCCGGCTGCAAAAAAAAAAAAAAAAAAAAGATGAAAATAAGATGGAAATACCCGAGTCTGCACCCGGCTGCTCCGAGGGGATTTATTCTTTTTTTTTTTTTTTCTCTTTTCCTCTTCTCCCGCCCTCTTTTTTTTTCCTCATCCGTATTATTAGCTGTCTCTTTTCCCCCTCTCCGTGGCCCTTTGCTTCCAAGGGAAACGCTGGGGGTTGCGACAGGCTCTGCACCACACTCCTGATGGGGCCCCCAACAAAAACAGCAAAAAAAAGGGCAGCTTTTCTAGGAAAGCAAAACCAAAAACAACAGCCCTGCAGTCGCTCTGGGTGGTTTCGCCCTGGGCCGAAAGGGCTGCGGCTCGTTAGTCCCTTGGCCTTTGCTGGAGGCACCCATGGCCAGCGCTTGCTCCAGGGATCCACATTCCCGGTTGCCCCTGGAAGAGCTGGATGAACCCAGGAGGAGCAGCCGGGAGTCAATCCAGGTGCCCGGGACCGGCCGGGCCCCGCGTTGTCACCCTGGTTTCGGCTGCAACCCCCAAATTCGGGGTGTCCCCGGCGCACGGCCGAGCGCAGGGCAGGAAGCCCCGCGCGGAGCCCGGCGCAGCCCCGGGGCCGGTCCCGGGGGTTTCCTCGCGCCGGGGCGGTTTCGCGCTCGCCCGGCTGCTGAGTCAGGCTGTTCCCTGGGCGCCCGGGACACCGCGTCCCCGCGCCGGGGGTGCTGGCGCGGCGCCCGCCGCCTCGCGGGGACAGCGCCCGGGCGGCTCCCGGAGCCGAGGGCGGCCGCTCTCCCGTGTGGAAGTGCGTGCGGCTGGGTGCATCCCAGGATGCTGCGTTTATCATAGATATTTATTTATTATTTATTCAGAGAGGTTAAACACAACCTTAGTAGTAGCCCTGAGATCCCCCCATTGCAAATCCCCTCGACCGGAGCCCCGGGGTGGGATTCCTGTGGGAGCAGCGCGCACGGTGCCAGCGGGAGCATCCCGGCGCCCCAGAGGAGCTTGGTACAGTTTGTTACGTCCAGGCCGGAATGTACTTTGTGTTAAAAGTGGCCCTGGGCCAAGCGCTCTCCGGAGCCGGACTTGATTTATCCGCCGCCGGCCCTGCTGCATCCTGCTGCCGCGCGCTCCGTGTCTGCGCGGCGCACGGGGCCCGTCGGCAGCACCCGGAGCGGCGGAGAAGCCTTTCCCAGCCATCCCGCCTACCAGTTTGCAAACACAGGGTGCTTATTAATTAATTGCTTACATAACTTATTTATTTTAATGCTTTTCCCGGGATGAGATATCCCGGGAAAAGCTTCTCCTCCTTCCAGCCGCCGCAGTGGGGAGACGGGATTTGCCCTGTGCCGCTTCCCACCCAGGATTCAGCACCCGGAGCCATTGCTTTGCCCCGGAGCACAAGGACGGCCGCCAAGATAAAGCAGGCAATAAAAAGCACACAAAAACACACGATTTCCTTTGATCTCCCACGTGCTCCGAGATTCACTGATGCGGTTTCCGAGTCAAAGCCAAGCGGGAGGGACTTCTCCCCCCTTCCTCACTCCCCAGCGTTGAAGGCCAATTAACCCGGGTTATTTTTGGAGAAAGGCACGGGCGCGTAAAATTATCCCCTCTCCCGGATTTTGGGCACGCAGGGATTTTCCCGGGATTTTTTTCATGCTGTTTCTTCAGCGCGGGGCTGTGTCTTCGGGCAGGATGGAGGGGTCAGGGTGGTGGCAGGACATGTGCAGCCAGCTGGATGGCCCGGGGGGAACAACGCGTCCCCCTGGCAGCGGGCGCTGCCTTGGGAGATTATTTATGGGATTTCTGGCTCCCGAGGAGCAGATTTCCTCAGAGCTTGGGTTACAGGCAGCCGCGGCAGGGCACGTTCGGGACCCCCGCGCACTGCACGGCGGCACAGAGCATTTTGCAAGATGCCTTTGGAGCGTCTCATCCCGCATGGACCCCGTCACAGCTCTGATTTAGGTGTTTTTAGAGTGTTTTTCTCACTGTTGGCAGCTCCTGGAGCACCCGGGTTCCATCTGGCATCTCCCAATGCCGCGGCACCCGGACGCCACATGGATAAAGCGCTCCAGGGACAGAATGCTCCAAGGAGAAAATGCTCTAGGAATAAAACACTCTAGGGATAAAACGCTCTAGGGATAAAATATTCCAGGGATAAAATGCTCCACGGAATTAAATGTTCCATGGGTGAAATGTGCCGTGGATAAAGGCTGTGAGGATAAAAATGCGCCAAGGATAAAATGCTGCAAGGATAAACTGCTCCAAGGTTAAAATGTTCCAAGGATAAACTGCTCCAAGGTTAAAATGCTCCAGGGTTAAAATATCTAGGGATAAAATGCTCCAGGCATAAAACTCTCCAGAGATAAATTGCCCCTGCATCCCGCATGGGTGCAAAGCAGCTTCCCAACTCATCCTGGGAGGACACACACTCTGATCCCCTTTAAAATGCCCCCACTTTTCCCTGTGGAGCTTTGGAGCATCCTGGCCGTTCCAGCCTGTCACTGGTGCGTGGCCGCTCAGGCCATCACTGGGGGGTGAGGGTGGCTCCAGGAAAGCCAAGCTGTGACTTTCCTGGCTTTTGGAAGTTTTACTTTCTTTTTCAACAGGCAGGCAACTCCAAAGGGCTCTTAAAAAACAAAACATGTGCCCAGTATTTTGCTATTTTAATTATTATTTCCCCCTAAACAAGCAGATTGACCGCCGTGCTGGTGCAAAGCAGCAGAGGTCCAGGTGCCAGCCCAGGAAAGGGCACTGCTCTGCCTCCCGGCCACGCTGCAGTTTTGGTGGGTGCCGTGATCCGGCTGCAAGGCCATTGAGTGTTGCACGGGGTGGAGGGTCCCCCAGGGCCATGCAGAGGGTTGGACTCGTCCCCCGCCAACCCCTGGGCCTTGCATGGGGCTGGACCCTCCCTGTCAGGCCATTGCACAGAGCCCCCCAGGTCATTGCATGAGGCCCACTGGGCACAGTACTGACCCCCAGCTATCGCGTGGACGCCCCGCGTATTGCATGGACCGCCTTGGGGCACTGCATGGACCCCCACCCCGAGCATTGCACAGACCCCCAGGCAATGCACAGACCACCCTGGAGCACTGCACGGTGCCTCCTGGAGCATTGCACCAAGCCCTGGGCATTGCACAGCCTCGTCCAGGCACTTCATGGACCCCCAGGCATTGCACAGCATCTCCCGCCGCAGGTGTTGCACAGCTTCCCCAGGAACACTGCACGGACCCCCCGGGCATTGCCCGGACCCTCTGGGCATTGAACGGAGCCCTGGGCATTGCACAGCCCTCCCGGGCATTGCATGGACCCCCCAGACATTGCACAGCTCCCCCGGGCATTGCACAGCCCCTCCCGGGCACTGCATGGACCCTTTGGGCATTGCACAAACCCTAGGCGCTACACAGACCCCTCGGCCATTGCACAACCTCCCGGGCACTGCATGGAGCCCCAGGGCCTTGCACGGACCCCTCGGGCACTGCACGGACCGCCCGGGCACTGCACGGAGCCCCAGGGCCCTGCACGGACCCCTCGGCCATTGCACGGACCCCTCGGCCATTGCACGGACCGCCCGGGCACTGCACGGAGCCCCAGGGCCCTGCACGGACCCCCGGACACTGCAAGGACCCCCCCGGGCATTGCACAGCCTCCCCCGGGCACTGCACGGGCCCCTCCGGCATTGCACAGCCCCCCGGGCACTGCACGGAGCCCCAGGGCCCTGCACGGAGCCCCGGGCGCTGCACGGAGCCCCCGGGCCCTGCACGGAGCCCCCGGGCGCTGCCCCGGGGTCGCTCCCGCTCCGCCGCTGCCCGGCAAGTGCGCGGGGCGGGGCGCGGGCGGGGCGGACGGGAGAGAAAAACCCTCCTCATTTACATACGGCCAACAGCAGAGCCAATGAGGAGGCGCTGCGTGCGCCGCGGGCCGAGACGGGCGTGCCGGGCGGCCAATAGGAGGCGGCAGAAGGGGCGGGGCGCCGCGGCCGGGGGGACTCGGGCCGGCGCGGGCGCACGGGGCCACTCGGCGGCGGGTGGCGCGGCGGGCGGGACCGCGGCAGGTAGGGCCGCAGCGGGGCCCCGGGGCGGCCTCCTGGGCCCCGGAGCGGGTGACGGTGCCTTGTGTGGGGCTGGGGGAACACGGGGGTTGCGGTGGGGCTGAGGCGGGGGCTGCTGTGGCGCTGAGGCGTGCAGGATAGGTCTGGGGAGGACCCGGTGTGGGGCTCTGCGGGAGCCCCGTATGGGTCTGGGGGCTCCGTGTGGCGCTGGAGGGACTCGGTGTGGGGGTCCCTCTGTGGCCCGGTGTGTGGTGGCTAAGGGGAGCTGCAGTGGGGCTGGGAGGGCTGCATGGGGCTGACAGAAGGGGTCTTGTGTGGCCCTGTACGGGGCTGGTGGGGGGGCCCTGTGTGGGGTTTATAGAGGTCTTATATGGGTCTGCATTAGGGCTGGGGAGCCCTATATGGGTCTGCGTGGGGCAGGAGGGCTCTGCGTGGGGCCGGGGTCCGGCCGGCTTCCTCCATCCTCCCCGAGCGCCCCAGGGCCGCGTGCGGGGGCTGCGGGCGCCGCTCACGAGCCCTTATGCAAAAAGTTGAATTTTCCTCCTTGCTGCGAAATCCCCCTCATCTCCCCAGCCCGGCGATGTCTCGTGCCCCGGGGCTGCAAGTCGTCCCCGCTTGCCCGACCCGGCGTCTTGTGGCCTTGCGTGGTCCCCAAAAGCGCCTGAAAGCCGCGGGCAGCCCCTCGCCTTGGAGCCGGGGTAGCCCCTGCGGCACGTTCGTTATTTTTCCCTAGTTATGAAGGCAGAGAGTTGTCATGAAATGAGGTCCCTGTGCCGGGTTACTACTGTTTTCTGTATTGACATCTACCAAAACTATCCTGTAGAGTGTAAACATAAATATGTAGCTTCATTTGGAATAATTATAGTGGATTACCTAAGGAAAATGATTTTTTTTTTCTGTAAGCTCGCGCTCTCTTTTCCACTCCCCTTAACAGCTTTGATCTGGATGATCTACCTACTATTTTCATGGGTGTAAATGCACATTCAGATAAGCTGTATTGCTGCTGCAGAAGGATATTGTACGGGAAGAGCTGGAGGAGCTTTTGGAGGCTGGACGCGTGCGTTGTGCATCGTCCGTGGCTCCGGCGCTGCAGTCAAGTTTCTGTCTTCGCCGGGAAATTGCGCGTGTTAAGCAAACAGGGCTTTGCTACGGGCAGTTAATGCTGCAGATGAGGCTGGGGAGCTGCGATTCTGTGGAATTTCCTTCCATCGGACAAGTGTGTTGAATCGAAGGCTGCATCTAAAAAAGCTACGCACCCCCTGTTCCTCCACAAAAGGAGCTGATGCTTTAGTATTTTAGGGGTAATGTTTGTTTAAATGCGAGTTCTGCGTAACGAGCCGTTAAGCTGGAGTTGGGACATCTGTTGGGGGACCAAATCTGTGCTAGGAACTGGGATTACAGGGAAAAAGTGGGAAGCACATATTGTTCTTTCCTGCGCAATGTGCTGGAGCCACGTTGCTTCTCCTTCCTCACCCTGCCCCGTGAACGCGCTTGGAGGGAAGAGTAAATGAGAACTGTTAGGCTGAACTTGTAAAATCTGGCTTTTATCAGCAGTTTGCGCAGAGGTGGGGTAGGTTTTGACCACAGTGAGGTGTTTCTGATCGGAATTGTGACTAAGGGTTTGCTTCCAGTTTTGACTGGGTTTGTTGGAGATCGCAGCTTGCGAGCTGAAACGCATGGGTTTTTATTCGCAGCGTTGCGCGGTCCTACCGCGGTGAAGCTGCCTGGGGGCACGTAAGCAGAGGGAACGCTCACAAAGGGACCGGCAAAGGGTTAAAACTCGGAGCAGTGGGATTGGGAGAAAATAACTTTTTTTCCTGCAGCGCTAAGAGCTTTTCGGAGCGGGGCTGGAGCGCCGATCCTCGGCCCTGCGGAGCGCGGGACGGGATGAGCCGGGACGGTGCCGGCGGAAAAGCAGGAGGCAGAAGAAGGATGAAATGTTACAATAATGGGAATGTGCAGCAGGAATGGGAACGGGGCGGAAAAGGGCAGCTGCGGGAGAGGACAGGTGCCCGGGAAGCAGGGATAGCTGCGGGGGGGATTTTTAGGACAGTGGCAGCTTTGCGGCAGCAGCATCTCCGGAGGGATCCGGGGTGGGTTCCGGACGAGCTCAGCAGGCAGAGCTCGGCCTGGGGGAAACCTGTGATGGCACCAAAAGGAGAAAAAAAAAGAGGCAATTTTTTTTGGAGAACTGGTGCAGAAGTGACAACTTGTGCTGAAACCTCCCGTCAGGAGGGGGGGGATCAGCCGCAGCCCCCGCGGTTTGGGGACGAGGAAGGGGCCGCGCGTGGGGACGAGGGCAGGGGCTGGCCCTGCAGCGGGGGGTCTGGGAACCCTTTGGGGGCTCCCGCCCCAATGGAGCGGTGATTTGGGAACACTTGGGCTCCTGGTGGTGCCCGTCGCGCTGAACGGAGCAGAGGCGTCTCCCGAGCAAGGCAGCGGGTCCAGGTGTTGCTTTTTCCATGGGGAGTGCATAAAACAGAGGATGATTTGGGATGTGGAGGGGGGAATTACCACTGACTTTCCCCAAAGTCCTTGGGATCCTGCCTGCCCTCCCTGCACAGCAGCTGATGAAATGTGTAGCGACTGCTTCCTCCCCCGTTTGATTTTATTTCTTTTTTTAAACGAAGGGAATTCCAGCTTCCCAGCTCCGTGCGGCACATACATATTTGGATTATTTCAAGGTCCTTTCCCAGTGCTATTAGAAACTCTCCCACTAAGAAGGACTAAACAATAAGGACAAGTCTCGAGGAA
The DNA here is from genome assembly GCF_059628265.1 of Tinamus guttatus. Classification (NCBI taxonomy): domain Eukaryota; kingdom Metazoa; phylum Chordata; class Aves; order Tinamiformes; family Tinamidae; genus Tinamus; species Tinamus guttatus. Next base: position 2,240,389 of record NW_028289097.1, on the reverse strand, counting down.
GAAAAAATCCCAACCTTTTAACCCAAAAGAAACTAAACCGAGTGAGTAAGGGCTGCCAGCAAGGAGATTTCTAGAAAGCCTGAACCGAAGTGTATTGTTTGGGAACATCGGTACGTTGCTGTGTAATTAGGGGGGTTTTAATTACGGGCTTGCAGAAGACGCTGTGTACGAGACAGGCTGAGCAGGAGCAGTTTGCCGTGGAGCTTGGCAGAAGATGTCTCAGCATTAAGATTTCTGTCAGTCTCGCGAGTCATCTCCTTCCTGCTCCTGCCTTGGGAAGGGAACGTACCTTAATAAAGTACACGGAGAAGAATTAACTGCCAAGTGACGTTAGGGAGCAATAGAGCTGCGTTTTGGTAATGCTTTTACCTAAATGGGCTTTTTTAGGGCCGTCAGGGGCTGTTTCGTGGTGGTTGAACTTTGGGGAGCCGCGTGCTGGAGGCTGCTCTGGTGTCCTGGGAGCGAAACCCTTCCAGAAACGTCTCGTGGAGGGAATTTCAGTGTTTCGCTGTGTGCGATGGGGACAGGGACGTGAACCAGGTGGCTCCGGCCACGCGGGATGCGGCCGGTGGGAGGAGGAGAGGCGGATAAACATGTTTCCAAAGCATCCCCGACGGTTGCACAACTCCGGGTGTAAATCTTTAATCCCCTGCTCCGCGGATCCCTCTCTCGGTGTTTGGAAAACAGCTTCAAATGCTCTCTGTAAAAGAGCAGGCACGATTTAAAATTGCAGTCCTTGGGAATAATTTACCAGCAGGGAAAGGAGATGGCTATTCCTGACTTGCAAGGGGCTTTGCAGTTATTTATACACCACATTAATATTAAAAAATAGCTTTAAAGTCCATCCCTGCTGCGCGTGGTGCTGCGGAGAAGTTGGAAAATCCCCCTGTGATGGGTGTGAGTCCCTCTATATCAGGAGGCCGTGGGAAGTGCCGGGACAGGAGCCGGGCGCTGCCGTGGGGACGTTTTGCCAAGAGCTGGGCAGGAGGGTTGTGCAAAAACGTCGCTTTTTCAAAAACAGCCTCCTGAATATTGAAATTGGGGATAACACCTTCTCCTGGCCGAGAATTCGTGCGTTTGTACCTGCCTCTTGAGGGAGCTGCGGAGCTCTGACCTCGGCGTTTCATTCACGTTGTTGGGAAATAATAAATTTTCTATATATATAAAAAATCCATGCTTTATATTCACGGATGTGAGGAGTCAATCACGAGCATTGTAACATACGCGTTGCTGATATAAATTAAGTTTGTCATATAGCTGACAAGCTTTTTCCATAATCTGTAATTGTGGTTGAAATAAGTAATTTTGCTTTTGCAGATGACTCTGTTTGAAAACAGGGAAAATCCTGGAGCAGCAGCGCGGCGCTCGGCAGCCGGCGGTGCCTGATGGGAGGCTGCAATTAAATCCCCTCCCGGCTGAGATGTTCTGTGTTCATAAATAGCAGTTTTGCTTTTAGAAAATGAGCCGGGCTGAAAGGATTCCTGTTTCGGGTACGCTTTATCTTAGATTTTTGTCCTTTGCTTAAATAGAGCTGACTCTAGGAAGCCCCGTGGCGTTTGGTTTGCAAATACCATTCCTGGATTGCTGCCTCGATCCCGGTGGAAAGCGTTCCCAGGATGCGGGGCTCCCGATGCTGCCAGCAGGTACCTTCCCACTGGCTCTTTCTTGCAGATCCGATGGGGGAAACGAACTCGCTTGCTTTTTTCCAGCTCTGGATCTGAACTCCGAACGAATCGCTCCCGAAATCCTGGGGGAGAAGCTCCCTGGAGCTGGGAACATCCGCGAGCCGTTCTGGCAGAATTCCCAGTGCCACCTCCCTTTTTCCAGGCAGGGCCCCTCCTTCATTCAGAGGAAACCGAGTTGCCGCTCCTGGCATTTCCTTGTCCTCTCCAAGGAAACCTGCTTTGGCTCCGGAGCTGCCTTGTGTTTCGAAACCTGCCAGGAATTGCTATTTTTTTTTCCTTAATGCAAAGGATTTATGCACCGTTTGTGCCCGTGCAGCTTCAGGAGGTGGCATTATAGCTAATGCATACGTATATAATTAAATACAGCACTTCTAATGAGCACATGGACACCTTGCTGCTCGCGTCCTGGTTAGCTGGGCCGTAAAGAGCTGCAGGATTTTGTGGAATTTGGTGCCTGCTGCTGCTGGTTGCAGGTGTGGGTGGCTCTTGGACCAAAGGGATTGCTCTGCTCCAGCCTCTCATGCCTTGCAAACACGCTTATTTATTGCAGATGGCCCTAAACCTTGTTTGCCAGCTTTTACCGATATAAAACTCCCTCTAACTTGAAACTAATTGGCATATTTATCCTGGAGAAAGCCCTGAAATGGAATTGGCAAGCGGGAGTAACGTTTCGCGCTTCTTCCATCCCCTGTTTATTTTAGTTCCCCCAAGACGCTCTCGGTGCCGAATGTGCTCAGCGCTGGCACAACCGTGGCCACAAAGGAGGTTTTTGAGCCGTGGGAAGAGCCTCGGACGAGGGCTGCCGGGTTGAGGTGCTCGGTGCCGTCCCACGCAGGGAGGAGGAATCCCAGAAGGATCTTTCCCGAGATCCCGAAACCCCGGGCGAGGCTGCCCTCCTGGTGCCTGGGCCCTGTGGTCTTATTTATTTGTTCATTCTGGGCGTGCAGAAAGAAATCCTCCTCCTGGGGGAAGGAAAAGAGCCCCCTCAAAGAAACCTGCCCATTTTAGATGGCAAAACCCGAGAGAAGGTGCCAAGGAGGGGGTAGTGGGATGTCAACTACTTTCTCACTTTTTAAAGATGATTTATATAACCTGCTTGCATTATTTTTTTCCCCAGTCCAGTTACATAATCCTTGTTTATGAAAGCATTAGAAAATTGCACCGCCTGCTGTTACATGAGCATCTATATGTAATGGTCCCTGAGCTTGTTGCCATCACCCCGTCCAGCAGCAGTTGAGGGGTGCAGCATGTTCTCCATGTTCTCCTATATATTTTTTTGCAATCATCCAAGGCTGCAGCACCCACTCAAGAAAGCGGGAACCGCTTTCCCGGATTGTTCCCATTGGCTTCTTAACCCCCCTCGTGACTTTTAGCAGGGCAGTGCTGGGTACCGCACGTTATATAAGAATTTGGGATCTTAATGGGCCCCTTGTAACGCTGGATGCCGTGGGCTGAGTGAAAAGCAGCTTTGTCCGTGCGAGTCCCTATTTTGAAGCAACCTGGAAAAATTATAGCCCAGGAGCTTCTTTGTTTCGTTCCCGGTGTCTTGCTAAATAACCAATTAAAGAGCCAGATAAGTCTGCAGGAAATAATGTCGAGCCCTAAACGGCCACGGAAAAAAGGCAGAGCCCTCGGAGCGGCAGAACGTGGCCGCTGTTGGCGCAGGCAGCGCGCGCCCGCGCGGCGCAGACGAGCTGGACCCATCTTGCTGCTGTCGAAATATTTGTTCTGGCAGCGGCGCCGCGCGCTGAGCCATCCTGCTCACTTGTTCCTCTTGCTGCATCCGACATCTCGGGGCAGCCTTTTATTCGGCATATTTCAGGAACTAGTTATGACTTGGAGCCGAGCTGAAACCACTTCAGAAGCTTAAAAATATTATCTAGGCAAAGTGATTAGGCAAGTGTGATGAGAACACGAGCCCTCGCCTGCGTTAGCTGCCTTCGGGGTTTCCTTTTCCCCCCTTCCCACCCTGTGTTGATCTCTGAACTAAAAACCCCGGCTGCTCTCCTGTTAAATCCCAGCCTGGTTTCCTATGGGGGCCAGGGGATTTGGGAGGGATGTTGGAAAAGGTAAATGCTGTTGGCACCTCGGTACCGTTGCCTTGTGGTGAGCCCGTCCCGCTTATAGCGCTGTGCGTTGGTGCTGTGGTTGTGTATATAATCCATAAGGGAGGCGATGGGGAAGGTGAGTCTTGGCCAAGGATGCTCAAGGGAAGGAGCAGGGCGAGCTCAAAACGCCGCTCGACGAGCGCGGGGGCTGCGCCTGCCCCAAGGGGAAAGGTTGTTCTTGGGCAAGGAGGCTTCCCGGGACGCGGCTGTGTCCTTAGGTGAGAGGAGCCGGAGCCGGGGACGGTCCCTCCAGGTTCGCGGGATGCGGACGTTGCTCCCGGTGGCTCTAAAGGTCTTTGTGTCCTCGCGCGGGAGGACGCTGGGACCCTGTGGCACCGTGGACCGGACCGCCTGGCCCCGGCTCCTCTTCCCGTGCCGGGAACGGGCTCAGCGCCTCGGGCCGCCGGTGCCGGCGCGTTCTGGAGCCCCTGTGAACACGGAAGGCCCCCAAAGGGGACACCGACAGCCCGGGTGTTGTTGGGGTTTGCATCCCGGGTCCTGCAAAGCATCCATGAGCTGGGAATGTTGGGGGCCGTCCGGCTTCCACGTCCGAGGTGGCAGCGCCCTCCCGGGGGGCAGCGGCCCCGGGACGGTCCCCGCGTGCCGGGGCCCAGAAGGAGTTAAGGCTCCGTCGTCCCCTCGAGCGGCCGCGCCGGGAGCTAGCGCAGATAAACGGGTACACGGAGTTCGCTCGAGTCCACAGTGAGTCATTATTCACACTGTGCGCTTAACAATTAAGGTTCAGCAGGGTCCTCGGCAATTATAGCGGCGCTGTTTGTTTTGTGTTTTAATAAAAATTGCCATGTCTTACGCTGGGAGATGTTCACTGCTTGCCCAGGGTGCCTGCGAGAAGGCAGAGCACCCGGGCGAGTTGTGTTCAGGGGGCAGTAGCTTCTGGCTTCAAAACCTCCTTCGTTTTTATTTTTCTTTTTTTATAAAGAAGGAGAAAAAAGTGGCCAAGATTAAATATATAGATTTATATATATCTATAAATTCAAGTTGTGACACATTCTAAAAGCGCAAATCTCTGCAGTGATACTCTGCTTGATTAGAGCTTTGTAGATTTGAACAGCTCTGCGGCCGGGGAAGCAAAATTCCCCCGATATTGCTAAACCTACGAGGTGGTTTTCCCCGTCCCTTAGAGGCCATGTGTATAACATTAGGGCAGATGTATGTCTGGGATTGAGCTGAAGTTTATTTGGAGCTGCCGTTGTGTCTCTAATCCTGAAGTGGTTTCAGGAAGAACACTATGTGCCTGCTTGGGAAGCGAGTCAGATCTCAAAATAAATGACTAATGAAGTAATAACGGCGCTGGAGATTGCGTTTTATCAGACTTGCACGGCCAGGCTAGCGGAAGGATCTTCCCCTGACGGCAAGCGAGCAAAGTGCAAGTTATTGTCCTCGTTTCAGCTGTCCCCGTGCCCGTTCGAGAGCCTGCAGCCCCGCTGGGAGCCCGGGCAGCAGAGCTGGCTCCGAGAAGGTTGGATTTTCTTAGAAATCCTAATTGCAGTTTGTCACCGTGTCCAACAGCGTCTCGCTGCATCTCCCTTCTGCCGGCTGCTGTTGGAGGCGCCTGAAGACGCTCTCACCTGGGAAAGTCACTGATTTATTTTCCTCCTGTTGCTACTGCACAGAACCACTCTGTTCAATAAGTACTGAGAGTTTTCTCAGTCAGAGGGAAGCGAAACCGCATGAAAACGGCAAAGGGAAACTTCAGCTCTCGCCCAAACTGGGTCGCTCTTCCTTATCTCATCGCGGTGCGGCCGCCCCGGGGTGGTGACCAGGGACCATCGTCCGCCAAGGGCCCCGTGGAGATGCCAGCCCTGCCTCTCGGGGTCCAAAAACATTCGGAGCCGTCGGGAACGGAGCCCCGGGGCCCCTCGAGCCGAGTTTGCTCTGCTGGGTTTGAGGGGAACCTTCGTATCGGGAAGCAGCCGCCTCCCTGGTGCCACAACCCGAAACTTCGAGGGATGTTGTGGAAGTGAAAGTATTTTGCACTAAAACAAAAATAAAATAGTAATAAACCAAAGCCAGCTTTTATTTTTCAGTTCTGTTAACTTTCAGTTTGACTTTTAGCAATAGTCAGTGGAAAAAAGTGGACAGCCCAGAGTGCCGCTTTATTTTTTTTTTTTCCTTTTTTTAAGCTGCTGTTAAGATCTTTAATGGTGTGTTTTGGGGAAATGGCAAATAAAACCCCATCCTTCCCTTGCTGTGGGGAATAACGGAGAGGGCCGGTGTGCCAAGCGGTGTTCCCATGCACGGACAGCACCGGAGCCCTTCGAAGCGGCACTCGCCTCTTCCGTGCTTTCCTCTCCTGTAGCATCCGGAGGCTGCGGAGGAGCCGCTTTTCCTTGCATATCCCTACTATCCTTTCCCTGGCCCCAGGAGAGCAATGCAGATTTTTCCCAGCTTTAAGAATAAGACGGGATTTAGTGAAAACAACACCCGTGCCCAGGCTGTTCCTTGCTGCCAGTTGCCCGCTCGGGCTGCTTTTCTCCACCCTCCTTCCCTCCTGATGGTCTCATCTGGGTTATGCCCGTGCTTTAGAGCCCTCAGCTCCCTTCTCCTCGTGAAATCCTCCTTTAGAGAAGTGCTTTTTCTCGCAGCCGTTTCTACGAACCTCCCCGCGGCTCTCGGGACGCGTCGCCTCCCGGCCCCCCGTCGCTCCGCAGCCGCCTCCAGCTCCGGAGCGAGATCCGTTGTTTTTCCTCTCCCCCCGCCTCCCGCGCGCGCGTCCAAGAGAGATTTGCAAAATTATGTTTCCATTTGGAGCTGGAAAGTTCCTGGTATGTTGATTTCTAGGAAATGTGGCTGGGGCTTGTTGCGGAGCGTGTTTTGTGAAACTCTAGCATGTGTGATACCTGCCTGTCCTCGCGCCGCAGGTCACACATCTGCAGCCCATTCCGCCCGGCGTTTTCCTGCCTTCCTCGGGGCTGGAGGGGAGCAACATCTGTGCAGGGGGCGGCCTGGGGAAACGAAGGGCTCCTTTTAATGACGCCGATTTGTGCGGAGCGCAACGTGCGTTTGTACCGCGGAGCCTGCGTTTTCCTAGAATTGTATTTTCTAGGATGGGTTTCTGTTTGGAAAGCACAAGCAGAGAAGGGAAAGAAGAGGGGGGAAGGAAAAAAAAAAGCTTAAAATGCTTCCATTATATTTGGAGCTGCCTGTTTTTTCCATGAGCGCGTGTGTGGTGCCGCACGTTTGGCATGGGCTGCAGACAGGCTGCAAACGGGCAAAGTTCAGGGGATCGCGGAGGGTGGAGAGGGGCCGGAGACGCCAAAAAGCCCCTCGAGGGAAAGGCAGGTGGCACTGGCTGCAGCGAGGGCTGCGCTGGCTTCTGTTTGCCAACCTGGGAGCCTGGGAGCCTCAGCCGTAGCCGGGATGCACCGGGATCACCCGTGACGTCCCGGTGATTCCTGCCATTCCCGGCCTGGAGCCTGGAAACCCCTGGACCGGCAGCTTCAGCTGCTTGCGCTAATGTGCCGGGTGCTGTTTGGGGAAACAACAGGTTATTATGACTTAATTTTTAATTTTTTATTCAATTCAAATCTAGGATTTCGTGTTCATTTAGCAATACTCAAAGCGAGCTGGATTCCAGACCCTTGCCTGTGTCTCGGATTCGCCGTGGAATTCACATTAAATCCGTGTCTTGCACGTGCATCCGGAGCGGCCTCGCAGGCTTCCTTGCCTGCCCTCCTTCAGCTAGGGGTTGTTAATGTATTTCAAATTAATTAAGGTTTAAGTAGTTGCACTTGAAGGAAAAAATTACGTCCAGATGTCGAAGCCTGTGCATTTTCGCCTGCGTTTTAAAACTTGTTTATTAGTACTCCTAAATTGCAGATTAAGCAGTCGTGTTGAGTTTGCGGATCATCTGGAAAGCAGTGACTAATCGAAAACAAACAAGCAATATTAAAAAAAAAAAGTTGTTTTTTTTTTTTAGAAACCCCCAGAAACTTTACATTTTTGCACCATAGCAAATAGGGTGCATCTATCCGTATAGCCTGAGCACTGCAAAATTGCAAAGGAGGCGAAGGAGGGCTTTGCAATTTGCCTTTCCTTCCCCTCCGCCCCATCCAAATTATCCACTTCTATCCCATTAAAGCTCAGGCTTTTTGGAGCAGCGGGGACTGTTTTCCTTGGTGTCACTTGCAGACTTCTCGGGGGCCCTTTAGAGCACACGTGACGCCCAACGTCCAGTAACAGGAGAGCGGGATGTGTTTGGGGTGAGTCCGTCAGAAACACGGAGATGCTTTGGCTTCGGATAATTAATTTCCCTTCTTTCAGCCAGAACACGCTCGGTTCCACAATGAGAAGCTTCAGGCTTTTGACATCTCCGGCGCGTTTACAAGGCTCTCAGCGAGCGGCCCCGCTTGCCTGTGCCAGGAGACGTATTTAAATCTCGGGGAGTAGCAGATTTTCTACAACTGTTTGCTTCAGATTAATTGAGAGCGTGGAGCCCGGCCAGCCTTCCCTGCGCCCGGCTCCCAAAGGCCGCTCTGAGCTGGAGATAAGCAGCAGCAGCAACTCTGTTCTCGAAATATAGTTGGAGGCATTATGTTTTTTGCGAGATGAAGGCTCTCGAGCTCTTTCATAACGTGGACCACATCTTAATAGCTGGTCTTGTGGGCTCCATCCCTCCCACTGCTCCTGACGCAGACGCTCTCCCCTCCCACTCGCGTTGGACGGCTTCCCTGGATGACTGCAGTAATTGCTTACGTAGAAAAATAATAAGAAGGATGCGTAGAATGTATTTTTAGATGTCTCTTGGTGTGATTTAGCAATGGGCAATACGGAGCCAGGCTGCTCCGGCGGCTGCGTCCCGGCGGTGACCACGTTGGGGACCTTGGGGGCATCTGGCTCCGAGGTGGATCCTTCTCCGAGCGATCCCCTTAGCGAACGTGTTTTGCAAACGCGTTGTGCAATGGGGCGTTGCTTGAACTTTGCGGTGTCGCTATCGCGGGCCGACGTTCCTGCTGCTTCGGCTGCTCGTCGGAGCAGCAGGGAGCGCGTGGGCTCGGCACAAACACATGGAAGTGCTCTCAGGGGGTGAGAAAACCAGCCTGCTCCGCACCGATAGGTGACCCGTGTGATACCGTGGTGCTCTCGATGCTGGTTCCTTCGCAGGGGGCAGGAGGCCTGGCCGAGGGCGCTGCTTTTCGCCCATGCAATGCAGTTTGGAGCAGGAGCCGCGTGCTCCATCCATCGCTCGCTTGCAGTCAGCTCCTTCTGCAACGTGGTCCTTGGCGTGGTCCTTGGCGGGGACTAAACAAACACCAAACACTAAGAGATTACAAACGTCACTACTGAAGGGAGGGTTTTATTTTCCCCCTTCGGGTGTTTTGGGTGTTGCCACCCGAAAGCCAAGCGGCCTGGGGGGAAATGCCCGAGACACAAAGCCCCGTTGAGCATCGAGCCCTGCGCCCGCTCCGGCCGCGCGGAGCCCTTTGTGTCTCGCTGGTTTCCTGTGTTTGGCGCGGGCTCCACTTCAGCCCTTCCCCTGTAACCCTGGGCGCAGAAGTGTCATTATATCCTTCCAGCATCACTTACCGGCCTTAAGAGCTGAAAACATCCTTGCTTTTCTGTTTATGAATCCCCAAATGAATGATTTCTCCTGCTGGTCAGCACCAGCCTCCACACCAAAGCCTGTGGGAAAGTTTTGCAATTATAGTGACTCTAATGGATTTGTTTAATGTCAAAAAAACCCGTTTGCTTTCTAATTCTGTGTCACGTGGTTCCCTGATTGCGTGGTGCACAGCAGTGTGGCTACCAAAACTGAGTCTTGCAATCCGAAGCCCTCAGGAAGTCAGTGTTTTTAAACTCCGGGCTCTTCTCTAACGGGGCAGTATTTACGAGCATCTGCCTTTGGTGAAAAAAAGTGGCTTTTTTGACGCCTCGGGTAGTTGCACAAGGAGCTTTGAGCTGCAGCCTTTGCTTTACGTGTGCGTTTTGCATTCCCCCCTGGTGAAACTCTGCTAAAAATGAATGTGAAAAAAAAAAGGAGAAAACCACCCGTTCGTGATGTCCTGGTCGTGTTTTGGTCGGTCAGTTCCCCCTCCCTGTCCTCTCTCCTTCGCCCCGTGCCAATGGCCCCGTCCCGCCGTCACGGGCGCTGCCGGGCCCGTCTCTCCCACACAATCATTGCTCTGGGCAGGCACTTGCTCCAGACCCCGTTTCTTCAAGCCCTTCTGTGAAATTTCTTTTTATCCACTCAAATAGCCGGCATTCTTCTGGCATTGCTTGTTTTTTTCCTTTCTTTTTCCTTTAATGTTTAGAGCGGATGTTTGCTGTGTTTTCAGGTCTTTCCACTCGGGGTAGTGCCTCGTTTGCCCGACACTCTCAACCTACTCTCTCTTTTTTTGGATGTTCTTGGTGGGCAAGAGAAAACGAGTCATGCCTGGGGTTGAAGTGTTGATTTAAGAATAATATAGTCCCTGACGAAACAGTAAGTAATCCTTTGTGGAAAATCATCCTCATAGACTGTTTGTGTAAAATAATTCAAAACACAATGCTAGCCTGGTGCAAACATTTCTAGGAAACACAGCGAAGGGGCTGTCCCTCTGCGAGTGCCAGGAGAGAAGGTGGCAGGAAGCCCTGGGCTGCTCCACGAGTGCTCTGCTCCTGGCTTCGCTTCTTTACGGTGCCCAGCACCCTCGGGGGCTTGGAGCACCCGTCGTGTGCCCAAGCCTCTCCCGTTGCTGTCGTCCTCCCCCGGCTTTTGTACCCCCGTGTCAAGGGAGCATCGTCGGAGAAGATCCCAGCGGTTCCGTGTCTCTCGCTCTGAGAGCAGCGCTCGCGTTTTGCCTTGTTTTTTGCCCTGTTTTTTGCCTCCATTTGCTACCGTGCCCGAGCGGGTTCCCTTTCGCACCGGTGTGTTTTTCTGCAAAACTCGCGCCAGGGCAAATCCTGCTGTTGGGTCACGGTGTCAACCCAAGGCTGGGAGAGCTCAGAGATCAGCAGTGGTTTCAAAATGAGCCTCCGAGTTGTGTTTGCCAGGCCGGGAGGCTGAAAAGCCCCCGGGAGAAGCGGTGAGGAGGCCGCAGGGCTCCGCGGTGCCGGGGCGGCCGCCGTGAGCCCGGGGCGCCCCGTGGTTCCGCACTCGGGAGCTTGGGAAAGGGGCTTTGTGCTCCAGGTGGGCTCTCCAAGGCGCGGAGGGGGCCTCTCGCTTCCCGCTTCCCCCTTTTCCCGCTCCGCGGGGGTGCCGGCCGTGCCGGCGTGGCTCAGCGCGGTGTCTCCCCAGGAACGCGGCGCAGGAGGGGAGGCCATGACCACCGACGAGGCCACCAGAAGCGAAGGGGAGGTGCAGGCGGCGGCGCTGGCGGAGCGCGGTGAGGACATCACGCCCGCCCGAGACCGAGGGGTCCTCAAGGTGAGGCCGGCGGCGGCGCCCCCGGGCCAGCCACGGAGCAGGGAACAGGGTGGACTCTCCCACCTCCCAGCCCTCCGATGGGCTGGTGCTTCCAGGACTCCCAGTTTGATCCCTTTGGAAGCACGGGGAGATGAGCGTGTCCGGTGTCACTCAGAGTAACCGAGGCTGGAGTGGCATTTGAGCCACAAACTGCAGCACTGCTTCAGTCAGCTCAGTGAATTTCCCTGCTGCTGTGTTTCTAATCAGATTATTAGCTGTAAATCCACAAAGCATTTCTGTGTGTGACTCACAGACATTAGAAAGAGCACATTACTTAGGTCATCTCCTCTGCTCTATACCCCCCTTTTCATATTCACGGCCATTTCTGGATCGTTCTCCTACCCAGCGCTTGCTCTTCTCCAGTTCAATAGGACCTTTCCTCTAATAATAGCATCCTCCCCTGCCTCCATCCTGAGCCTGAGAACTGCTTGTTCCAGGCTGTAGCATTACCAAAAAAAAAAAAAAGTGTTGACAAGAAGCAAGTAGTGAAATGACACACCCCTGCGAGGAGAGTTCGTACGGACAGAAAATAAGTAGATTTGCCTTCGCTTTGGGTTTCTGGCCGTGCTGTTTGCTCAGACACCTCTGCCGAGCGTCAAGCGCCGGTCCTGGGCCGAGCTCTGCCCGGCCGCCGCGCGTCGCGGCTCGAGGCTGCGCCTGGGGCTGGTGAAACGGCTCCTTCTCTCTCTCCAGCTTTCCCATGGGATAGGGCGGCATCGGGAGACTGGCTCGGGTGTGGGACAGCAGCGGTAGCTGCTTCTCGCTCTCTTCCCTAGATTATTAAAAGGCCTGGCCATGAGGATGAGTGTCCCATGATCGGAGACAAGGTGTACGTGCACTACAAAGGAAAACTGGCCAATGGCAAGAAATTCGACTCGAGCCGCGACCGGAACGAGCCGTTTATCTTCAGCCTGGGCAAAGGTAAGGAGCGGGGCCGCAAGGAGCAGGACCACAGGCTGCAAGGAGCGGGACTAGGGACTGGAAGGAGTGGGATCGTGGGCTGGAAGGAGCAGGACTAGGGGCTGGAAGGAGTGGGATCGTGGGCTGGAAGGAGTGGGATCGTGGGCTGGAAGGAGCGGGATCGTGGACTGCAAGGAGCAGGACCAGGGACTGGAAGGAGCGGGATCACGGGGCTGGAAGGAGCAGGACTAGGGGCTGGAAGGAGTGGGATTACGGGGCTGCAAGGAGTGGGATCGTGGGGCTGGAAGAAGCGGGGTCGCGGGGCTGGAAGGAGCAGGACTAGGGGCTGGAAGGAGCGGGATCGCGGGGCTGGAAGGAGCAGGACTAGGGGCTGGAAGGAGTGGGATCGTGGGCTGGAAGGAGCGGGATCGTGGGACTGCAAGGAGCAGGACCAGGGGCTGGAAGGAGCGAGGTCGCGGGGCTGGAAGGAGCAGGACTAGGGGCTGGAAGGAGCGGGATCGCGGGGCTGCAAGGAGCGGGATCGCAGTTGCCATCCCGTTGTGGCACTGACATGTCTGGGGACAGCGAGCACTGCAGCGCAGAGGGGCCGCCTCAGCCCTGCGTTTTCCAGCTTCTGCATCCTCAGTGCGTTTCTTGCCGGCACCTTCGTTGCGACGCCCCAGCTCTTTTTTCAGCCGCTGCAAATCGTTCTCTCCTGCCTGACCTCTGCCTTTCTCCTAGGCCAGGTAATCAAGGCATGGGACATCGGGGTGGCTACCATGAAGAAGGGAGAGATCTGCTACTTGCTGTGCAAACCAGAATATGCCTACGGCTCTGCTGGCAGTGCCCCCAAAATCCCCTCCAACGCAACCCTCTTTTTCGAGGCAAGTACAGCGTGGAAGCCGGGCTGCCTGGGTGAGCGAGCGCTTTCCCTTCGGCTTTGCCAGCCAGCTCAAAAAAAAAACAGCTTGGATTCCTGAAATGTGTCCCTCCGCTCCAGGAACCGGTGCCAGTGTTTTCTCAGAAATTGTGTGTCTGAACTGGCGAGGCCGCGACCAAAGAGCAGCTCCGCCGCGCGGCCCAGCAGAGAGGCCTGGCTGGGAAGCACGGGGAAAGCGCTGGCACAAAACGGGGAGGACAAATAAGATTCCTGGGTTAAAAACACACGCGGAGCGGAGCAGAACAGCTCGGAAATGCCTTCACGTGCTAAAAAATCGATTAATGCCCCCGGGTGGCATGCGAGCGAGTTCCTGGCATGGCCGAGCAGCGGGTCAGCGGGCTCTGTGTACATGTGTGCTTGGCAGGGCCTCGCAAAGCCTCGGCAGAAGAAACAGGTCCGTCAAATCAAAGCTCAGTCCCTCCAAGTCCTCGCGACGGTTCAGTTGCTTTTTGCACCGCGGATCTGAGCTGGGCTGGTATCATCAGCAAATTAAGTGGAAACTCCCTGTTTTTGGGCTGCCTTTGGAGCCGTTTTCACTGCACCTTCTGGTGCTGTTTGCACTGCACCCTCGCAGCATTCACCAACTTAGTTTTACTTTGTGTTACATTGCAGGTACTGGATGTGGCCCAATTTCTAATAAATTGGGTCTATTATACTGTGGCTTGGAGCTGGCTTTTATGGGCAACTTTTGCTTGTCAGCTGAATGGAGAATTAGTTTGCTTGGCTCTGCAGCCCTAGGATGAACTGTTGCTTTGTGGGTTTTTTGCTGTTTTTCTTCTCTCCTCCCCCTCCATCCAGAGCTCTGCCTAGTGTTGTGTTTTTTTTTTTCTCTCTAACTTTCAGGTTGAGTTGCTTGATTTCAAAGGTGAAGACTTATTTGAGGACGGAGGGATAATTCGGAGAATCAAGAGGAAGGGAGAAGGTTATTCCAACCCAAATGAAGGCGCTACGGTGGAAAGTGAGTATCAGTCTCTCTGCAGCGTATCTCTATAGGCACCAGAGCAGCGAAGTGCCGGTGTGGGATGGGAATGGTGACCCTCTTTGCATTCGGAGAGGGAAGCCTAAATAGGAGCAGCCTGTTTTGTTGCTGCTGTTTGTTTTTTCCTTTATTTTCCCCATTTTTCTCGCAACGCCCCAGCAGAGCGTGCCGGGAGGGCAGCGGTTAACCGCTCTGCGTGGCGGCGTTCGGTGCGTTCACACACAACTCTCCCTTGGCACGGCCCGCTGGCTCTGGGGGTTTGCTGGAAGGCTTCCCACACAGGCAGCTGATGATGGAGTGACCACTTGGATATCACCTGTGCTCTGTTTTCCTAGTCACGCTGGCCCCGAGTCCAGACCCGCTCCAGGTTTGACAACCAGCACCTTTCTGCAAACCCCGGAGCTGCTGGGGAGGCAGCTCCCGCAGGGCATCGGGGCTGTTGCTCCTCTGCTGTCACCCCTGTCCACTTTGCACCTTCCCACTCTTGTTCCACTGTCCAAGCGGCCTCGAGGATGCACTTGTCCTCGTGTCCAGCATGTTGGCTGCCCCGAAAACCCAGGCCCTGGGTTGTCTGGCGTGCAGCTGGTTGAAGTTTCACCTCTTAGCCCTGGTAGCAGGGCAGCCTTCACTTGCTTACGTTACCTGCTGAGTGTTTTGGGCACGTCTCCTTGTCTGAAGGAGGCAATAGGCACTTTCTTTGGACTCCTTGTTCTGATGTTTATCGTCATTTTGGTGGTTTCCATTGCCTCTGCTGCAGAATGGAGCCCTTTCTTTTCCCTTCCGTGTGGCCAGAGGGTTGCTGCTAACTTCTCCTCGCCGCTGACGGGAGGGAGTAAATTAATACAAAGGATTTGCTGAAGTCGGTGAGGTCTTAACTGACATCAGAAATTGGCCCAAAGATAATGAGCTGGGCTCTCATTGAGAGCGCTGTGAACACCCTCTCCATAACCGCGATGGAGTAATTCTGGTCACGTTTCTAGAGCAAACATTGCACATAGGGTGGGAGTTAGGCTAGGGAGAAAGCCAGATTCCTTTTCATTTTATTTTTTTTTCTTCCCAAGAACAACTCAGCCATAGAGCTGGCGCTCGCTCGATATGTGAGGCATTTAGTTTCCTCTCTCCGTTTCGGAGCTTCTGTGCATCAGGAATCTGATTAACTTCCTTCGGCAAACGAGCAATTGGATCTGAACTGTTGCAGCACATAAAACTTCCTGCCTTATACAACTAGTTCTTGCTTTTAGTTCTTTTTTTTACTACTTTTTTAAGGAAAAAAGAGTAATTCTTTCAGAGTCAGATTGGACCTTCTACTGTCACATGTTTAAGAGCATAATTATATACATTGTAACCAGCTGGGAATAGAGTTTCAAGCTTACTTCACTGTATCAAAGGTTAAATTAAAAAAAAAAGGCAGACTAAATATAACTGCAATCATAATTCCTGCATTCCTTCTCAGTCCTGATTTTTTTTTTAAATTATTCTACTTAAACAGGCGTTTAGGCTTGACTCTGGTAGGTAGGTGGGTGCCCAGAGCGGCGGCGTCTCCTGCACGTTTTCTCCTTGACTCGTTCTTGAACATGACACTGGTCTAATTACTCAGAGCAGCACTGAGTCAGGAGGAGGGAAAATGAGTAATCGTTTCTCTGACAGAACCTAAAGAGCCAAATTGCTGGTCTGGAATAACTGTTCAGGGAGAGAATCCTCGTAGCCCTAAAGCCTGCTCTTTTTTTTTTTTTTTTTTTTTCCTTAACCTATTTCAAATGATTGTTTAGTTTTGAGCAAATGCTCAAAGTGGGAGCACACGCACAGTCAAAATAATAGAGATTAATGCCCTCTGAGGCAATCTTGCATAACACACCCTGCCTGTGCAGGGCAGAGATCAGGAACTCTGTGCTAATCCCAGTGGCAACACTTGGGCCGTGCCAGCAGCTTGATTCATAGCGATTTACTAAGGTGGCCTTTAAGTCATTTGGATCTGCCTATACGTGGGGGGCCTGGATACCCTTAAATACGTTCCAGTGTGCAAGGAGGGGAAGGAATAGCACCAGGCAAGCTGGCAGCCTTCCAGGGGAGCATTTTTGGGTAAGATAGGATAGATTTGCAAATGCAACAGTGGGTAACACTGCAAACCTTGCAGAGCTTTGCTCTGTATGGTGCTCTCATCCGATTCCCTTCTCCTGAAACCCTGTGTTAACTCTGGGAGCAGCACGAAGGTGCCTGGAATTGCTGCTATAATTAGCTTGGAAGAAACTGCTTTGCTTCCAAGAGTGAGCATCCCTGGGCTGGTGTTTTTTATAGGTTTGAGTTTTACACACCGTAATTCATAGTTCCGGTTCCTAAAACGCAGGCTGCAGTAGAGATCTGACATTCCAGCTTTTGTTACAACCTTCCCCCCCTTTCCCTCCTCCCCGTTTTAATCTGAGTACAAATTGCTGTCAGCACATCAAGTTCATGTGCCAGCCGCACTCAGTACACTGTGTTCTGAGCTCTTCAAAAACAAAATCGCTGCAGGCACCCAGAGAACAATAAGTCAGTGCTGCAACCGAAGGGATGTGCGGCAGCCCGGCGGGGGCTTTTCTCTCTCTAATCCAAGAGCAACCGCAGCCAAGTGACCTGCTTCAGATAGCGCTGCAATGCTCCTGGAAACCGGAGCGGAGATTTCCGTGTGGCCGGGGTGTTTTTTAGGCGGTGTGAAGCAGGATGAAGCCCCTCCGCTGCCCTAAGGGAAGGGGATGGGGAGCTCGTGTCCCTCGGTGCAGCCCGGGAGCCCCTGCGTGTCCCTTTGCCACCCCTGCGTGGCCACCGCAGGGCTTTGCCGCAGAGCCTGTTGCTGGTCCTTGTGCTCCTCTCCTGCCGCCTCCCGTGATGTCCAGGACAAGGACAAGATGTTTTGTGCCCTGTAGGAACTCGGGTTACACCTCTCGCCAACGCAGGGACTCCGAGACGAGGCGGCAGCGCCCAGCGCTGCGACGGGCAGGACTGGATTTTAGTTCCTGCAACAGCACCCTGTGCTCCGGGCTCCTCTGCCAGAGGTTTTGAAGGAGAAATTCATTTTTGATTCTTTTCCCAGTGGTTTGCAGCGCTCTTTTTGAAGGCAGGGAGAGCACCCAGCACCCCGGACCTCGGGCTGCAAAGCAAACTGGCCGCTTGGAGTGAGGGTCTCTTCTTGCTGAGTGTCTCTGCTGCCTTGTCCTGCTCTCCCTGCTGCACCTGCCTGTGCACGGGGAATATCTTCGGATTTCAGCTCTGCTCTGCGCTAAGGCGAAGCAGCTCATTTCCTTCCAGGCTCTTAGGAAACATATGTCTTCCTCACTCCAAGGGCTGGCAACCCCAGCCCAGCAAGTGCCTGCTGAGTCTTTAAGCATAGTTTTGACAACATTAATCCCTCCTATGAGTTTTTCCTTTTTAAATTTTTAACAGAACACTGAGATTTCTTACAGAATTGTTTTTTTTTGCATATATTTGCCCACACACACGTCTATGCCTTGTGCTTTGGAAACAAAGTGCAAAGAACATCAGCCGTCCCTAAAGCACGTAACCATCTGCAGGACTGAAAAAAGAAAGAACAATCTCGCTTTGGAAATGTAGCCAGAAGTACCAGGTGGCAAATGTCTCGGGTACCTGGTGTCCGCTCGGGCTGTGTTCGTGCCAGCTCCTCTGATGAGAACAGCGTGGCCATTAGCTGAAGATTACAAAAATGTTTATCTTGTACTGCTGGTTCTTAGAGGCGGCAGAACACAGCCTGGTTATTTGAGGTATAAGGTGAGTGTATAGCGCTGTATGGGAGGCTCGTAATCGCCGTGATAAAGTGCTGGGCGTGTGGCAGCTTGCCAGGAGCAATATCCAGTTCCAGTAAGGCTGACTCGAACGGTTTCGTCCGAGGGGAACATATTAGTCACGATGTTTATCTGTTGTCTGGTCCTCGCTCGAGCGCGGCCGGCTCCGCTGCTTTTCAGTCACGCGTCTTTCCCAGCCCTGCCGTCCCTCGCTGGTCACCGGGGGCTCGTTGTGCTGGCCAGCGTCACGGCGGATGGTGGCCCGGCCTCCGCGGCGCTCCGAGTCGGGCAGCTCGGAGCAGATGCCGGCGTCGAGCGGAATTTCCTTGGCACCGTTAACTGCAGCTGTGCAGATCCCAAACGCACTCCCGTTTTCCTCACGACAGCCCACTAAGGCAAAAAATGCCTTATAAAATGCTTATTCCAGAGCTATTTTGTCATGCCAGGGGTGAAACTCTTAGCTGCGGGTGAACGGTGCCCGGTGCGGGTCCTTTTGCTTGGCGTGGGTTGTGGGCAGCCCTGTCTGGAGGCTGGGGGGGTTTGAAGGTTTCTGAAGGTTTGGGTGGGTTTGTTTGTACGTGCTGCGCTGGCATCTCGCTCTGCTCCGCAGTTCACCTGGAGGGATTCTGCGGCGGCACCAGGTTCGACTGCAAAGACGTGAAGTTTGTGGTGGGCGAAGGGGAGGACCACGATATCCCCATCGGAATAGACAAAGCTCTGGAGAAGATGCAGCGGGGCGAGCACTGCATCCTCTACCTGGCGCCACGGTAAGGGACGTTCCCCTCCGGGGACGCGGCGCCGCGGCTCGGAAGCGCTCGGTTCCCAGTGCCCGACGTCGAAGGCCTCCGCACTTCTGCTTCCCTGTCCTTGCAGCTACGGGTTCGGCGAGGCCGGGAAGCCCAAGTACGGCATCCAGGCGAACGCGGAGCTGGTGTACGAGGTGACGCTGAAGAGCTTCGAGAAGGTGAGCGCAGAGGCAGCCTCGCAGAGCCTCCCGGCACGGCGCTTCCCCACAAAACCTTCACCCTTTGTCCCTGGTGCAGCCGCTCCGCGGCCCCTGCTGAAGTAGCTGCGTCAACAGAGATCTCTGTGTTCTTAATTTGTTCTCGTGTGTTGGTTTGTTTTATTTTTCTGGCCGGACTCCAAGGCTGGTTCTCTTATTTGTTCCTTTTGTACTTTTTTTTTTTTTTCCTCCTTCCCTGAGCTGCACAGAGAAGTTCGTGTCCCGCCAGGCGGCTGGAGGAGGGCAGGGCCGCGAGCCGAGCGCTCTGCGGGAGCCGGGACGGGACCGAGCGTCCGTCTGCGGCCACACAGGTGCCGCCTGGCCCGTCTGGGTCCACCTTGGACGTTTCTCCAGGCTGGATTTGCTCCTTAGTCCTAGTGAGAACAGGGATGCGAGAGTGTCGCAGACCCCGGCCTTTGCCGGGAAGTTGTCTCTGCTCACCCTTTTCTTACCCACTGGGGTTTACTTTTCCATCCTGGGAGCTTGCACTGGACAAACCCCATTACTTTTAACGCAGAGCTCAGTGTAAAGTCCTGTACCTGGCACTGATTTACCTCTTGCAGCACCTTCCCACCCTTTTCTGCTCCAAGCTCCAGGTGACTAGTGCTCTGTTCCTCCCTTTATTTTTGCTCCCAGTGAAAATTCCGAAGGGTGCATGTATCCGATGGACGGATACAGGATTTCTTGGTGGCAATACGCTGTCCTCCCGCTAACCCCCAGGGCCACAGCCCACTCCAAGTCATAGCAGAGAGCAAATTTCATCAGTGCTCCAGTGAGTCAGTGGACGGAAGCGCAGGGTTTTGGAGCCAGCGTGTTTACAAAGCCAGGGTCTGTAAAAATGTGAGCCCCGAGGACGCTCCCAGCTCCGCAAGCTTTGGCCGGTTGTGTTTTCTGCTGCCTGATCGCGCCGGGTGTTTATTTGCAGGCCAAAGAGTCGTGGGAGATGGACACCAAAGAAAAGCTGGAGCAGGCTGCCATTGTCAAGGAGAAGGGGACGATGTACTTCAAGGTTTGTAAACTTGGCCAAAGCTGAATTGGCACGAGGGGACTTGTGCTGCTTGGGTTTTGAAACAAGTTCCCGTTGACCGTCAGAGAGGCGACTTAGCATTCCTGAGCAGGCGTAAACGGCGGGGAATTCACCCCTCCCAAACGGTGCTGGGCAGGGCGAATCCTTCCCTTCTCCTGCTTTTCCCTCTCCAAAGGCGCTTCAGGAGAGATGTGTCCTTCCCAGAGTGGCATGGGGCTGCACTTGTCCTCCTGTTACACCCTTGCAGCTTTGTTTGGGATTGGAAAGGGGAAACTTTGCTGTCATTTCAGCATCATCCCCAGCAGTGTCCCCTGCCACCAATGTCCCCTGTCACCAGTACCAGCAGACATTTGGCCTGAGAGCATCTCCAGGTGCCCCTCTGTAGCCTGGCTCGGCTCTCCAGTGGGGCCCAACACCTGCAGCTCCAGGGAAACTCCAGTGTGTTTGTCAGTACCTTGGCACTGCACCATCCTCTTTCCTTTATTTACTTAACACACCATATGTTAAACTCCATAACTTTCCAGAACGCTTTGGAAGCAGATCTGCTTCGGTTTGTCTGCTCAGGTTCCTCAAGCCCAGTCTTCTTTGCTCCATCCCAGGAAGGCAAGTACTTGCAGGCAGTGATCCAGTACGGAAAGATTGTGTCGTGGTTAGAGATGGAGTATGGCTTATCCGAGAAGGAGTCAAAAGCTTCAGATTCCTTCTTGCTGGCTGCCTTCCTCAACCTGGCCATGTGCTACCTGAAGCTGCGCGAGTACACCAAAGCCGTCGAGTGCTGCGATAAGGTAAAGGCATGCGAGCCCATGGGCTGCAGGGTGCTTTTTCTGCCTACTTCTATTGAGAGTTTGGGGCTTTTTTTGCTCTTTTTTCCTCTCCCATATTGAATTTCTCTGCACCAGAAGCCATTTGCAAACTCTGGTGCATTGAGGGTGTCCCTTCTGTACCTCCTGTTTTTGGGGTGTTCACAAATGCTGCATGTTTTGAGAATGCAGAAGCAAAAGGTATCTTTGGAATTCAAAATTCAGCTGTCTGCAGGCTGGATCTTTGTGCTCCTCTGTGTCAGGAAAGTGTTATTTCTTGTACAAAGGCTTAGATTTAAGACTACGTCATACAGGGAAAATAGTAAAGCTAGCTGTCTTAAAAGGTAAGTTGTCAGTGAGATGCTTGTAGGACTGTCAGCTACATGAAATTCTTCCTAAAGGAAAGCAATGTGATTGCTAAACTGAGGAGACAAAAACACATTTAATCCACAGCAGTTCATCAGCTGTCCTCACTCTGAGCTCTCTGCTCCTCTGGGCTCAGGTTTAGCATTTACCCAGGAATTCTTGCTCGTATGGGTTTGTCTCCCACTTGTTCCCTCGCTTTTGCGGGGGGTTTATGCAGTTAGAAATATCTAACTAAAATATATTAATGACCTGCCAACTGATAATGGAGATGAGTAAATTTTTGCAGGGCAAATTGTGAGCACTCTGGAGACTTGACACCTTCTTTCTTGTCCTGATTTCCTTATGCTTAATGAGGCCTCAAACCTAACGAGCTCTTTGAAAGAGGCCCAGGTGACATTAGCAGAGCACTGATAAACCAGCGGGATCCCGGCTTGCACAACAAGCTACTGCATAACTACTGGACTGCACATCATGGACCACTTCTTGGTAGCATCTTCCTTTTTGCATTTTCAGCAAGAGGGAAGTACCTTTGCTTTACTCTGTGCTTAGTTACAGGCGGTATAAAATGGCATTAGTATGAGGCAGTAGTATGAGTACTGCTGAGCAGCAAATACTCTGTGTCATCAGGGAGTGACACTGGGTCAGGCTTTCACTGTCGTGAGGCTGTCGTGATGTCTGCACCGCTGTGTCCTGCTAACGTGGGGCCGTGTGTTTCCAGGCACTAGGGCTGGATCAGGACAACGAAAAGGGTCTGTACAGGAGGGGAGAAGCCCGACTGTTAATGAATGAATTTGAACTGGCCAAAGGCGACTTCCAAAAAGTGCTGGAAGTGAATCCACAGAACAAGGCTGCCAAGTCCCAGATCTCCGTGTGCCAGAAGAAGACGAAGGAGCACAACGAGCGGGACAGGAGGATATACGCCAACATGTTCAAGAAGTTTGCGGAGAGAGATGCAGCGCAGGTGCCAAAGCCCATTCTGGGTGACCGTCTAGCTCTGTGTTGGGGGTTGCCCATCATGAGAAGAGGTTATGGGTTGGGATGGGGATGCACAGAGGGATCGGTGGGTCTGGAAGCACCGAATCCCCCGGTGGGCACAGGCTGCGGATAGAGCCCACTGGGAAAAGCCACTGCCTGTTTTCTGGCCTCTCCAATGCAGAGGCTGTTGTCGGGCTGTCATTATCAATAGGAGCATTGACAGTGTGTGCTCCTGACAGCCGATCACAGGTTTGGCATTTGTATTGAATTTTGCTTTTCTAAGCTCTAGGGGCTGTTGGTGGCCTCCCTGGTCGCCAGCACTCGGGGTAAAATGAAATGTCACCCCGGCTCTGGCAGGGCCACGGGTATTCTGAGACATGATAGTATGGATTTCCTGAATTTTGTAATGGAATATGCTGCTCCTCTCGTACGAGAGAGCTCGCTTGCTTATGACAGGCTCCCGTCCAAAATTCCTCCCAACAAAACCCGATGCAGGGTGTTCTGTAACAAGAGAGGACACGGCTCTGCAGCCGGGCTCCACGGGTCGCTTCTAGCGCAGTCTCTTCTGAACAAGTGCCCGCGAAGGAGCCTCTGGAAGGAATGACAGGGAAGGTTCCTAGAGCAGCTGGACTTGCTGAACAGAGGCAGAAAGTGGGGCCACTTGGGCGAGCTGCCCCGAGACTGGTGCTATAGCAGTTTGTGATACTGGGTAACCTTCCAAGAAGCAGGTTTTAAGAGTAATAGTTATCCCTGCAGCAGGCATAAGATTTTCCTGTTTCCGCCTGCTCCAAGCCGTGACTCTGCCCCATTTCCTTTATTTCCTCCATGCCCATGTGGTAAGATCGCTCTGTGATGACATCCCGTGTCCCTTGGGGCAGGTCCCATTATACCCAATGAATCCGATACCTTCCCAAATTGCTCCCTTGCCCCCAGGGCCCCTTTGCCAAGGGAAGCAGAGTTTCATCTCCGGGATCCGCGACCCTCCGCTCCGAGCGTGCCGCCCCGCGAAGCGCAACGAGGGGGACACGCTGGGCAGCATCCTCGGCTTTGCAGGGTCCCACTGCACTCACCAAAGCGCCTCTTGTGTATCCCTATTTTGCAGGAAGCAGCGAGCAAAACCGGGATGGAAAAAGAAGCAGAAAAAGCCCCCGAAAAGGGGCTAAAAACTCCAGAGTCGGAAGGCAAAGAGGCTGAAGGCCACGTATGATGGAGGAGACGGCGGAAGGGAGACCCTCCTGCCCTCGGCTAGCACCGAAACAGGTTTTCTGCCAGAACTCAGGACTCACCAGTGTTTTCTTGTTGAGCTTGTTACAGTTTGTGTGATTGTGGAAGCAAAAATGCCTCACAAAGAGAAAAAATATCAACCCCAGCTCTCCTGCTGCAAGTGCGCCGAGCAGCAGAGCGCGAGCAGAGGGACGGAGTGGGACCACACCGAGTGGAACAAATAGCTTTTAAAAGGATTTTTATTTTCTTCTTCTTCTTTTAAACTCTTGGCTTTCGGGAGGTTTTACCTAGCCAGCTCATTCCAACTCGTCCGACTTCGAGCGGCGCCCGCGCGGCGTGCCGGCGGCTCCGGAAGGAGTCGGGCCGCGGGGTTGTCCTGTTGCACAGCTCGGTATCGCGTTCGCTTGCGCTCTTGGAGCGCCGCACCGGCACCCGAAAAAATCCGATGGTGCCAACGCGCCGCGTCCGACTGAACAAAGCGCGGGGCGCCCGGGCCTTGGAGCTCGGCAGCATCACGGCCTCGATGCCAGGAGCGGAGAAGCCTCTTTCTCCTCTACCTTCTTCCTTCTCTTCCTCCTGTGCTGACCATAAGGGGTTCGTGGCAGCTGCTCGGGGAACCGAACGATGTTGGGATCTCACCGTGGCTCAAGCAGCGGCTCCCGGAGCGTTTTCTGCGGCGGTGGCTTGCGGGGGGAGGCTCGGGTTTGCTCTCCTGGTGGGTCCTTGCATGTTTTTGAAGGTGTCGCAATGTGAAGCTAGTGATGAGAATTAAACCGTGCTGCCTTTCGGCAATTTCCCTGCTTCCTTTTAGGAAATCGTTACAATGGTTCCCACTTAGTGCTGCTACGGATACTTTTCTCCTCACTTCCGTTGTAACCCTTCTGTTTAGGGATTTATAATTTGGCTTTAAAGTAGTGTTGTTTGGGGAGGGGGGGATTTATTTTAAGTTTGGCCACGTTGCATATTTTATTTTGTTGGACTGCAAAATGCTGCTTTCCAACATCGCTGCTTTCAGGCACTTACTTTGCAGCCTGCGTACTATCAACTAGGTCGAACGTTTTAAATTGGAGTTTTGTAGCTTATTAGGGGTCCATACAAAAAAAATAAATAAATGGCAAAAAAAAAAAAAGAACAAGTGCAAATTTTGTGGTTCAAAAAGGAAACTCTCCATCCCTGCCGCAACGGTGCTGCGGATGGGTGTTTTTTCAGTTGTGCGCTGAGATGTGAGGCCCAACTGTAGCAGGGGGTGACAGATCTGAGCGGGGAGGGCACGTTCCCCTCTCGCTGTTCTGCTGAAACCTCTTTTTCCAACCTTGAGGGACACTGTCACTACCTTTTAAGAACAGCCTTTTTTTTTTTTTTAATTATTTTTGTTGTCTGTTCTTTGTACTACCCCTTTTAAAGCTTGAGAATAAACACCTGGAAGTGCTTCTATTGCTTTTGTTCTCTGTGCAGCACAAGAGGCTGCAGTGGGACATGGGATGTGCTCTCCCTGTTATCCGCATCATGCCAGATCCCGCCTGGACACGCGCCCGGCGCGAGCCGGAGCCCGGGGAGCTGTGAGGAGGTTGCAGAGCTCGGCCGTGCTCCCCTGTGGGCCGGGGAGCATCGTGCGGTAACGTGGGGACTGCACAGGGAGCAGAGGAGTGAAACAGCAATGGTTGCGAAAGGGGAAGGGTAAAAGCACAGGGTGTTACCGCATGGGGTGTTAAAACATGGGGTGTCACCGCACCCTGGGCTTTTTTGCTGCCTGCATCACCATCCTTTCAGAGGTGGACTTCGGAGGGGGAATATCCCTTGGGGAAGAGCTAGACGTGATGGCCCCGATGGCCCCAACGATGGGGGTAGACGTAGTGGCCTCCGGGGACAGGGGTAGACGTGATGGCCCCAGCCGGGGTAGACGTGATGGCCTCCTGGGCGGGGTAGACGTGGTGGCCCCAGCCAGGGTAGACGTGATGGCCCCGGCCGGCCCGCGGCCCCCGAGCTGCCGCTGGGTTCGGTCCCCGCCGCGGCCCCGAGAGCTCCGTGCCGGGACGGCGACACTCCGGTGCCCCCTAGCGGCGGCGAGAGCCAAGGCCAGGCGGGTCCCCGTCCCCTCCCTGCTCCCGCTTCCTTGCTCCAACCTGGTTCCTTTTCCAACCGAGAAGCCGCAGCACCGCCGGGAGCAGCGGGGCCAAGTGAAGGCGCCGTGATTCGGCGCCTGGGGAGGCTGCAGAGACCTTCCCCGGACAAGCGCCCGCAGCGCCCCGTGCGCCGCCGCACTGGGACAGGGTCGGTCTGGCCCGGATGCTGCCCCACGCCAGCGCTTGAGGTGTTTTCCTGCTCCATCTGCCCTAGCGGAAAGTATTTTCAGGCCCTGCTCTTGGTGGCGGCTTTGAGATGCAGCAAGTGGCCTTCAAAGGGGACTAATTTAAGTAGATTAAATATAGAAAAATATTAATAATATATTAATAAGGACTATTAAGGAAGTCAACCCCCAGCATCCAAGGACAGGAGCCCAACATCCAGCAGCTCATCCCAGCCCTGTCCCGTGCCGAAGGAGCTCAGGGCAAGAGGCGGCTGCTCCCAGCAGGGAGCCCACAGGCCCTTTGGGCCCGGATTACGGGGCCAGCTGGCACGTCCTGCGCCTCCCCGGCTGCTCCTGAAATCCTCTTACCCGGGAGAGGCGAATAAAAAGTGAGTGGGCTCTGCCGGGCTGCGCCGGCGGGGACGCGGGCGGCCGCGGGGCTGCGATGCCGCTGCACACCGAGATCCTGCGCGAGGTCTGGGCCGCGGAGAGGTGAGCGCAGCGCGTTTGGGAGAGCCCCCGCGCTGCCATGGGGCACCCCGGGCTCGTTGCAAGGGGGGACTTGTCCAAATTAACCCTTCCGGCACCCACCTTTGAGACGGGGCTCAGCAGCAGTCGAGCTGGGCAGGGAGTGGGCTCGGTGGAGCTCACCGGGGAGCTACTCCAGGTGGGAGTGAAAGGCTGTAGTTTCCTTCCCCTTGAGAAAACTGGCTCCATGGCAGTATCAGAAATTCTCCTTTTGCCCCAAACCAGCCCACTGTCTCCCAGCACCGAGGTTTTACAGAACAAAACACTTTGGAGGAAGGAGTGGGGCTTGGACTGTTTGTCCATGCAGCAAGGGAGCGGGAGCAGGGCTGGGGCTTTGCTGCCTGCACAGGGCTCCGAGAGCTCCCCAAGGCAGGTTGTGCCCCCAAGCCCTCCAGGCAGCTTCCTGTGGGTCCCACTCCCTTTGGAGCTGTCCCTTTGCCGTATGGGTGGGGGGAGAGGGCCCTGTAGTGCTGGGCTGCAGCATCCCGGTGTGCTTAATCCTCCCCCCAAGTCCCCAAAACGAGGTGAAAGGCTTCACCCCTCTGCTTCTTGCCCCCACGCAGCATGGACGAGGAGCCTGGCAGCCCCCAGTCCCACAAGCCCAAGCAGGTGAGGAAATCGGCCGCGGGGCAGCGGGTGCCCCCTGCACACGTGGTCCTCCCGCTTTCCTAGTGGCCGGTGGCTTTTCAGCTCGGCTGGGCATCCCGAGAGCCCGTGTCCCCTGCAAAACGCCAAAAAGGAGGCAACAGCCCCAAGAAGCATGGGGCGAAGCATCCCAATCCTCTTGCAAAATGTCTTGGGTTGCAACACACGGCCCCTGCACCACGGGATCTGCCCTTGGGGGATTCTTTCCCGCCAAACCCTTGGCAGAGAGGTGGAAACGTTCTCAATGCGGTGGAAGACGCACCCCTAATCCGGGCAGGATTACTTATGTCACCTTTCCATGCTGACACCGTGGGCCCACATGTTTATGGTCCAGCTAATTGCCATGACGGCACGCTCCGTGTTGCATTAATCAGCGTTATTTATAGCAGGGGCTCAGCAGGATTAGGGGGGCTGCATCTAATCCCTGAGCTTCCGCATGGCCTTGCTTCACGCTGACCTCAATCCCCACGTAACCGTGTTCCTGCCGGCTATTCCCGGGCACGGCACTGCCTCCTGCCATCCCATCCGAGTGGGTGGCGATGGGGGCGAGAGGCAGCGGGTGCCCAGCTTGGCTCGACCTGCCCCGTCATCCATGTCCCAGCTCATCCGATGGGTCCCTCCCCATCCCACCAAGGGGGTAAATCACAGAGGGCCTCTGGCCGTTGATGACCACATGCCCGTCCCGATGGCCACTTCTGCGGGCAGGGAGGGAGGACTGTGCCCAGCAGCGGTGACGCCTTCCCTAGCATCCAGCAGAGGAAACTCCAGCCCAGCTCATCTCACCCCATCCCAGGGGCTGGGGTCTTGTGCAGCCCAAACAGCAGCAGCAGGAAGGAGGCTGCCTAATTCATCCAAGGGTCTTCTGGATGCACCAAGATCCCGTGTTTGAAGCCCCCAGTGAGCACGCGGAGCCCATCCCGAACGCTCTCCAAGGGCGCTGGGGAGAGGAGCGCTCTGTCCCATTGCCCTTTCCCAGGGTGGTGACGGTGTCCGTGCTCACAGGATGCCACAGCGGGGATGTTCCTCCTTCCGTGCAAAGCCCAAATCAACACGTTTTGGAAAGGGCTCCCCCATATTTAATAGTGGGGGCGGCCGTTAGGAGAGTGAGGAGGAGAATGGGCCGTTCCCTGTCTCCCGCAGCCGCGGCCAGTGCAGAAGCTGAAGAAGAAGCGGCAGGAGCCTGTGCTGGAGGTCAAACCCCGGAGGTTGAAGGTGAAGAAGGCGGCAGACTCAGGCACCACAGAGGAGCCCTGTGTCCCAGCCCAGGGTGAGCGGCAGGGCCGGAGACCACCCTCTGGCACAGGGATGGAGGGGACGGCTTTCGCCATGGGTCCCATCCCAGTGCCATCCACCTCGGGGCTCTCCTGATGCACACAGGTGTCAAGAAGCTGAGGAAGAAGAAGGAGGAGAAAGGGGAGGAAGAGGGCGACAAGGACTCCCATGCTAAATCCAAAGAGCCCCGGAGGAAGAAGGAGCCTCCTTCCACCCCTGTCCATGTTGCCAAGGTTGTGAAGAAGAAGCAAGGTGAGGAGACACCCACGGGTGGTGGGTCCCCGTGCTCGGTGTTCCGTGTCCCAGCGTGTCCCGTCCCGGTGTGTCACGTCCCCCAGCCCGTCCACAGCCACGAGATGGCGGTAGCCTTTGCGCACCCGCTGCTCCATCGCCCTGGCCGGTGTTTTAGCTGTTTTGTCCTCACTGGACAGAGCCTGCTGAGGACTCAGAGGATGAGGAGGAGGGGGAGGAGGAGGAAGAGGAGGTGGTGAATAAAGATCCACCAAAGAAACTCAAGAAGAAGGTGCCCAAGGAGACGCCCTCGGGCGAGGGCAAGGAGAAGAAGGCGAAGCTGAGGGGTGAGCACCGTGGCGGGTGAAACCTGCCAGGGTCCAGTGACGTGAGAACATCCTGTGGGGTCCATGTGACCCCCCCACTCTGGTCTGCCCGGTCCCACTAGGAGACAAGAACGAGTCTGAAGGCAAAGCCAAGTCTGCCCGAAGCACCAAGAAGGAACAGACATCCATGTTCCAAGTCAACGGCGAGAAGAAGGAGAAGAAGAGCAAGAAGAAAGGTAGGGGAACGAGGGGGGGCCCCGACAGTGCGCCCCGTCAACGGGTGCCCTGTGACACCCGCCACGTCCCACAGCCGCTGCCAGTAGCGATGAGGAGGACGACTCCGACGCCAGCACCAAGCCCATCCGGTCAGAGAAGAAGAACCCGGCATCCCTCTTCCAGACGGGCGGGGACCCCCCCAAGGAGAAGAAGACCAAGAAGAAAGGTGGGAGCCGGGTGGATCTGGGCAGAGGAGAGGGACCCCCCTCTGCCTCCAGTGGTACCACCATGGGCTCCGCTTTGGGAGGTCCCTGGGGTGGAGGGGTCTGGGCGGGCACCTCATCCCCCACTTGGAGGCCATGACACCACTGAGGCATGCTGAAGAGCCTGGTGGCTCTTCACTCCCCAACACCCCTCACCGTTCCTGTGTCTCCCCCCTCAGCCGTCCACAAATCCGCGGACACCGGGAGTGCGGAGCAGAGCCCGGAGCTGAGGAACTCCAACAGGAAGGGCAAGGGCAGGAAGGCCAAGAAGGTGAGGAGTTTGGCAGGGGGGTTGCCTGGGGAGGCCTTGCCCGGTGTGGGGGGGCCAGGGCCACCTTTGCTGACGTCCCCTCGGCCACCGCGGGGCGGTGGCAGAAGGAGGAGCGGGCGCCGTCGCCCCCCGTGGAGGTGGACAACCTGGAGGAGTTCGTGCTGCGCCCGGCGCCGCAGGGCCTGAGCGTCAAGTGCCGCGTGACGCGGGACAAGAGGGGCATGGACCGGGGGCTCTACCCCACCTACTACCTCCATCTGGACAACGACAAGAAGGTGGGCGGCCGCAGGGGGACCGGGGTGGCCCGGGGACCCCCCTGGCACAGCCACCACAGGCTGTGACGCCCACGGTGACGTCCAGGTGTTCCTGCTGGCCGGGCGGAAGCGCAAGAAGAGCAAGACCTCCAACTACCTCATCTCCATCGACCCCACGGACTTGTCGCGCGGCGGCGAGAACTTCATCGGGAAGCTGAGGCAGGAGCCCCCCGGCGCCCCATTCTTCCCCTTGCTGGGCCCCACGTCTCCATTTCCCCCACAACCTCCCTGCCCTCGGTGTGTTGAGCTGCGCAGGGCTCAGCCCGGCCATGCGGGATGTTCCCGGGGGGATGTTCATGTGTGTGTGTCCCTGGTGGGGGAGAACAGGCTCTCCCAGTTCCTGCCGGGAGAGGGAGGCAGGTCGGGGCTGGAAGGAGCCCCCGAGCGTCCCAGCAAGCAAGTCCCGGCTGGCAAGTCCCTGAGCGCAGGAGTGGGGACGGCAGCGGCGGCCGCCCTCACCGGGGTCCCTTCTGTGTCCTCCCGCCCTGCAGGTCCAACCTCATGGGCACCAAGTTCACCGTGTTCGACAACGGGGCCAACCCTGACCGTGCCAACGCCGACTGGTCCAACGTGCGGCAGGAGCTCTCCGCCGTGGTCTATGTAAGCACCGCGTCCCCCTCCACCAAATGCCGGTGCCGGGGGAGGTCATTATGGTGGGACCACTCAGAGGACCAAGCTGCTTTCACCCATGGGCTCTCTCCATGCAGGAGACCAACGTGTTGGGCTTCAAGGGACCCCGCAAGATGACGGTCATCATCCCCGGGATGAACGCCGACAACGAGAGGGTGCCCATCCGGCCCCGAAACGTATGTCCAGGGGTGCCACATGGGGTGCGGGCGCTCGGGGGTGGCGGGTCCCCCCTCCTCGGTGCTGCTCTTCACACCCCCAGGGCTCTCGCCCTTGGCAGGACAACGACGGGCTGCTCATGAGGTGGCAGAACCGCAACATGGACAACATCATCGAGCTGCACAACAAAGCGCCTGTGTGGAACGACGAGACCCAGTCGTACGTGCTCAACTTTCATGGCCGTGTCACCCACGCCTCTGTCAAAAACTTCCAGATCGTGCACGCTGATGATCGTAAGTTTGTGTCAACAGCGCCTTCTTGCTTGCCCTCCCCCTTTTTTTTAATATTTGCTCAGCCCTGGGTTGCACCTGCAGCGTTGCAGCGCGGCCTCAGTTTGCAGTGTGACACCATGGCCTCGACCTGCAGCATTGCAGCGTGGCCTCGGCTTGCAGTGTTGCAGCGCGGCCTTGCCTTGCAGCATTGCAGCATGGTCTTGGTTTGCAGCGTGGCCTTGGCTTGCAGCATTGCAGCGCGTCCTCGACTTGCAGCATTGCAGCATGGTCTCAGTTTACACCGTTGCAGCGTGGCCTTGGTTGGCAGCCTTGTGGACTGCCCGCCGGCTCCGGTGACACCAGAGGGAACACGCACGTCACCTGTTGCCAGGCAGATTAGGGCAAGGGCAGCTCCTGCAGGGCGCAGAGCACCCCTGGGTGCTGCGGCCCGCGACCCTGGGCATTGGCCCTCCCCGACTCTCCCATCCCTCGGCCGCTGGGCAAAGCCCCACGGCTGCGCTCGGCTCGCGGCACCAGCTGCCGTCCCCGGCCGCTCGTCACCTGTCCCCTCCGCTCAGCAGCCCTAAGGCGTCCGGGGTGTTGGGTTACAGGCCAGAAAAAACCTGACGGGGCCCCCGGTTATTTTTACCGATTTCCTGTCACCCTCGCGCCGGTGACAAAGGAAGCCCTGCTCCCACGGGTGCTTCCGAGCACTTTCCGTGCAGCTCCGGATCCCTCTGGATCCCTGATGCCTTGGGAATGGGATGGCTGGGGGGCAGCGTCCTGCTGCGGTTGCGATGGGGAACGGTGGCATTTGGGGAAACTGGGCTGCAAAATGCCAGGCTGCAAAGCCCAGCGCCCGCGGAGTGGCTGGTTTGGGACAGTGGCCGCGGTCGTGGGTGGGCGGGTGGCACTGCACCCAAAACTGAACGCTGGGTGGGCAGAGGCCAGGGGCAACGCGGGTGCCACAGCCACTGTCCCTACCCCGCAGCCGACTACATCGTGATGCAGTTCGGGCGCGTGGCCGACGACGCCTTCACCATGGACTACAACTACCCGCTGTGCGCCGTGCAGGCCTTCGCCATCGCCCTGTCCAGCTTCGACGGCAAGCTGGCCTGCGAGTAGGCAAGGCCGCAGCGCCGGGAGCGCGCCGGGAGCGGGAGCACAGCGGGATGCGGAGCCACCACCGCACCGGGATGCGGCCCCGCCTGCCTCTCGCCACTTCTGTTCCCTCCTTTTGCCGCTTTTGCTGGAGAAGGCGCCGGCGGCGGCACGGAGCTCCCCGGGCACCCCGCGGAGGGCCCCAGGGCTCTGCCGCGCGGCCCCGTCCTCCCGCCCGGACGAGCCAGGGGAGGACGGGCGGCCTCGGGCGCGTGGCGCGCTCGGGCCCGGGGTATATTTAGCAGATGAGCTGCCTGTTATCCTGATTTCATCCCTTTGAGACATTTCTTGGAAGCGAATCCTGGAAGAACGTCCTGCCCTTGCTTGATTTTATTTGTGTCTTCTGCTTTTTCTGGGGGGTTCAGATCTGAACACCGTGGGCCTTAAGGAAGGAAAAGGGTGGGCAGCCTCCTTCAGGCTGCACTTTTTTGTCCCAAAAACACGTGACGATGATGCCAGACTCTGTCCAAGGTCAGGAATGGGCAGCACGGTTGGTGCTGGCAGCCTCCAGGTGGGAATTTGGTGGGACGTGACGGTGCCCTCTGGGCAGGCAGCAGTCCCATCTCGGCCTCGGGAGAGGTGACAGGGACCCGGGCAGCCGGTGCCAACCGTTGGCCAACATCTTCTCTGGCGAGTCCTGGGGGCTCTTTGGACCTTGGCTGAGCATTTTCCGAAAGCTGCATCGATCCAGACCCGGTGACACTGATGGAAGCAGATCTCTATGAGCCTCGCTGTGGTGGTCCCCACTAGTGGACCGTGGGCTCCTGTCCCTGTAGCCACCCGAATCCCCTCTGTTTCACCCCTTGCTTTCTGCAACCCGCCCCAAGTTCTCAATTCCCGTTTGCTGCAGCAAGAGCAACCAAAAAACCAAAACCCCAAAGGGGCGTCCGCGAGCGAGCGCAGGCTCAAGCGAGTGCCTGGAGGAGCAAGGATAGTGCGTGAGCGCGCGGCCCGCGCCACAGCGGCCGCACCAGCCCACCCCAAACCGAGTGTGGCCTCGGGAAGGATTGGGACCCTGAGAGCAGCTCCTGGGGGCCTCGGCTCTAATCCGTTGCAATGTGCATCCAGTTTGGGCGCCGGGAAGTGTGACAGATGCGCGGGCAGGCCAATGAGCGCAGCGGGACCGCGTGCGTGGGCGGGAGAGGAATGCTCGCTGCAAGCAACGCTCCAACCCCAGCGGGAGCCTTATCAGCTCGCGCAGAGCCCGGCGGCTCCAGCATCCTCCGGGAGCAGTTTTCCCGCTGCTGGAGAATGACATCGGCCCTGGGGTGGCAGAGGGGAGAGCAGGAGGCTTGGACAGTTTTCCAGTTGTGAAGAAATTGGAGTTGGAGCTGTGCAGGCGGGCGGCGCGGGGATGGGTTGGAGCCCCGTCGAAGCGCGCGGAGCCGCGTTGCTCGCGCACTGCAAGGACGTGGCATGGATTTGCCCGGGATGCAAAATGCAAACCTGCAAGATTTTTGCGAAAGTGCAAAAAAAATCAATGGATGCTGGGGAAAAAATCACCCATCCCACTTCCAGTGCCACCTGAGGCATCCCAGAGGGAGCCTGCAGCAGCACCGGCTCCCGCAGTGTGCGCTTGGCAGCCTTCACAAGGGATTTGGGCTCCATCTCCCAGCTCCCATAATCAGGAAGGTCCCGTCTGGAGCTGCGGGATCTCGGTGCAGCCCTAGCGGCCCAGCCCGTGTTTTCCAGCCGCTTTTGAGAAGCCAAAGGAATGGGCTTTTAATTAGCGAAGCCGCGGCGGAGAAGTGTCGGCGTTTTACAGCGTCGTAGCTGTTCTTGGTTTGCTGCCCGCGCTCACATGTGCCAGCCGAAAGCAAATATTATTTATGGCGTTGCCACTCGCAGCTCTTTTATATTGTCAGTCGGGAAAGGAAGTTGCTGTTCCCACCAAGCGCACGGAGAAGAGCCCAAAGGCGGAACGAAGACTTCTGAAGGAGGGTGAAAAAGGGGGGATAAAAATGAACAGGGCACAAGCAAAGCACCAAGCCAGGCTCACAGCTCCGGTGCTGCCGGCTCTGGCGCTGCCGGCTCCGGCGCGATGCTCCCGGCTCCCGAGCGTTTTCCCTGCGGCCCAACGCACGCGTGTTGGCTCATGCCTTACTCAGCCCAAACTCCGATTGAACTCAATTAGGGCTGTCATCTCCGGGAGAAGCCGATGTCATTTTTGCCCAAGTAAGGGATGAGTAACGCTGGCTCCCGAAGGGCCTGAGGAAAATCGGAGCCATTTTGCCGCTGTTCCTGGGGTAGATTCGGCCTTCCAGCGCCCAGCCCCAGCGGGTCACGGTGGTTTATTCCCCATCAGAGGGTGCTGAAAGCGCCGGGTGTCACGGAGCTCGCGGCCTCTGCTGCCTTGTTCATGACTGTTGTCCCAGCAGGAAAATCAGGAAAATGTGCATTGGATGAGGCTGCCCGGAGCATCCACTGTCCGAGCAGGGCGCTGGGGGGACCCGATACCTGTCACAGATACCCGTGGCGCGGGGGGACAGTCGCCTTTCCGTGATGCTTCGCCTACCCTCGGACGTGTCCTTGGCCTTGCTCCCAGATAGTTTTCCCTTGGGAAGGGGGAACTGTGGGGGCTGAAAGAGCCTTCCTGGGCACCATGTGCAGAGGAACAGGCCATGAGGATGGGAATGAGGGTGGGCGGAGGAGGATGAGGAAGGGGATGAGGGCATGAAAAGGCGGAGGGAGAGGAGGATGAAGGTGTGCAGAGGGTGATGAACGCAGAAGGATGGCGATGAAGACACAAGGTTGAGGAGTGTGTGGAGGAAGATGAGGGGTGTATGTGGAGGGCGATGCAGGCCCGGGGATGAGGGCACAGAGGGGGAAATTCCGCAGGGACAGAGCCGTGTCCGGCCAGGGCAGCGTGGTTCACTCGGGGCGGGGGGGGGGGGCACAGCCAGCGGGGCAAGCCGAGGGTGGTGATGATGATGGTGATGATGGTGATGAAGGCTCCTAGAGGGCGCTGCCGGGGCCGGGCCGCCCTCCAAGCGCGACTTCAGCAGCGGCGGCCGCGGGGCAGCCCGCGGGGGGTGCGGACACGGCGACACCGGCGACACCGGGGGGGGGCGGGACATGAGGCCGCCGCCGCGGCCCCTCGGCCGCCCATCACCCGCGCGGAGCCGCGGGGCGGCGGAGGGCGAAGCCGGGGCCGGGCGGGAGGCAGGGCCGGCCCGGGGGAGGGCCCGGCCCCGCCGCCTCCTGATTGACTCCCAACTTTGTGCTCCTCCCTTGCATAAACTTTCCCGTCGCTCGCGCCTGGCTCCGTGCGCGGACTCCGGAGTGAGCGGCGCTCCCGCATTCCTGCCGCCCGGCCCCGCTCCCGGCCCCGCTCCCGGCCCCGCCGCCGGCGCAGCCCGCAGCAGCGCGGAGCAGGTAAGAGCCCCCCGGGACCGGGGCTGGGGGGGACACACGCTCCATCTCCCCCCGTTTCGGCCTTCCTCTTCTTCCTCCTCCTCCTCCTTCCCCCCGGCCCTGCGGGGCAGCCGCGCCGTCGGGGCGGGGGGGACGGGACGCAGCGGGGCAGCCCCCCCCTTCCCCGTTAACCCCCCCCCCGTTAGCCCCCGCCCCGGTCGGGGCCTTGGCCCCCCCGCGCGCGCCCCCGCCGCCCCCGCGCGCTCCCGGCCGCCGCCGCCGCCCCCTCGGGGCCGCCCTTCCCCGCGGCGGGGGGCGCAGCCCGGCGGGGGGGGGAGGCCGCTCCGCCTCCTCCTCCTCCTCCTCCTCGTCCGCTCCCAAATTTTCCAAGTTCAACCCGCGGCCGGGGCTCCCCGCCGCGGCCTCCTCCCGGCGCGCCTGTATACGTATCGCAATGTATATATTTATACCTATAGATCCCTATCCGACGTGCTCCGTATCCGCGGGGCCGCGAGGGTGACAAAGGGGCCTTGTGCGGTGGCTGCGCCCCGCGCCCGTCCCCGCGCCTTACGTAAAGGCGCCTCGTCCGCTCCCGCCGGCGCGCCAAGGCGGCCGCGGCCCCGCACGGACTGGATGGACGCACGGAGCGCCGGAGCCGGCCGGGCGCCCCGCGCGTCACCGGCGCGTGCGGCGTCACCCTGTGCTGACTGTACCCGAAACGCCCCGTCACGGGGGCGCATCGCCGGCCCGGCGGCAATTAGCTGGGTAATTTTGCGCCGTGCGTCACCTATTATTATTATTATTATTATTTGAGTTTTGCAGCCTCCTCGCCGGGGTTGTTGTTGTGGCGTTGGGTTTTTTTGTTGTTGTTGTTTTGCCTTTTCGGAAGGAAGGTAAAACTCCGGGCGCGGGCGAAGCCGTCGCCTCTCCGGGTGGCCGAGGGGCACGGCCGCCCCTGGGCCCGGGCGCTAATCTCCTGGTGTCAGGCGCGACGGGGTATTTTGGGCTCCGGCGTCCTTCCTGCCCGGCTATCGCTTTACCGGGACGTGTGCGCCGTGAGTCAGGGATTTCGCTTCCCGGTGCCCCCCTCCCGTCCGCCTGGGAAAAGGGGCTCCCGGGGGCCTTCGTGGACCCACCGTTCCCGGCCTTGCCGGGTGGCACGGACGGACGGACAGACGGACGGACAGCTCCCAGCCCACGCTCCTTCCGCCGCTGGCACCGGCCTGACTTTTCCAGCAAAAATAACCCTTCGGAACAGCCCGGGCAGCTGCGTTGCGCAAGGGGCCCTTGGACGCGGCCGGAGAGGTGGAAGCAGCCGCCGGTTTTGAGACAGAGGCCTTAAAACCAGGAGCTCGGCCGGACCTGGTGTTTCCTGGCCTCCTTCCTCCCTCCCTTCTCCTGCTTCTTTGGGAATATTGGAGAAGGCCGCGGCACCAGGGCCTCCGGAGCACCGCGGCTTGAGATCCTCCTGCCACTGCGCAGGCACGATGGCCCCTGAAAGTTGCTGATCTGCAGGAACTTGTATTTTTACCACCACTTTCTTGTATTTTTCGACACAGTGCTGAGCTCTGTACCCAGGAGAGGTGCCCTTTGGAGCGGGTGCCTGTGTCGGGAGGAGCGAGCCAGGCTGGGAATCGCCCCCGGAGCGGGGCCACGGCACCTGCGCGGGGGCGGCGGGCATTGCCACCGTCACGTGTGCTCTTGTGAAAGGGCTCGGGCAGGTGACGAAGGCGCGAGGAGCGCGGCCGGGTTGAGCCGCTCACGCTCCCGGTGCCCGACGGTGCCGCGTGGAACGGTGCTGCGCGCCCAGAGCACCGGGAAAGTCGGATGCGGCGAAGGATGCTCGGCCGTCAAAGCCGCTTGTGTCCCCAAAGCCCTTGGTGTCGGTCCCCTGACCCTATGGAATGGAAAGCCACATATGGAGCATCCCGGCAGCCACCTCTCCGGCTCCTTCCCCAGCGCTGCCTCCAGAGCGCTGGCTGCGTCACGAGCAGGGCCAGGCCTCAGCCGTACAAGCCAAGGCGGTGCCGCTCCGCAGGCGGCCTCCCCGGAGCCGGAGGCACCCAAGGCGACTCCCGCGCATCCAGGCGCGCTCCAGCCCTTTAATAACCGCTGGAGAAGGTTGCTCGCAGGTGGCCGCGGGGCCGCGAGTGCTGGGGGAGGCGCAGGATCCCCTTCCCCCTCGCCTCCGGCCTGCGGGAGAATGGATACAAAGCCGGAGCATGTGTTGGCAGAGCTCCCCTCGGCTTGGCGGGGGGGACGGCGACGGGACGGCAGAGCTGGATCTAATTTTAGGAGCCGGGCAGAGGCGAGCAGGAAGCGAGCGGCAGCAGGAGCGCTGAGCGCTCGCCGTCTCCAAGCCGGGTTGAGAGGGAGCGCCAGGATCAGCACCCCGGATCCGCCACGGGACGGGCACCGACCGGGAGCAGGGTCCCTTTGGGGAGCCCGGCGGGGGCAATATCTGCGTTA
The DNA here is from genome assembly GCF_059628265.1 of Tinamus guttatus. Taxonomy (NCBI): domain Eukaryota; kingdom Metazoa; phylum Chordata; class Aves; order Tinamiformes; family Tinamidae; genus Tinamus; species Tinamus guttatus. The sequence continues at coordinate 2,202,809 of NW_028289097.1, read as the reverse complement.
CGGGGGCCATGCCCGGCTTTGGGAATGCTGTCCTGCTCCGATGGCTGCCTGTGATCCTGGCCAGTGCTCTCTGTGTGGCCCCACTCTGTTTTTGGGGAAACTGAGGCCCAATGTGGAGGCTCGGGGCTCCTCGCCCGGCCTCGCTCCGTCTCCGCCACTGTCTCCTCCTCGTCAAAAATTAGATCCAGCTGTTCCCAATAGCCACGAACTTCTCTCCGGAAGATGTTCGAAGTGTAGGGAGCCGGAGCGAGTGGAGGATGGGCCATGTGCTCGTGCCAGCCCAGCCCCCGGCAGCTCGCGGAGCTCGCGAGGCCGAACGCGGCACCGGGCGCTCCGCGTTTCCCACCGTGCCGGGAGAAGGGTCCGGCTCTGGCAGCCGCGTGCGCTCGGGAAAAGGCTGCAACTACAAACTCGGGCTTGTGCAAAATGCCCCAGATTTTGGAAGGGCACTCCTAAGCAAAGAGCGGCTCCCGGGAGGGTCTCGCAGGGTGTCCCATGTCTATCCGTCCCATCGCGCCCAGGGAAGGCAGCGGGTGCCCTGGGTGCAGCGGGCGCAGCTGCTTCCGCAGCGTTGGGTTTCGTGGGGGTGGAGGCAGCCGGGGGCAGGTGTGAAACGCGCTCAACCTCCCTCCTCCTCCTCCTCCTCCTCCTCTTCCTGCAGGAGAGATGTGGGACGCTTCCCAGCGCGCTGGGGCTCTTGGGCTTCCCTACGGAGCAATCCCGGAGCAGCGTGATCCGCTGGCGCATGGTGGGGTGGCCGCGCGCTGGCCGCGCTTTGAGGGTCCCCAGCAGGTGACTCGGAGCCACTTGTTGGCATCTGCCTCATTTCACAACAGAGCGATTGTGGCGGTAAAAAGCTTTTCTCCATCTGCACCGTGGAGTGAAATGCCGGGACAGGGTGGGAGGGAAAGTGGGAAGTGGGACCGGGAGCCAGGTTGGCTCCAAGTGTCCATCTGTCTGTCCTGTCTTATGCTATTGCGGGGCCCGAGGTTGAGTGCAACATCCCAATCCTTCCCTGGACACAGATCGGCTCTCTGGGTGCCCCGAGTGCGCACTTTCCTTGCAGGCATGGGCATCTCCCTAGTGTATCCGATATTTTCCAGGTCCGGATTCATCTCCCGTATCCATGTGAGCTGAATGGTATCCCAGAGCCCGGTCTGGGCATCCCTCGGGATAGAGCCGGCATGGATGCTCACGGCTGGTTCCGAGGGGGCCTTGGGCACCCCGGGCCGGGGTAGCCTGGCCGGGCGCGGGCGGCAGCACCGGGGCTGGCGGTCCCTGGTGGGATCCCGCCACGTGGCCTCCTGCGGTTTCCCCGCTCCGATTGCTTCCTGAGCTCCGCGCCAGGCCGGAAGGGACAGGAAGCGATAGAGGAAGGGGAATGAGCCGGGCCAGCACCTCATCCGTGCGCTCCGGCAGCCGGCGTCGCGAGGAGCGAGCGGTGCCTCCCTGGGCACGCGGTGCTTGCGGACCTGTCGGCTCGTGGTCCGGAGGGCTCTGAGCCTTCCTGAACCGCTCCCAGCCGGGAAGGGCGCCCGGAGCTGCGTCGTGTCCTCCAGCAAGGGACTGGGCTCAGGGCGTGAAGCCTTGGCCGGAGCACGTGGTGCTCGCAAGGGTGGACAGGGAGGCCCCAGTGTCGCTCCGAGCGTCACCCCCTGGTTTCCAGCGCGGGGCGCGCGGCAGGAGGTGCCGCTCGCTGGGGCTGCGCGGGCGCCCGTCCTGCCCGGGCTTGTCCCTGAACTTTTATCCTTTCGCCACGGGCTCCGGGTGGGGGAAGCGGGGCTGGCTCGCCCGCGGATCCAGCTTGCAGCTGCCCCCCCGCCACCCTCCTCCTCCTCCTCCTCCTCCTCCTCTTCCTCCTCCTCCTCTTCCTCCCGGAGTGCCGCTCCGGGCCCTCTGCTCCCGCAGGATGCGCGGGAGGCTCTGCCCCCGGGGTTCCCGCTTCTCCAGGCCGCTTCCAACCCTCCTTTTGCAGCCCGACCTGGTGACATGGAGATGCTGCACGGAGATGCCACCCGTGTCCAGCCCCAGCTCCGGGCTCTGACCAGACTTGGGATTTTGGGGGTAAACGTGGGAGTGAACCAGGCTCTGCCCTGTGTTTCACCCCAGAGCTGTGTGCCAGAGCCAAACTTCTGCAGCAGGGCAATTCCCAGCACTTTTCCTTCGCTCCCATTGTAGTGGGGATGCTCGGGCACAGCCCCCTTCCCTCCTTTTCCTGCTTTTCCAGCACTGTGCAAAGCCCTGGGGCTTGCACAAGGAAGAGGGATGCGCGGGGGCATTTTGGGGTTCTCGCTCCTCTCATATCTGCTCCTTGCAGGCAGCACCCCTGAGAACACAAGGAGGGCTGCAAGCTTTTCCCAGGAGCATCTTCCACGGGATGCAGGAGCGAAGCACAAGGACAACCCAGAGGAGGGGTCCGGGTCGCTGGAGAGCCCCCGGGGCCGGTGCCCCGCGCGGCCGCGGGCAGCAGCAGGGCGGGATGGCCTGTTTTCCAGCACGGCCGGTCCCCTCCCTGCCCGGAGCAGGTCGGACAGGCCGATACCTCCGGAGCCGGTCCGGCCCTGCTGGTTTCCTAATTGCTCGGGCCGGGCTGGGTGGAGCGCGGCCGCCGGGCCCCGCGCTTTACGTCAAACCTGGCCGCGCCGCCGGGACACCCTCCCTGCAGGAAGCCGGAGCGCCGGGGCCCGGCAAAAAGCAGGTTTAGCGAAGGAGGAGTTTCGGCCTCACACCTCGGCGCGCTCCCACTTGGCCCGCGCGAGCTCCCGGCGAGCTTTACGTTTTGGGGGGCACACGCGCTACGGCCCGCTCCGGCCGGCACCGCGCCGCCGCCATCCCTCCCCTCCGGCTCGCTCCTGCAATCCAGTTCTCCTTATTTGGCCACGGCGCTCGGCTCGAGGGGGGAGAGCCGGCCGGGAAGGGACGGGAAGGGGGGCAGGCGGGCAGGGACCGCCGCGGCTGACATCACGGCGCGGGAGCCAGAGGAGCCGGAGCGCGCGGAGCGGGACGGGGCGGGGGGAAAGGGCTTTTTTTAAAAAAAGAAAAAAGCGAAAACCCCAGCGCCGGCAGCGCCGGAGCTGCAGTTCCTTTAAAAGGAGATGTCTGTGCCGGAGACCTTTGTACACTCCCAGTCTGTCCGGGAAGCGTCTGGGCGCAGGGAGCCACCGCTCCGCTCTCCGCCAAGCGCCGTGTTGCAAAACGGAACTGGGGAGCGGAGCCGGAAACGGGGAGAGGAGGCAACGGGGCTGGGAATGGGGAGCAGAGCGGGCAGTGGGGGAGCAGGGCACAGAGGGACCCTGCGGGAGCGTCCGGGCCCCTCGGGGCATTGCCAGGGCTCCGTCCCGGAGGCATCCGCCCGGTGCCGGAGCCCTTGGGACACCTGGTTCTCATTACGGCGACCTGGCCGGGAGCTGCGGAGCTCTGCTCCGCTGTCGCCTTTCCCTGCTGTTCCCCAGCTCCAGAGGGGCTGGTGTGGGGATTGCGGATAACCGGTGTCCCGCGTGTCGGGGCAAAGCCGGGTCTGGCCTGTGACAGCTGCGGCAGTGTCTGGACTGGGCTGTATCTTACCCAAATCTGGCTCTATCCTGCCCAAATCTGTCCATATCCTAACCACATCTGTCTGTGTCACACCCGAATCTGGCTGTTTCTTACCCAATTCTGGCAGTATCCTACCCAAATCTGGGCTGGACTCTATATATCCTACCCACATCTGGCTGTATCCTACCCACATCTGGCTGTATCTTACCCGAATCTGTTATATCTTACTCAATTCTGGCCGTATCCTACCCAAATCTGGGCTAGGCTCTATGTATCCTACTCAAATATGGCTGTATCCTATCCCAGTCTGGGCTGGGCTGCATCCTGGTCCTGTTTTCCCGGAATTGGGCTGTTAGCCCTGGATGGCAGGTCACTCGGGGGCTTGTTTCCAGATGGATTTGGGGGTGGAAAAGCAGATTTAGGTGCCCCAAGAAGCCCCCTTGGTATCTTCAGGCAGACACAGGCATGAGCGGGGATGCCGGGGATGCTCTGGGTGCTGCATCCCGGCGAGCTCTGCTTTTCCTGCCTCCGTTGGCTCTGACGTTGTCCCTGCTTTGTGTCCCCGTGCCCGCAGGTTGTCGCGTGTCGGTCGGGGGCTCGGGCTCGGAGCCCAGAGCAGCCAGCACCATAGCGTCCAACAGCTGGAACGCCAGCGGCAGCCCCGGAGAGGGGCGGGAAGATGGCCAGGACGGCATGGACAAGAGTCTGGACAACGACGCCGAGGGCGTCTGGAGCCCCGACATCGAGCAGAGCTTCCAGGAGGCGCTGGCCATTTACCCGCCCTGCGGCCGCCGGAAAATCATCCTCTCGGACGAGGGCAAGATGTACGGTGAGTGGTGGCAGCCCCTTGGAGCAGGAGCTCCCCGCATCCCACCCTGCATCCCTCCTTCTCCGGGTCCTGCCGGACCGGCGGGTTTGATGGAGCTGTCCGAGCAGGAGTGCAGGGGCCCCGGCGTCCGGGCTGAGGTGTGAAAGCGGCTGCACCTGGCACGGGGTGTAACCAAAATGGTGCTTCCCGCTCCCCAAGCCGGCCCTGCACTCCGAGCTGGGGCGGGAAGCGCCTGCCGGAGGAGGGACGGGAATGCCGGCTCCCTCACCGCCTGTGCCGAATCCCCGTGGAGGCTTCGGCCCCATCTTGCTGTGCCAGATAGTCCCACTGGAAACACTGAACGGGCAACACTGGGGCTGTCGAGAGAGGACCAGGAGCCCCCATCCCTTCCCATCCGTCCTCCCCAGCACCCTCAGAGGGGACCGCACTGTCCCCAACCAAGGACTTATTAGGGACACTTCGGAGGGGAACACCATGACCAGCACATCCTGCCGGGATGTCACCCTCGGAGCGATGGCTCCAGGCACCCCGTTGGCGCCGTCCCCGCGCCAGGCGCTCCCAGTGCCACCCCGCGTGCTGAGGCCCCCCGGCGTGGGACCGAGGCCGCGTGCGGGGCTTCCCAAGCGGGCACATTTTTTGGATTTCTCCAGGAATAGCTGAAGTGCCGCCGGGAGCCTGGCCGCGGCTCAGCACGCCCCGCGCGCAGACCGGTTTTTCCAGCCTTTCGGAGACATCTGGCAGCTGCTTAAAGAGACAGCGGCCTCCCCCCTCCCCGCCCGCCGTCCGTCCCCCCTCTCCGTCCCCTTTCATCTCCCAGCAGCATCTCCCAAACGCTGCTCCGGCCTGGCCAAGCCCACGGCGGCTTCCCGGGCTCCTTCCTGGCCGAGCTCCGGTTGCATGGGAAGGGCAGCAGCCCCCAAACGGAGCCGCTTGCAAAGTGGTGACTTTGCAAAGGTCGTGTTGGCTGGGATCCCCTCTCCCCCATGCCAAGTGCATGCCTGGGGGCGCTTTTTGGGGAGATCCCGGTGTTTTTTTTGTCCCTATGCATCCTGCGGGAAAAATAAGACAGTCTTCCCTGCAGGAAGGGAAAAATCGCCCCCCGCTCGGTGCGGCTGCAAACTTGGCTCGTGGCCGGGCAGGCGCAGGGGGTCCGGGCAGGCGCAGGGGCCGCGCGCCCCGTGAGCAGGTGGCCGCGGGGCCGCGCTCGGCCCCGCCGGGTTATTTTTATCGGAGCCGTCCGACTGGTTCGTGCGGCGGTGTCAGGGCCGAGGAATTTGGGGAATGTGGCAATTTGGAGGAGGACGTGCCCTCGCCCAGGCAGTGCCCCGGCCCCCGGTGATTCACCGGGGACGGTGGCCACGGGTGTGTGTGCGGCGGCATGGGGGGAAGGACGGGACGCGGGGCGCATCCGTGCGGATTTGCTCCCGCTCCTGCAGCGCGTCCTGCCCGGAGCGCGGGTGCTACCAGCACATCCCGCCCGGTGCAGCCCGGTGGCGGCCACCGAGCCCCTTGCACCGGAGCGGGGTGACAGGACCGGGCGGGAGGTGGGGGTTATGTTTTAAGATTTTTTTTTTTTTAAGGCAAATCCAGCTCCAAGGGCATTTCGACAAGTTCCAACCGCGACCATCTGGTCCATTAAAATAAATGTGGCGTGCCTGGCCGCCCCCGTGCGCGGGGGGCGAGCGGCGGGGGGGGCGGCACAAGAAAGCTCCCAGCTGCTCTGACGTCGGAGCCTAGATTGGCCACAGCTGGCCCGTAAAATGTGGCGCAAAAGCCCTTCTGCTTCCCATTAGGCCCTTAGGAAATACTGGTGGAAAGGCCAGCGTGGCTGCAAACGCTGGCAGGGGGCCGGGGGGGCCCCGAACCCCGTCTTGGACCCTGTGGGAGGTGAGGAGCGATTTGATTTTTGTCCCCTGTTTCAAGCCGCTGTGGCATTTGGGGGAGTCTCTGGGTGCTGGCATTCGGGGACACCCCCCAGCGCCTGTTTGGGACAAGGCAGCCGCTTTCCAGCACCCCAGAGCTGCCGCCGGTGCCCTCCCGCGGCGTGGGACCCGCTGCCACCGCCTTGTCCCCTTTGGCCACCACGTTGTCCCCTCTGGCTTGACAGCTGTCCTGGCAGCGCCATCTCCCGGCAGCGCCGGCCTCGTTAGGGCCTTCGTGAGGTTGAGCAAGTGCCCGTGTTGGGCAAGGCCTGGCCGGCTGGCGCCTGCCCGGTGGCTTCGCCCCGGCACCGCCGGTGACGCCGTCTCCTCTCGCCCAGGTCGCAATGAACTGATCGCCCGGTACATCAAGCTGCGGACGGGGAAGACACGGACGAGAAAACAGGTGGGGACCCGGGGCGGCCGCTTGGGGGGCGGTTCGGGGGGGGCAGGTAAGCCGGTCCGTCCGTCCGTCCGTCCGTCCGTGCCGCCTCCTGGTGTGTCCTGTGCGTCCTGTCCTGCCGGCGAGCTCCGCGCTTGCCCCCTGCCGCCTCCTCCTCCTTGCAGGCAGCATCTTGGAGCCGGCAGCATTCCCGGCAAAGCGGCACTGGCTCCCGGCACTGCCGGGAATTCGGGGTCATCCCCACTGCACGCGGAGGCATCAGCTCGTGGTGCCTGGGTCTGAATCCAAGCGGTTTTGGCTCAAATTTGGCTAGTTTTTCTCTTTCCATGCTGGAGCCGGACTTGAAGTCTCCGACTCAGCAGGATCTGTGGCTGCTGCATCTCTTTTTGCTTCTCCGGGTGCATCCAGAGATCTTTTCCAGCTCTGCTCCTTCCCAGGACGGAAAGGGAGAGCGGCTTTATGCCCCATGCTGTGGTGGAGAACCTGGGGTCGAGGGATGCGGGCAGAGATGCTGGGAGCAGGTCCTGCTGCTGCCGTCGGGACCGGGGTCGCGTCCATTCCGGCTCTACTGCTGGAGACAAACCAGGACGGGGCAATTCCCCTCAGCCCTGAAGGGCCCGTGCCCGTTTCTGATGCCTCCGGTGGCTCTTCCCTCCTCCCTGTCTTGTTTCTGCTTGGGAAAAACGCCCAGCTAGCCAGAATTGTGATATGTCCTAGAAAACCAGCCTTTCCTGAAAGGATGTCGTGGAGCAGCTGCATGTCGCTGCCCACAGCCGTGCCTTTGGGAGCAAGGGTCTTTTCCCAGCTTCCTCCAAACCCTGGGATTGGGATAGTGGGAAGGAGCAAATCCTTCCTGAAGTGGCATTTTGGAGAGGCTCAGAGATGGCCTCAACCCAGTCTGCCCATGGGCTTTGCACCTGGCCAGCACCGAGCATGGAGTTATTCCAACTGCAGGAGCTTTAGCCGGAGTGCCGGAAAGCCCCGTTGGAGGCTGGATGAGGCTGAATCAATGCTGGACAGGAGAGGAATTTGTGCCGTGCTGGTCCCGCATCCCAGCAGGGACCCTCAGCATAGCTGCAAAGCAGGGATGCAGGGAGCACCGCGGGCTTCTCGGCTCTCCGGAATTCAGCCACTTTCTATGAGCACCCCGTCCCTAGAGGGGTCTGGAAGGGAAACCTCTGCGTGCTTTTCCCACCTCTTCATCTTACAAAATTAAGGAGCATCTTGGCTGTATCTTCCTTGGGAGCTGCTGCATCCGCGGGGCAGGAGCAGATGCTGGAGGGATATTGCCCCCTCGCCAGGCTCGGAGCCGGCTCCCTTCCCAAACCCCCTAGAGATGCCGAGCAGAGGCTTCATCGCGGATCTGTCCGGTCCCCCCTACCCCTTTCTCTCCCTTTAGCTCCAGCAGCGTTTCCAGGAGCGCCGGCCGGGCTCAGAGCTTCCCCCGCGGCGCCGCGCGGCCCGGCCCGGCCCAGGGACACGTCTTCATTCTCTCTGTGTTTTCCTTTCCGAACGGCTTGGCGGGCTCTAGGTGTCCAGCCACATACAGGTTCTAGCTCGGAAGAAGGTGCGGGAGTACCAGGTTGGCATCAAGGTACGTTGGCGCCCCTTGCCCATGCGTCCGCGGCAGGTGGTTTGACGATGAGCATGGGCAGCCCCCCTCTCCTTCCTCTCTTCTTCCCCTCTGGTTGACGGCTCTGCTGTTTTCCCCCCCTCTCCTCCTGCTTTTCTCTCTGCAGGTCTCTAGCCACTTGCAGGTTCTAGCCCGGCGGAAATCTCGCGAGATTCAGTCCAAGCTGAAGGTACGCGCGCCGCCCGCCGCCCTGGCCGCGCTGACGACTAACGCACTCAGCTCACTGGTGTGCCGCTCTCTCTCTCTCTCGCCCCTTGGATGTCTTTGCTTCCCCCTCCCTCTGCTCCTGGAACCAGATGTTTTCAGCCGGGTGGGCACCCGCAGAGGGCAAAGGCGGCAGCCCCCTTCCCTCCAGCCTGTTACATTAGGGGGTTTAACCCCCTCCTTGCTGCCACTTGTGGGTCCTACGGGAGATTCCCGGCTCACCTGGGCTTCTCCCAGGAGGTGGAAGGACCAGCGTGGAGCAAGGTCCAACACAGAAGCCTGGGTAGCACCGGGCACCAAGGGCTGGTGCAGCCCCCGCTAAATCCGGGGTGACCGGAGCGGGACAGGCTGTGGTTCCAGGGGCCGAGGGAGCGGAGCGAGGAAGACCCGGAGCATCCTCTCTTCTCTGGTTGGCTTCTCTTTCTGTCCTTCCCTCTTTTAACTGGATGTGGACTAACCTTTCCCTAACCGCTTTCCACTGGGCCCAGTTTGGGTGAGGGGAGGATGAGGGAGGGCAGGTTTGGAGACATTTCCAAAGGAGCCTCCGCACCCTGTGATGCTCCCGACTCCGTCCCAACCGGAGCGTCTAGGTGGCTTCCAAACAGGACCTGCATCCCATCACCTGGCCAAGGATTCTGGAGCCCTAAAAGTCATTTTGGCCACAAAGTTGCCTTTTCTGGCACTCTTTTTTTTTGGGGGGGGGGGAGCAGTGCGGGGGGAGACAGGGCTTGTTCAGGCTGCAAAGTTGGGCAGGTCCTGGCATCCATCCATCCATCCATCCATCAAGGGTGCCAGGAGGGGCCGTTCCTGGCTGATTGGCTGCAAGAAGCCAGGAGAGGGCACCCGAAACAATTTCGGGAGGCTCCGGTGGGTCCGGGTATCTGCAAAAGTGGCCACAGTCTAGACGAGGGGCGACCAGGAGCAGACAGATGAGGGCCTGGGAAGCATTTTTGCACAGTGCACGACTGGCGGCACAGCTCAATGCTCTGGATATTGGGAAAGCTGAAGCCACCAACAAGCCCCAAAAGGGACAGGGCAGTTTGAGGACGACCAAAGCCAGTGATGGCTGTTTTAACACCCAAGATGTCCTGCAGCTGCTGCCCACAGGAGGGAAAAATCACTCCGAGCAGCATGACCTGGACATAAAATGTCCTGTGCAGCCCTTTTTGGAAGCAGGTCATGGAGGAGCCTGCCCCGCAGGGCTGAAACTCCCTTTCCGGAGTTTCCTCTCGTTCTTTTAGCTGCAGTCCTGTGTGCAGAGCTGCTCGGGCTCCCGGCATGTGCCGGCTTGTGACAGCCGATACTCCCGCCCCGCAAGCTGACGTGATCGATCTCGATCTTTCAAATGCACCGTCCTGCTGCGCCCCGAGAGCAGTTAAATCGAGCCCATCCATCCTGGAGCTCCCTAAGAGGGAAAACAAGGCTGATACAGGCAGGCACTGGGCATGGGGCAACTCTGGGACGCCCCTGCCCCAAGGCCACCTCCATGCACCAGAGGCCCCGGTGCGATTAGCAAAGGCAAAAAGAAAGTAGAAAGCAGCAGTTTTTGGGGTCCCATTTCTCATGCAAATGCAGAGACAGCTTAGGAGAGGTGCAAATATTCCTGGTGGTGATTGCCAATGGAGATGCACGGCCCCTTTGGCTCTATTCCCACCTCCCCGTTGGGAATTGCAGAGGACCTGGCAAGTGGGAAGGGTTTTAAAGGATATGGAAAAGTACAGCGGAGAGGCTGGGGTGGCTCCAGTCCTGGTGCCTTCACCAGGGTATTGCAGGCACGAGGATGCAGCCAGGTCAAGAGGGGGTTCATACCCCAAATCAGGGGTGTTGTGGGGGGGGGGGTATGGGTGCTGCTGCTCCCCTGATGTTCTAACCATTTCCTTTCCTTTCTTTTGCATACAGGCCATGAACTTGGTAAGTCGGCTTTGTGCTTGCATCCCCCAGTCCCCCATCCCGTTGCCTCCTGCCTTGTGCTGGAGTCTGGTGGCTCCGGTGTGGAGCAGGGTCTGTCGTTCCCATGGGATATGAGGCTCTGTGCCCAGCAAGATGGAAGGGTTCACACGGGACGGGGGTCTTACGGGTCTGCCTGCCCCGCTCCCTTAGCTGGGCTGCACCAGGACATGGGGATGAGGAACGGGGTGTCAGGGTGCGTCTGTCTGTCCCTCCGGCGCCCTGGGTAACCCCGTGTCTGTCCCCTCGCCAGGACCAGGTCTCCAAGGACAAGGCTCTGCAGAGCATGGCCTCCATGTCCTCAGCGCAGATCGTCTCGGCCAGCGTCCTGCAGAACAAGCTCAGCCCCCCTCCTCCTCTTCCTCAGGCTGTCTTCTCTGCTGCCCCCAGGGTAAGGACACGGCACGGGATACGTCCCCCTGCACAGGGGGTGCCGGAGCCCGGAACAGCCTCGTTTCCCAGAGGAAGATGCGGGTGGGAGGAAGGACTGGGGCGCTCCATGCAAACTCCTGACTCTATTCCCTGTTTCCCCCCGCAGTTTTGGAGTGGGCCGATCCCAGGACAGCCTGGACCCTCTCAGGAGTGAGTACCTGGAGTCCCCCCGGCCACGGGCCGTCCCTCGCCCCGGGGAAGGGACCAGCTCCTGCTAACACTGCGCTCTCTTTTCCAGCATTAAACCGTTTGCACAGCCAGCCTACCCCATCCAGCCACCCATGCCTCCATCACTAGCCAGTAAGTGGTCCCTTCCCAGCCCCAAAATGGGGCGAAAAGCAGCTGGGATGGGAGATAGAACACCATGGGGCGGGATACCGGGAGAAGCCGAGCTTTCCCGTCTCACGGCCGCTTCCCGGGCAGGTTACGAGCCCCTGGCTCCGCTCCCGCCAGCCGCCTCGGCCGTGCCCGTCTGGCAGGACCGCACCATCGCCTCCGCCAAGCTGCGGCTCCTCGAGTACTCCGCGTTCATGGAGGTGCCGCGGGACGCCGAGACGGTGAGTGGGCGCACGCGGTCCCCGCGCCGCCCAGAGCGCGGGCGGGCGCCTGACCCGTGTCCCCGCCATGCCGACCCCTTACAGTACAGCAAACACCTCTTCGTGCACATCGGCCAGACGAACCCGTCGTACAGCGATCCCCTCCTGGAGGCCGTGGACATCCGCCAGATCTACGACAAGTTCCCCGAGAAGAAGGGCGGCCTTAAGGAGCTCTATGAGCGTGGGCCCCAGAACTCCTTCTTCCTCGTCAAGTTTTGGGTGAGACGCTGGGCCAGGCTCTTCCTCGAGCCATGGTGTCACCTTGCCCTGGGACATGGGGCCACTCCTTGGTGCCCTCACTTATAACAGGGTCTTTTTCCCTCCTTCCCACCGTGCCAGGCGGATCTGAACAGCACCATCCAGGACGGGCCGGGGACTTTCTACGGTGTGAGCAGCCAGTACAGCAGTGCAGAGAACATGACCATCACCGTGTCCACCAAGGTGTGCTCCTTCGGCAAGCAGGTGGTGGAGAAAGTGGAGGTAAGTCCATCCCGTCGGGAGTGTTGTGGGAATGGGGGTCTCCCGTGGCTCACAGGGCAGTGTGGAAAGGATAAAGCTCCGGAATGGAAGTATAGGACACTGGGTACCTGCTAAGGCGGTATGAGCTAAGGTGGATGAGCCACTGCATCATGTGGCCGGGAGATATCGCCCAGGGTCATGGGCAGCCTTAGGTGGCCTTGGGTGGCTCTGCTTGAGCCAGGAGTTGGTCTAGATGCTCTGCAGAGGCCCCTTCCAACCTCAACCCTCCCGTGATGTCTTCAATGGGCCGTGGTACCTCCAAAAGTGGAGCAGAGAGGGTGTCTCCAAGACCTTCCCTGCAGTATTTCCAGGCTGCGCTGCCCTTCGCTGTCCCCCGTTCTGGGACGGTTGTGTCACCTCCTCGCTGTCCCTTGCAGACAGAGTACGCGCGGCTGGAGAACGGCCGGTTCGTCTACCGAATCCACCGCTCTCCCATGTGCGAGTACATGATCAACTTCATCCACAAGCTCAAGCACCTCCCGGAGAAGTACATGATGAACAGCGTCCTGGAGAATTTCACCATCCTGCAGGTACCTCCTCTCCTTCCCCTGCGCCCGTTTAACACAGACAGGACCCGATTTGTAACAGGCCATCTCCATCCTCACGTCTGGTGTGAGACATGGCAGATGGAGGTCACCAAAGCTGGCATAGAGCTTTGGGAACCATCCCGAGGGTCACAAGGAGCTTGGGGCACGTTCAAGGCTCAAAGCCAAAGTCCTCCCCACTTTGGCCACCCCTGGGGCGTTTTGGGATCAGAGGGCACATTTTGATAGTGCAAATAGGATGACTGCACCCAGGGCGATGCCACCTTGTCCCCAAATGTCACCTGTTGGTGTCACCCTCTCCTGAGCGGGCTCTGTCGCTCTCCCGCAGGTTGTTACGAACAGGGATACCCAGGAAACCTTGCTCTGCATCGCCTTCGTCTTCGAGGTGTCCACCAGCGAGCACGGCGCCCAGCACCACGTCTACAAGCTGGTCAAGGACTAGGGGTCCCCGCGGGCCCGGCCAAGGGGGGGCGCAAGGGGAGGCAGGGGGCAGAAGAGCCGCCCGCGTGCAAAATCCTTTGGAGCAAGGAGGAGGAGGAAGACAAGCAAATAGCCAAAAAGCAAAAAAAAACAAGAAAAGACTGACTTGCAATCACAGAAGTTTTCTACTTAGGAACTTTTTTTTTTTTAATAAGTAAAAAAAAAAAGAAAGAAAAAAAGAAGACAAGGAACAGGAAGGCAAAGGGTCTGTGTGGAGGAAGGAGGATCGTGTCTGCGCGCCGCTCAAGGCCGGGATGCTGCTGTGCAGGCGTCAAGCGCAGGCCGGCGGGAGGGTCGTCCTGCAGCACCGATATCCAGCTTGGAAAAAAGAGAAGGAAAAGGAGAAGTCGACAGAGGGGCGGCAGTGGGTGCAAGCTGCTTTGTTTTTAAGAAAAAGGGTCAATTTTTCCCCTTTTTTAAAAAATTCAAGTGTGTTTTAGTGCGTTTTGGAAAGAGACTGCGTTGGGAAGGGGAAGGCGGGAGAGCTGAGTTTGCCGGTTCCAATCCCGAGAGAGGTGGGAAGCGGCCGAAGCCCCGGAGGGATCGGCCGAGCCGGAAGCAGAGGAAGCGCTGGGTGGTCGGGAGCTCGTGGTGGCTGTTGCGATGGGTGTGGGTGTTCACAGAAGTCTCGTAGGCTCCAGCCTCCCCTGCTGCAGCTTGTCAGGGTGGAAGGAGGTGAGAGCCGCGATGGGAGATGTGCCGGATTGCGTTTGTAGATATTCCTGCTTTTTCTTTTTTACCCCCTCCTCCCCCCCCCTTTTTTTTTTTTTTGGCTTTTTCCACATTGCCTGTTTTCCTGGCCTGGGTTTTGCTCCCGGGAGAGCATGAACAAGCGGCACGAGGCTCACCAAGGCTGCACCTTTCCGTTTGCCGGGAATTCTCCCACCGGAGAGGAACAACGGCGGCAGGGGCAGGTTGCAGAGAGGCAGAGGTTTTTAATACATGTCTATAGGCTCGCTGACCCCGCTGCCGAGCGGTTTTGCATCTGCACCGTGTCCCCGTAGCATCGCCGCGCGGCGGCGGCTTCTCCTCCGTAGCATGTTCGCTTGTTGCTGTTGCTTTTATTTTTTTGTTTTCTTTCCTTTCACTCGCCGCTCTCAACCCCTGGGAATTCAAGCTCCAACCTCCCCACGCGCCTTCCAGGCCCCGGAGCGGCGCCGGCCGCTGCGCCCCCGGCGGGGACCCACGTGCTCTGGAACTGGACTGCTCTGCGCCCCCCCCTCCATCCCGCATCCCCATCCGCCTGCACGGACGGGATCACACCTGGATCCCGGAGACCCTTTCTCAGTCCCCCCACCCCATTCTCCTCCAGTGTATTTATGAATTTCACATGAAGTACTGTTTTATTTTTTTAAAGACTTTGTAAAGCTTTCCAGGGTTACAATCACCATTTTTAGAGCTGTGTCAGTCCACATTGTTAAAAATCCATTTTTTTTATGTATTATATTTTTTGTGTATTTTTTTTTAATCCAGCTGTGATGGGTTGTATCATATATTTGTTGTGTTTACTGTATCTGTCCAACTGCAAAGTGAGGAGACTGTGGCGCTCCCGAGAAAACTACGGTCTGCTGAAAAAAACATTAAAATTATTTGTTCATGGGTTGGCTCAAATGGTCCTGAGGTTCCTGCTTTCCATCGTATTCGTCACGTTGTACAGTGAAAAGGATGGAGGTGATGGAAACCTTCCTCCTTTCCGCAGCCTGAGACATTGTATTTACAGGAGTGGCCCTGTCCCCAGAGAAGGGGCAAAGTCACCCTCTCTTGTCCCCAACCCCTCTCCTTGGACCTCTCTTTTGCATCCTGCTCCCTCCCCAGGCACCTTCTCCCCATCGCACCCCCATCCTCTCCCCATGTGCCCCCATGTCCTCTCCCGGACACCCCTTCCCTGTCCCCATGCGCTTCCCTCCCTCTCCCATGCACCCCCCTTGCATCCCCGGCGCTTCCCGTGGCTCCTCTCCTGTCCCCGCGCTGAGCCCCCCATTGCACCCCGTTCCCCTTCCCCATTGCATCTCGTTGCTCTCCCCATGGCACCCTCTCCCTTCCCTCATTGCTCCCTGTCCCTCTTCCCGTTGCATCTCGTCCCTTTCCCCATTGCACCCCTGCCTCTTTCCTCATTGCATCCCATTTCCCTCCCCCAGTTGCACCCCAGCCCTTTCCCTATTGCTCCTTGTCCCTCTTCCCGTTGCTCCTTGTCCCGCCCCCTCCATCCCGCTCTCCGCCTCCCGTCCCGTTCCGTTCCGTTCCGAGCCGCAGCGCTGCCTGCCGGGACTCGTAGTCCCGCCGCTCCCGGCGCTGGGGCCGCCCCGGCCCCGCTCCGCCTGTTCCTTCGCTCCGCCTGTATCTCCGCTCCGCCTGTTGACCCGCGCCGCCCATTGACCCGCACCGCCTGTTGCTGCAGCCGCCTGTTGCTCCGCACCGCTTGTTACCCAACTCCGCCTGTTGCTCGGGCGCCTGTCGCTGTCGCCGCCCGAGGTGCTGCTGTCGCAGCCGCTTTTCCCAGTTGCTCGGGGAAAGCGGCTCCAAGTTCCCCAGAGCTTGGGCGCAGAGCAGGAGCCTCAAGAAGGAGAAATTCCTGCAAGTTTCTTGGGGGGGAAAATAAAAAAAAAGAGACGAAAGAAGAAGAGACCCCACGAGAAACCACCTGCGGCAAGAGCTCAACCCGATATTAGCCAGCAGCGAATCCACAGCAGGGTGCTCTGCTGAGAGCCGGAGCCGTGGGAGGCAGGATTATCCGGGCTGGAGTGACTGTCCAGCTGCTCCCAGCACAGCCTATTCCTGCAGGATCTCCTGCAGCTTCTCCCAGCGGACACGCTGGGGCTCCGCTCGGTGCCATGGAGGAAGATCCTGTTCTGCAACTCCGTGTCTTCAGTCTCAACTGCTGGTGAGCACAGGGTTCGTGGGCACCGGAGTGGCCAGGATGGGTGCGGATACGCGCGCCTGGGTGCCCAAATCCCAGGGACATTCCCTGCTCCGGCTGCCCCGTGGTCCCTGTTTCCCACAGGGGCATCCGCTACCTGAGCAAGCGTCGGCAGGAGCGCGTGCGGCTCATCGGGGACACCCTGCGCCAGGAGCCCTTCGACCTGGTGCTGCTGCAGGAGGTGAGAGCGAGGAGGGCGGCACGCGGCCAGAGCACGTGCTGAGCGTGCCGGGTCTCAACCCGCGCTGCGCTTCTCCAGGTGTGGAGCGAGCAGGACTACGGCCTCCTCCGGGAGAAGCTGGGAAGCTGCTGCCCCTTCTCGCACTACTTCAGGAGGTGAGAGGGGCTGTGTCCTGGGCATGGGGATGCCGTGACGATGACCTGGAAAGCCAGGAAAGCTCCTTTGGGTCACCTCAGTCATGGTTCTACATTCCCTGTCCATCACGGATACAACCTGGAGACCCTGATGCTCAGGAGTTCCAACTGGTGCTAGAGCTGGTGCTGGAACCCAGGCACCCGGGCTCCCTGCTGCCTGTTGCTTAGGGACAGAGGGTGGCACGGACGGGGCACCCGCACCCGTTCACGGTCCCTCTCTGTCCTGCAGCGGGGTGATCGGCAGCGGCCTCTGCGTCTTCTCCAAGTTCCCCATCCTGGACACTTTCCTCCACCAGTACTCGCTGAACGGCTACCCCTACATGGTGAGCGGGGCGAGTGGCTCCATGTTCCCGAGCCGGGAACGTCGCGCCAGCCTCGTCCCGCTCTTCTCTCTCCCTGGCAGCTGCAGCATGGAGACTGGTTCTGTGGCAAATCCGTAGGGCTCATTGTACTTAAGATTGCCGGGATCGTCTTCAACGTCTATGTGACCCACGTGAGTGGCCCAGGAAGGAGCTAGCATGGAACAAGAATGGGGGGTCTGGATGGGGGGTGCTCTCCGCCTCTCAGAGCTGGGATTTGGGGTGGGATGAAAGCAGAAAGGTTGGGAATGTCCCTGAGGAGATGCCTGGAGTGGCTGCAGGGGGACAGTGAGCAGCAAGGAGGGGGTCACGGCCACGTCGTCCCCTCTCCAGCTGCATGCCGAGTACTGCCGGGACAAGGACGCCTACCTGCCGCACCGCCTCGTGCAGACCTGGGAGCTGGCACAGTTCATCCGGTGAGTGGCCCCCGTGGACTCACAGGGTCCCCAGGGGGGTCTGCACCAAGGCGAGCGCCCGCTGCGGGTAGCGTCACCGTGGCCAAGGTCCCTACGTGTCCCCGCAGCCACACATCCCAGGCGGCGGATGTGGTGCTGCTGGGGGGCGACCTGAACACGCAGCCGCAGGACCTGGGCATGCGGCTGCTGCGCGGCTGCACGGGGCTGCGCGACGCCTTCACCGAAGCCGAGCGCTTCGAGGTGAGCAGCGTCCCCCCATCCCGACGGCTCCGGCTCCGGCCCCGCCGCAGTGCCAGGCAGGGAGAGCCGGAGACACCCGTGCTGTGGTCTCAGGGCTGCAAAGACGGCTGCACCCTCATCCCGGACAACTGCTTCACTGACAAGACGGAGCTGCGGCCCTTCCCGCTGGGGATCCGCATCGACTACATCCTCTACAAGGTCGGGATTGGCTCCGTATGGGAAAGGATGTGCTCCCAGTCCCCACATCCCTCACGCTCCAGCCAGGGAAGGATGCACTCCTAGTCCCTGCATCCCCGTGGCTGCGCGAGCTGATGCACCGCGCCGGGCTGTGGTTTCCAGGGAGGAGGAGGCTGCGGCATAACCGTCCCCATCCCTCCCTCCGCTTTGTCCAGGCCGTGTCCAACTTCACTGTGAAGTGCGAGGAGCTGCGGACCACAATGGGGACAGCCCCGGGCCAGGCCATCCCCTACTCGGACCACGAGGCCGTGATGGCGACGCTGCGCGTGTGGAGGCAGGAGCGGCCCCGGGGAGCAGCCGCAGCCGGTGAGACGCTGCGGGGAGCGTTTCGGGGAGACTCCCCCCTCCTCAGCATCCTGCCCCCGCTGAGCCCCGCGCCGTGTCCCGCAGAGCCGGCGGCGGCCGACGCGGTGACGGAGGCGCTGGCCGAGGTGCGTGTGGGGCTGCAGGGCGCGCGGCGCCGGCGCTACGCGGCGGGCAGGCTGGCCGCGCTCGCGCTCGCGCTGCTGCTGCTGCAGGCGGCCGCGGCGCTGGGGCGCCTGGCGGGCTGGGGCGCCGCGCGGCCCTTCCCCGCGCTCTCCTGCTGCCTCCTGGCCGCGCTCGCCCTCGGCGTCCTCCTCGTCGCCGCCTTCCTCCACCTCCTGCATGTCACGGAGGGGCGGCTGCTGCAGGGCGCCGAGGAGGAGATGCGGATGGCGCTGCCCCTCCGGCGGTCACCGCTGCCGGCCCGCGCTGTCCCCTCGCCCCCGCGCCATTTGTCCTAGCCGGGTCCGGTGGAGCGGGCGCTGGCGCGCGGGTCGCGCCGCTGCCCATTCCCCTGGCTTCAGCCTCCGGAGGTGGAGGCGCAGACCTCACCGGAGCCTCCGCGGAGGCATTTTTAGTCGCTGCCTGGTTTTCCCTCCATCCTTCCCACTTCAAAGGAGCCCCGCGGAGCTCGTGGAGCCCCAAGGAGCCCAGGTTCGGTGACGCTGCCGTGGGTTTTGCAGCACCTCTGGCCTTGGGCTCTCCACAGGGATCGCGCTGCAGTCTGGTCCTGCTCTGGACCCGACTGCGCTTCCCAAGTCTGGCTCTGATGCTGGATTGGATGGGAATAGGAATAAAGGTAGTGTTTTAATCCTTTGTGCTGGATGGAAGAAGCTTTATTCCAAGCTGGCAGCAGACCAGGGCAGTCAGTGCAAGGGAAATACTCTGGGTTGGGAAATACAGGGCTGGGACGGACGCGCCAGGCTGGGGCGGATGTCTGCCTGGGATGGGTGTCCCAAGGTGGCTCCTGGGAACTGCTGCCACCGTCACCGTGTCCGCCACCAGGACGCCACCCTGCGGTGCCGTGTGCCGCCAGGACCCGCCGGTGGCTGCAGCCACATCCTTGCACCCGCTCCTTGGGAAAGTGCCCTGGGCTCTGCATCCTCTCCACATCCAAGGACGCCCCTCAGCATCTCCTTGGCTTAGCACCCAGCGCAAGGCACCCGCAGTGGCACCAGCAGGGTGACACCCAGCCCCGGCGGGACGGGACCACATCGGGTCCCCCCCAAAGCGCCGTGGCTGGCGGGGCTCAGTCCCGCAGCTCGCTGAGCCGCCTCTCCTCCTGCACATGGATGAGGGCGTTGCGCTGGTTCACCACCTCCAGCAGCTGCGCCAGCGTCTCCTGCTCGGCCGCTCGCTCCGCCGGCGTCTTCTGCGCGTCTGCGGGAGCCACCAGGCTGGAGCCGGGGCCAGGTGCCCGGTCCCCTCCCTGTTCCCCCGTCCTGCACCATGGGCCCTTACCCTCCTTGCTCATGAAGCGCCGCAGCTGCTGGTCCAGCCGGCTCTGCTGCTCCTCCAGCTTCAGCTCCTGCACCCTGTGGAGGGGGACAGCGGTGGCCACGGGGGACAAGGGCCTTGTCCCCGCCGGTGTCACCTCGCACAGCGGCTCCTTACGCGATCATGAGGTCGGATTCCTCGGACACCAGGCTGTTCTTCTTCTGCACCAGGTAGAGCAGCTGGTTCATCCACTGCGTCCTCAGCTCGGCCGGCGAGGCTGCGGGGGCAGCGTGAGCGGCCACGCGGCGCCTGGTGCCCCCGGTCTGCCCCTGTCCCGCGCGGTCCCTACCGCTTTCATCCCGCAGGAACTTCTCCAGCTTGATGCCCTGCTTCTCCAGCTCGCCAAAGGTCACCTCGATCTCCTCCAGGCGCCGCTGGATGGCCTGGGGGACAAGAGCAGCGCTGGCCCCCACTCTGGCATGGCACACGGTGGCCGCGAGCGCGATGGCGGCCAGCGCGGTACCCGCCGTGGCTACCTGCGCCTTGCAGAACCGCTGCATCTGCGCCTCCCGCGCCTGGCGGGGCAGCAGCCGCGTCCATGTCGCAAATTTTTCCGACCCTTCCAGGACCGGGACCTGCAAGCGGAAACACAAGTGTTGTCCCCACCACCCCCCTGAGCGACTCCTGTTGTCCCCCTCCATCACGGAGGAGCCACTCACAGGCTCAGTGCCAAAGTCCAAGTCTTCCTCCTCCTCGCTGCTGCTCTCCACCAAATCTGCCAAGGAAAAGAGCCATTTTGGAGCGCTGCCGTTTTGGGGTGGGAAGGGAGGGTGCCTGCAGCTCGCTGGGGCCATGTGTGCATGGGAACAGAATGGGCTGAGCCCCCACGAACTCATCTCCCCTGGCAGCACCATCCCTGGCGAGCTGGGCAGGGAGGACAGGGAGGACTGGACATGGCCCAAGCAGGAGGGACCTCCCCGCCATCTGCAAGAGGCTCCATCTGGCAGCCACCTACCTTCCTCCTCCTCCTCCTCATCCTCCCAGTGGCCAGGGCGTCTCCCCGGGGCCCTCAGCATCAGCCTGGCCGGCTTTGGTGGTGGTTCAGGCTCCGCGTCGGCCGTCAGGCTCAGCGTGGACAACTTGAGCTTCTCCAGCGGCGTCAGCAAGATCTTCCTCCTGCCGCCGCTCTCGTCGCCCTCCTCCTCCTCGCCCTCATCACCGTGCGGCTCTGCACCGGGGCCCTGCTCCTCCATCGCTTCCTCAGGCGCTGCCTCTGGCTCCTCTGCTCTGCTGGGCTCTGCCGGCGGCAACTCTGGTGGTGGTGACTCCGATGGTGACTCCAAAGGTGGCTCCGACAATGACTCCGGTGGTGACTCCAGCTGCGACCCCGGCGCTAGTGACTCCGGCGGCGACTCCAAAGGTGGCTCCGACAGTGACTCTGGTGGTGACTCTGGCGGTGGAGACTCCGGCGGCGACTCCAGAGGTGGCTCCGATAGTGACTCCGGCGGTGACTCCAGCTGCGACTCTGGCGGTGGAGACTCCGACAGTGACTCCGGCAGAGGCTCTGGTGGCGAAGCAGGTGGTGGCACTGGGACCACTGGGGGCTGAGCAGATGCTGCCTCCTCGGGGGTCACACATGAGTTCCCTGTGACTGGGGTCGGGTGGCTTGTGCTGACATCCTGGGGCAGAGGAGATGGCAGGAGGTGATGCTGGAGCATCCCTGTCCCCCGTCCCCCGGTTGGGGGCCGGCACGCTGGCTCCGGGCTGGCCCCCATTTTGCCCTGTCGCGTTTGGGGCTACTCACGTGCTCGGGCAGCAGCGGGGACCCATCGTGTGGCAGGTCCATGCTGGGGAGGTTGGGGTCGTGAAGCAAGCAGTAGAAATGACCTGCAGGAGGGCACAAACCTGTGTTGCAAGCTGCGAAGGAGGCTGCAATGTGGGCACCGCATGGGCTGCAACGGAGGGGAGGCAATGGGCTGCAACATGGGGACCCAACTAGCTGCAATGGGGGGACACCATGGGCTGCAATGTGGGGACACCATGGGCAGAAATGAAGGGACACCATGGGCTGCAACATAGGGACACTGCAGACTGCAATGTGGGGACTCAACCGGCTGCAATAGGGGGACAATGTTGGCTACAACACAGGGACCTGCCAGGTTGCAGTGCAAGGACCCAATGGGCTGCAATGTGTGGGTCACCATAGGCTGCAAAGTGGTGGGTTGCAACATGGGGACACCATGGGCTGCAATATGGGGACACCATGGCCTGCAGCATGGGGGCACTATGCCCTGCAAAGCCAGGACCGCACAGGCTGCAAAATGGGGACTCAACGGGCTGCAATGTGGGGACACCGGGGATTGCAAGAAGGGACCCGGCTGCAACCCCATCCACAGCAACGGAGCAGCCCCCGGCCTTCCCTCCCGAAACAGGGCAGCGCGCGGGGCCGGGGGTCTCACCGTGCTCCGCGTCGAAGGCGTAGTCGCCCAGGCGCAGGGTGGCCCCGCAGCGCCGGCACTGGAAGCAGCCGCGGTGGAAGAAGCGGCCCTCGGCGCTCACCCGCTCCACGATGTAGACGCGGCGGCCGCAGAAGTAGCAGGCGTCGCTGCTCTCGCCGCGCGCCGCCGGCGGCTGCAGGAGCGCAGGGATGGGGGGACGACGGCGACCACCCTCCAGATCACCCCCCTCCAGCTCCCAAGGCTCGGGAAGGGCCTGCTGGCACCGCGGAGGGAGCGGCACCGCTTTGCTCCGGAAAACCAGTCGGGTCAGGAAACGCGCTGGGAGGAGTCCCCGGCTCGTGGGTGTTGCTTGGCGCAGCCCAAATCCCTGCCCGTGGCTCCGCTCCAGCCCCCCCAAGTGCCTGGCATGGACGGACCTGCTGCACCCGAGGGCAGATGGGACCCACCTGGCCGGGATCCGCTGGAGGCTGCTCATAGCCACCATCCCAGACGTCTCCATTGGGCCCCAGGTCCATCTAAAAGGCCACCCATGGATAAGGCCAGGCATGGCCTGCCCATGGAGCCACCCATGGGGCAACCTGCCAGAGGGCATTGGGGACACAGACGCCTTTTCCTGCCACCCGACATGTCCCTGCGTGAACCCACCTCTGCCTCCCGGCGGCTCCTCTTGGGTTCAGCATCCTTCTGGGCACCATCCTGAAACGCGGAGCAGGTGGATGGGAGTGGGGCCAGCAGCCAGCCGGGGCCCACAGTGGTGCTGCGGGACGGGATGGGATGGGATGGGGTGGGATGGGACAGGACGGGACGCTCCTCACCTGGGCACGCTTCAACGTCATGTTGCGGCTCTTCTGCAGCTTGCTGAGGAAGAGGATGGCGCCCTTGGTGCCACGGGATGACAGCGACTTGGCAGCAACATCCTCTGACCCTGTAAGAAGCAGGGACATGACTACCCTCAGGTGGTGCAGTGAGATGGGGACGCCTGGCCTTCCCCAATCCCCTATTCGGGGTGCTCAGGACGAGGAAGGAGCTGGGATGATCCCCCCACCACGGCCGGCAGAGGCACATGGCCATGCCCAGAGGCTCCCACCTGGGGAAGGCTTGAAGGCCTCGTAAAACTGGCTGAGGTAGGTGATGAGGCCCAGGCGATCGGCCTCCGTCATGGAGGCCATTTCGGCGCTGGAGAGCACGGGCTGGATGCCCAGCTCCTGCTCTGCCGCATCCAGCAATTTCTGGTGCCTTTGCACGGGCTCCAGCGCATCCAGGGAGTCAAAATCCCTATGGAGAGACGGGGCAGGGTGAGGGGGCCGGCTCAGCGGGGCCGGGGGCTCCGGGGGCCGCGGTGACGCTGCTCACATGAGGTCGGGGCAGAGGCGGCGCAGCAGGGCGCAGAGCGCGCGGCCGCTGCGCCACGACCGCGTGAAGTCGGTCACCTCCACGCCGCGGCAGCTGGCCTGGCACCAGCCCAGCAGCTCCTCGTAGGCATCTCCAGCCACTGCAGCGGGGGACAGCAATGTGCCCACATCCCACGGATCTGGGGCATCCCAGGCATCCGCTCCCAGGCACGCGCTGGGGATGTGGACCCACACTTTGGGGGTGCAGAGGCGGGGAATGATGCTGCTGGGCAGGAGCTGGGAGCGAAACGAGGATGGGGAGCCTGGACGGGGCCAGGACCATCTGCTCATACCTGTGCTGAGCCGCTCGCTGCACTTGCCCTTGTGGTCCACCTCCACCGTGCCACAGAGGTAGAGATCCTGCACCTACCACGGGGACACACGGGTTCGTGACCACACAGAGCCAGTGTCCCCAGCACCCTGGTGTCCCCAGCACCCTGGTGTCCCCAGCTCCCTGGCAGGCCCTGGAGAGGGACCAGCCCCCAGGATGGGAGTTGGGGGCACCGGCTCATTCCCGCATCCCCCGGAGAGGGATGCCGGAGGTACCTGGCTGGGCTTGATGGCGTTCAGGTTGACGTTGGGGTAGCGGGTGGCCGGGTCGATGCTGTACTGGCTCACGTTCTTGCTGGTGTTGTCCGGCGACGTTTGCGAGAGCAGCTGGTAGATGCTCTCCCTGGGCACCGGGCACAGGGCTCAGCCTCCCCGCGCACCAGCCGGGATCTCCGGGGGCGCGAGGAGCCGCGGGCACCGCTCACCTCTCGGCCAGCACCTGCAGCGGGGGGGTGCCGCCCGCCCAGCGCCGCACCATCCACGCCGCATCGAAGGCGGCCAGGAAGCCCCTGGCCACGCCGGTGCCGAGCGGCCAGAAGGGCTGCGGGGAGCAAGGAGGGACAGGGATGGAGCCGCGCGGCCGGTCCGGGCGGCAGCGCCCGGCCGGGGCGCTGGGAGGAGGCCGGGAGCTGCCGGCACTTGGCTGGAGATGAAAGCCGGATGAGACAGCGAGACGCAGGCAAGATGCCCAGGGCCAGCGTGGAGAAGGGGACAACATCAGGGAGGCATCCCGGTGCAGGGCGCATGGGAGCCAGGATGGGGCACGCACCAGGGATTGGGCTGTATGTGGTCAAAACAGCTCCCTGCC
This sequence comes from Tinamus guttatus, assembly GCF_059628265.1. Classification (NCBI taxonomy): domain Eukaryota; kingdom Metazoa; phylum Chordata; class Aves; order Tinamiformes; family Tinamidae; genus Tinamus; species Tinamus guttatus. Next base: position 2,178,496 of record NW_028289097.1, on the reverse strand, counting down.
TCCTTTTCAGAGGGGAAACTGAGGCACGGAGGGTGGTGGGGCCGGTTCCTCACCTCCACCAAGCAGTCGCCCACCAGCCCGAGGAGCAGGCGGGCGCCGTGCTGCTCCCGCACCAGCGCCGCGTTCTCCGAGCGCGTCATGCACGTGAAGTCGAACATGTCGACGTCCGGCTCGTCCCGGTGGTTGCGGGCGAACTCCAGCTGGGGCAGGCAGTAGTTGGTGGAGAAGTTGGCCGCTTCCTTGGCGTAGTTCAGGAGGGCTTCCCGGTTCACGTTGTCCGGTGCCAGGAGGCTCTCCGTGTCCGGCTTGTCCTGCGGGGATGGGATGAAGGTGACTGGCCTGTCCCCATGGCCCAGGGTTGCCCGTCCATCCACTCTCTGCATCCCGGCTCCGAGCAGGACGCTGCTCCTCACCTGGAGTATGACACCCATCTTGAGCAGGCTCTGCTTCTTGGCCGTCATAACAAAGTAGTGAGTGTCGTCCTTGTAGTAGACGATGTTTTCCAAGTCGATACCTGGTGTCCAGGTGGGAGCCTTGCTGAGCCCAGCAGCACCGAGAGCCCCCGGTGCCAGATCAGCCCCCAAACGTCCCTTGTCCCAGGTCTACATAGGGCATCGTGCAGGGATGCCGCACCCCCACCATCCCGAGGGAGACATCCCAGCACAGGGACGAGCATCCAGCAGGGCAGAGGCCCCCCAGTCCCACCCCAAGGGTCCCGCGCGGGGCCTGGCCACCGACCCGTCTTGTTGTAGAGGTTCTGGAAGAAGCTCTGGTTGTAGATGCGGGCGACGCCGCTGATCTCGGCCACCTCCACCTCGGCCTGGCTGTGCCGGTTCACGAAGTTGGTGGTGATGCCGATGGCCAGTTTGCCGCGCGTCTCCTTGCGCACGAAGCCTGCGGGCACCGGGGAGCTGAGCGCAGGGGTGGCCGCGATGGCGGGTGTCCCCCCCCACAGCCGCCATGGTCCCCACTCACCTTCGGGGACAAATTTGCCGCCGCCGGCAGAGATGAGCACGTCGAAGGAGTAGCGGCTCAGCGCGGAGGAGCTGGGCTGCAGCGCCGCCCGCCAGCCGCCCCCTGCGCCGGGGACAAGGAGGCATCAGCGGGGACACACACGTGTCACGAGCATGCTGGGCCTCTGCTCCAGGGAAGGCACTTGTCCCCTTGTCCCTCCACGTGCTGGGTGGACATTGTGCCCCATCCAAAGACCATGCCTCGTCCCCAGGGGTGCTGGGTGCCCCCTCTCAACCCAGTGCCTTACCCTGTCCACCCGCCTTGCCCGCCGGGGGCAGGATGTCCTTAAACTTCACATTGATGTGAACCTCCACCCCCAGGAGCAGGGCCACCTTCAGCAGCATCAGCTGGAGCTGCCGGATACCTGGAGAGGGAGAGAGCGCACAGAGGGGTGGCAGCCCCACCATGTCCCCATGCACCCGCTGGTGGGGTTCTGGGGTGTCCCAAGGGGGTGCCGAGCGGGTCCCTGCTGCCACTCACTGATGTGGTCCAGGGTGCCGGTGCAGAAGCGCCCGTAGAACTTCTTGGCGCCCAGCGCCCGCAGGTCGTGGATGGTGAAGGGCCAGAGGTGCAGGACGTTGTTGCGGGAGAAGGAGCCTCTCTTCTCCAGCAGCACCACGCGGGTGCCCAGCAGCGCCAGCTCGATGGCCACGCGCAGCCCGCAGGGACCGGCCCCCACCACCAGGCACTGCGCAGGGGACAGGGGCGCTGCATTGGGGACGTGCTGCAGCGGGATGGGGATGGATCCCCAGGGATGCCAGCACCAATGCAGCATCTCCCCATCCCGGCTCAGGATCCATGCTGCCGCGTTCCCTCCCCTTCCCTGGGATAGCAATCACTGCAGGGAGCCCCGGGGGGGGATCTGGTGGGTCTCCTCGCCACCACGCTGGTTTCCTGAACCTTGCACTGGTGCAAGAGCGGCAGCCAAAGGCTGGGTGAGATAAGGGAGCTCGTTTCCGCTTGCGGCAGCTGCAGAGCAGGGAGCTTTTCACTGACAAAGCGCCGCGCCGGAGCCTGGCCTCCCGCCAGCGCCTGCGACGGGCAGGACGGGACAGGGACACCGGCGGGGGGACAGCCAGCCCGGGAGCATGCAAATAGGGTCCCCGTGTCCCACGGGATCTCCCCCCACCCCCCGGGCACTCCGGGAGAAAGGGCCTCGTGCTGGGCTCCCAGCGGATGCTCCGGCTGCGGATGGCACATGGTGGCATCCAAACCCCACGGGTACCTTGGTGCTGGCGCAGGCCGTGCCCTGCTCGTAGTCCCCGTGGGCAGCTTTCTTGTCCAGCTTGTTCCACAGCGCCTTGGCACTCCACGAGTTGAGGGCGGCCTTGAGCTCCCGGTAGAGCTGCAGCCCCGTGGTGCCCTGCAGCCCCAGGTGCCCATGCAGCTCCCCGAATGTGCCCAGCACCTCCTGGCACTGCCCGGCACGCAGGAACCGTTCGAAGAGCGTGTGGGCTGGGTTGCCCGCATCGCTGCTCGGTGCGCTCATCCTGCCAGCGGACACAATGGGGATGGCTGAGAGAGGGAAGGGGGACCCGTTGCGTCCCCCAAGGACCCCCTGGACCAGTCCTAGCTCCAGCATCACCCACGCACGGGGGCTGCAGACACCAGTGCGTGGCCCCATCCCGCTCGTGGGAGGGCAGCAGCAAGACACGGGACGGGGAAGGGCTTTGTCCCCAAGCCATGCTGCTGTCCTTCGGTGATGGCAGCAGGGAATAGAGACATTTAAGTGCCGGGTAAATCAGCAGCCCCATTGCTCGTGGTGATTTTCTCTGCACTCTCCAACTCCCACCGGGTCCCACAAATGGAGGCTTGGGAGAGGCTATTCCCACCACCAGAGTGGTCTGAGCGGCTCCAGGGAGGCAGGGACGGCTCCGGGCAGGATGGAGGCTCCCTCGGGACTGTCTCGGCCCAAGATCCTGTTTCTGATGTTTTGCAGCACTGCGATTGCTGCCTGGCCATGAGAGCTGCTTCCCCTGTCACTGTCACCACGCTCGGCCAGAGCACTGGGACCCTCTGCCCTGGAAGGCGTCAAAGTCCCCACGCTCGCAGCAGGGGCACGGGATGGTGCAGGGAACCCTCTTTGGTCAACCCTGTGGAAAACTGCCCTAATCTGGCCTGGTTTTAAGCTTTTGTAAAGGAGCTGCCACCCTGGACGGGTTTTGCAGGAGCTTCCTGTGCTCACGTCACGGCAGGTCCCCACCTCGCTCCGCGCAGAAAGCAGAACCGTGCACTTCTCCGGGGCGTTCCGGTGCTGCCCAAGACACAAGTGGAGCAGGGCTGAGCACCTCCGGCTCCCCCCGGCCTCTTGTCACCCCCGGGGCTGGCGGGCCCCTTGCTGAGGTGCATTTCACAAGGCGGCTCATCCGGGACGCGCGCTCAGGGCCAGCCACAACCCACACGCCCCGGCCCGGCCCCACGGATGCTGCTCTGGGCATGGAGCCAGTGGGGGAAACCAGCATCTGCGGATGGGGCAGAGCCCCCGAGTCAGGGCTGGGTCCTAGGAGAGGGTGTTGGAGGCAGGAGCATCTGTCCCTGCCGGCTCCCGCGTGACGGGAATGAGCTGGGAACTCCGCTTAGCCAAGCGGCTCCGCGGATGGGGGCACCTGCCAGGAGACAAAGAGCTGCCGCACGGAGCATCCCGAGGGATAGCGTGATCCCTGGGACAGCATCGGTGCTGGGACATGGAGGTCCTGAAATCACTTCCCTACCACCCCCCTTCCTGCCAAGGGCCCAGGGTCAGAGCAATGCTCGGCAGCGGGCGGGAGGGACCAGGGATGCCCTTGGGATGCTCTTCCCACCACAGCGACTCCGGGAAAAGGGGATGCAGACATTGCCCCCTGCCCCCTTCCCCAGGGATGCTCCGCTCAGTCCTCCCCACTCACCTCCGGGCCCTGCAGATGGGGAAACTGAGGCAGAGCCCGGGGCTGGTGCCGGGCCCGTCGCTCGTCACGGGCGGGCGAGAGCGCACAGGAAACGGGCTCGCGCTTTCCGCAAGCGGCCGCCAGATCTCCCTCTCCTCCCCCTCCAGCTGCCGAGGGACCCAGGCGTCCGGGCTGCGCGCGGAGGGGGCAGGGCACGGCCGCCTCCGTCCCAGTCTGAGAGAAGCTGTTCTTTTCCTGCTCTTTTTTCAGCCCATTTTTGGCCCTGAGGCTCTGGCGGGGGCGTTGCAGGAGCCCAAGCTCTGCCCGCCGGCGGTGGCAGCCGGGGTGGTGGCAGAGCCGTCCCCTGCGGCGGCAGCGCTCGGTGCCTGCGTGTGCCGGGGCAAGGGAGAGGCAGGAGCCGCTCACGCCTCCAGCTCCGGTCCCGCCGCCTCCTTCCCTGGCTGCACTTCCTCCCGCAACCAGAAATAGAGACCGGGAGCCGGATCCTGCTCCGGGTGGGCTCAGCACCATCCCCAGGCCCTCTGTGCATAGAGCCCAAGTGCAACATGAGCTGCAAGGACAAGGGATGACACTGCAACGGGAGACCCCCCCAGCGGCACCGGGATACCTGGGAGCAAAGGATGGAGCCGCTCGGTCAGCCAAGGTCGCTCTCAGCCAAATGCTGCCTGGGGGCTGCCGGTGGCTGCATCGTCCCCGTGCTGCCCGGCTTCAAGGCCACCAGGATCCTGCGGGGCCACCAGGATCCCGCAGGGAGGTGACTCTGGTGACAAGGCGCCCGGAGGCCGGCAGTGACGGTGACTCACGGGCACGCCGTGGCACGGGGCGAGGGTTACGTGAGTCACGCGCGGTGCCGCAGGCGGCCGGCTCCACGGCTCCGCAGCGCCGGACACGATGCCCGCAACCATCCACGTCCTGCAGCACCCGCTCCGGCCATGCCCGGCCCTCCACGGCTCCGCTCCGGCTGTTTGGAGCCCGCACTCCAGACACTCCTGGGTGCAGAGTCCGCCCGGAGCAAGAGCCAGGCAGACGGTGGAGGACGTGGACACCGCAAGTCCGCAAGGAAGCTGGCGATTTCCCGACTCGCCGGAGCGGGTGGAAAGAGCTCCCTCTGTTTGTGAATGGTTTGAGGTGCTGGGAAAAACTCGGAGCGCTGATGAGCTCTGTCCTGAGGCTCCAGCCCCAGCTGCATCCCCCAATGCCAGCAACAAAAATCCCTCATTTTTTTCCTGCAATTTTATTAGTTTGAGGTGTTGGGTTTCTGCAGAGCGTCCCCATCCTTGGGCGCTGCTGTGGGGCGCAGCTCCTGCAGCTCCAGCACAGGGATGAGGAAGAGGAAGATGAGGCCCAGGAGAAGCAGCCAGAGCAGCAGGGCAGGAGGAAGAGCCACGGCCACCCCAGCTCCTCCAGGGACACCTGGGACCGGGCACCGTTGTCACCCAGAGGGGCAGCAGCCAGGGGCTGTCAGGGCCAAGGAGAGGGCCTGGAGGACACTCAGCCAAACGTCACCAGCCGCTTTCGCAAACCCTTGCGACAGCGCAGGGGATGTGCAACGCTGTGAGCGAGAGGGGACAGGAAACCTCCAGCCCCTGCTCTCCCTCCCTGCATCCCTGTTCCCTGTATCCCACCAGGGATGCCCATGGGGCTGGGCCCCACGGGGGCAGGATGGGGACGCCAGGGAGGCTGATGGCCCCTCTGTGCTGACCGCTGCTCACGTGAGCTCCGGCTGCTCCAGCTCCTCATGCTCCGTGTCCCCATGGTCCACCCCGGACACGGGCTCCCCCATCACGGTGCTCCGTCTCCGCAGCCCCGTCTCGCTCCTGGGGAGGGAGGCGATGGGACATGGGGCCGTTGCAAGGGCGAGCGGGAACCTCCTTGAGCCTCTGCCCTGTCGCTGTTACCGGGGGGCGCTGGGCTCGCACGCCGGCTCCGCTCGGCCGTCCAGGTTGTCACCTGGCTGGGCACCGGCTTGGGAGCATGAGCAAGGACAAGGGCACATGTCCCCGCTGCCCTTATCCCATCCCAGCTCCATGCACATCCTCACCGAGAGCTGCTTGGGAATGATGGCGATGCTGATCCTGCAACGCGCCGATGCCTGCGGGGACAAGGGGGGACACTGTGCGCATGGAGGCCCTGGGAGGCCACACGAAAGGTCTCCCCCCAGCCCAGTGAGCACGGAGGCTGCATGAAAGCCCATAGGACCTCATCATGCAGGTCCCATCGGGGCGCCAACGTTCCAAGGAACGGGAGGGTGTTGGGAAAGAGGTGCTGAGACTCAATGTCCAATGCTAATGAGATGCTAATGAGATGCAAACTCGATGGTAAGCGATGAGGGGCAAAACTGGTCCCTGTGGAGAGGCGGGGCTTCGGGGAGCAGGGACGGGGCCGACCGTGGGGGCGGAGCCAGGGACAGCGGAACGGCCTCGGGGCGGGGCTGTTGTTTTGTTGTCCAGGGACCGCGGAGGCATTCGAGTTTCAACCGCAGAGTAATGGCATGCTAGCCGTGTGCTAATGAGATGCTAATGATATGCTAATGAGGCCAGTGATCATGTCTGTAGCGAGAGGCGGCGTGGCCGGAGGAAAAAAAGAGGGCGTGGTCACCGAGGGAGGGGGCGTGGTCGGAGCAAAAGCCGGGGGGCACCGAGGGAGGGGGCGGGGCCTCCTCCGGGTCGCGGCCATGGGGCGGAGCCCTGGGGGGCGGGGCCTCTTCCCGGCGCCTGCGCAGTCGCTCCCGTCCCCCGAGCGCGGCCGGGGCGCGCGGGGTGCGGGGGTTCCGGGCTGGCCGGTCCGGCAGCTCCTCGCGCCGGGGCCGGCGGGTCCCGCCGCGCTGCCCGCTCCGCCCGGCCCCGGGGAGCGGCGGCGGCGGCCGGGGCGCAGCGGAGCGGGGGCCCTGCCCGCCCGGGAGCGGCGGCTCCGGGGCTGGCGCGGGGCTGCGGGGCGGCCACTGCCGGCACCGGGAAGTAAAGGCCGAAGGGCCGGAGCGCAGCGGCCGCCCTCCCCGGGGCTGCCCCGCACCGCGGGCTGGGCCCGGCCGGCCCGGAGGGGGCCCCGAGCCGGGTCCCGAGCACGACCCGCCCCGACGCCCTTCCCACCCCCCGCGCACATGGGGTTGGTCCCCTCCGGGCCGGGAGAAGAGGGGCTGGGGGCGGGTTGGGGGTCTCTGCTCCCTGCCCCAGCGCTGCGTTCCCGGGGCTCCCCCGCGGGCTGGGGGCTGCTCTGGGGCTCAGGAGAGGCCGGTTCAGCCCCGCGTTTGGGGTTGGAAGCCAGCGGGTCAGTCTGGCCTGGAACAGCCCCCGGCTCTCTCATTTCAGACCCCAAATGCAGGGTCTTCCCCCCCTGTTTCTACGCCTGGTGTTTCTGGCCCTTTCCCACCCTGCTCTGAGGGCACTTTGGGGGCTCAGAAATGGTGGCCGAGTGCTGCGTTTTGGGGCCCTGCGAACGTGTTCCCGGGGCTGTGGGGCAGGTTCAGAAACAGAGGTTCAATCCTGCGGTTCTGAGCTCCAAACTTGAGTCTAAAAGTGCTGCGTTTCGGGGGGTTCCCCAAGAGCCCCCAGGGCCTGGCTGCAGAGCTCGGGAGCGGGCACCAAGTCCTGCGTTTTGGGGCTCCAAGCAGAGGCCGAGGGCTGGGGTTGGGGCCGCAGCCCCGCGTTGGTGCTGCCGGGAGCAGCGAGCGGGTGCTCTGCTCTGCAGCGCCCGGAGCAGAGGGGGAGCCCTCGGGGGTGGCGGGGGGGACACGGGGACCCTCCCGGACGGGGGCTCCGTTCGGGCGCCGCGGGGACGGGGCAGCCCCAGCCCCAGGCCCAGCCGCGGCGTCTGACCGAGTTCCTGGTGCCAGAGGCCCCTTTGAGGCCCCCTTTGCTCGTGGCGGGTCCAGCTCTTGGGCTCTGTTTGCTGTGGATGGAGTGAGGATGAACTACTCGTTTCACGTGGAGGCACCGTTAAATGCGATGTCAAGAGGCAGGTTGTGACGGTGATTGTTTTACGACCTTGTCGAGGGGGAATACGGCAAGCACAACAGTGGACTGGGAGAGAGAAAACCCCCGCAGAGCCCGTCTTGGCAGCGCAGGGATTATCGGGAGCTGCGGGAGAGGCTGGACGTGGATCCCAGCAAGTCTCTGCTGGAGACCCCCGTCCACAGCGGGAAGGTACCTGGGACCCAAAAGTGGGGTGGGAGCCCCGTGCCGGGCTCCAGCGCGTCTCCCTGCAGGGCCTTGTGCCGTTCCCGGAGCGACCTGTCACGTGGAGACGGTTAAAGGGAGCGGAGCGGGAGGCTGGGACACGTCTGTGGGCAGACTTAGGCCTAGTTAGACTTAGATTTAGACAGACTGAGACTTAGACAGCCTTAGCCTTAGACAGGCTTAGACAGTCTCAGCCTTAGAGAGACTTAGACAGGATTAGTTAGACTTACATTTGGACATGAGTATTTACACCTACATTTAGACAGGCTTAGACAGCCTTAGTTAGACTTGGATTTAGACAGACTTAGACTTAGGCAGGCGTAGCCTTAGACAGACTTACCCAGGCTAAGTTAGATGTAGCCTTAGCCAGGCTTAGCCAGGCTTTGTTTCCACAAGCCTCGTACTGAAACGAGGTAAATGCTAAATCCCTCTGAAGGGATTACAAATCCTCCAGGGTATAAATAATTCCTGTGCTGTAACCCAGGAATGTCCATGTCCACGAGGGGCACAGGGAGACGGGGTGTAAAGGAGGCCCTTGCAGAGCGCCTGGTGCCATCACTGCGGAGGCTGCAGCCTGGCACCGGCTTGGGCAGGACCAGGCAGAGTTTGGAGAGCTGCTCCTGGCTCCCCTTGGGAAAGCTGTGCCAGAGTGAGCTTGGAAAAGGGTTAAAGTTCATCTGGGAAGTAGAGGAAGCAATTTTAGGACTAGGGAGGCTTTGTCCCCATTTGTATGAGCATCCGCGAGGGTTTCTGGGCTGGAGGGAACATCTTTGAAGGGTGTCTTTGGCTTGAGGGGTGCTCTGCTCTGTCCTGGCGCTGTCGCTGCCCCTGCAGCTCTGCCCGCTGCGGACGTGTTGCTGGGAGCGCGTTCCTGCTCTTGAAGCCTCTCTGCCTTCCAGGCCTGAAACCAACCCGAAATCCCTGCTCAGCGCTTCCACGATGCCCCTTTTGGTGGCCGCTTTGCTGCTGAATTCATGGTGTTTCGGTCAGCGAGCAGCAGTGGAGTCAGCGGATTCGCCCTCGATGTGGACACTCTGCACAAGGTACAGGGGTGCAGGGAGCAGAAAATTAACCTGCGGTGCCCCAGATGGTCTGGGAATTACATAGGCTCTGGGATGTGACATTGCCTAGAAAAGACACATTTTAATGGAATGAGAGTAAGCAGCAAACGCTCCAGTGGAGAACATGGAAAGGAAGAATTGCCCTGTTTTCAAGCTCGCTTGAAAATGGACTTTTGCAAAGCCTGCCGAAAAGCAGCTCTTTGAACACAGCTCCTTGCTGTTGCTGAAGGGTTTGTTACAGCTGCCCAAGACAGTCGGGAAGGGTGGGCAGCTGCTGGGCAATAAATACTTCAAGTGTTGCAGAAGCGTTGGGAGCATTTGTGTCGATAAGCCAAAAAGCTGCTCCAAAAAATGCGACCAGCTCCATCTAACCGTACCTCAAAAAAAAAAAAAAAAGTTTTATCCAAAAGATGTTGTTAACATTTCCCCTGTCCGTGTGTTCCCTTCCCTCCAGGTGGAAGGGGGTATCAGCGGCTCCTTCCCGTGGTCTCCGTAGTGGCCCCGAGGGCGCAGCGGGGCCTCGCGCTCAGCGGCCTCTCACTGGGGACGCGGCCGCAGGGTCTCGGCGGCAGCGCCGGGGGCTGGTGCTGGACGGCTCCTTGGTCTGTGCAGCGAAGGGAGCAGCTCGGGAAGGGCCTCGACACGAGGGAGCTGCTCGTGGACACGGAGGCAGCGGTGGCTGCGGCCTCCTCGTCGCAGCCGGCGCTTCCCTCGGAGCGCGTTCGCTGCCGTCCTGCTGCCGCTGCTGCTGCTTGTGGGAGCCGCTTCCTCGTCGGGAAGTGCCGGAGGCTGCAGAAGAGGAAGGAGCTGCCGGAGCCAGCGCGGAGGAGCATCCCCTGGACACCCCAGCGGAGCTGCCCGAGGGAGCCAGGGCTGGGAGCAGCCAGGACTGCCCTGGAGGGATATTAATATCCTGCGGGAAAGCGGGGTGCCCCAGGTGAGAGGCGGGAAGGGGACGCAGGAGAACCTGGAAGTCGCAGAGCAGTCACGTGGCCCATGGAACAGAAGGTTAGTGAGGGTACGCACTTCTGTTTTGTAAAAGCTTTTCATACATTTCACAAAATGAAAAAAAAAAAAAAAAAGAGGAAAAGACGAGGAAAAGCGTGCTGACGTTTTTATACATGTCTGGGGAAAATGGTTGTGTCCTGCTTTGAGGGATACCCACAAGTGCCTGGCCTCACCCCTCTGCTCCCGCCTGAGCCCCCTCATTGCCCCAAACTGGAGCCAGACAGGGCGGGCTCGGCCCAAAGGGGTGTCCAGGCCCCTCACTGGTGTCCGGGCCCCTCTCTGCGCCGCCCCCTGCACCCCAGGTCCCCCCAGGGCCCGGCCGCCCTTGTGCTGCAGGTCCTTGGGCCAGGGCACGCGGGGCGCTGCGGGTGGGAGTCCCTGTCCCCCGTTAGGGCACACAGGAGCGCTGGGAGCAGCGTGAGGGGGGTGTCCTGTCCCCCTGCACCCCCCGGGGTGTTCCCGGCCCAGCACTCGACGTCCCCGTGCCCTGGGTGCCCTTTCCCGCAGCCCGGGCCCTGCTGCTCCTCGGGGTGGGGGTGTCACAGCGCAGGGACAGGGGCCCGGGCCCCGCCCGGGTCCCTCGCGGGTGACACTCGCCTCGGGGCTGTCCCCGCTCGTCCCGTGCGGGCAGCGGGCGGCGCGGGGCGCGCTCGGCCCGGGGACACCGGCCGCGCCAGCGGGGCCCGCGGAGGTGACAAGACGGGGAGTCCCCTCGGTCCCAGCGCCGGGATGGGCCGGGCGGGACCGGGAGCGGCGCTGAGGGCCGGTGCCGTGGGCGGGCGAGCGGCTCTGAGGGGCGGTACCGGAACCGGAGCCACAAAGGGAGCCGGGAGCAGACGGCTCACAGCAGCAGTGAGAGCAGGAGCCGATCCCGGGTGTGCGCGGAGCTGCGGTTCTGACGGGAGAGCCGGGAGCCGCGGGACCGGCACGGACGGACGCACCGAGTGGAGCCGGAGGCAGCGCCGGAGCCGCCGGGAGCGGGAGCCGCGTGGGCGCCGGAGCCGCTGCCCGGGCGGAGGCCCCGGGCCGGAGCCGCCCCGGTGCGGGGCCCCTTCCCGACAGCGGGAGCAGCCGGTGCCCCCGGGGTCCCGCGGGGACGGCGAGTGCTGGGACGGGCGGCGGAGCTGGGGCCGGGCCGGGGGTGTCGGGCCCGGCCGGGCAGCGCTCGCGGCTCCGGGCGGCGGCACCACCGAGCGCGGTCCCGGCCCTGGCCCCGCTCGGGCCCCGCGGCCGTCGCGGAGCCCCCCGAGCGCTGGAGCCGGTGAGTAACGAGCAGGGGGGCTCGGGGCAGGGGATGGGGTGCGCGCGGGTGCCCGGGGCTCGTGCGCGTCGAGCCCGGCGCCTATGGAATCCATAGGGACCATCCCTATCCATAGGGACCGCATGGTGCTGCCAGCGCTTGTGTAACTGCACCATAACCTCTGTGTAACTGCAAGGAAAAATAACCAAAACTTGTTTAGCTGCTTGAGCTGATCATCTTGTTCATTTTGATTGTGATAAACGACTTTAACTGATTGGTCTCATTTATCTAATTATCTTGTTGATTTTGTTGATGTGATAAACTTGTTTTTCTGATAGATCTGATTTATCTCATTATCTTGTTAAACTGATCTATGGGATAAAGAACTTGTTTATGGGGGGTGGGAAGTGGTGGCTGATGGTGACTGCTGGGTTTCCCTGTGTCACCTCCCTGCTCATGGCTTGTCCTGAGGGAGCAGTTCCCTTATGAATATTGAATGTGTGTTGACTCCCTCATGACTAATGATTCACTGCTCTGAGCTGAAGTATTGGCTGAACCTTGAATAAAATGTTGGACTGACCCCATGGTGTCTGCTGCGCTTGTGTCTCTCCCACTGCACTGTTGTGCCCACAATGTGCCCAACCTGTAAATCAGTCACTGTCCCAACCTGCCTCCTGCCATCACCTGGAACAGTTCATCCACACTGAATGATCAGCTCCTGAACATTTAATTAGTTAATTGAATGATTGGCTTGTTAGCAGCCCCTCCCTAGTCACTGGTGGGTCTGGGAGTTGCACAAACACTGGACAAGGGGGTCCCCAAAGCGCCTTTCGTCCATATTCTAAGTCGTGTGTGAAGGTTTGGCCTGGTGCATGGGGGCTTCCCTACTGCTGTGGACACCCCAAATGGACCCCCACCTCAGTGAGGGTCCACCCACCCACCCCTGCCCTCCCCCCCACCCACTCTAAGGGCACTGACCCCCTCTTCCCCAGCCCCAAGGCCTCTGTTTGGGGCTGAAAACAGGCGACTTGGTCTCTGTTTCCAAGCTCCAAAATGCATGACTTAGTCTCCATTTCTGACCTCTCCCACCAGACCCAGAAAGCTGCTTTGGAGCCCCAAAAACGCATGACTTAGTCTCTGGTTCTGAGCAGCAAAAACACAGCACTTAGCCTGGTTTGGAACCCAGAAAGGCAGCACTTAGTCTCTGCTGCAGAGGCCTCAGGGCAGAGTCTGGTTTGGAGCACCCCAAATGCAAGACCTGGCCTCTGTTCTTGAGCCCTCCAAGCAGCTCCTGGAGGCTGATTGTGAACCCAGAAATGCAGGGCCCAGCCTCCATTCCTGAGCCCTCCAACCAGCCCCCAGAGCTGCTTTGGAGCCCCAAAACCACAGCACTTAGTCTGCATTGTGGAGCCCCAGAGCACCCCTGAGCCTGGGCAGCGGGAGGAAGGCCCAGGAAGGCAGCACTGGGGAACAGGCTCCATCCTGCAGCTCAGGGCCTCCAGATCAGCCTCAGGATCTGCTTGGGAGCTCAGGGAAGGAGAGCCAGCCCCTGGAGCCCTCCTGGAGCTCCCAAGGGCAGGATGGAGCTGCCCTTGCTGGGCCCCAGGCAGCCCCAAACCCTCAGGGCTTTTCCAGCTCCACCAGGGCAGAAGTTGCCCCCTCCGTCTCAGAGCCCCAAAACACAGGGCTGAGCCTCCCTTTCCCTGCTCTGACACCACCCCAGGGCTCTTTTGGAGCCCCAAAAGGCAGCTCCAAAGCAGTTCAGGGGGCTGGCGGGAGCCCAGAAAGGAGCCTGAGCCCTCAGACCGCAGGATTTTACTGCCCTTTCTAAACCCCAGGCCTGGCCCTTCTCCTGAGCCTGTCCCCAAGCATCAGAACCCCAGCACCGAGTCCCTCTCATTTCCTGAGCTCCCGAACCAGCCCCGGGAGCTGGGATGGGGGCCCAGAAACACAGGAGGGAACCTCCATTCCCGAGTTCCAAAGCAGCCCTGGAGCCCGTGGGGGAGCCCAGAGCTGCAGCCCCCCAGGCTGCCCCTTCACCCCTGTTCTCACCCTAGAGCCCCACAGCCCCGTGTGCGTTGGGGGCGGGAAGGGGGTCGGAGCGGGCCGTGCTCGGGACCCGGCTCGGGGCCCCCTCCGGGCCGGCCGGGTCCAGCCCGCGGCGCGGGGCAGTCCCGGGGCGGGCGGGCGGCCGCTGCGCTCCGGCCCTTCGGCCTTTATTTCCCGGCGGTGGCAGCAGCCGCCCCGCAGCCCCGAGCCCGGCGAGGGCGGCCGCTCCGCACCCCGCCGCTCCCCGCGGCGGCAGCCCCGGCGGGTGGAAGAGCTCCCGGCCCGGCCGCCGCCGCCGCTCACCTGGGCCCGGGCGGCCCGGCCGGAGCGCGGCCACCCCGAAGCCTCCCCACCGCGCACCGCCCCTGCCCGCGACTGAAGGAGGTGGCACCGTCGCGCAGGCGCGGGAAGAGGCCGTCCGGCCCCGCCCCCTCGCGCCCCCGCCCCTCGCGCTCCTGCTGGGCGAGCGGCTCCGCCACGCCCCTTGGCCCGGCCACGCCCTTGACCACGCCCTCGCCCCTTGACCGCGCCCCCGTGGCTCTGGCCACGCCCACAGCGCGCACCAGGTTGCCGCTTCGGTTAATTACCATAGAGAGATGAGAGGAGGAGCGTGAGTACTTTCTCAGCATATCATTAGCATCTCATTACTCATGCAACACAACGAGTGTTTACAGCTCCCGGCGGTTCCAGGCGCTCTAGGGCTCCCCCCAGGCCAACACCAGGGTTGTCCTTTGCTTCCTCCTTCCCCTCTCGCACGTTGTCCTGCCCTCGTCACCCCAGGGCGGGTGTTGTCTGCAGCACCAAGTCGCACCCCCCCGGGTCCCCTTTTCCTCCCCCGATTTGGCCACGCCCCCGGTCACACCCCTCGACCGTGGCCACGCCCTCTAAATGGGCCCCACCCCCTCATCAGTATGTCACCCCCTCCATTGATATTTAGGGTTATCAAACTCATAGTGTCCCAACAGCTCCCCGGTGTCCCCGGCCGCCTCCCACACGTCCCCTCGGTCTCTCCGCTCCCTCCAGGGTCCCGCTGTGTCCCAGGTTGGGCTCTCCCCGGGGTGCCCCTGCTGCCAGCCCTGCTCTGGACTGGGCACATGGGGCAGGAAGCGCTTTGCACCTGCCTTGCCATTGGCTGCGTCCCGATGAGGTCACTGAGCAGTTTGTGCCTTGGCCAATCACCATAGAGAACCACTCTGTCCTGCCCCCCGGCCCCGCCCCCTCGGCGCTGGCTCCACCCCACTGCCACTTGTGTCACGAGCGGGTTGTTCTCATCTGGGTCATGCGCTGGGCGATGGCGGGTCCCGCACAGGAAACAGGTGGCAGATGGGAGTGGGGCTGGAGGGAGACCGAGCTCCTGAGCGCCGGTCTGGGCGTTCCTGCAGGATCCACCATGGCCCAGCCAAATCGCGGTTGGACAAGGGGGCGCAGGGGTGCGACTCGGTGCCGGGGTTCGCTGCTCGCGGGCAGCGGAGGCTGCGGTCATCCGGGTTATCCTCTCGGAGCAGCGTCGCTCCTTGGCCCAGGGCGCCGCTGGCTGCTACGGCGGATGGGGCAAGCGCGATTTACGAGGTCGCTGCAGGGGCCCAGTCCTGCAGGGGACACAAAACCCTGACCCGTGGCCAAGGCCATCATCAGATGGCCCCAAATGACAAGTACCTGGTGGCTGCCCAGCCATGGGGAACAGGATGCTGTTATTGAGATTAAAAGATCACTGGCAAAACAAATAGAAAACAACCAAACAAAGCATATTTGCTTCTTTTATTTAATTTTACATTTCAGGTTGAAAAAAGACCCTGCCGTCTACCTAGCTCCCGCCTAAGCAGTTTGGCCTTGCATCTGGACCAGTTTTCAATGCAAAGCGGTGGCCTCGGCGTGCTGGGGACTTACACACGCCAGCCGGGGGCTCATCACGGACACTCGGTCACCTCCAGGGTGCAGCAGCTATTGACCAGCTCCCACCGCTGCAAAAGGAAGGGCCAGAGCAACCGCCAGGGCTTGGACAAGCCGGCCGCTCCGTTTTGGAGCAGCTCCTCACGGGGACTCGCATCGTTCCTGGCTGAGTTTTAGTCTTTGCACCGAGGTGCTGCATGGCCCAAGGTGGCTCCTCATGGCTCTGTGCTGCAGGCGTCGCTGCCTCATGGTCCCCGTCCCTCTCCCCACCTGCGAGAGGCTCTCAGGTACCTGATAATGGCACCAACGGGTGACCAGGGTGGCGGAGGGAAGCTGTTTTTTCACAAAACAGGCCCAAAAGGTACTTCGGGAGGATGGGGAAACAGTACAGAGGATTGCTACTGCATAAGAGGATGCTATTGCATAAAATTTGTTTCCTTAAAAGAAAACTATTAGTCAAAAAAGGGAGTTCCCCTCCCCATCACTAAAGACATAAGCTTCTATATATAGAAGAGGAAGCAGAGAAGGAACTGCTCACAAGTATCCAAATAAACCAGGTTGAAAACATACCCTGCTTTGTGCTTACAGCCAGAGGGGCCCTCTCCAAGCCAGAGCTTCAGACCTCTCATTTCACCAACTCCTCTGATAAACCAGACCCTGCTCAGGGGACCACCCAGCTCCGGCTCTCCCCTTGTTGAAAACGCCCTGCTAACTATAAAACTTGAATGATGTTTTATGATGCTTCTACCTCTTGGCAGTGTCCAGGCTGGATTTTCAAACTCTTAGGAAGCCCAAGCAGAGTCTAACAGATTTGGTGACCATGTTGCAAGCCACCACATACGGTGCATCCTCCCAGAGCACCCAGGAGCCTCGGGATTCACTCCACTTCTCGAATCCCAGCAGTTACCTTGCGGACACCCCACACCAGAGGACCCTACAGCACCCAGCAACCCGGCCCCAAACACTGCTCCCAGCAGCTTCAGGGGGACACTGTAGACATGTCCATCCTCCGTCACCTTTACGTGACCACGAGCCCCCGGCAGGCAGAGCACCCGGGGACAAGACCCCGTTGGGAGAGACTTTGCGGGGACTGCAGCCTGCTGCCTAATAAAGCAGAGCAGAAGGCTCAGGCTTTAACTCGTGTCCCGACAGGGACTCGTGTTTATTTATTGTCACACTATGGGCAGCCCTACAATAGCTTCCCCCGGCCCATCCGCAAAGGCGGTGGCACGCAGGTCCATCAGGAGTTTGGCTCTCTTGGGTGGGATTTCTTTCCTCCAGCTAGTGCAAGCTTTCAGGTATCATCCATCCACCGCCACCTAAAATAGCTTTGGAGGCTCTCGCTGGAGAGAAACCTCTGCTCCGGCTGTAAAAGCAGAAAAACATCACACCCACACATCTCCCTTTGCAGATGCCAATGTTTGCGGATCGTACAGCACCACGTCCAAGCCCAGCTGGGGTATCCATGGGGGATTTTGGCTGCAGCCACAGGGCAGAAGAGGGAGGCTCATGGTGGAAACGTCAGGTTTACCCCCAACCTCAGCTCCCTGCTTTATGCTGCAGGTTCTCCTTTCCCTGTTGCCACCAGACACTCATTTCCCCCCTGGAAAATTCAACCTAATTTTGCCCACTTCTGCTTGAAGTTTCCCATGAGGACAGGAAAAGTCTGGGAGCACCAGAAATGGAAATAAATGAAAACCCAAGGTGGGAAGAGATGAGGTTTGCAAGCCCTGGGGTTCAGATTAAAGCAAACGCTTTATTAAGCAGGCCCAACTTCAACACCTTCGTAGCACTTCATCCCAGCTGCTATAAATCACAGCGCTCAATTAAACCCAATCAATAATTATCACCCTCCACCAGCCTCCCACTGATTCCCCTTCCAAGGCAGAAACGTGCTGAGGACATTAAGGACAGAGGATCCCTCAGGATGACTGAGCAATGGCTGCTTTTATGAGGGCAGCAGAGAGGCTGGGCATGAGGGGGAGGTCCTGACCAGCACCATCCAAGTGAGATTTTTCTGTTGTAACCGCTAAGTTTGCCAAAGTTTTGGCACATCTGGGGCCAGACAGCCCTTTGCCACCAGCTCCCTCCGGCCGCCATCTTGGGAGAGGCGACAGTTGGCGCCATGTTGAGCGCGGCGGGGGAATGGAGGCGCCATGTTCAGCGCCATGTTGAGAGTGGGGGGGAAGGGAAGCGGCAGAGCGGAGCGCCATGTTGAGCGCGGCGCGGAAGGGAGCCGGCGGCAGGGAGGCGGCATCTTGAGTGCGGCAGGGAAGGGAGGCGCCATCTTGAGCGCGGCGGGGGAAGGGAGGCGGCGGCAGGGAGGCGCCATCTTGAGCGCGGCGGGGGAAGGGAGGCGGCGGCAGGGAGGCGCCATCTTGAGCGCGGCGGGGGAAGGGAGGCGGCGGCAGGGAGGCGCCATCTTGAGCGCGGCGCTGGTGCCCATGGCAGCGGGAACAGGCCTCCCTTCGAGCACGTTTTCACTGAGGCCCCTCTCGATTCTTCTCTTGTACCCGCCCCGGGAGAGGTTACCGCAATTAGGGGTGCTTGTGTCAGGGCTTCGCCTTTGCTCCAACCCCTTCCCAGGCCAACCAATCTCCCAGGCCCACAGCCCGTAGCAAAATCATCCAAATTCAAAGATTCCTCCAAGCCCCTCTCCCTTGCTACTCCCCTTCACTGCTGTCACGTGGAAGGAAATAAGTCGGATGTCTCCCAGGAGCTGGGGCTCCCTCCGCAGATTTTCCGCCAGCCTCTCACCCACTTCCCCTTGCGGCTGCTGAACGGGCGCGCGGAGGCCCCGTGCCCGCCGCAGACGGCGGCGCCGCTTCACGCGTTCACCTTGGCGCCTCCTCCAGCAGGGCCTGGAGCGGCTTCCTCAGCGCCGCGCGGCTCTGCGCCAGGGCAGCCACGAGGCGGCTCCGCTGGGCGGCCGGGACCTGGCGGCGGAGGAGCCGCTGCTCAGCGCCCAGCCGCCCTTGCACCCCCGGGATGCCTTCCAGGGAGCCCGTCCAACACCCTGCGCCCAGCTCACAGGAGCAGGGCAGCAGACCCCCAAGTGGGCCAAAATCCAGCCCTTGGTCTTAGCTACTGGTGACACTCACGTGGCTTTGGTACAAGGTGAGCACGGCCGTCACCAGCTTGGCGTAATTCAGCGACGCGGCGAAGTCCGGCGCCTGCCGGCACAGCGCGAGCACCAGGAGCTCGAGGAGCTCGGGGGGCAGCGCCTCCTGGAAGAGAGGTGGGAGCGGGAGGAGAGCGTGCCCGGAGCGCGGCCGGGCCCGTGGGGCCGGTGCTGCCCTCACCTGCCTCGCCAGCACCGCCTGCACCACCGGCAGCAGCCGCTCCGACAAGGGCATCTCCAGGACCTGGCTGCAACGGACAGGGAAGAAGGGTGGGATGCGGCGCTGCCTCCCCGAGCGGGTGCATCCGAGGCGGCGTGTTCTGCTCCCAGGGCCTCTTACCTCAACACCAGCCTCACGTACTCGGGCTCCAGGCACTCCTCCACCAGCTCACACACCAGCTTGGTCTGCTCAGACGCTGCAAGGGCAAAGCAGAGCAGCAGGGCCTCCGGCAGCTGCCAAATCCAAAGGGATTTGCCCATCCCCTCACCCAGGGTGAGGTGGCCCATAAATCAGAGCCCTTCTAACAACTTGGGAGAATTCCCTTTCCTTTGCCCACCTGCAAGGGTTTAGTTACCATCATTAAGCCATCCCCGTCAGAGGGAGATGCTGCCCTTGGAGGACTCAGGGCGACTCTTCTCATACAGAGCCACCCCTGGGGCAGTTTTAGCCCTCAAATGAGCAACTGTCAGGAAGCCCCAGGACTATGGAGGGATGGCAGCTTCCAGGACAAACAACATGGAAAGCCAACCATGCTTCCCATCCCTGCTCATCTCAGATAACTGTAAACCCATGTCCTACATCCAGGGGGGGACTCCTAACATGCAAGTGTTCATCTTCTCAGCTTCAACAGGCCCTCTCGTTTTAGGTGATGAGCACCCCTAGAGAAAGGGCAGAGCCTCCCCTTCTGCTGGACGGAGCCCCCGGCCCCTCGAGGTGTCCCCAGAGGGGCCGCGTGTCCCCGGGAGCGGCAGGAAGGATCCTGACCTGCCGCGGGCTCCCGCAGGATCGGAGCCACCAGCGCGCGGCAGAACGGCCGCGCGTACTTGGAGCAGAAGGAAGCCAGGGCGGCCATGAGGTGGCGGGAGGGCGGCTGGGCGAGCGCCAGGACCTAGGGAGAGGAAGAGAAGCAGGAGATGAGGACGTGCGCGAAGGAGTCGCCGCGCGAAACCCGCGCCGGGGCACTCACCCGCGCGAGGAAGAGCTGCTCGGCCAGGACGGCCGCGCTGGCGTGGCTGAGATCAGGGCTGAGCGCCAGCAGCCAGGAGCAGAAACGCACCAGGAGCCGCTCGGGGCAGCTGGAGAGCTGCAGGAAGGCGCAGAGCGCCCGGAGCTGGCGGGACAGGGCGGTGAGGACACGCGGCAGCGCCCGGCGGTGGCCGCAGGGGTGCCGAGGCTCACCTGGCCGGGAGAGCAGCCGTGGAGGACGCGCAACTCCGGCAGGACGCTCGGCTCCGCGGGCTGCGGGGAAACGCGCCCAGTGGGTAACAGATCTCCCCCAAACCAACCAAAGCACAGCCAGGCTGTGTCCTCCTTCCTGCCCCAGCCTGGGCCACCCCCAGCGCTGTCACCGCTGCCGCCCGTCACACAGTGACACTCAGCGAGCCCAGGCTGTCCTGGGATGTCCCTCCTGTCCTTCCCAAGGCCCTGGGAAGGACCAACTTAGACCACCCGCTGCAGGGGAAAGGTGGAAGCAAACTCTTACGTGCGGCTCCATCTGCAGCAGCCTTTTCAACCTTGGCCCATGCAGCTGGGGAAAAAAAAAATAGATTTTAAAGGAGATTTTAAAAGCACTTTCTCCAGCACTCGGGATGGAGGACGAAAGCAAATCACTCTGGCAGGACACTGCGAGCTCGATTCACTTCCCCGATTTCCAGGAAAAGGATGGTAGGAGGCCAATTAAAAGGTTGGTTAGCGACATCTCTGCTTTGCAGAGCAATTTCTCATCTCACGTGGCTGTACGGTGCCAAGCACCGGTCTTGTATCTCCTACTTCCAAAAGGGAAGGTGAGTAAATAATAATAATAATAAAGAGGCTGGACAAGGTCAGAAACCCAAGTGGTCCGAGAGCCGCCCAGTACCTGGGTAAAGGGCTGGATCTCGGCTGCCAGCTCTGCCTGCGAGCTCTGCCCGGCCCCGCGCGGCTCCACGGCCGCATCCTGCTGGGAGCCGCACGGAGCGGAGCCGGCCGGGCTCGGAGCGCCTCCATCCTCCGGCATCTCCCCAGGCTCCTCTGGCGCTCCAGGGAGGTTCAGCCCCAGTCCAGCCTCCTCCAGCAGCATCCTCTTCCCTTGCCGCTCTTCCTCGGGCTCCGGACTCTCTTCCAACGCTTTCTTGCGCTTCCCGCCTTGAAGCCCGTCGCCGGTCGCGTCGTGGCTGCCGACGCGCCAGGGCAGCCCCCCTCGGCCCTGCGCGGGGCTCCGGGCATCGCCCGCGAGTTGGCGGCGCAGGCGGCCGAGCTGCTGCTGCCCCGCGGCCGAGAGGAGCGCGGGCCGCGGCGCCGGCACCGGCGGCAGCAGCTCCGCCAGCGCCCGCACCCACGGGTCGGCCGCGGGGTGCGCGGCCAGGGCCCGGCGCAGGCGGCAGAGGCAGCCGCGCGGCACCGCCGCCTGCGCCACGTGCAGCAGGGAGAGGAGGTTGCGCTGGCACACGGCGGGGAGCAGCAGCAGCAGCGGTTTGCTGTGGAAAGGGGGGAAAAAAAGGGGAGAAAAGGCGTTGGAGCAGAGCCCAGCGAGGCGCCGAGTCCCTGCGTGTCCGTGTGCTCTGTGGGATCGCGTCCGACGGGCTGGAATAGCCCAAAACCCTTCTGCAGAGGTGATCTGCAAGGCTAAGTCAGCTTGGACTTTATGATGGATTTCTCCGTGGAAAGAGCACTCCAGCCTTGGACCAGGCTGCCGGGGAGGCGGAGGAGGCCCCGTCCCTGGCAACGTCGGTCAATGCGCAGAGGAGGTGCAGGGGGACGGGGTGTAATGGGGGGTGTGGAGGGGCCTAGGGCCGACTCGGTCTCCAAGGGCTTTTCCAACCATAATGATTCTATCGCTCAGCTCCTGCCAGGATCCCGGCTTCCCACATGGACCATTGCACCAGAGGGAAGAGAAGGCACGTTGTGGAAGGGGACGCCCAGCACCAACCCGCCCTGGGACACCGCGCCGGGAAGCTCCCGGTGCCCAACTCACACAACCAGCGTCTTCTCCGGCCCTTCCAGCGTGGGCTCCTCGGAGCAAAGGGCTTCCGTGAAAGCCTGCCAGGAAAACGCCGGTGCCTCGGCGAGCCGGCCGCGCTGCAGCACTCGGAGAGCGGCCAGAGCGCCGGCCGAGCCGGAGGCGAGCGCGTGGAGCAGGAGCTGGGACGGCTGGTCGAGCCGCTTCAGCCAGGGCTGCTCCATGGGGAAGGAGGAATCCAGGAGAGGCCGAGCCGGGACGCGAGGAGGAGGATGGGGCAGCTGGGACACGCGCGATCCACAGGCGCTCGCACTGTCCTGGGTGCACGTGGTCAGTTTGTCACCCGAGGATGCAGCAGCGACACCGGGGTGAGGGTTGTACCTGCGCCAAGGAGGGGGCACCCCCGCGCCCTCTACAAAGAGATCAAAAATTGAGAGCAAAACAAGAAAACACCCCAAAATACCAACAAAACACCCCAAAATGCCGCCTCACACGGCTTCCCCGTGGCCAACGCGGGGCTCCCCCGCTGCAGCGGGTCCGCGGGCACCGGGGCCTTCCCGCGCCGCTTCCTGCCCCGCCGCGCCGTTCCCGCGCCGCGCATGCAAATCGCTCTATGCAAATGAGGCCGTATGCTAATTTACGTGCGTCATGCGACCCGCCCCTTAAAGGAACCTCTTCCCCTCTCCCGCGGCCGCTCGCGGAAGGAGAGAGTCCCACACAGCAGCGTGACGCAAAGCTCGTTTTATTTCATCATTTCCACTCTAGGCTTAAAAAAAAAAGCGGTTTAAAACTGTACAGCACAGCTGCCCCCCCAGCACAGCTGCACATGCATTAAAAACAGCCCCCCTTGTCCCAGCACCCTGCAGGCCCCAGCACGACACCCCTCCAGAGCGAAGGGGACACGGTGGCCCCCTTGCAAAGGGGCCACTGCAGCCTCCTCGGCTGCCGGGGGGACACGGTCGGTCCCCCCGGTGGCAGGAGGGGACCTAGTCAGAGTCGCTGAGGTCCATGAAGAGTCGATATGTGGATTCCCGGGTCTCGGCATCCATGAGGGCCCACGTGAGAGCCCACTCGAGGGCACAGAGCTCCTCATCCTCCTCCTCCTCGTCCGAGCTCTCCAGCAGGAACGGGTCAAACTCCTGCAACGCAGGACAAGGCTGAGCCCCGGCGGGACAGACGGATCCAGATCCCGGGGAGCTGCCGCTTACCGGGACCCTCCACTGCTGTCGCCGCCGCCGGCGCCGCCGAGAGCTCCAGCCAGCTGGGAGCTCGTGGAGGTAGATGCAGTCCGACTTGAATGGGCAGCGCCCGCGGTTCCGCACAAAAAACTTGCACCGGATTTTCCTAGGAAGCGTGGAAGCACTATTAGAAGCTGGTGAGCTGAGAAAAAAGCACGGACATCGCCGAGACGTGACGCCGGTGCTCACCCCGTCCGCGCCTTGAAGGTCTCGATCAGCTTCTCCTTCTCATCTGCCTCCGTGACCCAATATTTGTGCGGGATGTAGTAGCTAGATGTGACACGGCACTCCGGGCAGGCCCTGGGAAAAGGCAGCGCATGCAAAGGGGGTGTTTCCAAGGAGTGCCCAAAGCAGGAGAACAAACCCCACAGCCTCAGCGGCCTCTTCCCACAGCCGGACACAACAGGGCGAGATGCTCAGGAGCATCCCGGTCCCCATGCAAGGAGGACCTGGGGAAGGGGACCAAGGCTCACTTGATGATGGAGGCCTCGAAGTCCCGGCTGCGGCGCCACTGGCGGATGCAGCCCAGGCAGAACGCGTGGCCGCAGTTGGGCAGGATGCCGAAGAGCCGCTCCTCGGGCAGCGCCTTCTCGTAGACGCGCTCCATGCAGATGCCGCAGGCGACGGCCGCGCTCCGCGCCCTGCGCTCCGTGTCGCTGGCCTGCGAGCGCAGCCGCAGCGCTTGGGTCCGGCGCGGCCGCGCTCCGGGCCCCTCCGTGTCCCCGGCACCCACCTCCACGCGCCGGGCTCCCGGTGTCGCCTCCGCCTCTCTGGTGCCGGAAGGAGCCGGGCGCATTCCCGGCACCCCGGCTGCGGAGCCTGAGGGCAGATGAGCATCCCAGCCCATCACCACGGCGCACAGGGATCCCTGCTCCAAGGAGGCGCCGGGAGCACCTTGGAGATGCAGCAGGGAGCAAGGACGGACCCGTGCATGGGATGCAGCCCCTCAGGATACCCAGCACGTACTTGGTGCATCCCGAGCAGGAAGCAGCTCTCCAGCGGCGGCCCCGCGGCTGGGGGAAGGATCGGGCGCCGGGACGTTGCTCTCCTTGTGCTGCTCCTCCTCCTCCTCCTCTTCCTCCCCGGCCCACGCGCTCGGCAGCCTGAAGGTCACCCGCGTGGCGGCCGGGCGGCCGTGGGGCGGCCAGGGGGACTCCGCGCCGCGGCGCTCGGCGGGCTCGGGCTCCCCGCCCGCGGGCTCCTCCCGGACGTGCCGGTAGCTGCGGGAGGGCGGGATGCAGCGGGCGGCGCGAGGCGGCTCCGCGGCCCGGCCCGGTCCCCGCGCCACGCGGCCTCACCCGCAGCGCTCCCCGTAGCTGCACAGGCCGCTCTGGAAGTAGCGGCAGATCCGTCCCGACTTCCCGTCGTGCGCGAAGCGGCAGCGCTGGCCCCAGCGGCAGGAGCCGCGGGCGAAATTCCTGCGGGGCCGCAGAAACACCCGTGGGCGGCGGGAGCGGCACCCCCGACCCCCCCCCAAAAAACACAGGGCCCCCCTCCCCGCTCCCCCCCGCGCCCCGTGGGGCCGGGGCTGCGTTTCGGGCCCCCCCCGCTCCCACCTGCACGGGGGCCCGGGGCGGCCCCCCCGCTCCATGGCGCAGGCGGCGCAGGCGCTGGGGCCGCGCGCCCCCCCGGGGCCCTTTATGGCCCTGCAGGGAGGGGGCGGCGGGGCCCTCCCAGGTACCCGCGCCCGCCCCGCCGTTAACCCGTTAACCCCTTCCCCGCCGGCCCCGTGCGCCGGGGGGGGGGGGCGAAAGGACCTAAAAGCGGCTTCTACCCCCCCCCCCCCGCCTCCCTCCGCCCGCCCTTAGCAGCGTTACCCGGGGGGGGCCCGTGTTGCAGCCCCCGCGGCGCAAAGGGAAGGGCCCGGGTCCCTCTGCACGGGGGGACCTGGGGGAGAAACGGCCCACGGGGCGCCCAGCGGGCAGCGAAGCAAACGCAGGGAGGGAAAGCGATAAAAAAAAAAACCCAGGGTTTTCCATTGCTTCCTGCAGGGAAAGGTTCCGGGTGAAACGCAACCCCAGCGCTGGGGGATTTACCCTTCCGCCATCCCATGCCCAGAGCCCGTCCGTGCGCGAGCCGGGGGACACGGGGGCCACCGCTCCGTCCCCAGGCAGGAGCCGGGACAAAGGTCCGGGCAGGGCACGCGGCTCCGAGGCCGAGCGCTCCGAGCAGCTCTCGCTGCCCCACGGCAAACGCAGGGCGAAAACCCGCGGGGCAAAACCCCGCCAAGAAAGGCCAGGAGAGCGCTGGAAAGATCCTTAAATATTTAGTTCAGGTTTATTTAAAGTCAAGTCAGTCTGTGGACGCTATTTATATTATTAAAAACACTTGGAGGTTTGTACTTCTAGCAAAAATATACATTTCAGGTTGAGGCTTGTTACACTGTCGAGAGGAGGGAAGAGCAAAATGTTCCTCAGGCGACGGCCGCACGAGTCCCGCAGCCCGGCCACGAGGGCCACAAGTCCCGCGCGCGGTGGGAGAGGATTCCAAAGTGCTTCAGCGCCGCCGACAGCCCCGAGGCCGGACAAGGGGCTGCTCGGGACAGGGAAACCGAGGCCCGGAGCGGGGCCGGAGCAGCCGCGCGCGGGCCCGGGGGCTGCGGAGGGCCCTTCCCCCCGGCGCTTTAGAGGATTTATTGCACCGGGGGGGCGTCCGCTGCCCTGACGAGCGGGAGAAATAAAGATCAGGATGAGAGAGGCGCGAGGCCGCGGGGTCGGGCCGCGCTGTGATAAGGCTGCTCGGGACACGGCGCCGGGGCCAGGGCCTCGGCCCGGCTCCCCCAGGAGAAGGCACCACCAGCGCCGGGATCCTGCACGTTTCCGGGATCCCGCAGGTCTCCAGGAGGTCTCTGGGATCCCGCAGGTCTCCAGGAGGTCTCCGGGATCCTGCAGGTCTCTGGGATCCTGCAGGTCTCCAGGAGGTCTCCCGGATCCCACAAGTCTCCAGGATCCCGCAGGTGTCCAGGAGGTCTCCAGGAGGTCTCCCGGATCCCACAAGTCTCCAGGATCCCGCAGGTCTCCAGGAGGTCTCCAGGAGGTCTCTGGGATCCCGCAGGTCTCCGGGATCCCGCAGGTCTCCAGCAGCCGCCCCCCGGCTGCACCGGCCCACGGGCTGTAGAGGACAAGGCGAAGGCCACGCGGGGAGCTGGGGACATGGGGGCTCTCCGGGTGCCCCGGGGCTCCTGCTCTGCCCAGGAGCTCGAGGCGGCTCTGCCGGCACGTGCCAGCCTGGAAAGCCATGGGGTGGCCCCCGGCCACCAGGTGCTGGGCGGCAGGGGACGCGCTGCAGGGTCCCGCAGTCCCCAGCGCGGGCGGCAGAACCGCAGGCCGTGCGGAGCTCAGGCCTTGGGGCAGCCTCGCGTCTGCTCGGAACGGCCCGGAGCGGAGCCAAACGGGCTCCCCTGTCCCTCCTCCGTCCCTGTCAGCGGGAGGCGCCAAGGGCAGCGGGGCCGACGGCCACCCAGTGCTGAGGGCCCCGCACGTCGCCTGCGGACGCCGGGAGCACCCGGCCCTTGCTGGAGATACGAACGCGAGCAGGGCTGCAGCCGAGGGTGTCTTCTGCTAAAACAGCTGTACCCGGCTCCAAACACTCTCCCCCTTCCCTCTGGAAAAGAGGGGAATTTCCTTTCCTTACGCTGTCCTAGACTTCACGGCTCAGGGCTGTGACTTCAGAGTGCAATGCAAAGAGGAAATAAAGACCCGCTCCAAGGGCTGCTGCTGGCCCTGCCGGGTGACGGGTCCCCCCCTGCCCACAGCGTCCCAGCTCCGGGAGCCCCACATCCACGGCACGTAATCCAGCCGGCTGCTCCGGAGGCAGCGGGAAGCAGGGCCGCAGGAACGGAACCAGGAGCCCCTGGGTTGCCTTTGGGAATTCGTTAGTTTGTGTTAACGAAGCCCTGGCCTCCCGGCTGCAGAACCTGCGGGCGTCTTGCCCTATGTACCGCGTGTCAGCAACGTGTAGAGACAAGTTTCCAGCAGAAGAAA
The DNA here is from genome assembly GCF_059628265.1 of Tinamus guttatus. NCBI lineage: Eukaryota > Metazoa > Chordata > Aves > Tinamiformes > Tinamidae > Tinamus > Tinamus guttatus. Next base: position 2,151,674 of record NW_028289097.1, on the reverse strand, counting down.
CGGAAGACCTGGGCACCTGGGGAGGGTTTTCTTTGTTTTTGTCCAAAGAGTCTTGCTGGGAATCCATGGCTTCGATCTCTCATAAATAAGCGGCCCTTAGTACATGTCCTTGTAGATCTCCTGCAGCAGCGGGTGCAGAGACGTCTCTGCCTCCGTCTTCTTGATCTTCTGCATGAGCTGCGCGTGCTCGGTCACCAGCTGCCGCAGGTCGGCCATCTTCTGCAGCAGCTTGGGGAAGAGGTACTGCGCGTCCGGGTGGTTGCTCTGCAGGTGGAACTCCAGCGCCCGCAGGATGTTGTCCTGGATCTCCTCCACCTGCTTCACGTTCGTCAGGCCGGGGCGGTCTGCGGGAGGGGGACACAAGGGAGCCGGGGGGTGGCACCGTCTTCCCAAGCACGTGAGCACGCGCTGCGCCCGGGAAAACGGGGACAGGGATGTAACCGCCCGCCAGCGCTCCCAGCTGGTCAACGTTGATCCTTGGAGACACCCTCCCACCCCAGGCCAGCACAGCCCCAGCTCCCCCCAGGGAAGGAAGGACTTTTCCTGCTGCTCAAGCCCTGCAAGGGCCACTCACCTCCACACAGGATGATGGCGGCCACGAACAGCGACAAGTCACTGTCGTCCAGCTCCAGCGCGTTGAACTTCACGGCAAACTCGAACTTGGGCTCCATGATCTCGTTGAAGGGCTTGCGCAGGCTGCGCAGGAACTCGCGCGTCACGAACGCGTTGCCGTCGGCCACCAGCAGCCCGTCCTTGTTCATGATGGAGGCCAGCATGGCAAAGATGGCCTCGTGCACCCCGTACTTGAGCAGAGTCACTTGGTCGTTCAGGTAAAGGCCCACGAAGCTGGGGATGCTCTTGGCGAACTCGGTGAGCTCCCGCACCGTCTCCACCGAGGTGCACTGGCAGCGGTAGAAGACGTGGACCCCGATCTCCTTGTAGGGGGGGATCTCGTCCACCAGCTGTTTCCAGACCAGGCCCTTTTCCGCCCGCCACAGGGTGTCCATGTCGTGGATCACGAAAGGCTGCTTGAAAGAGAAGCAAGCGGTTAGGAACCAGCGGGGAGACTCGAGCCACCGGCTCGCTCCAGGACACTCGCATTCCTGTGACTGTCCCTGGGGTACCTCGGCTGCCCGCTCCCCACGGGGCTCCCGGGACCCAAGCAATCTGCACCCCCCACAACAGCGGAATTCAGCAGGGAAATGGGAATTTTCCCGGCACGGGACAGGGCTTATACGGCCCTTCTGGCTGCAGCTGGTAACTGGTGCATGCGACATAGCCAGAGCAGGACAGAGACGTTGAGCATCGCCCAGAGAATCGCCCCCGTGTCGGCCGCGGCCGGCCCTGCCTGCGCTGGGGAGGGAACTTACTGGGGTGCTGCTGGTCTTCCCGGTCAAGATAGCTCTCGCCTTCTTTTTGGTCATGTTGAAGTTTTTCAGGTAGGCGTTGCAGATGTGCTTGGAGAAAGCCTTGAGGTCGGCCACGTGCGGGTTCTGGCAGCTGATGTCACTGGCCGTCAGCCCCGCCACCAGCTTCCTCTTCTCCGCTTCCGGCATGCGGCCAAAGCGGATCGCTGCGCGGGACGGGCACAAGGTCAGGGGGACCGGGAAGGGCCCCGGGGACAGCTCCAGGGTGCCACAGACCTGGGTCTGCTGCGGAACAGCCGGAGCTGCCGTGTCCAACACCCCTCCTGGGCTCCTCCAGCACTGACACCGTTACAGAGCAGCCACTACTGCTGCGCTCAGCACGCCAGGCTCACACTAAAGCTCTCCTTACCGCTCACGGGGGTCCTCTCACAAGCCCTGCTCCTCAGATAAACATCCTGGCTAGGCCAGGAACAAGGTGGTTGTATAAGCACAAAGTTTAAAAATTGCAAGACAGAAGAGCAATCTAGGTGTCTAACTCCTGCTGAAGCCACGGGCCCAGATCCAGCCTGCAAGGCAGGAAGCAGCGGCAAAAAACACCCGGCTGCAGAGCCAGCGTGTGGGACACGTCCATGCGGGAGAGCAGGCCCCGCTGCATGGGAGAAAGGGCTGAAGAGTCAACGCCTCCCGTGCTGGGCTGGGAGGAACAGGGCTCTCCAGCAAGAAGACGACCAGGAGACAACGTGAGCTGCACTCAGCGGCCCCCGTGTGAGTAGGGGGTAGGTGACACGTGGTGACACTCACCGTTATGCGACATGCCCAGCGAGAGGCACTTCTGGAAGCGGCAATACTGGCATTTGTTGCGGTTCTTCTTCTGAATCTTGCAGCTCCGCTCACACTTATCGTACTTGAGCTTCATGCGGATCGTGCGGCGGAAGAAGCCCTGCCGGGAGCCGGGCGCAGCGCGGGGAGACAAGGGAAGAGCAGCGTTAGCAGCCGTGGGTCGGGATCGCACCGCCCCATTCCCTGTGGGAGCCTCGTGGAGGTTCAGTCGGGAGAGGAGAGTGGTGGGGGGCAGGACCCCTCCGTCCTCCCGCTCAGGTGGTGCGAGGAAGAGGATGAGCAGGAGGAATCGCAGCCCCTGCATGGGGCGTCGGAGACCCGTGTGTGTTATACTGCTCGCATCCAGCAGGGAGGGATGGAGGAACAAGCTGCAGGCAGGAAGCCTTTCCCGGCCTGCAGGAATGCCTGGCAGGAGCGGGGCCGGCTAACGCGCTCCTGCCGGCATCTGCCGTGCGGGAAAGAATTCCCGAGGCAGCAGCTGTCCCGGGGGAAAGCCCACGGCCCGCTGCTCATCCGCAGCGCGGAACGGCCAGAAGAGCAAGGCCGGGATCCGCGTGGGGATACGAGGACCTGCCTGCAGGCAGAGCGTGCCCCGCCGGGCCGGGCCGTGCCCGCGCTCGGTGCCTACCTACCTTGCAGCCCTCGCAGGCGTGCACGCCGTAGTGGAAGCCCGAGGCCCGGTCTCCGCACACCCTGCACTCCACGCTCAGCGCGCCCGCCGCCTCCTCGCAGCCCGGCTGCAGCTGCTCCGACAGGGAGGGAGAGGAGCTCTGCGACAGCTCTGCGGACGCGGACACAGAGAGGTCCCTGCGGGCAGCAGCCACGGGCACGGCGCGGCCGGGACCCCTCCGGGAAGGGCAGCGCCGTCCCCGGCACCGCCGGCTCCTCGGATCAGGCCCTGGCTACAGGCTGAGGCCGCGCACGGAGCCAGGAGCTCCGAGCAGCTACACAGTCCTCACACTGATGCCATTTCCTCCCTTTGGCATTCCTGTTTTGGCAGTGAAACCCAACCAGCTAATTTGATAATCCCTGCTTGGCAAAGCCGTGGCACGGAGCTGCCGAGCTGCCTCACCAGGGCTCTGCAGAAGGCTCTTGAGCAGCAACAAACTCCCTCTCCCAGTGCCTGCAATCTGCCTGCACCCAACGCCCAGCGCAGGGGAGCGCTCCGGGCAGCCCGGGCACAGAACAGCACCCGTCCGGCCTTTCCACCTCCATCTCCCAGCCCTTTTCCTGCCACCTTCTCACTGCAGAAGCTTCCGCCGCTGCCCCCACGGCACCTCGGGCCCCGGCTCGGGGCCACCCACCTGTGTAGCTGCTCGAGGGCAGCGAGCTGTCCCGTCCTCCGCTTGGCTCCGAGGCGCCGCTCGCCGCCGTCACTGCCTCTTCCTCTTCCTCCTCCTCTTCCCTGACCTCAGGTACTTCCTCCTGTAGTTGTTCCATAGCTGATCACCCCTCCGTGCCAACACTGCAATCCCTGTCATAGCTCTGGCATCATCCGCGTCTAGCCGAGATGGACCCTACCAGGCTGTTCCCACTAGCCTGCGGGGAAGACAAAACACACGGTGGGGTCAGCTTTAAATCCGCAGGGAAAAGCCCAGACGGGGAAGAGGGCAGGGCCGCGCACGACCCGTCCTGGCTCTAGGACGGCTCAATCTGCCCCTGGGACGGCTCAACCTGCCCCCATCCCCACCAGTGTTTCTGTTCACCGCGTTGTGAGCGGCGCCGGGCCCTGCCTTGGGCACAACGCGGCGCTGCTCCCGGGCGCAACGGGCCGCACGCTCCAGCCCGGGTCCTAATCCCGCGTTTCCTGTGGGAGGACCGGCCCCGGCCGCTCGCCTTGCGCTTCCTCTCCTTGTTTGCATTAGTCCAGCCCAAACGGGCTGCAAAGAGCCCAGGCCGCGCCGTGAGCGCCGTGGATGCGTCGCCCGCACCACGAGCGGGGCCGAGGACAGGAGCGACGAGCGCCTGGACACCGACAGGCGCTGCCGGGAAGGGCAGGGTGGGATCAAGCGCCATCCCTTCCCTTGCTCAACCCCGGCACCCGGCGCCGGGCATGGACCTGCACGTTGCTGGCACTGAACGTTGTCCTGCTGCTGGTGCCCAAGCTCCCGCTGGAGCGGGGGGCTGCCTGCACGTTCCAGGGCGCTTTGCGGTGACTCCCGGGATTCATCTCCCCTCTCCCAGCAGATCCCCATTCCCCGCGTTTGGGACACGGGCCGCAGGCAGCTCCTCTGGATTCCCGGAGCGGGCAGAGCCGGGTGCCGGTTCCTGCAGGGCCGAGCGGGCAGGAGCCAACACGGGGACAAACCTGGGCCGCGTCCCAGGTGCCGCCGCACCGGGGCCCGGCTCGCACGGGCGCTTTGCTGCTCCCTTCCACACCAAAAAGTCCCATTTGCAGAACAGCCCCTGGGCAGCCCTTGTGCAAGGAGCCGGGAAAAGCACGTTCGAGGCAAATGGAAAATGTAACCGCTCCGTTTTTCTTCATGGCAGGCGCCAGCTCCAGCAAGCGCCGCGCGCTCCCCTCCGGTGCCTCCTCCGGAGACTGAGGGCCCATTGACGGGCTGTGTTATCCTTGGCCTCCTCGCGCACAGGACGCGCTGCAGTAACGAGCTGGGGCCTTCCTTCAAAGGCTGCGCGGAAGGGAACGCGCACGCATCCGGAAAACGCTACTGGGGAAAGGTTGTGGCAGGAGAAACCTCTGTGCTGGAAAATACACCCGGCACCACCTTATCCAGCTGCTTCTTTGCTCTCCTTCACCTCCAGCATCAAGGGGCCTCCGCCACTTGTTTGAAGGCCGTGCGGAGGCCCCGCAGCGCGTGGCCGCTGCGGGAATACCAGGGAGGAACAGGGATCCACATCCCAGCCTCCAGGAGCGGCTGGAGGGCCGCAGAGATAAAAAGCCCCCAATTTCTTGGTTTAATGTCATTGCGGGGGCTGGCCCAGGGGGAGCCCGCAGCTCTCTGCACCCCTGCCTTTTCCTGAGCCGCTCCTCCTGTTTTCCAGGGGTGTTGGGAAAGGGGCCGATGAGAAGGGATTAGTTCCGAGGGAGCCTTTGGCGGTGGAAAGGCGGGATGGGGCGGGCGGCCCCGGGCGCAGGGTCCTGCTTCCGCACCAGGGGCAACGCTCAGGGAATCCAGTTCAGTGTAAGGAACAAGTCAGCGCCGAGTGGATTCAAACACGTGAAAAGGGCTCGTTTGGTTTCTTTTAGCACGGGATTCATGTGGCACGTGGAAAAGGGAAGCACTTGGGAGCCTGAGCAGCTGCCCGGTCCAGAGAATCCTTCCCCCTCGGAGCATCTCTGTGTCCAGCTCCAGAGCGGGCAGAGCAATAAGGACTCCACGTCCTTCCGGGGCCACAAGCGCTCCGGGCCGGAGGAGGAGGAGAGATTCCCGCCCGGCGCCCCCGGTCCCTTCCTCTCCGCAGCTGTCACCGCACAGCGATGGACAGAGAGCACGGAAACAAGGACGGCGGCCGCGAATTCCTCCGGAGCAGCCCGAAGCAGTCAGGAAAATCCACTTCCTTCCTCTTCCCACAGGATGGGACCAAGCCGGAGGGCAGGCACCCCGTGACTGCCTCTGTCCTTGCCTCAATCCCTGTTCAAAGGAGCTTCCACAACTCTGGATGCGACACCAGGCCCCCACGCAACCATCGGAGGGTCGTTTTATCGGCTAAAATCAGAGGGCTGAAACAGGGGCAGGGACACGGCACAACGGGGGAAGGAGAAAAGCAGGAAAAAAGGGAACACGGATGAAGGAGGAGGACGAGCGGAGCACACGGAGCGCCAGCGAGCTGGGGCTTGCACCAAAACTGAAGTCAGAGAAACCTTCAGGTCCGAGGGGGACCCGCTGGCACGGCCGGCGAGATCGCTCCGGAGCCGAGCAAGCTCCAAGGCTCATCCCGGCGCAGGAATGTCGCCCACCACGGAGCAAAGCCCTTCCCGGCCTGCAGATCCCGCAGGGAAGTTCGGGGGCAGCAGGAGCCATCGAGGGAGCCGGCGGGGAGGCACCGCGGTGCGACGGGGCACGGGTTTCCCGCGGGGATCAACACGCCGCACGCGGAGCAAAGCGTCCCGAGACAGGGACGTGCCTTTCGGCACGGACACCGGGGCGCTGGCAGCCACACGCTAGGAAATAAAAGCAAGGAAGTGCTCGGAATTAGAAGGTCCTCATCTTTAAAACAGGTGTAGGTTTGCTGGTGCTGAGCCAGGCAAGAAGCAATTTCAGCGTGCTCGCTGGGCGGCCAAGACTCCTCCGGCTCCCTCCACCTATTTGTTTCTAACAGATTTATAGGGATGGGAGTTGGAAGCAGCTCCCAGCCAAGTCCCCATCACACTTCTGAGCATCACAACACAAGTTTCCTCCTTGGGAAATGCAGATTTCCAAGCAAAATGCCCAAAGCTCCCCAGGGATGCGACTCGCCGAGCTGCGTCCCTCGAAGCTCTGGTTCCCTGGTCGCTGCAGCAGGAATCACGAGGAATCCTGTTTACCGGGAGCACTTCGCCGCTAATTGTGTCCAGATGAATAAAAAGGCGTTGGCCAAATTTGAGGTCAAGAAAAGCGATTCCTTCTGGGGGGAGGGAGAGGAGAACTCACCCGTCTGCACATCGGCGCCTTCCGTGACCTGCGGCACACACGGAATGCACAAAACCCCATCCATAGAAAAAAAGTGGAATCTCATCTTGTTACCCCCTGTTTGCAGATGTCCCTTGGGTCACGTCACTCTTGGCAGTATCTGTTGATCAAGTACCTGTCTCAATTTCCCCTCCTACACGTCAGCTACTACTAATAAAACACCAAAGAAGAGCTAAGCAGATGCTGCAATACAGGAAAGGTAACTCAGTGCAAAACACAGGATAGGCAAGTGCTGAAGACGCGTTTGGGTTTGTTCTTGACACCGGCATCGACGCTCGGGGCCCGTTTCTCCCCTCAAAGGACCTGTTGAGCCATCGCATGGTGACCCCTCCAAGCCAGCCCACGCCTGGGGCTTCGTTACCCAGATTCCTCCGCATCGTGGAGCCGCTTGAATTAAAACCAGGCAGAGACCCCCGAGAGGCTGCGGGTACCTCGTCTGCTCGCCCGGTTTAGCCACGGTAGAAGCTTAGCTGCTTGCAGGTGCCTATTCCTAACGGGGACGCGGGGTAAACCCTGCGTGGCAGTGAAGCGGGAGGAGCCCAGGCCCTTCCCGAGGGCCGCTCGGAATCCCCGGAATCCCACACACCGCCGGGGCTTCCTCTGCTGCAAACCCGGCGCGCGATTCCCGGTGCTCCCGGCTCGCCGGGGCTGCGGAGGCTCCGCTCGGCCACGGGGCACTCGCGTCCCTCGGCCTTCCCGCCGACACCGCTCCCGGGCAGGCTAAACCCTGCATTTTTATTTATTTATTTATTTTAAACAAAGGATGAGCCCCAGAGCAGGGTGCTGCCTGGGTGATTATCATGTTGCTGCTAATTACTCAGAACCGTGTGATGGGGAGGCACGGGAGATTCCTCCGCTTGCCCTGAGCGGTCAGGCTTGCCAGAATGAATCACACTCCAGCATATGTTTTAGCTCACCCACTTCCTGGACGCAGAGAGGGGAAAAGAAGTTTAAAAGTTACGAAACTTCATTAGGATTCAACTTCAACGGGATTCTTCTCCTTTTGCGCCACAACGGATGTTCCGGAGGCTCCGAACAAGCCCTTGAGGTGCTGCGAGCGCGGAGCAGGTGAAGGCCTCAACGCGACCGTCCCTCCACGCCTCCCCTTTGGGCACGGGGCTCCGTGGCCTCCTCAGCCCCTACGGAGCCGGGCTCTTCATCCCGCACCCGGGCGGCAGCCCCACGTTATCCGGATTCCTGCTCACGACCTCCAGTGACTCCTGACAATCCCCCTGCCTCCATTTCCTCTTTTATCCGGAAAAAAAACACAGGTTTTACGCCGCATCCTTCCTGATCCTCTCCTCGCCGCACGAGCCCGCAGAGCCGTCCCATTTCGGGAACGCAGAGGAAGCATCGGCGCCCGACGCGCTCGTCCACCCCGCGCTCCCGATCGCGACGCCGGCGCGCTCGCCCGGGCTCGTCCCGCTGCGCGTTCCCGCGCGCCGCGTTCCCGGGATTTCTTTCTGCAAACAACGGGGCCGGTCCCACCCGGGAGCTGCTGACCGATATCTGCGCTCTGCTGCCAGCTCGGGGCAGCTCCCAGCGGCGGGGCAGGAGCCGAGGGTGTTTCTGACTCACTGGAACGGGGACCCAGGCCAAGAAACACGCTGGCACCAGGCAGGTGACACCGCCAGGACGCCTTGGTGTTGGCAACTGGACAGCAGCGCTGCCATTCGAGAAGATCATTAATCCCAGCAGCGAGACGGGGCCGCGCGCGCGCCGGGCCAGGGCACGCGGAGGGGCAGCCTGACCAGTCTCATGACGTTCGGAGGAACATTCCCTGCCGTCCGCGTGGCGCTGCCGGCGGCTCCCCCGGCCGCACAGCGGGTCACGGAGCTGCTTGGGGCCGGGCGGGCAGCGTCCCCGCGACGCGCAGGCCTCCCCGCGTTCCCGCTTCCCGCCGGACCGCACGCGGCGCAGCGGGAGCCGGGCGGCCTCTCGCCGCCTCCGAAGCTCCGGAGCCCGCGGGAGGCCCCGCTTCCCGCCCGAGCGGCGCCACGGGAGAGGCTGGAGCGGCGCAGGACCCGCTCCGGGGGCTCCCGTCCCGCTCGTGTCCCCAGACCCCACCACAGGGCTGTACATGGGTGCTGCAGGCGCCGGCAGGGCCGGGCAGCCCTCCCTGCTGCTCCTCCAGCCCTGCTTTTTGCTTCCCTGCTCCGTGTCTGGAAATGCTGGAGAAGCCTCTGGAACCGGCAGCCCTTCTTTGACGGTGCCGAAGGGAGGGCAGGTGGGTGGCTCCGAGGACAGGGAAACCTGCTTTAACCCGCTGCTCCCGGAGGCTCCCGGAGCTGCGTTATCCCGAGGCGCTTGTTTTGGACAGACCCCTTGTCCTCCCGGACTTGAGGAAGCCACGTGGAAGGATCTGGTTTCGGGAGCATCAGTAATTATAGAACAGGCCTGACCGAGGGAGGAGCGCGCGGAAGAGCGGGAGCATCGGCCGGCGGGGAGCAGCGAGGGCCACGGCCCTGCCGCACACACCACGACGCGTCTCAGGCCCTCCCACGTCCCGGTGTCACCGAGCGTCACACAGTGTCACCAACCACAGGGGAAGGCAAAAGTTGGAAATGGGAGACAGGAATCCTGGCTGTTCCAGAAGAGCTGGATGGAAACACGTTTCCTAGGACCAACCTTGCCAGTCTATCACCAGGGCAGCGCGTCCGCGTCCAGCTCCAAGGCGCAAGCGCGAGCCCGGAGCCGCTCTCTGCGAGCAACGAGCCAGCAGGACAGCAGGACTTCTTGCAACGCTCCCGGTTCTGCAAAACCTGGGTAACGTCCTCCCCGTCGCAGCACCCGCGTTTTAGACCCCAAAGAAGCCTACGAGCCTGCAAGTTTTCCCAGGCGCTCTCGGACTTCGAAGAGCACGACTATTTCTGCAGCCCCTAAGGAACGCCGTGGACGCTGCACATCCAGCTCTGATCCCAGGACACGGCTCACACGGAGGGATTACGCCCAGGCACAAGTCCGGATGATTCAGCAGGGCCTGGGAACGCACTGGAACTGCTGGAGCAAATCCCCGCGTTCACTCCAGCTCCACCTCAACCACAGAGCCCAGCAGAGCAAACCCACGGCTGCATCCGGCTCCTTATAGGAGACTCACGGGAGCATTAAAATAACTCTGTTACCCAAACAAGTTCCACATCCTCTTAGGGAACTGGAGAACGATGTTTCCTTACTATGTTTGGCCACGTGCATACAGGAAAAGCTGACTGGAAGAGCCGTTTCCCCATGATTTCAACGGGGATACAAACAGTGACTCTCTTGGCATGATCCTGCCAGCGAGAGAATCTCAGGGAGCTCCTGACCGCTTGGATTCCTGCCTCTGGAATCCAAAATACCCGGGCAAAGCACTGGCACCGCTCACAACCCCCTCACGTGTCCGGGCCTACAGAAAGAGAAGCAGAGGTGCAAAGGAGTCGGTGACACGATGAAGGTCCAGCAGCTCCAGTGAAATCCATACGGTCAACTTAAAAGGGAAAATTGGACCTGGGCATTTTCAGAAATATTCCAGATTTGCATTAAGATGAAATCGAGACTCCTATTGGAAAAAAAAATCTATATATCTGAAAAAGCGGGCAGAATAAGGATTTGAACTTAGGTTTCCAACACTGAGGTGACCACAGGGATCACTGGTTATTTTGGATGTGCCTCACCTGACCCTCTGGGACCTGACAGTTTTTCCCGGTGGGAACCTCAGCACCTCCAGCTCTTTTCAGAATAAAGGTTGTCTTAACAGGCCACCAAACAACAGTCCCTCTCAGCTCCAGCAGGAAGCTGCACGTGCCCTTTTAACCCACCGCGGCCGCTTCCGTCTCCATCCCGCATCTCCACGGTGGGGCCCAACCTGCACGTTGTCGTTTTCGCTGTGTAGAATTCCAGGGTTTCTCTCCAAACCAGGGACACCATGGACCCCGCGCCTCCGAGCGGGACGGCTGCAGGGGCACCCCGGGCACCGCCGCACACGCTGCAGGAAGCGCCCCAATATGTACCTGCATTTCGGAGCCCTCCAGAGAGCCAGGTTGGAAAATCTGACCCAAATGACCTCAGACTATTCAAGAAGCATCAAGATCTGAAAGGAGAGAGGGTTTTCCAGATACTATCATTACAGCTGGGAAGTTAAGAGCGTTTGAAAAAGTTATACTGACACTATGCTGTGTCGTGAAACATTCTGCTCTGCATCCCTCCTACAATTGAGCAGGACTCCACCAAATGACATCTAAAAATCATTTATTTTGGGGAAGAGGCATTTTGCAATCCCCTTGACCAAAAGGCTTCACGAGGGCTCCATTCTACCCCGAATGCTGCTTTAACAAAGCTTGCAAAGCACTCTGCTAATGCAAGTGCATTTCATGCTATAGAATAGAAAAAAAGAATTCTTCTACAGGAAAATCCTGCTAATACTCACTATGAAAGCTGCTTTTGCTTGTTCCTCAGAGCTGGAGAGGACACCACAACTATAACCAGTAGCACGTGCCTGAACGATGATGCTGTTTGAAGAGCAGGTTGCTCTGCAGCCCCTGCAAGGAGCCAGCTTGGCACATCTGTGGCCACCAGCCACTGCAGCTGCTCCTGTTACGGAGCAGGGGCACCAGGAGAAACCACTCACTAAAGAAACCCCTCGAGAACTTCCTAGGAACGGAGCAGGGCAGGGATGCTGGCAGCAGTCGACCTTGCAGCCCTGCAGCATCGCTGCACTCGACCGAAACGGCACACGAGGCCCCGCTGCACAAGGGAAGCCAAGAAGCAGTTGTCATGTTTGTCCCTCTAAGAGCACCTGTGGGTTTTCAGTCCGTAATTCAAGATGGACTTGATGATACGTCCTCCAAAACACAAGACGTGCTGCACAACATTGATCTGCCAGCAGGCAACACGCTAGAGAAAAGGGGACAACAGATCAGCCTTCATAGAATCATAGAATCATAGAATGCTTAGGGTTGGAAGGGACCTCTAGAGATCATCCAGTCCAACCCCTGCATACGCAGGGACACCTAGAGCACGTGGCACAGGGCTGCGTCCAAGCGGGTTTGAAGATCTCCAGAGAAGGAGACTCCACAACCTCTCTGGGCAGCCTGTTCCAGTGCTCTGGCACCCTCACTGTTAAGAAATTTTTCCTTAAGTTCCTATGGAATTTTTGGTGCTTCAGTTTCCGGCCATTTCCTCTAGTCCTATCAGTGGCCACCACTGAAAAGAGACCATCCCCGTCCTCTGCACTCCCTCCCTTGAGGTACTTCTAGACACTGCTCAGGTCCCCTCTCAGCCTTCTCTTCTCCAGCTGAACAGGCCCAGCTCCCTCAGCCTCTCCTCATAGGGCAGATGTTCCAGGCCCCTGATCATCCTTGTGGCCCTGCGCTGGACTCTCTCCAGCAGCTCCACATCCCTCTTGTCCTGTGGAGCCCAGAACTGGACACAATACTCCAGATGCGGCCTCACCAGGGCTGAGTAGAGGATCAGCACGGGGGCTCACGACAAATCCCTTTCATTGCGCGGATCCTTGGAAGTTCTTGTCTCCAGTGCCAGCGACAGCAGAACGGCTGCACAAACTCGAGATTCCCCTTGTATACAGCAAACCACATCGCTGCTTGGCCAAGTATCTCAGACATTGCAGCAAAGGAAAATCAACCCTCTACCCGCAGCAACAGCTACACGAAGCATTAGGGTGCAGTACGACTGTCAGTGATGAATTTGAAGCATCACCCCCGAGGTTTATCGGAGGACAACGTGCTCTGAGCATATTTATCACGTCCTCCAAAACCCCGGTGCAGCTCTGTAACAACCTGGGTGGTTTTTATTGTGTTAGGCAGTTACATAATGGTAGATGATTCAGATATCGCTATCAGATCGTGTGCGCAGATCATTAGACAATTATTTACCTAAGCACGGTTCGTTATCTCAGCCGCCCTCCCCAGGCTGGAAGAAGAAGCGATTTCAGTTGTAAACTCACAGCGAAATAATCACAATTTTGGTATACTTCTAAAGGTCTGCACGGAGAAACGACGAGACTGTGATACTCAGAGCATATCCCTAAGCAGCACTGCAAAGACTATATTTAGAAGCTGAACAAAAACAAGGGATCAAATTTAATTCAGGAAATTTAAGAAAGTCTAAGTGTGCGCACAGGAGTGAAACTTGCTTTCCCCGCCCCAAATGTTTAAAAACATAAGCAGGGGAGTGTTTGCGAGTCGGCATGCACGCGGAGGGGAAGGGTTACCTCTCTGGAGCAGCTGTGCCCATCTGCCCGCTGGTAAAAGCCACCGTTTCGTCACCATGTCAGCACGGAGAGCTGCAAACCGAGGCAATCTGCAAGAGAACACGGCATGAATTCCCACTGCGGTGCTGAGGGCCAGATATTTATGCTGCTGGAGACCTGGGACGGATCCAGCTCCAGCTCTGAAATTTAAACACAAGCTCCCTCCACCGCGTGCCCAAACCATTGGTCGGGGCGGCTCCCCACACGCAATCCCGGACGCGTCCGGGAGCCTTTCCCAGTTGGCACAAACCGGGAGTCACTTCCAGGCATCCCAGAGGGGATGTCTGCACCCCCGATCCGCCTCTAAGCTGCAGATCCTCGTTACATTCCCTTTATATCAGCAGCATTTACAGGCTGACTGCGCTGGACTTCACAACAACGCGTGACACTGAGGCACGGATCATACGGAAAAGCTCTGTTACAGCCATAAGGTTATTGGTTTCACACACTTAATTCACCCTGAAGAGGCTGCAAGCAGCTTCCTGCAGCTTTAACTTCCCTCTCAGATGCCTCAAACTTCCCAGTCCAGCAGGGAATTCATTCCCGCTGCTTTCCCTGCTAACTCTGTAAATGGCATCGCACTGATTTCCAGCACGGGAGAGCGGTAAGAGAGCAGCGCCGGGGAAGGAAAACAGCTCCCGAGGGCTTGAACGAGAGGACCCGCAGAAAACACGCTCTATTTTTAGACGCAGTTATGCAGCCTAACTGGACTAACGTATTAGACAACGATGCTGCGAACGTGATGCTGCTGGAACCCGCGTCCCCTCCTTGGGCTCCCCGGGCCGGCGGGACAGCCCCGTCCCGCGGTGCCGCGCGGCCGCCGAGGCGGGAGGCAGCGGCACGAGCGGCTCCGTGTGCGGGGACCGCGCCAAGGTCACCGAGCAAGCGGGGTGGCCGGCCCGAGCACGCACGCCCCAACCCTCCATGCAACCGCGCACCCAAAGCCGCTCGTGGGGCAATCCTGGAGCTCGTCCCCGCTCCCCACGTGGAAAGGGGTTTTTCTAATGCCTCAGACAAAGCTTTTTCCATTAACTTCCCTGGCAGAGAGCAGTAATTAACTCATTGCATCTCCACCGGCAGCAAATCCCGTCCCGGGCTCCATAAGGAGCTCCCGGAGGGGAGGCGAACTTACCGGCTCCGAGCTCTCTGCCAGGACGTGTCCCCGCGCCACCGCGGCGCCCGCGGGCCGGCCAGCGCGACGCTCCGGAAAACTCCCTTATCCCGAGCGGACGCGTCGGAAATCACAGGGGAAACTCGCGCTCAGCCCGGCCGGGAGCGCGTTCGTGTCAGGAGGGAGAGGGGGCCGGGAGGAAACGCGCTCCGCGGGAGGGCGGGCGGCTCGGAGGCTGACACGGGACACGGGCGGCTTCGCGGCGGGGTCACTGGTTCAACATCCGGACGTGACCCCGGGCAGGGCCACCTGCCAGCGGGACGGGCGCCCCGGCTGCCACCCGCGGCGGGGGCCCTGCGGCCATCCAGGACTAAATACCTCAAGGAAGGGAGCGCAGAGGATGGTGCTGGTCTCTTTTCAGTGGTGGCCACTGATAGGACTAGAGGAAATGGCCGGAAACTGAAACACCAAAAATTCCATAGGAACTTAAGGAAAAATTTCTTCACAGTGAGGGTGCCAGAGCACTGGAACAGGCTGCCCAGAGAGGTTGTGGAGTCTCCTTCTCTGGAGATCTTCAAACCCGCTTGGACGCAGCCCTGTGCCACGTGCTCTAGGTGACCCTGTGTGTGCAGGGGGTTGGACTAGATGACTCTAGAGGTCCCTTTCAACCCTAAGCATTCTATGATTCTGTGATTCTATGACTTGGCTCCGCGGCGCTCCGGCTCCGCACGGCGCTGCCCTCCCGGGACGGCCGCGCTCACCGGGACGCTGCCGCACGGAGAGGTCCCCAAGGGCAGCGCGGGGAGATAAGTGACACTGGGAGGCCGCTCGAGGCACTGAAGTCGATAGATAAAATATCAACGAGAGAGCGATGCTGTAGGGGGAGCAGAAGGGGATCGTTACGCAGGGTTAATAATCTACCGCTCCACTGACAAGCTGCATCTTCAGCCCCGGGTTTCCATCCACTAAAACACACCCAGATCATCAGCGTTTCGGGCCTTAAATCACTGGTTCCTGGGGAGAGCGGTGAAACTTTCTGATCACAAGCAAAGGAGGCAGGAAACAGCATCAGAGAAGGCAGGGAAACGGCATCAAACAAGGCAGGGAAACGGCATCAAACAAGGCAGGGAAACGGCATCAAACAAGGCAGGGAAACGGCATCAAACAAGGCAGGGAGCATCATCTGAGGCAGGGGCAGCCCACACAAGCTCTTAGGAGGGCAGCAAGGACAGGAGCCCCATGAAGAGGCAAGGTCAAAGCTCACTGGGGAAAACCAGCAGCGGGGAACAACGGGATCCTTGTGGACAGTAATAACAGCTTGGAGCTGGCGAGCAAGGAAGGAGCAAATACAACAGGCTGGGAGAAGAAAATAAAGGAGGGGAGAGAGGTGGGGAAAGAAGAGTAGGTTTGAATGTCCTTCCACCTAGTTCCGTGCGCTCCTTTACCTTTCACTCAGAGTTTTACAAGCGCTTTATACACTTATTAAGCAACCCACCCAGCCAGCAGGTCAGGCGGCACCTTTGGGCGTTCGGCGCCGGCGCCAGCCCCAAGCGGCGGGATGGCGCCGGGACGCGCGGGAGCCCACCCGGGAGCGGGGCCTCGCAGGGGAGCAGCGCCCAGCGCTCCGGTCCCGCGGGGTCGGGATGCGGTGGAGCGGCAGAGCGCGGCACGGGAAGCGAGCCCGCTGCACCGGGGCACCGGAGAGCCGCACGGAGCGCCCGCGTCGCCCGCCCTCGCAGCCCGGCTCTCCTTTCCTCTGTGCCACCGGGTCCCCTTCCAAACTGCCCCCAGGGCGTCCTGCCCCTCCGCAGCAGTGTCCCGCACGCAGGGGGGACAGTCCTGTCCCACACACCTGATCGCTCAGGCTCACGGCCCTGTGTCCTCGCCCCCTTATACCCCGTGTCCCTGACCCCCATATACCCCACATCACTGAGCCCCATATGCCCCACGTCCCCGATCCCCATATACGCTGTGTCCCCAACCTCCGTATACCCCGTGTCCATCATCCCCTTATACCCCGTGTCCCTCATCCCCTTATACCCCCTGTCCCTGACCCCCATATACCCCACGTCACTGACCCCTTTATACCCCGTGCCCCCGACCCCCACACGCCTGCTCCCCATCCCACACCCCCATGGCCCTGTCCCCCCCTATACCCCCGTTCTCTGACCCCCGCACACCCACGCGCTAGCCCCACAGCCCTGCGCCCCGACCCCCACGCACCCCCTCCCCAGCCCCACATCACGTCGCTGTCCCCGGTACACGCAACCCCGCATCCCCGCGTGCCCCCCATTCCCTGCCCCACACCCCGGGGGCCCCCCAACACCCGAGACCCTCCGCCCCCCGCGGCGCCCCCCGCGGCGCCCCCGCTCTCACCTGCCGCGGCGGCCCCGGCCCCGGCCCCGGCCCGGTCCGCGCTCCCCTCGCCGCCCCCCGCCCCGCGCGTCACCGCGCCCGCCCTGACGCCACCGCACGCCCCGGCGCCCGCAGCCACAATCGCCGCCGCCGGGGCGGCCTCGCCGCGTCGCCACGGCAACGGCCCAAGCCCGCCCCGCCCCCCGCCCCGCCCCCCGCCCCGCCCCTCCCGGCGCCCCCTGGCGGCCGCCGGCTCTGACCCCGCCCGTCCCGCCGGGCGCGGCGCCTCATGGGACTTGTAGGCGCTGCCCGCGGGGCGCGCTGGGTAGTGTAGGCGCGGGGTCGCCGAGGTGGCGGGGGGGCCGCGCGCCCGCGGGACCCGGTCCCGGGAGCCCCTTCCCGCCCGGCGCGGTAAAGAGCCCCGTGCCCAGGCAGGAGACTGTGAACCGGGACGGGTGGGTGCCCGGGGCCGAGCGTGGAGCCCGGGCATCGTTCGCACAGACCCGCGGGTCAGCCTGTGCCCAATGCTGCGACCCCCGTCCCGCGGGAGCAGCCCCGCGGGAGCAGCCCCGGGACCGTGGGAGCCGAGCGGGGCCGCGCTCCCTGCCACGCTCCCGCGGGTCCTCCCGCCAGGATCCAGCCCGGCACCAGGAGGATGAGCTCAGATGCTCCTCGGACGCGCCGGGATGATGGGACAGACCCAGGCACGTCCCGACGCGCTGCTGAGCAAAGGCGGCTGCTGACGCGGTGCCGGCGGTGCCTCTGCACCTGCCTTTGCTTGCAGCCGTTAAGGGAGAGGGTTTGGCTACATAAGAAGCCGTTTCCTCCCCGCGTTAGCCCAGCTATCGCCATCCTCCCCGCCGAGGCTTTCCTGGGTCGGTGAGCTGCCTTGCCAGCGTGACCCAGGAGGCTGCAGAGGTTGCTACAAAGACCCCCCCAAGGGTCTCAACACCAGAAAACACCCCAGCATTTAGCGCAACATGGCTTGGAGGGGCTCATTCCACTGGAAAACGTGGCCGGAGCAGGGGCATCCCATGTCCACAGAGAGCAGTGGGGATGGGGCCCCGTCACCCACCACAGGGCCAGACCCCGGGGCTGTGTGGGGCCATGGGGACACGTCCTGCTCCTGCACAGTCCTCCCCAGCCCCGGGGACTGTGTCACCGCGCGGCCGGCTGTGCCAGGACGTGCCGGGACGCACCGGAGCCGTCGCCGCGCGTTGGCGCTGCCGCTCGCAGCCACCCCCGGCCACACAGAGCCGCTTTGTCCGCGCGCGGCCACACGGAGCCGCGACCAGGCACAATTAAGAGCCGTCCTGAAAGGAAGCGCTGTGAAAACTGGGTGCGCGGGCGGGGGGAGCCGAGCCCTGCCAGGCGACGCTCAAAGCCGCACGAGAAGGAAGCAGATTAGGATCTCCCTAACGAGCTGCAGAGTTAATGAGCACGAGCGGGAGTGACTGTGAGCCCAGGCGTGGTGCAGGGCTCGCTGCCAGCGCCTGCTGTCAGAGGGGACCTTGCATGAACGGGGACTCTGTGCCTAGTGCAGTGAAGAGCCCAAAGTCACGGGTGACGGCGCCTGTATTTACACAGAGGTGTTTGAAGGAAAAACTCTCACTTTTTGTGCAGGGAGCTTCGCCGGAAGACTTGGCTTTTGTTCGTGGTCTTTCAGGGAGCAAATTACCTGGAGGGGACAGGCAGGCCAATGCTACTGCAGAGAGCTGACACAGCCGCCTGCTCCGGGCTCGCACGGAGCCGATACGGCCGCTCTGGGAATCTCTTATCACCTTCTGCGGACTTGGGCCCCCATCCTGATACAGAGAGTCCTGGACACCAAGGGCAAGAACTAAACTACGTGCAGACAACCGTTACCTTCCTCTGCAAGGCCTAACTGCTGGGCGGCCTCGCGCTCCCCACGCGCCCGTGGGGGAAGGCAGTGCCAGGGCAGTTCAGGGACATTAAAGCCCACACAACCCCAGCAGGATTGGCTTTGATTTCAGCCCAAACCCACCGAGCCGGTTTGGCTAAATAACCTGTTCACCTGGGCCACAAAAGTACCCGGCATCCAAGGGGCCCTGAACTTCCTAGGGAATGTGAAGTGCAGCTCAGCACTTCCTTACCCGGGCTAGAGACATCCCCAGTGCCTGCCCCGACACAGAGGGGAATCAGCATCCATGGCCAATCCAGCAGTGTCTGTGGCCCTCTTGGTCCTCCAGGGACCAAATCAAAATCCCCTGGGGCCTCTTTCCCTGGGGGTTTCTGTTTTATTTTCAGAGGCTCTTCCCCACAGCGGGAATCAAGACCCTGGATTGCAGAGGCGGAAAGTCGGTGCCCGCAGGGCCATGGGCCTGCGAGGAAGGAGGGCTGCAGGCCGGCAGCTCTAGAAGCTTTTATTGTGCGTTGGTTTCTGCTGACATCTGCTTGATTCCAGTGACTAACAACCACCGTGAGGGAAGGCGCGTGTGTGTCGGAGCCTGCGCGGCCCCGAACGCGCACGAGGCCCTGGAAGGCACCGCCCGGCCATAAAGGCTGCCCCGGCTCCGTCCTCCCAGGCGCAACGGCCGAGGAAGCGGCACTGCCAGCAGCCACGGAGGGGAAAGAGCAGCCCTGCCATCGGCAGCTTCCTAAGGAAAGGCCCGGGGCCAAACCCAGTGTCCAGCCTGCGGGGACTCGGCTCCGGGTGTCCCCCGGGAGGCCGCGCTGCCGCCGTCCCGCAGGGGCTGAGGCTCCGACCGTCTTGGCCAGCTGGGGCTGCAGCCGCGGCTGGTGAAAATCGAAGCATCTCTGCCCAATCCCTCCAACGCAGGTGCCTCGGTGCCGGCCCGGGGGCAGGCGATGCCGCGCGGCCCTTGTCCCACGCGGAGCGGCCGCAGGGAGCGTCCCGGCTCGCGGCCCCGCGCGGGGCTAGTTGTCGGGCTGCGCCGTGCCGCCGCTCCCGGGCTCGCTGCCCTCGTCCCCCGCGGCGCTGCCTTTGTCCTCCGCTTTCTGCTTGAGTCTGAGGGAGGAATCTCTGCGCGACAGCAGCGGTTGGTAGCCAGCGAAGCCGCCGCCGCTCGCGTTCACACGCTTGTCTGGGGACAAACACAAATGGAATATTATTTTCCTAGGGTGGAAAGACGGTGTGTCCAGGAGCTTCCCGGGCGTTCTGCGTCCTTGCCAGCGCTCTGCAGGCAGGAGGGGGTGTTTGGTGGTTAGGGAGGGGAGCTGGGTGACTGCGAGCGCTGCCACAGGCACACGAGCAGTGGTGGCAGCGCGTGGCATCGAGCGAGGACAAGCAATGTCACACTGCTTGAGATTTGGAGCTGCATTTGAGACCCTCCAGCTAAGGAAATGGCACAAGGAGGAGCCTCATAACTAGAGATATTGGGGTCCATCTGAAGGACGGGTCCATCCAGCCCCCTGGGCACCCCATGGGGACGCGAATGTGGCCGGGAGCCTGGGCAGCAGCCGGGACGCGGGGAAGCCGCGGGCGCGCGGCCCTCACCTCCCGGCTCGATGGGGTGCATCAGCCGGTTCATCTGCACGTTCCAGTGCTTCACGTTGGTGCTCGCTTGTCGCAGCTTGTGCTGGGCCGCCTGCAACGGGAGCGGGGAGGGGGTGAGCCACCCCCCTGCAGCCATGGGCAGGGATGGCCCCGGGACAGGAGCACGGCAACCCGAGGCGCCTTCGGCCACCCGCTCCTCCTGCTTTTCCTGCTCAGCTGCCCCCGTCCCTGCACGCTCCTAGCGTTGCTGTTGGGGCCCTGCACAAAGACCCCAGCACCGTGACCCCAGGGCAGGACGCCCTTGTCTCCCTTCAGCTGCGGAATCGCCTTGTGCAACTGCGCACGCAGGGCACAACTCATGGAAACCGGGAGCTGCATGACGAGGGAGCACCAGCCCGGCGGCTTCCCCACGGCCGCGGGAGCGGGCGCCGCGCGCGTCCCTCAACTCAGCGCTCACGGGGCTGAGCGGGCACCACACGCGTTCCTCGGCTCAGCACAGGGCAGAGCGGGCGCCGCGCGCGTCCCTCAGCTCAGCGCAGGGCAGAGCGGGCGCCGCGCGTGTCCCTCAGCTCAGCGCAGGGCAGAGCCGGCGGTCGCAGGGGCAGAGCGGGCAGTGTGGGCACCCGACCTCCCCCGTGGAGCCGCCCGGGTGGGCGCTGAGCCAGGACACGGCTCTGCGGCTCAGCGCTCTCCCCAGCCACCCTCTGCGCTGCCCTCTCTGCGGCACTAAACCCTCCCGGCTGCACCCGGGTGTCTCTGAACGGGCTCTGTGTGGCACGAGGATGATGCCAGAGCCCCAGCACTTCCCCTGACGTGGAGGTGACTCTGGGGACAGCTGGGAAGTCCCCCGGGGGCTCCCGGCACGGATGACACTGCTCACCATGACGTCCTGGTCCACCCGCTGCCTGTTCACTCTCACTTCTTCCAGCTGCTTCTGGGCCTCCTCCAGGCACTTGTTCTTGTTCTCCATCTCCTGCTTGAGGACTTGCTTCTCCATTTGGGTTTTGATGATGTATTCCTCCTGCTCCTCCTTCAGCTTCATCAGCTGCTTCAGCTTCTCCTCTTCCTCAGCTAGCAGCCTGTTGCGAGAGCGCCAGGAACCATTACATCCTCCTCGGAGCTCGTCACCCGCTGCCCCGCTTGCAAAACACCGTGTCCCCGGCAGCGCCTGCACCGGGAGCTTCCCATGGGCTGCTGTGATGGAGCAGGGCGGAGGGCAGCCCCGCTGCGCGGATGGAGGAGGGCTCAGGACACGCAGGTCCTACCTGGCCTGCGCGTATCTCACGGCCTCCTCGTCCTGCCGCGCTTTCACCTCCTGCTGCAGGGCCTCCTGCAGCCGCCCCTGCATCTCCTCCAGCTCCGCGATGCGCTGGCGCTGCCGCTCCGCCTCGGCCTCCTTCAGCACCATCTCGGCCTGCATGGAGGCGCGGGCCTGCGGGGGGACAGCGGCCGTCATCGCGTGCGGCCACCCCTTGTCCCTGCCCTCCTGGGCGGGAGGACGGGATGGGAGCCCCTGCGGGTGCCATGGGGCATCTCCACAGAGCCTGTGAAGGTGGCTCTGGAGCGAGGAGCCGCGTCGCGCTGTCCCCAGGGTCCAGTCCCCACCTGCTCGGCCTCCCGCAGCTGGACCTCCAGCGTCCTCTGCATGTGCTCGTGCTGCTGCCGGCGCCGCTCCTCCTCCTCGTGCAGGAGCAGCTCCGCCTGCCGCTGCGCCTCCTTGAGCAGCTCCAGCTCCTGCAGCTTCCGCTCCTTCTCCTCCTGGAGCTGCTTGAGCCGCTGCGTCTCCTCCTCCTTGGCCGCCTTGCGCTGCTCCCGCTGCTCCCGCTGCTCCCGGCGCTTCTGCTTCAGGTCCTTGTGCAGGGACTTCTTGCCCTCGGCCTGCAGCCGGATGGCCGTCTGGATGGCTGCGGAGGGAAGCGGGGACGGTGGCACGGGCTGCCCACCCTCCCCGGGCCCGGCGCACGGCGGGGGGCACGGACCTAGCGTCCACTCCTGGCGCTGGCGCGTGTCGGAGGCGCTCATCTCGTACGTGCGGGACGAGGTCTTCACGCAGAACATGCACCTCTTCCCGTCCCGGTCCGGCAGCACCTGCGGGACGGCAGAGAGCGCGGGAGGAGCCCGCATGTGGCTGCAGGACTCTCCCCTGCTCAAGGACACGAAGCCACCGCAGTGCCCTGTCGTGTCCCCCCCTGTCCCACAGCGGGTTTCGTGGCACAGGAGGCGAGCGGGAGCCCCGGGCTTTACCTCCACGCAGCAGTGCTTGTCCAGGGGGATGCTGCCCTTCTTCTCCTTCCGCTCCTCGCTCATGTAGTAGGACAGGGCGCTGGGCTTCAGCGTGAACCACCGCTCTGACCAGGTCCTCCTCAGCTGGCCCTTCTTCCACAGGTAGCCCTGTGTCCAAGAGAGACGGAGGTCACCAAAGGCACTCGGAGGGGTCTCACATAATGACATGATGCCAGGAGCAAAATCCCGCTGGATAAGGGTCTGGAGTCCTGCAGGGCACCGGAGGAGGCAGAAGCGCATCTGCCTCAGCCGCAAACCTGGGAGCAGCTCCTGGCAAAGCGGCTGCGCCCCGGGGCCCGTCCCGCTCTTGCCTGCTTGAGCACGTCCTCGATGATCTCCTGGTAGACCTCCTCCACGGCCATGCTGACGGCCTCCCGCTCGAGGCCCCGCAGGACGCGCCCCGAGTTCACCACGTCCAGGAACTGCCAGACCGTGAGGCCGCCCGGGCCCGGCGGCTCCTGCGCGAGGCACTCGTCCAGCTCGCACGAGTGCAGCTCCACGTTCATGGCCGTGCAGATCTTCTTCAGCAGATACTCCACCTGCGGGCACAGGGGCTCAGCCGTGGCCAGGAGCCGCTTTGGTGGCACTGGGGAGATGGTGGCAACTTGGGGCAGGTCCCTGCGGAGGAAGGAGCTGAACCTCCTCAGGGAACCACCTTGACAAGCTGCTTTTAACAAGAGCTGCAATTGCTGCAAATAACTCGATGCCACCAAGACTTGGCTCAGGTCTGGCAGAAAGACGGGGGGGTGACTGCGGGGACCCACAGGGAAGGGTGAAGCACCTGGAGCCCCCGGCCCTGCACGGACCTTCCCCGTCCTCATGGGCTCGCTTGGGTTTTTGGGTCGAGGTCTTTCTCCTCTCGCCCAGCCCAGTAAAGCACAAAGATGATTCAGTTCGTCTCGGTCTGGGGAACAGGAAACACCTCTCCCGCGGAGCAGGAAGTGCGGTTGCCCTCGCGCATCTGCGCAGCGCTGCTTTGCTTGGGCTTTTTTGCCCTTTTCTTTTGCTTTTTTTGCTGATCTCTGCGGGAGATGGCGCAGAGGCGGGTGGCAGCTGCCAGCCCGGCTGAGCGCAGCCCCTGGCAGCGCAGCAAGGCCTGGGGGCTGCTCTGCTGCCATCCCCGCTCCCGGCTCTGCCCCTCTTCCCGGGGGCCTTCTCCTTCTCCCCCATTAAATTTGGGAAGATGCTGCCAGCACCTTAGGGTTTAGCTGCTCTGCTTAGCCCCTGGGTGAGCTGCAGGGACGTTGCACAGCAGGGAGAAGGGAGTCGATGCTCCTTGTTAGGGATCTGAGAACGGGCACATTCGTTGCACCGCTGGCAAAGAGCCCCGTGGCTGCCCTTGCCGTGGAGCCAAGGAAGGGCTCGGCGGCACCAGCCCTGCTCCCTCCTCCAAGGTGCCGCTGCCTGAGGCCCTTGGGCTTTTCCAAGGGGTCCTGGGAGCCGCCGCCAGGTCACCCCCCTTCCCCGGTACCGGTCCTGGCTGGGACCTCCTTTCCTCCCCAGCTCATGGTTTGCTTTCTCCTCCACACCCAGGACGTGTCGAAACAACCGTAGGGAAGAGGCCCAGGATAACGGGACATTCCAGCCCCAGTGCCGGCTTTCGGAGCGCTGGGAAGCTGGTAAGGGAGCTGCAAGGGAGTTGGGCAGCTGGAGAAGGTGGCTCCTACCTCATCCGGCACCATGACCAGGGGGTATTTGTCTTCAGAAAGGAAGTTGAAGAGACACCAGAGCTTGAAGGCGTCTTGGTGGGACACGACGCTGTTCCCGTTGCGGTCGGGTTTGTAATTCTTCTTGGCCGTCAGGGTCCAGCAGAGCTCGTCAAAGGTTTCTTTGACGAAAGCCCCTTCCTCCACCTGCAGCCAAGAGCCAGAGCGGAGAGCGAAGGGTGAGCTGGCTGCAAAGCTCGTGGGGGAAAACGCAGGAGAAAGGGCAAAAACTCCTACTTGGGAACCCTGCTCCTACCAGGGAGGAGCAGAGACTCCTACAGAAGGAGAGAAGGGGATTGGGGCCCCAAATCTAGGAGTTGTGGCCACCGTCCTGGCTGTGTGGTCACCGAGGCCAGTAGCCATCCCCAGTGTTGGCTGTCTAGGGCCACCAGGGATGCGGGTGACGTTGGGGACCAGCACGTCGGGCTCCATGAAACGCAGGGGAACTGCGACAGGGACCGACCGCCCCAGGCCATGCCTGGCCCCGCTTACCAGGAAAACCCACTTCCCCTTCTCGGAGAACCTCGGGATTGTAATAGCCCTGGCGAAGACAGCGCCAAGGGAGCCTTAAAGGTCATCGCCGAAAAACCCACGTGAGGAACCGCAGGGCCCGGGGCCGCTTGGCAGCAGGATGAAGATGGGGCCGGGCTGAGCGCGGCGGGTGCAGCCTCTCCAAACCGCCCTCCTTGAGCACACGGGGCTCCTGGTGGCATCTCCCGCCTGGCACCCACCGAGCTGGGCACCGAATGGGCCGGCCCGGTCCGATCCACGCGACCTCGGGAACGTGTCGGGCACGGGAAGGGTTACGGTGCCCGGCTCTGGCCCGCGGCTTTGACGTGCGCAGTGGAAGAAAATTGTCAGCCGCTTTGCAGCCCTTTTTCCTCTGCCCGCGTGCCCGGAGGAAGCGCACGCCGCAGAGCTCACTGCGTGCAACAAAGGTGCCTTTGAGCCATGGAAAAAAAGAGAGAAAAGAGAAAAACCCACCCACTCGCCAGCCCTCGGCACCCGGCAACGATGCTGCTGCTGCCCCAGGGTTGCCTCTCGGATTTGCACAGGGATGAGGAGGAAAAACAAGGGGCTGGGATGGGCTGCGGGGTCTTCTCTGCTGGGCAATTCCCAGCGTTGGGAAATGCTGTCGCGGATGCGCTCCAAGCAGAGCCCAGATGCCGCAGTCAGGCTGCTTTGCCCTTGCCGAGTCCGGCCTCCAGCTGAGCATTTCCCCGCTTTCTGAGCCCCGTGGTCGCCCCAGGGCATGGGATCACCAGCAGTGCGGGTGCAGGGGCACCGGGACTCACCTTATCCAGGATGTACTTGTTGAGATAGGGCATGTAGCCCTGGCTGGACACGGGCCCATCGTCGTCATCCCGAAAATGCTCCTCCAGCGCCACGGGGTCGTGGGGGATGCGCAGCACCGTGTACAGGTTGTGGGACAGCACCTGGCGGAGCCGCACGGGGGGATGTCGTTAAGGGACTGGTGCAAACGTTCCAGAGCAGTTGGGACGCGCCGGGATGTAGCAAAGACCACGGGCCGTTCCGGACAAAAGCAGCCCCCAAAGCAGCCCCCACCCGCCCGGGCAGGTTTTCACCCGCTTCTGGGCCCTCGGGGCTGACGGTGCCAGCGCGACGCACCCGGCGCCCCGGGGACGGACCTGGACTACAACTCCCATGATGCACAGGGCGGAGCAGCCCGTCTGCCTGCCCGGGAGCCGGCGCGGTGCTTCATGGGAGATGTAGTCCGGCCTCTTGCTCCCCTCTTGGCTCGAGCCGTTGCCTGCCCTGAGGTTGTGACTTTTTTTGCATCCCAGATTTTTGCCATTTTTGCTGCAGTCACCCCCAGCAAGAGCGGTTTGTGGCTCAGCATTTCCAGCAGTGGTGGCAGCACGCTGGGGCCGTCCCGAGACCCCCTGCTCCCATTCCAGGACTGTTCCCAGCTCTGACCCTTCCCTCTGGCCACCCCAAAGCCCTGAGCGGGACGAGGTGCCCAAAGAGCTCCCGGCCCCAGGCCCGGCCTGCGCCCCCCCGGGCAGAGGAGCACCCAGGTCTCAGCTCCCAGCACGTAACCACGAGCCCGTCCTTCCTTCCTGTGCCACTGCTCCCCTACGTGCGCGCAGACGTAGTGGACACTTGCACATACGCACACGTACACAGAGCTAAACGGAACCCAGGCCCACGTGCCACCATGAAACCGAGCTTTGAAAAGCTCCCAAATTTACTTCTGTGACCAGCAAAGGGCTCAGAGCCACCGAGCAGCCCCACGGCTCTCTTGGAAATAGCCAGCGAGCGGCCGGTGGGGCCGAGCGCGCCGTGGTTGCGTCGGGGCGCGCGCTGGGCCCTGCGGCAGCTCTCCCACTCTCCTCCTTGTAGCAACACGTCTGGTAGCTGCTTTAATTCCTCCCTTGCTCATGCTAACAGCCTGCAAACCCTGAATTTCTCCTGTGTTTCCAACCCAGTGCATGCAGGAGGCCTGAAAGCCTCTCCCCGGCTCTGAGCAGCTATTCCCACTTCAATGCCAAAAGCGTGGGAAGAAAGCCAGGGGCAAAACTCTGGAATTTCAGCTCCGAAACGTCACTCCGCAAAAAAACATGGCTGGGGAGAGCGTCTCCATGCGCACGAGGTGGGTCCGCAGCCCCCTTCCCTCCTGCGCCCGCTCTCGAGGAACCTGCAGCTACGACGAGGGTCTCAGATCGCGCACGGGAAGCGCCGCCCGCGCAACCCGCGGCCTCGACGCGCGATCGCACATTGCGGCCAGCAGCAAACGTGGGCCCGGGGTTAGGACCGTGCCCCTGTCCCCGGGACGTGGAGGGAGAGCAGGAGAGCCCGGCAGCTGGGAATTACCAAGGGAATTAGGCTCTGGCCTCTGGTTTAGCGATTTGCTCTAATTCCTTCAGCTATTTCTCCCGGTTTCAGTAAAAGCAGCTCTTTGCTAATGGGTCGTAGCAACAAGAACGCCAATTTTATCAGGAATAAAACAAAGCCACAACATTTTCAAAGGGGAAAAGTAACTATGGTAAAAGCAGAGGGGAATCCCGTCGGATTCAACAAGACCCAGATGAAAGGCTTAAAAAGCCACGAAGGGTTTGAAGAAGTGCTGAGTGCGGGATCCCCCTGCCAGATTCCAAAGGGGAGGGAAAAGCAGCAATCAGAGTCTTTTAAAAAGCGAGATGTTATTTCTGGCCCGACCGCCGCCGAGTTTTATTTTTGCGAGCGGTCTTCCTCTACCTACCACCCTGCCGCGCGAGCAGGAAGGAGGGACGCGGGCGCCCCGACAAGCAAGAAAATACGAGCGAGATAAGGCTGCTGCTTGGGCATAAGGACGTAAAAGCACTTCAGAAAACTCACTTTCTCCCCAAGGATTTGCACCGATGAGCTGCATTTGAGCATGAACTCCCTGCTGCTTCCCCCTTCCCCTTTTTATTTAAGGCAGGTGAATCAGAGGCAGAACTAAACAGACCCAAAAAGCGCTCTTAGTGCGTGTGTGCCGGGGACGGCAGGCGCCGGCTCTGCTTCGTTTGAGTGATCCCTCTGGGAAGGCCGGGAGCGGCGAAGCAGCCGCGGGAGCCGCTCGGGAGCGCCGCGAGGCCGGGCCGCCCGCGCTACTCACTTTGAGCTGCGACTTGGACACCTTGCCGCTCTTCTCCACGTCCAGGGCGGTGAACGCGTACCAGATGGATTTGAGGAGCTCCGCGCGCAGCTCCATGGCTCCGGCGCCGAGAGGCGGCTCTGTCAAACGCCGCGAATCCGGTTTCAGGAAACGGAGCGGCCGGGCAGCCCGCGGCAGCCGGGGCTCGCGCGGGGCAGGAGCGCCATCTGCTTGGACCCGCCGCGGAGGGACCCGGCACCCGCGGCGGATCCCGGGGCCGAGGGAAGGCGCGAGAGGCTCTTCTGGGCTCGCTTGGAAAAGGACAGCGTGAATCCAGGCACGAACCAGGCAGGGGCTCCCAATCCCTCGCAGGCTCCGCCTGGAGAGCAAACCTTTCCTGGCACTTGCTCTGCAGAGAGAAACCCGCTCCCGATACGAAGCGGCCGCTTCCTCTTCTGCGATTTTCTGCATCGACCCTCCGTGGGGATAGAGGGGTAAATACCCGGCCCCCGGAGCCGGCGCTGCCCTGCTCGCGCTCGCTGCAGCCACAGAAGGGCCAGAGCTCAAAAGGAAGGGCAGAAGAGCCAACGTTACAGCTGGGGGCATGAAGCAGCAACCTGGGGCTCCTGCCTCAGCAAACCAAGAGGATTTGGGATTGTTTTTAATTTGCTCCTTCACTTTGCGTGACCTCTGCCTCTGCAAAACAGTCCCCTGCCCCCAAGATTGATGGAGAGAGGTGTTTTTTTTTTCTTCTTCTTCTTTCTTTAGAGATCTCTTGTTTTTATTTCAGCTCAATCTTTACATCCACGTTAGCATTTCCCCCTGTTCCACAGCACTGAGGCCACCAAGGATATGGGGGTGAAGGGACAGAATTGCTGCTGGACCCCAGCGCACGCGGGGCCGGCCGGGCGCTCGCAGTGTGGGAGCTGGGGAAAATCTGGGAGCCGGGGAAAATCCGGGAGCCCAGGAAAATCCAGGAGCCTGCAGCTGCTGCTGCCCTTTTTGAAGTTTTATCACTTCTGTGCACAAGCTGCCCACGTGCCCCTTGCAAACAGCTCCCCAAAAGGGACTTGGCACTCGGTGACTGCCGCCAGCGCTGCCGGGCCGACCCTGGGAGGTCGCGGAAGCCTCAGCCACGACGGAGCAAGCGACGACACATCCTGCCCTGGCAGGAGTCACCTCCAAGGCGAGGAGCAGGGAAACCGCTGCTCTGAGGCCCGGAACGCAGAGGGGAGCAGCCGTGGTCCCTGCGACGGGGAGAAGGGCCGTCCCGGGAGCAGCCGTGGTCCCTGTGACGGGGAGAAGGGCCGTCCCTCGGGTCGGGCTGCGCGTGCTCCCGCGCGACGCGGGCGGCTGCGGTCCGACTCCTTCCCGCACGGCTCCTGCTCCCCACGGATCCCCGCACCGGGTGGAAAACAGGCTGGGGGCTCCGCACGGTCTCGGAGGCCGCTCTCACCGCAGCGGGCACGATGGGCTCGTGCCGCGTCACCGCGGCTGCCTCCGGGCTCTGCTGCTCTTCAGCTACAGGGGGAAACACGGAGGCCACCCCGGGTGGCTCCAGGGCAGCCCCAGCGGGACAGAGGTGCCCTAGGAGCCCTCCCCAAGCTCCCTGCTCCACAGTCTTATCCCTACGTGGCCCTGCTCTTCTCAAGGCACAGGACATCTGGGAATTAAGGAGAAATATCCCAGGACAGAGCAATTAGTGCAAAGGAGGAGATAGGTGCTGAAGGCAGGGGGTGGCTGGGGATCCCGAGAGGGGACGGAGGGGAGCGAGGCCTGGGGTGCTGCTCGGTACCTGCCCCGCGATGCGGGGACCGGTGGCAGCAGCCACCAGTGCCACCTGCTGATGACAGGGGGAGGTGACAGCCGATTCCTCAGGCACAGCTGCCCCTGAAGCAACTACTGCAACCTGCGAAGAGTTAAAATGAAAATAATCAGGTTGTAAAAGAAAATGCAGACTCCCTTTGGGCAGCAGCTTTCTGTGCACGGGAGAGGGGAGGCCCTCGTGTGCCACGGTGCGTGGCGATGCAACGGCTCCATCTCCAAAGCTTCGTTTCCATGCCAAAGCTGGGCTTGCTTCTTGCTGCATCACTCTGCTGCGTGCATTCAACAGGTAACCGCACGTTCCCTGCGCAAGGAACGGGACCGCTGGCGAGTTGGGGGGACGGTTTCAGCAAATCCAGTTTTGCAGGTTAATCCAAGACACTCGTGGATGTGGTGGGTCCCCCGAGCCGCCACCCCTGGCAGCCTGCGGGGCGCAGGCCATGGTGCCGTCGCCCGCAGCCCCGGGCCCTCTGTCCCGCTGGGCCCTTCGCTCCTCAGACGGGGCGTTTGCTCCGTTCGGGGTGCTCCAAGAGCACCACGGGAGCCCGGGCGAGGGGCCTAGGGTTTAAGCCTTGAACAAGAGGAAAAATTGCAGATCACATTTCTCCCACGTATCCCGGGTTTTGCATACTAAGAAAGGCTCGAAGGGTAAACTGCTTTGGAGACCATGGCCTGGGCGAAAGATGTGCCCCTTGCCCTGCCGCTGGCACGATTTTTAACGGGTTTTTAACGCGGCTGAGGCTAACGATTCTCTCTGCAGACAAGTGGAGAAGAAAGTGTATCCAAAAAGCGCGTTTACTCGTTTTATTCCCAGAAACTTGCCCGTAGCCCCGGGCTGCGCTCGCTGCCTCACGACACGGCGGCGCTGGGCCCCGGGGGCCGGCGGGCACCGAGGGCAGCGACCGGGCTCCGCGGGGCGCCCGGGGGATCGAACCGGGGGGACCGGACGGGGCGGAGCGGCAGCCCCGGCGCCTCGGCCGCCGCGGCCCCGCGCCCGCCACCCCGGAACCTGCATAGCGGCCGCGCGGCCCGGGGCGCTCCGGCCGCCGCCCCTCTCGTATCCAGGTTCCGGGGCTCCCGAGGCCCCGCCCCACGGGCGCGCAGGCTGCTCCTGTGCAGGCGGCGGAGCGACCCTCCGCGCATGCGCCTGGCGAGCAATGAGGCCGCCAGACTGAGCTTGCCCTCACAAGCCTTGCCCTTACCCCGCTCGAGGAAAGCGCACGGAGCGGTGTCTGCGAGACGGCTTCGCGCTTGGGTTAGAATGGCGCCTGCTTGCAGAAAAGTGGCACACGGTGCCACATCGCCATCACCTCCATAAGTCTTTCAAGGTTGCCCCCGATGGAGAGGTCCGCGCCACACCAACATGGCGCTACCGCCAGTCCTTTCCACGCTCCGCCACACCCAGCATGGCGCCAACATCTCGCGAGATACCCGTGGCTATTTATAGCTCGCGCGGCCCTTCCCGCCCCTTTCGGCCTCGGCTGAGCCGCCGCCATGAGGTGGGTGCGCGGCCGCGCGGCGCCATCCGCCGCCATCCGCCGCCCTCCGCGCCCATCGGCGGGGCCCGGCCGCGGGGGCAGCCGCTGCGGGGCCTTGTTCCCCCGCGCTGGCGGCAGATGGGCCGGGGAAGCCGTGAGGTGGCGCTTCCGCCACCCGCGGCGCCTGAGCCCGCCTTGTCTTTGCGCCCCGCAGCAGCAAAGTGTCCCGCGACACCCTGTACGAGGCGGTCAAGGAGGTGCTGCAAGGGAGCAAGACCAAGCGGCGCAAGTAAGAGCCCTGCGGAGGGTCCCGGCGCCTCGAGCGGCCCCTCGGCCCGGCTCGCGCGCCCAGCCCGGCCGGGGCCTCGCGCGAGCGGCTCTCCTCTCCCCTCAGGTTTGTGGAGACCGTGGAGCTGCAGATCAGCCTGAAGAACTACGACCCGCAGAAAGACAAGCGCTTCTCCGGCACCGTCAGGTTGGCCCTCCGCTAGGTGCACCCGGCCGGGGCGCAGCGCATCCCCATGGCGGGCGCGGCGCTGAGCACGGGTAGTTCGGAGCGCGCGGGCGCCTCCGGACGGACCCCTACCCTGGGTCTTAAAACATGAGGGGAGGTGTGGGGCGGCCGCAGGGCCAACCCCGCCGGCCTGCTGGGGAGGCAGGTTGGAGCTGCAGGAGGATGGCCAGGCTCTGCGGTAAGGCGGCTCTGCGACGGCTCCCGTCGACCGCGCGGCGCCGGCAGCCGGCAGTAACCGGCGTCTTCTCCCCTTCCGCAGGCTGAAGTCGACTCCGCGGCCCAAGTTCTCGGTGTGCCTGCTGGGCGACCAGCAGCACTGCGATGAGGCCAAAGCGGTTGACATTCCTCACATGGACATAGAGGCTCTGAAGAAGCTCAACAAGAACAAGAAGCTAGTGAAGAAGCTGGGTGAGTGGAGTGGGTTCCTGGAGTATGAACGCTGGTGGCTTGAGAAAAAGGACTGAGTATTCAGCACAGTTGTTTCCCATATTCAAGTTTCCACATTATGGTTAACTGCAAGAAAAAACCATCCAAAATTTGGTCTTAAGTTTATCAGAATCTGCATAGAAAGTGCTCAGAGAACAGCCTCTGACAGAGCTGTCAGCTCAACACTAAAGGGAGTCAGGAAATCCTGATTGCCCTTTCCAGGAATGAGGGGTAAAGGAAAATTTCTCTTTTTTGTTCAAAGTTTCACCTGTGGGATATGCTATTAATCCTGCCCAAAGTGAGAGAGTGCAGTAAAAGCCAGGTAGAAGTAGAAGCAAAAATTCATTGTGACTCAGTTGTGCAGAACTTAAACCAAATGGAATTTGCTTATTTGCACTTGGTAACAGAAAAAAAAAAGTCATTTCTGTCCTGCAAATTCAGCCTCTTGCAGACAAGGAGAGCTTCCCACTGAATTGGGATTAATTATGGAGTTGTAAGAGATGAAGTACGTCAATATAACGGGGTTGCCTGTGTGCACATGCACAGAATAGGCCAAAAGGCTCCTGGTGGATTTAAGGATTGAGCTTTAACTGTAGCTCAGCAAATTATTAAAGAGAAATCAAGGACTTTCAGTAAGTGCTTGGGATTCAGGAAACATTAAAGAGCAATAAAGGGCGTGCAGTAAGCGCGTGGGACGGCCGGCAGAGGTGCCTGGTGTGACAGTGAGTTCCAAGACGTGTTAAGGTGCGTGGGGGAGAGCAGCAGAGTTTGGTTTGAGCCGAGAGCTGCAGCTCGGTGCAGGGCCTGAGCGCTCCCTGAGCCGCGTTCGCTGTCCCCTTGCAGCCAAGAAGTACGACGCCTTCCTGGCCTCGGAGTCCCTCATCAAGCAGATCCCTCGCATCCTGGGCCCGGGTCTGAACAAGGCGGGGAAGTTCCCTTCTCTCCTCACGCACAACGAGAACCTGGTGGCCAAGGTTGATGAGGTCAAATCCACCATCAAGTTTCAGATGAAGAAGGTAAAAGAACACAGGGCTTTGGCTTCCAGAGCCCCGTTCCCCTTTCGCTGCAGTGGCAGAGGGTCTCTTCCATGTGGCTGCATTCTCTGGTCTGAACTATAGGTGTCCCTGTAGGTTCTTCAAAAAACGGGGATAAGTCCCTGGTCTCTTCTGTGCCGCAACGGGACACAGTAACCAGCGTTCAGCTGCTGGTTGGAAAAGAGAAATAATTTATCAGTAGCTGAAAGATCTTGGAGCAAGTAATGAGTGTGTCGGGATGTCCCCGTGCTGAGCACAATGGCTCATAATTGGCACTTGTCGCAGTGCGCGGGTGACACTTGCAGGGTGGGCCATGGCGTTGTGCACACAGCAGCACTTGGGCAGATCAGGGTTTGGGACTCGTCCCTGCGGTGACGTCCGCAGCGGCTCTGGAAGTGGCTGCCCTCGCTGGGGGGGACGTCAGAGCCGACTGCCTGAAACCAAAGTAACCCGTGTGGGTGTCTGGCTCGCGGTTGTTGTCCAGCGTTAACAGCTGATCACAGTTGTTTAACAGCTCTGCTGGCCGAGGCAGTTTGCAGTCGCTGCAGCGGTTTACGCAGCAGCTGGTGAGGGGCTGGCGCTGCCCTTCCACCCCGTGAATCCTCGGTGCTCTGCGGGCGACGCGCGGCTCCGTCCGGCAGCCGCGTGGCCCCTGCCCTGTGCCCAGAGGGAAGGGGCTGGTGCCAAAGCGAGCGGAGCTGGCGCTGCTCTTAGCAGTGTGGAGCTGCTGGTTTGCAATGAGCTGGTTAGTGCTCTGCAGGGCGCGTGCCAGGGCTGCCTCATGAGTGGGACACGGGAGCGGAGTGAAACCAGAGCTCTGTTCCGCGGGTTTACCCATCCCTCCTGCAGCTCCGTTCTCTTGGCTGGAAGCAGCGACGCTTCCTGCCTTCAGGTCCCCTCCGTACGCGGGGGAAGCGGGACCTGCGCGAGCTGCTGCTCGGGGATTGCGTCCGGATGCTCCCGCGCGATCGTGGGGGCCACGTGGGAGCGCTCTGGAAACGCGGATCCGCTGAGAAGGCGCGTGAGGCTGACAGAGCAGGAGGTTGTGATCTGGAATGGGCTCCTAGTAGGAGAGCTGTGACATTTAAAAAGTTCAATGGTACCAGCTCTTAATGGGGATTCAAAGCTGCAAGGGTTGTATTTCTTAAGTTTTAGGGGTTTTAGTCCAAAGAGAAGTTCCACAGTGCTGACCTTGCACACTGAGCGCCCGGGTACCTGTGCACAGTGGTTTGCCTTCAGCTCAGTCGTGCATCTGCTGCCCCGGTCTCGTCGGTCGCTTGGCTTTGCGTCCCCTGCAGCCCCTCTGCCCGTGAGTGACACTGGTGTCCTTGTCCCCAGGTGCTCTGCCTGGCCGTGGCCGTGGGCCACGTGAAGATGACCGAGGATGAGCTCGTCTACAACATCCACTTGGCCATCAACTTCCTGGTGTCCCTGCTGAAGAAGAACTGGCAGAACGTGCGTGCGCTCTACATCAAGAGCACCATGGGGAAGCCCCAGCGCCTGTATTAACCGGGCGACAATAAACTTTTAGGCTACCTACAGCCGTGCGTCCGCTTGTGCTTCCCGCGGGCTGCCGGGGAAGGGAGGGCCGCTCCAGAGCCCCGCGGTTCCGTACAGCAGGAAAGACCTCGAGTGTTGAGGGGATGGAGGGACAAGCGTGGCTGAAACTCCAGGCTTGATCGGAATTGGCTTTTTTTGAGTGGCCGGTTCCTTTGGGGTGACTCCCTGCCCAGCTGGGCCCCGTCACCACGAGGGAGGCTGAGGAGCCCTGTGCGGCCACGGGGGTTTGGGAGGAGGCAGAAGGGCCGTGACGTTCACAAAAGTGGGGGACGGGGATGACAGCTGGTGCAGGGATACGGGGATGAGGGTGGAAGGAGGGCGCAGGGAGCTGAGCAGGGGCTTCATAACGTTCTCATCAGGCACAGCTCAATCCCCGCTTGTTTTGGGGTTAAAAATGAGTTTTGTAGCATCCTGTAAATGTGGAAAAAACCACACCATGCAATGCCTGGTGAGCTCACGAAAGGCCATAGGGTTCAAGCTCCTGCGAGACCTGCGCCCTTGCAAGACGCTGGCCCCGGCCTCTGAGGGGATAAACAACGAAAGCAGCTGTGGATCCCGCTGTTAGGAACCTTAAACGTAAGTGCCAGAGCCAGTTTCTGAAAGATCAACACAACACCAAGAAATTCCATTTAATAATTAAAAAAAGACAATACAAAATGCAAACATTTCTTTTTACAAAGTTCAGATACATTTTTTTTTAATCAAGTGCAAATAACTCCATGAACTACATCTTTCCCATTACTTGAATCGTTTTGCCGAAGATGGTAAGTGGTGGCCCGCTGCAAAAGGCAGATATAAATATTCCAACATGAAAAAAGCAGCAACCCTCAGTTCTGTTTACTACGCTGAAACAATTCAATACATCAGAGAGGTGCCTGGTGCTGCTTTCAGCCTTTCAAACCTTTTCCAAGTCTAGCGGGGCGGGAATGAAGAAGGATTTAATTGCAGTGGCTCTTTCCAAAGGCCCCATGACTTATTTTTTTATTATTTTCTTTGAGACTGGCAGTGAAAGGAGGGAAAAGGCTGTTCCCAGATGGGGCTGTTTGTACCAGGCGGCTGGAGGGAGGTTTTGCTGCCTCCCGACCGCAGGCGATGGGAGCCCTGGACAACCGCAGGGATCCGAGCGCTCGCGTCGAGCAGCAGCTCCCTGTGGCTGTAACCGCTCCTGCACCTCCAGCTGCGAAAAGGAGGCCGCGTGGCTGCAAAAAGCATTTTCGGGAACAGAGCTTGTAGGAAAGAGCCCTTGAATGGCACAGCTAGAGGACAAGCCGCCCGCAGTGACACCCGGTGCCACCGCGCTGGCGCACGGCCGAGCTGCGCGGGGCCCGGCAGCAGCGGGAGCGCCGATATCAACCGGGAAGAACGGAGAAACGGCTCCCCGTGCGCGGAGCGCGTCGCGCCGGGGCCGCCGCCGCGTGCAGCCGCGTTACTCACTGCTGCTCCGTTGTTTCTGACTACGAAGGAGCCTCTCAGCACTCGCTGCTCTGCTGCAGCTGCCCCAGAGCAATCAAAGTCCCTCCCCGATCCCTGCAGCAGCTTTTGTGCATCAAAGCAGCTGCTTCCAGACCAACCGAGCGACAAACATCTCGGCCCCCGGATTTCAAAAACTTCCAAGCGGGCCTGGAGCCGGGCGCAGGAGGGGGAAATCCGCGGCTGCTCCGACTCAGCGCAGACTTTTCCAGCGAACGCGTCTTGGGGATGACCCTGAGCTCCGTCCTGCCCGCGCGGATCCAGCCCGAGCTCCGAGCAGAGCCCGGCGGCAGCGCGGGCAGCTGGAGGAGGGAAAACGCGGCCGAGGGGCTGCCCCGTGTCAGCAAGGAGCGACCTGGGGCCCCAAAAGAGCGGGATGCTGGGGGGAATGGGCAGAGCAATAAATAATCATTCGTTACGGGCTCCCGAGGGCTGCGCTCGTCCCAGATGTGCGCAAAGGACAGCCAGAGCCGAGCGGGGACAGGGATGGAAAGGAGGGAGGGAGGGGAACCGCAAGCAGAAAAGCTCTAGACGAGTCGACCACATTTACTCCTGGCAGCTCCAGGTCTTTTAGAGGATCAAGATGGGGACGAAGTCGCAAACGCCGCGAGGGAAGATGACGGCCAAGAGCCGATGGGAGGGCTGGAAAGGGAGGTGAGGCCTGGGGAGCCCGAGGAGGAGGAGCAGTGGGATGAAGGCAGCGGCTTTGGGCCCTGTCCCCAGGTGCCCTGTGTGGCCGTGGCTGTCGGCCAGGGGACGATGCCGGGGGACAAGCCCGTCTGCAGCGCTCGCCCACCCGCCGTCCCCAGCGGGCGCTCGGCTCCCGTCCGCAGCGCTCGGGAAAGGCAGGCGGGAACGAAAGGGAAGCGGGCAGGGCGGCGGGAGCCCCGCTGGGCGCCGGGGGCCGAGGTGCCATAGCCAGGAAAATCCGGGATTTCCAGGGTCCCGGCTGCAGCGGCGGGAGCCGGGTAGTGGCCGGGGGCCTCTTCGGCCGCGGTCGTGGCCGGCTGCCCGGAGCAGCTCCCGGCTCCTTCCTGTGCCGGCCCCGGCGCTGGGATTTCTGCCGCGGCACCGCGCTCGGTCTCACTGGATCTTCCGCTTCTCGGGGACGGACGCGGTCGGTTTTCCAACACGTTATTAAAAACCCAGGTTGCATGAAGCAGGAAACAGGGCTGCATTCGGCTGGGGGCTCTTCCCAAACCCGGGCTGTACCTCGCAGCTGGGGTCAAAAGCGCCCGCCCGGGGCGACGGGCGCAAAACCGCGTGGCCCGGAGCGGCTCCCCTTTGTCTTCCACCTAAAGGATGTTTCACCAGGGACAAACATCAGCAGAAAAGATTCCAAGGTCTGAAAACACCATCACGCTGGTCACCGTCGATCCAGAATTTTTGGTTTGGTGGGTTTTTTTTGTTACAAACACACATTCTCATTTCTCAGGCAGGTATAAATATTGTAGTTTCTAGTAGAAAAAAACTTCCCTCTAAATAATATAAAGAAGACTCAAATGATTGCACTTAATACATATGAAAAAGGTAGAAAGGAGAATATCCTAGTGCACAAACATTTACTCCTGCTCTTCTCAAAGCTTGCTTTCCTGTCAACGAGTTACTCTTTGGCAGAGCTTGTAAGAAAGTCTTAGTTTTTTTGGCACACGTGTTTGTGAGGGGACAAAAATGAGCCCGGCTGAAAGTCTCTCTCGCTCATTCCATTTTTTCTCCCGTGTAGCCAGACATTGTTCTCCGAGAACGTGGCTTGGCCGCGCTCGCTCCCGACGCCGAGCGCCAGCCCGGCTCTCCGGAGGGACGGCCACCAGAGCCACCGCCGCAACCGCCACTTGGTTGCTGTCGTGCATTCTGTCCTTTATCTCTTTTTTAAAAAATATCCTTTGTCTTCTTTATTTTCCTTTTCTTTTTGACAAAGTATGCGTTTTATTTGCCCCATCTCTGCAGAGCTGCGTCGCTGCTGGAGCCCCGCGGGCTACGCGGAGGCGGCGGCACCTTCTGGTGCCAGGACGTCCCTCGCCCGCCGCCGAGGAGCAGCTGCCGCCGCTGCCAGCCCCGTTTGCAGGAAGACACACGAGCCCCGGCCGCGTCCCATGGGGACGGGTGGCTGTGGATGTGCTGCTGGCATCTAGGAACGGAGACAGATGTGGTGCGGACGCGTGGAGGAAATGGCAGATAATGCAGAGGCCAACAAAAAGGCTGGGCTGGCACCCGGCGCAAGCGGCTGCGCTTTGCTTTGCGAAAATGACGAAGCTGCTTCCCAAGAGAGGACGGGATTCCCTGGAGCAGCGGCTGTCCCCGCGCTGGACGCTCGGCCCGTGGAGGCCGGTGCGTCTCCGGCCCCGGAGCAGACACGGCTCTGCCGAGGCAGGGCCGGAGCGGGCGGAGGAGAAATCGTGTTGAGGCATCTGCGGAGCGAGACTTGGCGATCCTGTTGGTTTCCAAAGCCGAGGAGGAGGAAAGAGAAAAAATGAAATAAGTAGGAAAGGAGAAGAAAGTTTCCTTGGACGGAGGGTGGCCCGGGAGGCGGCGGGGTGCAGGGGGCTATTTGTAAGGCCTGAGGAAGCTGGAGACTTTGGAGCGGAGGAGTTTGATGAAGGAGCGCGGCAGCATCTCCTTGTGTTTCTCCGTGTACTTGAAGTAGTTCTGGGGGTGCGCCAGCACGTCGAAGAACGCTTTGATGAGCTTCTTGTCCTGCAGGGCACCAGAGCAGAATGGTCACTGTGAGCAGCAGCGCGCTCCACGGACGGGCCTTCCCTCAGCACCCAAAACCAGCTGCCCCAATCTCCCCTGCTCCCATTCCAGTTGTCACAGCAGATGGTCCCAAACCCCCGCAATGAATCCATGCAAGATCCCTGGGACAAGCCCAGAGCGAAGCTGGCAGTGGGATGGGGATCCTG
This sequence comes from Tinamus guttatus, assembly GCF_059628265.1. Taxonomy (NCBI): domain Eukaryota; kingdom Metazoa; phylum Chordata; class Aves; order Tinamiformes; family Tinamidae; genus Tinamus; species Tinamus guttatus. The sequence goes on along the minus strand of NW_028289097.1, from coordinate 2,112,873 downwards.
GACCGTGCAAAGACCCAAAGATCCTCAGCCAGGAGAGCGCAGGGCCTCGTGGGGACACTCTCACCTTGAGTATCTCCTGGTGGTTCTCGGAGGCGTACAGCCTGCCGTCCCGCACGATGTCCTCCACCAGCTGCTCGTAGTCCTCTGCAACGAAGAGAAACTCACTCAGGGCACGAGCTGCTGGCCCTGGGGACACTTTCTCGGCCTTCTCGGGTGGCCATTCGCCCCCGCCGGGAGACCTGAGCTGGGACAAGCTGGGCTCCCAAGACAGGGGAGGAGGCAAAGCCTCGCTCGGATCACCCTCCCCAGAGCCCAAACGGAGGCTCCGGCGCGGCCACCCCACGGCTCCTGCTCACCGTCGTAGGTGACATAGGGGATCTGGAAGCCCCGGGCGCTGTTGGCTTCGCTGGTTTTGAAGTTGATCCACAGCTTGCGCGAGCGGGCCGTGAAGGCGATGGGCCTCTCGTACGTCTGGCACGTCTCGTACGTGGTGATGGAGGAGGGGGAGGCTGCAAGGGCAACGCGGGACCCCGTGACGCGGGAGCCTCCGCCTCTGTGTTTAAATGTTCAGAGCAGGGGGCAAGAGGAACACCAGGGGCCTGGAGAGCTGCTGGTCAGGGCGGCTGAGCTTTTCTAGCCCTCCTGTTAGATCCTAGGGCTTTGCGATTCGGCTGCTGCTCCGTTGCTCCAAATTGGGCTTTTAAGCCCAAACAAGGAGTCCTGAAACCCCCAAGAACGCAGCAGCACAAGCTCAAGGCAGCTCACCCGCCCCTCCAGGTTCAGTGGGTACCAGGAACAGAAGGTGACACTGACATCAGCACAAGGACGACAATGCCGGTCACCTCCCCGCCAGCCCATCGCATCCAACCACGTGCAGAGCACCCAGGGACAGGGCTCTGTTTCCCATCACCCCGTGGCTTTTTCCCCCCCGTCTTCTCCCGCGAGCGCTCCGTTACCTACAGTTTTTCCGCATGACCAAGACGTCCCCGCACTCGTCCTCGGATGGCAGGAAGATCTCCGGGACCACGATGAGGATCTTGCGCTTGGGCGGCGGGTTGATGTTCCAGGTGCATTCCACGTTGGCCGGGTAGTTGCCCGGGTAGTTGGGCGACTCGATGTAGCCCGTGTACTCGCCCAGCTCCCCTCCGCACTGGCGGTCTGCAAAGCAGGAGCAACATCAGGGGACATGGGCACTGTGTCACGATGCCACCCCCAGCGCCCGCCCCAAAGCAGCGAAGCCCCCCCAAAAGGCCACTCGGGGAGCCCCTTTCCGTACTTTTGCACTGGGACACGGAGGTGGAGCCGTCGAAGTCGGTGGTGGTGTTGCCGGGGCAGGCGATGCAGTAGTTCTGGCGGAAGTCGGGCTGGTAGGTGCCCAGGGCGCAGCGGATGCAGCGGTGCACGCTGGTGTTGTAGTAGTGCCCGGGCGAGCACTGCACTGCGGGCGCGCAGAGCCAAGGGCGCCGTGAGCGCCCGGCGCTGCCCCGGGCCCGCGCCGGCGCGGCGGCCGCGCGGCACCTACCTTTGGTGTCGCAGTCCTGGAAGGAGAGGGCTCCCTCGTGCCTGGTGCTGAGCCCCCCGCCGCAGGGGAAGCAGAGCGCCCGGCCGCCCTCGGGCTGGTAGGAGCCGCGCGGGCACAGCTGGCAGGGCCTGAAGCCGTCGGCCGAGTGCTGCCCCGGGGGACACTGACCTGCGGGCGGCGGGCACTGACCTCAGCGCGCGCGGGACGGGCGCCCGCACGGGTTGCTGCTTTCCCTGGAGCCATTCCCTGCCCGCAGGCTCAGCTGGGAAATCCACGTCCCGTGTCCCACGTCCTGCTCCGGCTGCCAGGGGTGGCCTCAGCGGCATCCGCGTGACACGGGAGCCGACGCGGAGCCAGGGCATCCGTCCGCGCGTCCCTCCCGCGCGCCCTCCCAGGCCCGTCCTCGCCCCGGTACCGGTGCAGCCCGTGACGTTGGTGGCTCCGGCGGGGCCAAAGGCGTCTCCGCGGGGACACAGGTCGCACGAGAGCTGCCCCTCCTTCTCCTGGTAGGTGCCGGGCGGGCAGGGCACGCACTGCTCCGTCTGCCCGTGGTAGTAGGTGCCCTGCGAGCAGCTAACTGAGAGAGAGGCGTCGGCGTCGGCGCGGGCGCGGGGACGCGGGGCGGCCGGGCGCCGGGCGGACACCCTCCCTTACCACACTTGGTGCCCAGGCGCTGCTGGCCGGGCCCGCAGCCCTCGTGCCGCTCGGGCGCCCCGCTCAGCTTGCGGGCCACCTCGTACTCCATGCCCGCGACGCGCAGCAGGAAGCGCTCCTGGTTGATGGACTTCTTGAGCGCCTTGATGGCCGCCTTGAGCTTCTTCTCCACCTTCTGCCGCAGGCAGTGGAGGTTGCAGCCGGCTGCGGGTGCGGGAGGGACACGGGAACGTTAACGGAGGGAACGGGCGGCACCGCGGCAGGAACGGAGGGAGGCCCCGTGCCCACCTGTGGCCTCCTCCGCCTTGACCTCGGCCTCGAACTCGAGCGTGATGCGGGTCACCTCCTTGGCGGCCGAGTTGCGCGCGCGGCGGCCCTTGCCCTTCTTGGAGGAGTCGCACTTGAGGTGCACGAAGGCCACGTGGCAGTCGGAGCAGGGCGCCGCGCCTGCAACACGCCGAGGCGGTGTCAGCGCCGGCACCGCGGCGCCCGCGCGCCCGCCCCCGCCGGCCTCACCTGCCGCCGGCGCCGCCCTGCCGGCCTCGTCCTGCTTGCCCCTGGCCCGCGGGTGCAGGTGGCACTTGGCGTCCTTGATCTTGAACGAGGCCTTCTGCTTGACGGGCGGCGCGCCGGCCGCCGTCTCTGCGGGACGGGGCGCGCGGGGCTGAGCGCCGCGGGGCCCCGGCGTCCCCGCCGACCCGCCGCGCGCGCGGGCGCACTTACCGGCGCAGTGCTGGCTGCCGTTGGCGGCGCGCGGCGCGGGGCCGGCGGCGCGGGGCACCGGCGTGCCGCAGCTCACCGTGTAGCTGCTCTCCGACTCTGCGGGGACGGGCACGCACGGGGCTCAGCAGGGCCCCCGGCGCCGCGGGGAGGCCGGGGGAGCCCGCGCGGTCCCTACCTGGCGAGAAGCGGGCCCTGGAGGCGCAGGTGAGGGCGCACGTGTCCTTCTTGCCCGCCTTGTTGCACGTGAGCGTGGCCCGTGGCGGCACCGAACCTGGCGGGCGGGCGGCGAGCGCTGAGGGACCCCCCGGCTGCCTTCCCCCCACCCTCGGAGATGCCACCGCTGGGATTCATTGGGGTAAAAAGGGCCAGATTTGGCTCTGCCCAAGCGGGTCAGCCCCCAGCGAGGATGAGTGCCGGGGCTGAGCATCGCACATCCCATCTGGATCCGCGAGCAAGTGGCAGGGGATCCCAAGGGATAAAGCAGCCCCAGAGGCCCGGGGATGCCCCGGAGCGCCCTGCTCCACCAGCAGGCCCTGCCCGCGCCTCCCGGGAGCGCGGCCGCCGTCCCCACGTACCCACGCAGTCCTTCTTGTTCCAGTGCAGCTTGCAGCCGGCGGGGCAGGTGCAGTGGTAGCTGCCGGGCGCGTTGACGCAGCCGAACTTGCAGCCGCCGCGGTTGACGCTGCACTCGTCCACGTCTGCGGGGCGAGGGCGGGCGGTGGGCGAGGGGCGCCGCGGGCCCCGGAACCCCCCCGGGAAGCCAACGTGGAGCGGGGCAGCGGCAGGGAGGCCAGGGAGCCTCTCTGCAGAGCTGGGAAGCCCGGGGAGCTCCCTGCCCCTCGCAAGGCCCCGGGAGCCCTGCGGTATCGGAGCGCTCCGGCTTGGGGCACGGCCGTGTGTTTTGTGCAATCACGAGGAGGTCCCGCTACGGCTCCCGGCGGCCTCCCCGGGCGTGTTTCATCCATCCACCCGCATCCCGGGGTGCTCCCCGCCTTGGAAAGCTTCAATCGGCCCCTTTGGATGTTCCCCGTCCCTCCCAGTGCCCTGCCAAAGCCCCGGGGATTCCTCGCGCTCTGCCCCCAGCCGCAGACGAGTCGCTGCAGCGTTCCCGGGGCGGCATTCCCGGGGCCTCCGCCCGCCCCCGCGTTCCCAGCCCCGCGGCAGGGCCGGGATCCCCCTGCTCCGGAGCGGGGCCGCCCCGGCGCTACCTCCGCAGTGCGTGAGGCCGTAGAGCGTGTAGCCCTTGTTGCAGAGGCACTGGAAGCTGCCGGGCGTGTTGATGCAGAGGTGGTCGCAGGTGCGGTCGAAGGAGCACTCGTCGATGTCTGCCGGGGGCACATGGGGACAAATTGGGAAGAGCAGCGAGCGCCGGCACCCGGGTTCGCCATCCGAGCCGGCCCCCTCCTTGCCCTCCACTCAGCTGCACGGAGGGGAAGGAGGAAGAGCAGAAACCCTTGGAAAATCCCTCAACGCAGCAGGCCCACGGAGGAAGCGCCCCGTTCCCGTGGCTGGTGCGTGCCGCAGGGCGGCTGGTGACGGGAAGCTTCCCGGGAAGGGCAGGGACAAGGCAGGACACGTCCCACTGCTCTTCCCAAGCAGGCAGCAAGCCGGTTCCCGGAACACACGGGGGCCACATTCCCATAACCCAAGAGCCAGCAAAGGCCAATTCCACCTGGCAATCCCGGCATGCGGATAAGCAACGGCTTAACGCTGCCGCGAGGAGATCCCGGCACGGCCGCGGCGGCAGCAGGGCTGGGCCCGGCTCCGCACATCAAAGCGATCAGCCCCGGAGCAGGACCCAAATCCCGCATTAATCCCCCAGCAGATCTGCCAAGAAGCCTTTTTTCCCCTCCGAGGAAAGCGAAGAGGGTGACTAAGCAGCCTCGCATTCCTCCGCCCGCGAAGGGCCGCTCGGGGAGGTCTGGAAAACGCGCCGGGATGGGGAGCCGGTACCAGGGAGGTCCGAAAGCCGCGGCGGTACCTTGGCAGTTCCTCTCGTTGATGAGCAGCTTGTAGCCCTTCCTGCAGCTGCACTCGAAGCTGCCCACCGTGTTGCGGCAGATGTGGTCGCAGCCGCCGTTGTTGAGCCGGCACTCGTCGATGTCTGTGGGGACGCGGACGCCCGTCACGCACCCGGGAAGCTCCCGGGAGGACGTGGCCCTCGATGCCACGGCCCCGCCTGGGCCCGGAGCGCGGGGGGATGCGCCACCCCGGCACTGGGAATGCCGCAATTCCTGGGCCCAGCCTCCAGGACCGCATGCCACCTCCGCGGGAGGCAAGAGGGACCTTGAGGAGTCACAAGGACCCGGAGTGCTAGGGAAAAGGGAGTGAAGGGGAGCAGAAACCACCTCCCACAGCAGCTCCAGGGGATACAGGATTTCCAGCCTCACCTCTTTGTCCTTATTTTCTTGCCATAAAACCAGTTAAAACGATGCCCCAATATCTGCAAAGAGCCCTGGGAGCCTCCAAAGCCGCTCATGGGGGGTTCTTTTTTCTTTTATCACTATTTTTCTCCCTACTATTGGGAAAATTTACTGCTAGGAAATGAGCTGTGCGGTGGATGGAGCCCGGGAAGAGGAGCTGTTTCTGAGCTGCCCCCGTCTCCAGCCAGGACTGGGATTTTCATCTTATTCTTGGGAGCTCACGAGCCATAAAAACAGCTCGCAGGGGTAAAGTGCAGCAGCCGCAGGGCTGTGGCGCTTTCCTGGAAATGGCAGAAGCGACAGGCTCTAAACCCCCATTCCAAAGGGACAGGGGGCTTGGGAATCAGTCTAGGCCGCTGGCGCTTCCAGCGCTCGCCTTTCGAGCGGGGTCAAGTTCCCGGAGCTGCCGAAAGACGGGATGCAGGCGCCGGCCGCGCCGGGACGGCCGGAGGCTTCGCTCCTGGCATTCACCCAGGCATCCCGCTCGGCATTGCCCAGCACGTGCATCCCGCTCGGCGATGCTGCCGACAGCTCCAGCTTTTCCGAAGCGTTTTCCGGAGGCCCCGCTGCCCGCGGCCGGGGCCGCGCTCCCGCTCACCTTTGCACGTCTTGCGGTCGGGCTGCAGCATGAAGCCCATGGGGCAGCTGCAGTGGACGCCGGCGGCCGCGTCGTGGCACTTGCTGTCGCAGCCGCCGTTGTTGACGGCGCACGTCTCTGCGCGCAGAGGGAGAGCGGCCGTGAGCGACCCCGCGCACCCGCCCCGGCCCCGCGGCGGCCCCGGCGCGGCGCTCCCGGTGCAGCCCTTGGCTGGACCTGGAGAGCACCCGATTCCTTTGCGTTTGCAGGACTGGGAGGGAAAAACTGCTTGGGAAAATGCCCATGTTGCCATCCTGGCCCGACTTGCTGCCCTCCTGCTTGAAACCAGCCTCTCCTTCCTGCCCTGCCAACGTCCCCAGAGGAAGCCGGGCAGGCTGGAAGGGCAGCGGGAAGAGCCCCGGCTCTTCCACCCCTTCCTAAAAATATATGCTGGGATGAGAAGCTCCCAGGGGAGGATTTGGGATGCGGCCCCCCCCCAGCCGTCATGAGGGAATTGCAGGCAGCACGCTGGGAAAGAAAGTGGCATTTCCAAATGTGCAGGGAGAAACACCATGGAAAATAAAAAAAAAGGGACCAAAAAATGCTTTGGGATTTGGGGACCTAAACCCAAGACTGGGGAGAGGCTCGTGCAGGGGAAGCAGGTTCCCGAGCTCCGTTTGGGAGCGGGAGCGGATCCGGCCCTTGTCACCCCGCGCTGCCACCCCGCGTCACCCGCCCGCGGGACCCGCTCGGAGGAGGGCCGGTTATTTGGGAGGCGCTTTGCAACACGCGGACACGCGCACACATGGAGGCAGCGCCAGTGGAAAAAGAAAAAAAGCCAATTAAGGGAAAAAAAAAAAAAAAAGCTAATTATTTGAGCATTATCAAAGTCAGCTGTGGCTGGCAGGCCGGGAAGGGCCGCTCCATTAAATGAGGCATTTTGGGCTTGACGGCTGCCCTGGGAGATCCCTGCGCGGCGCTGGCCCCGCGCGCAGAACAATGGCCCGGGGAGCCGCGACTTGTTCACAAAGGGCCATAAAGCGTCGCCGCTCGCTTGGCGGAGCGAGGCCGGCGCTTCAAGGAGCCCGCCGGGGAAATGCCTGGAAGAAAATTCCTTGGAAAGAGCAAATCCCAGGTTCTCGCGCTCTTCGCGGGAGCCGCGTGGGGCACCAGTGACTGCAGCCTCCAAGCACGCGCCGCCGGAGCCGGGATCGTCCTGTGCTCGGCTCGCGGCTGCTATTTTTACGATGTCCCGTCAAGGGAGAACAAAGGGGCCCGGGTTTTAATTTCTTTCCCCGGGATCTCAGCGCTGGCCCCGTTGCAAAGTGTCCCGCCTAGGGGCAGCCGTGACGGGGACGCGCACGGAGCCGGGCGCGCGGGCCCGGCCATGCCGAGCGCCTCCGTGGATTTTGGCCGAGGTTTAAAGCGCAGCTGCACTTGGGGCCGCATGGGGGGCTGCCCCGGTGCAGCAAATGCCATCTCCGGTGCAAAGCGCCGCGGTTTGCAAGCGGATCTGCCGGGATGCCCCCCGGCACGCATGCACACGCGCACGCTCCTGCTCGCTCCCAGCTCGCTCCCGGGAATCCCTGCGCCTGCTGCGCACCGGGGTTCCCAGAGCGGCTTCGGCGGCCCCGGCGCTCCGTGCGCGGTTGGGGGCCTGAGCTGCCGCAGCTCCCACCCCAGCTCACCCGGAGCAACCGGCCTAAATCCTGCCTCTCCCAGCAAAGCCGCCCGCCCATCCCTGAGGACGAGCAGGGCCGCTGGCAGCGCTCCCGGAGCCGCTGGGGCCAGGGGGTCCCGTGGTGCGGAGCGCTCCTGGCTCATCCCGGCTCATCCCGCTGGTGCTATGAGGGCGCACAACCCTGGTGTGACCCGAGAGCTTCCCTGCTTGCAACGCGGCACCTGCAGCCCCCAGAATGGGGGCAAAGGGGCTGCATCCTGGGAAATCCCCCCATTCCCGCTGGCCGGGGAATGAACCGGAGCGAGCTACCCCCCGGATGGCACCTCGGCACGGACCGGCGTCCGCTCTGCTGCAGACACTCGCCCTTGCTTGTGAGGACCATGGTCCTCCGGCAGGAGTTGGGCACCGCGTCCAGGGGAAGGGAAGCAGATGCCGGAGCGGCCGGAGCGGCGCCGTGCGAGCATCCCTGCTCCGACCCGCGGCGCGGGAGCGGGCGGCAGCGCGCGGAGCGAGGCATGCGGTTAGTGGGGCGCTCGGCCCGCCACGGCGCGGGAGCCTGCGGGTTAGGAGCCATCTGGAGAGGTACGGGAACGGGAATATTTACCGTTAGAAAACGTCTCAAGGAGAACGTGTTGCTGGAAGTGTCGCTCCCCTGTTTGACATTACAAAAAAATGGCATTTAGAACGGGCGCGCGGCCCCGGGAAAGCCGGAGGCTCCCGCCGAGCCGGCTGCTGCCCACCCCCGGCTGCATCCTGCTCCATCCAGGGTGCAAATCCCAGTGGGATTGGGAATGCCAGGGCAGAGGGAAGCAGGACAGCACCTGGCGCTCGCTCCGTTGCGCTCCGTGGATGGAGCCAGGCGGGAAAGTTTGGAGCCGTGGGGGCCTTGCGGATGGCTCTGCTGCAGAAGGCTTTTTTTCCCTCGTCTTTTGTTTTTTTTCCCCTTAAAAAGGCTGCTTTTAGCGCATAAATATAAATACGCGGGGTCATGGGCCTCCCCGGCGGCTCCCCCTCCTGCTCGCTCCCGGGGGCTGGCGGGAGCCATCGGCGCTGGCCCCGCGCCGCGCGCAGGCATGGGACTCATTAGCTGCCTCTTTAAAAGCGGCAATAAAAAGCGGAAAAATGAAGCAAAAAACCCCAAAAAACAACAAAACAAAAAGAAAAGCCCCGGCCGCGGCCTAATGAAACGGCGGCTCCGAGGGGCTGAGGGCGCTTCCCGCCGCGCGCCGCGATCCGGGCGACCCGCTGCCGCAGGAGGATCCCGCCCGGGCGTCCGGCCCCCGGCTGGAAATTTAACAGTGCCCCCCCCAACCTTGAAACGTTCCAGGGAGAACGAGAGGCTGGCGGAACCCCCGCTGTAAAACCCAAGAGTGATTATATATCCGTGTATATAAAATATATATAAGTGTATACAAGAATTAATTAGGAGAAAAAGGGCGGTCATAGAAACCCGACCAGGTTCCTCCCGCTCGGCTGTAAATCTGCCGGCCGGGTATCCCTGCAGGATGGAGCGCGGCCGCCGGCACAATCCTGCCCTGTTCCCACCGCGCCGGAGCCCCCGGCTGTGCCGGGAGCGAGCCCGGAGCCCCGGCCGGGACGGGGATGTGGAGCGGCCGTGGGCTGGGGACGCGGCGCTCCGCGAGCCAAAACGTCTCCTTCGGAACCCAGAGCACCGCGACGCTCCGGAAAGCGGCTCCCTGCGGCTTTGGGAAGCTCCGGCGCCGTTTCCCGGCCCGCGCGCTATTTGCCCGGCGCGACGCGAGCAGGGAGGCCGCGGGGCGGACGGTGCCGAAGGGCGTGGGGGTCCCCGGAGGAGAGGAGGCCGCGGAAGCGGAGCCGCCCCGGAGCGAGCGGAGGCCGCGAGCATCGGCAAACAGGGAATGGGATTAGTCACGGAGCAGGAGCGGCCCTGGCGTTAAGGTAGCAAAAAGCAGCGCTGGGAGCGGGAGAGCTTTCCTGGGAACAGAGACTGGGACTGGGACCAGAGCCCCCGGCTCAGGGCAGCCAAAACCTCAGAGCATCCCCACAGAGAAGGCTTGCAGGGGCTTTTCCAGGCGCTTTTCCAGGTGCTTTTCCAGCCCCTTTTCCAGGGGAGGATGAAACCCTCTTCGGGAAACGCGGACCATTTGCTGCTCAGGCGCAGCAGGGGCATGAGGAGCCCAAAACTTCTCGGCTGCTTCTCAGTCGCTTTCAATCCCCTTTTCCTCCTTTTTTTTTTTTTTTTTTTTTAAATTTTGCAATAAAGACTAAAACATCTCGAACAATTTGTGGACTTAATCACTCCCCAAACGTAACATTTTTTTAAATCAAATCAGCTGCTCGGCGGCCCGAGCAGCTGAAACCAGTAAAAACTTCTATCTCTGTTTGATGTTTTACAATTTGAAAACACTCACAGGAAAAGGACAATTTTGGGGGTGGCTAGGCTGGTGCGGTGGATTTTTTTGTGTGTTTTTCCTTCTTTTTTTCTTTTTTTCTTTGCAAGACAACTGCTTTGGAGACAAGACATTGCTGCCTGCAGGGGTGCAGCAGCCCCGGGGTGCCAGTGCCTATGGCCAGACCAAAACCTTGCCTTTCCCACCCCGAAATCCCTCTTGTCCTTCCCGTGGATGGAAACGCCGCATCCCTGCGGCCCGGTGAGCAACCATGTGGTTCGGTTAGCGGCGCGGGAGGCCGGAATGCCGGAGGCTCCGGCCGGGAACGTGGACCTACCTATGCAGGTGACGCCGTCCGCGTGCAGCAGGAACTTCACGTGGCAGCCGCACTTGGGGCCCTGCTCGGTGTCGTCACACGTGTGCTGGCAGCCGCCGTTCCCGTAGTTGCAGGTCACTGCGGAGCAAAGCACCGGGCGGTCACCACGGCCGGGGGGACCCGAGCGCCGCTGCGGCCCCCGGGAGCGGGCGATGCTTTGGGAGGGGAAGGGGCAGGTGGGATTAACACCCCATTTCATCGGCAGTTTTACAGGCTCGAATAAAGAGCAAGGTGAAAACAAGGCGACGGCGCTCGAACCGCGCGCTTAATCGCCCTGGCAGCGCCAGCAAGTCGCTGGTGCCAGAGCAGATGGGCCAGAAGCCCCATTTTCCCCTAGGAGAGCTGGCTCCAGCGCTGCTCTTGAGCCCGGCCAGAGCTTTGGGATGTGGCAGGAATGTAGGACCGGAGCGAGCCGGGAAGATGCCCCCCGTCCCGTGCCTTACGTTTGCAGTCCCGCTGGTTCTTGGTGAGCTCGAAGCCCGGGCGGCACTCGCAGGCGATGCCGCCCTTGGGCGTCTCGCGGCAGATGTGGGCGCAGCCGTGGTTCTTGTTCATGCAGTTCATGCCCTCTGAAGGGAGAGAAGGCGGCGCATGGAGGCGGCGGAGCGGCCCAGCCCGCGCGCTCGCCGCGGTGACCTCGCCGCGCTCAGCCCCGCTGCTCATCACCGTGCGGGAGGCAAAACCCGCCCGGGCCACCCGCTGTCACCGTAACCCAGGGGCCGGCGCGGAGCGGGCAGCGTGGAGCGAGCGGAGGCGCGCGCACCTTCGGGGCGCTGGATGCACGTGTGCTGGTTGTCGCTGAGGAAGAAGCCCTCGCGGCAGAAGCACTCGTAGCTGCCCATCATGTTGACGCAGGTCTGCTGGCAGCCGCCGTTGCCCTCGGCGCACTCGTCCAGATCTGCGGGCGAAGGGAGCAGCGAGCACCGGAGCGCCGGGGTGCCGGGAAGGGGGATTCCCCGGAAACCCCCCGTCCCGGGCGCCATGGGATGCTCAGCATCCTCCGTCGGGAGCCGCGAGAGCCGCGACCTTGCGGCGGGATGCGGAAAGCAGCGCGTGGCTGGAACGCCGGGCTCCATCCCGCGCATGCCAAGAACGCGCTCCCGGAATCCCTCGCTCATAACGAGGGCTTTAGCGCGTCGCCGCTTCTCCTCCCCGCTCTGAAGCCGCCGCGCGGCCGAGGCGCCGCGGCCCTAATGCCGGTTTTATGGAGCGCCGGAGGCGGCCGGGAGCCGCCGGGCCTCGGCGGTGGGGCCGGCGCTCGGATTCCTGCCCCGGTTCAAAAGGTCGCCTGGGAAGGGCTGCTCCGCTCCGGATCCAGCCCTGCTTGTGCTCCGGCTCCAGCGTGTTGAGTCCGGGTGCTCCAGGATGCATCCGCGGGGATGGGGGCACCAGAAGGATACGGAAAAGTCACCGGGGCTCTGGCTACGCTCCCTGGCCATGATACTCTCCGATCCGGATGCGGCACTGAGGGCCGGCTGGGATGAGCCGAGCAAACGCCCGGGAAGCGGGAGCCGCCGTGCGGTGCCCTGCGCCCCCTCCTCCTCCTCCTCCTCCTCCTCCTCGCGCGGCCTTCGCGGCCGCAACTCCGTAAACACATTACGTCGGCCGCGCTCCGAGCCCGGCTTCCCTTTCTTCTCCGTGGGCTCATCCTCCCGCGGGAGCGGAGGGCAGGGCCGCCCGCCCGGAGCGCCGTCCAGCTGTGTAAACCCCCCCGCGCCCGGGGGGCCCCCGCGGCGGCGGCTAATGCGAAGCGTATGCGCCCCTAATCCCTGCCCCCGCCCGCTTCCTCCCGGCCATGAGCTCATTAATGACCCGGGATAACGAAGGGGAGGGCGGCCGCGCGCTCCGGGCCCCAGGCGCTGCAAGGCCGGGACGAGCGCGCCGGGAACGCTCTGAGTATCCCCGTCCGGCCCTCGGTGCACGGGGACTCGCCACCTGCCAGCAGCGCTCGCTGTCCCCAGCGCCGGGGTGTCCCCTGGTGCCGCGGGGCGCCCGGCGCGTCCCCTCGCGCCGTCCCGCTCGTACCTAGGCAGTTGTGGCCGTCGTGGGCCAGGCGGAAGCCGTCGTAGCAGGTACAGCGGTAGTTGCCGGGGATGTTGACGCACTCGTGCACGCAGCCGGCGTTGTCCTCGCGCTCGCACTCGTCCACGTCTGCGGAGAGGGCAGCGGTGCCTGCGCTCAGGCCCGTGCACTCGGTGCACCCGCGGGCTCGGGGACGAGGACAGCACCAAAGCGAGCGCAAGGAAGCAAAGCCTGGAGCGCGGCGATGCCAAAGGGAGCGCCAGGGTGCAAGCACGCGGGCATGGGGGGAAACGTCGAGATTCCTGCTGGCCTTCCCGGCTTTTCCGGCTTTTCCTTACCTTTGCAGTGCTTGCCGTCGCCGGTGTAGCCGGACTTGCAGATGCACTTGTAGGAGCGGGGGGTGTTCTGGCAGATGGCGTCGATGTGGCAGCTGTCGGTGCCCTCCACACACTCGTCCACATCTGCGGGGGGAAAATCCATAGGGAAGCCGGGAGCCAGCGCGGGGGGAGGCTCCCAGCCCCGACACCAGGGGCGATGGGCCCTGCGCCGCTCCGACACCTCCAATCCCGGCAGAGCCAAAACCTCCGGCTCCGCCGAGCAGCTTCCCACTGCCCAAACCAGCGGCACCGCTTCCCATTCCTCGGCACAGGAGACGATCCAAGAGGGACCGCGCTGGAAACATCCCAGCAGCCGGGGACGGCCTCGGGGCTTCCCAGCGGATCCGCGGGGGCTCCGGAGCCGCATCCCGAGGGACGGCCGGGGCGGAGGCAGCCGCACGTGCCCGCGCGCTGGGTAAATATTGACCGCGCGCGCGGCCCTGCGCTCGCCACGAGCCCTGGCCCGCGGCCACCGCCGCCCGCCGGGACCCGCACGCTCCTCACACCGACCTGTCCAGGAGCCTCCGCTTTTCAGGGAGGCTGCGAGCGCACCCGCTCCCACTTGGAATTTTCCCAGTGTTTTGCCAGAAATCTCTCTTTTTTTTTTTTTTAAGTGCTTTTTCTTTTGCTTCTCTTTGACGCTCTTTTTCCTTCTCTGCCCTCAAAGCAACACAATGAGCAGCGGCTGCGCGAGGCCTCAAACAATGCTGCATGGGGGGGCTTTTCTGCCCTTTTTTTCTTTTTTCCCCCTTTTTCTTTCCATTCTGCAACTCCTCTAACTTTGGAAAGGTTACATGGCAGCTAAAGGGCAAAAGGAAACAGCCCAAATTCACTGCTCTGTAATTTTTCCAAAGTGGGAGACATTTGGAAAGGTTACGGGAGCAGGGAAAGGGGGGGAAAAAAAAGCACGTGTGTGGGAAGAGTCAATAAATACCCACCCAAACACCCAAGGAACCATTCCTGGGTTGGCAAAAATCCCAATTTTGGCGCACTTGGGGATGGTGAGAGAAACCTGTCTTAAAAGATGACTTCCAAACTGAGTAGTTTAGGGACAAAAAAGTCTGAAAAAGGTAAAAAATGGAAGTTTTTTTCTCAGTGCAAGCAGCGTTTTCCCATGGGAAAAAAAAAAAAAAATGCTCCGGAGCAAAATCGCAGCAGATGGAGGCAGGTGCTTGCAGCAGGTACCGAGTCCAAACCCAGTCCCTGATGACACTTCGAGAGGAAAATGCCCATCCTGGTAGGAGCCGGAGGAGTCTCCGAGTTTGGATCTGGAGACTTTACCCTTGCCCGGATCCCGCTTTTGATGCCGGCTGGATTTTCCAGCAGCGGAGCAGCTCCGGGTGCGACAGGCTCCCAGCGGGATACACCAGGAATACCGCAGCCACCGTCTATTTTTAGAACCTGGATTGAGGCTCTTTCCTCACTTCTATTTTTTTCCCCCCTCTTTTTAACGCCGCTCCTCTTCGGAGGCTGGAAGGGCAGGCAAATTTGAGGGAGATGAGGTAAGGAGGCAAAAAAAAAAAAAAGCCCAAAGCCCGGAAACCCCTAAATAAGCAAAATGCCGTAATTTTTCCCCCTCTTTGCCAGGAATGTTGGCTTTTCGTCTCAAATCGATTTGACTCTTTATTTTTATATCGGTCCGAATAGGAGCAGCCGTTCCGAGGCGGGCGGCGCGCGCAGCTCCTGGCAGCGCTGCCGAGTTTCCACCCGGCCTTAGCGCCAAATTAAAGCTCTACAACTTCAGTAGCGCTTTGGAAGCGGGGGATTAACGATCCCCCCACCCTGCGCCGGCCGGGAAAATCCCGCTGGCACCGGGATGGGCTCCGGCACCAGGATGTCGATGGAGGTGCCGGCATTGGGAGCCGAGCGCCCCATTCCCACCATCTCATTGCAGCCCCATTTGCTGTTTCCCTGTTTTTTGGGGGGTTTTTCCCAATATTGCAGTGCCCCAAGGGGCTTCCGCAAGATTTTTCCCCCCGTCTGTGCTTTAAACCCATTGGATGCTGCTTTTTGGCGGGGAGTCAGATGCTCCGTGTTAGTTTGCCGGGGGCTTTTTGCTGCTGTCGGTGTTGTGCTTTATCCAAAGCGCAGGTTTGGGTTCAAAACGCACAGGTTTGGTTTCTGTTTGGGGAGGAACAAACGCGGGATCTGGGAGCAGGATACGGGAGCGCCCGGCGAAGCCCCCGCCGGCCCGGCCAGACAGAGCCGACGTTATTTGCCACCGCCGGCCTCTCCTAGGGCCTCTCTCCGGGGACTTATAATTTTCAAAGTGAAGGTTAAGGTTAGTCCTGCCTATTTTTTCCTACACGGATAACTTGGCCGCGACAGTCTGCAAGGGGAAAAATTATAGAAAAAAAAAATAAATAGAAAAAAAGGGTCCTGTGCTGTGTGCAATGCATCTCCACAGCGGAAGACTCGAGGTGTCGGGATATTTATACTCCCATTGGAAGTGATAAAAAGGGGTTTCTCTCCGTTTGCATCCGGCCACGGGCACGTCGGGTGCCCCCCGTCCTAGTCCCCTTTGAGCGGGTGCCCTGGAGCCCCGTCCCGGGGCTGCCATGGGAGCAAAGCAGAGGCGGCTCCGAGGGTCCCCGCGTCCCTCCGGTGCCGCAGGTGCATCCCGGACAGCGGGTGGCTTTGGAGACAGGGGCCACCCCGGGGATGCGGCGATCCGGGACCAAATCCCTCCTTTCCCCGGGGGCCACGGGCCCGCGACGCCGCTCGCCCAGCAAAACCAGCCCGTCCTCCGGGAGACGAGTCGTGCCCGGCCGCAGGGCCCGGGGGTGCCAGGGCGCCCGCGCTGCCTCCCCCCTCACCCCACCCCTGCGTTCCCCGCAGGGATCTGTCAAGTCTCTGCACGATGGAATTTTACTTTGCTATTTTAATGCAATTCTGGCTCCGGCTTAAATGGAACTGGAAACCGAGAGGGCCTTAACAAATAAATATTATGATAAGAAATGAAAGCAGTGCGTACGCTATAGATAATTTGGGGGTAGGGGGGAGAAAAACCCGAAGCATTCCTGTCTGGGGCTAAATCATGGAGTTTTACACGGGGCCGGGCTCCCTCTGCCCAAACCTTTGCCCTGACAGAGCTGCCCTCCTGCAGAGCCCGCGACGGCTCTAAGGACGCTCTAAAACCGATAAAGCAGCAGCCTTGAAGCCCCCCCCAAGCCCCCAAATCCATAGGGGACCAGGCTCCGAGCGCCTCCACCCCTGTCCTGCCCTGGCACCCTGGTTCATCTTGGCTGGCATCAACATGCAGCCACCACAAGAGCCAAACATAAATCTTCCGTATGCTTTAAACCTATGGAAAGCGGGAAAAAGGGAAAAAAACTGCCCAGCAGATGATGCGGGTGGTGGGGAACAGGGCAAAGGGGGGCTGAGAGCAGCCTGAGGACCCGGCACTTCGCGGTCCCGATACCCCAAGTCACGGGGATATAGAAATAATGTGAGCTGAATCCAGAGGTGCCCCAGGACAAGCGAGGATGGGGAGAGCCCGTACGGGAAGCTACACGGGTGGGTTTGGGAAGCAAAGCTAAAGAGAGGAGCGATGAAGAAGGAAAAGCTGCAGCGGGGTGAGATGAGACCTCTCTTGCCGAGGGATGGGGACGGGGACGCTGCCGGGGTCGTCGCGTTCCGGCTCTCGGCACGTCTCCGCGTGAGCTCCCCGCGAGCCTGGGAAACACCCGTGTGGAAAACACCCGTGTGGAAAACACCCGTGTGGAAAACACTCGTGTGGAAACCACGCGCACCCGGACACAACTTCGCGTCTCCCAGCATCGTCCTGCCTTGGGGACAGCAGCTCCAGCGCTCGCTCCAACCCATCCAGGCGCTCGCCCTCCTCCTCCTCGGCCACACCGGGAGCGGCAGCGTTACCCCTTCCCTGCGAAACCCGAGGAAAAGCCCCGGAGCCCCCTCCCAACAGCAGCATCTGCCCTTTCTGTGATAGAGGGTCTTTTTGGTTTGTTTTTTTGCATCCCCTGATTTTCTGCCTCTTTCCTCTGCGATAAAGAGCCTGGCCAAATAAATAAAAAAAAGACTGTTAAGAAACGCAACTGCTTAAGGAGTTAAAGGGAAAAGGAGAGAAGAAAGAAAGATCAAAAGGAGCAGGGCGAGGATCCGCGAGCTCCAAATCTGCGTGGCCGCCCCGCGCTCGCCCGCGGCCGCGGCGCTGCCTTACCTTGGCTGCTGCCTTTATTCGCCCGCGCGGCGCCCGGGCGCAGGAGCAGGAGGAGCGCGCAGGCTCCGGCGAGCCGCAGCGCGCGCGGGGCCATCGCCACGGGCTGCGCGCGGGGGGCAACGGGGGCCGCGGGCGCTCGCCAAGCGGCCGGGGGACTTCCCGGGCGGAGCGGGGGGCTGCCGAGCGGGCGGCGGGAAAAGGCACCCGAAAGGATGGAAAAAGCCGCTCGGGAGGCACGGAGCGAGGCACGGAGACCCCGGGCAGTTGGAGGAAAGTGGCCTCTATCGCCCTCTCTCTGGCGGCTGCTCTGATCCCTTCTCCTTCTTCTCCTTCCTACATAATCCCAGCCAATTCCAGTTTTGCAAGGGAGCCGCGGCGGCGGCGGGGGGGAAGCAGGCGCCTTGCCCTGGTGCTGGGGACCTGCGAAAGGGGAGTGGAAAGGAGAGCTCCATCCAAGCAACGCCCTTTCGTCCTTCCTTCCTTTCTTCCTTTCTTTCCCCCTCGCCGCCGCCGCCGGCTCCTCTCCCCCCGGGCCTGGGGCTCTCGGCCTGGCAGGAATTTACAGTGTGCGCCGGGGCCGCCGGGCCAGTAGCCATGGCGACTGCTGCGCCGGGAGCAGCGGGGTCAGCGGCCACCGCGGCCGCACCAGCCCCCGGCGCAGCGAAAACAAAGAAATTATGAAGAGCAACAAGGGCAAGGGACCTGCTGGGGGCTCCCGTTGGGCCTGCGCCCCGCGTCACCGCGGTCGGCGCCCGTGTGGAAGCGGGAGATGCCGGGAGCGGGGGCCGGGGCTTCCACCTGCCCGGGAGCAGCGGGCGCCTCCGGCGAGTCTGTCACCGTCACTGTCACCGTCACCGTCTCCCAGAGCTCCACACAAGGCCGGTTGCCCCCCAGGGTCACTGAAATGCCTCTAAAGAAGCTCAAAACACCAGCGAGGGGCCTGGGAAACGTCAAATGCATCCGGATAAGCCCCGTGTGCGCAGGGAGAGGCGGTGACGGGGCTGTGCTGGCGGCGGCAGCAGGTCCCGGGCGCTTTGCTCTTGGCCTAGGGACACGTGTGACACTCTGGTGGCCCCTGCGCTGCGCTCACGCCAAGGCGGAGAGCAGGAGATGCGGCCACGGCTGGCCCAGCGCGGCTGGAAACCTCTTCCAGAAGGGGTAACTCATCTGATGCAAGTTATTTAGACAGAGGATCGAGGGGGAAAGGGCTCGGGTCTACCTGGCTGGCCCTGTTTCTGCGAAAACTCAGGTCCTCGAACTTGGAAACGTGACCTCGTGCCAGGCAGAGGCAGCGGGGAGCGCAGCATGAGCCCACTATCCCATTCCCGCCATGTCATTCCCACCATCCCGTTATCCCGACCAGCGCTACAGCCCCGCATGCGCCCGAGGCGCCCATGGGAATGGCCCTTCCCCAACCCCGATCCCACCCGGACCCCGAGGGGCTGCTCAAAGCAGCGGCCCCGCTTCTGCCCACGGGCTCCGTGTCCTCCCGCCCCGGGACAGGGCGGAAACGCTCCCGAATCCTCCTGCCGCGCGCAGGGCGCCCGGGCCCCATCCCACGGCCTCTGCTCACAAGTGAGGGAAAAAACCTGACTTTTCTTTGAAAATCCTGCCTTGTAGCCCGGGAGCCGGCACTCGAGGCGCGAGCAGCTACGCCGCTTTACAACCGCGCCTCCAAATTACAGGGTTACGCGTGAGTATAAACACCCGTAAACCAGGCTGCAGCCCGCAGCGCCGGGCGCGAGGCCGCGTCCCGGGGGACGGCGCCGCTCCGCCAGCTCCGTCCTGCAGCCGCGGGAGCCCTCGGAGCATCCCGGGCTGGCGAATGGGCCGGGGGGGGGGGGGGTTGGTGGCACTTTGTGCCCGGGGTGGCCGGGGGGTCCCCGCCGGGCGCCGCGGGGCAGGGCCGCCCGCGCGGCCGCGCCGGGCGCTCCATTGTGCTCCGCGCGGGGCTGCCGACCATGTTGAAACGGTTACACGGGGAGTAATGAGGATTTACTGCGCCCGGCTCCGAGCTGCAGCCAAGAAATAAAAGCAGAGATCACAACAGGCATTTTTTTAATTTGAAGCAAAATAAAAAAAAAAAAAAAGAAGAAAGAAAGGATCCGCGCTCAGAAAACAACAACCACATCCACAGATCAAAGCAGCTGCTCTGCACTCGCTCTGGGTTTTAAGAGGCTTCTGCAGCTCCAGAGATGTTTACACAGGGAGGGAGATGCAAACGTTGTGCTGTCCCGATGCCGTCCCCCCCTTCATCTGGCCAAACATTCCCGGGAGGCGACGTGAGGTCAGCGCAGCCCCTGCGCTCCCATCCGCAAGCCTCCGGGGCAGGAGGCAATTCAGTTCCCATTAGCAAACCCACATTTGCGCTTTGGAAGCTTCCCATGCGCATCCCGCCCGGGCCGAGGCGGATCAGCGGCTCCGGGATGGCCCAGGCCACCGGGAAGGAGCAGGAGGCTCCAAGGTGCCCGTTGGCATCACCCCGCGCGGCGGCCCCGGTGCTTCCGTGTCTTCCTACGCGCTCCGGCCCGCTCCAGCCATCGCTAATGGGCTATAAAAGTCCTTCCCGCTCCGTCTCGCTGGCTCCAGCCCAATCGGCCCGGCAGCGCCCGCTCCCTGCGCTCCATCTGCTCCGGAGGCAGCGGCTGCTGCTTCCAAGCGGCCCAAATCCCTGGCAAGGGGCTCTGCGTATGGAGCATCTGCCGAACGGGAGGGCGATCGGGGAGGAAGAGGAGGCCAGGCCACAATCCTGGGAACTGGGGTCGGCAGGAGCAAAGGCTCCGCGCAGCCCATGGCGGGATAGGGATGGAGCTCCGGCGTTGGGCATCCCGGTTCCTCCAGGCGAGGAGCATCCCGGGGCTCCGCGGAGCTGATCCGAGCGGCTGCAGGGAAGGGTCAATGCCCGAGCGAGGGGCAGGGCGAAGGGCTTGGAAGAAGCAGCAGGAAAACACTGCAATTCCCGGGAATCCGCCAGCAGCCTGGGCTCGAGCGATGCCGGAGCGCAAGCTCTCCGGGCCGGCACTGAGCGCTGCTCCCGTCACGATGCCTCCAAGGGGGATAAAAGCCATCGGGTGCCACCAAACTCTGCTGTTTTTCCTGGTGCTGGTGGTGCTTCCCTGTGCTGCCAAGGCCCCGTTTGATGGGATGAGAAGCCGACGCGCCGGGATGAGGTGACTGGCCCAGGAAGGTCTATGGCAGCGCCAGGAATAGAAGGCGAGTCCCGTTCGCAGCCAACCACTAACCACAGCGCTCCCAGAATAAGGGTCCCTTTTTCCAGGTGGATTCATACGGCGCTCAAAGTGACATAAGCGCTTCCAGAAATAGGCGCTCCTTTATGCCGGGATAAGGGCCGGGAAGCCGGAGCACCGTTCCATCGGTGCGCGCGCCACGCGGCCGGCTGCGGAATCACCGGGATGTGGATGCAGCAGGAAGGGGCTTTGGGTGGCCAGGAAAGCAATTCATCACTCCTGGAAGCTCAGGCAATAACGTTGCCTGTAGAAGCCACCGAAAGAGGATCTTAGCACTAATGAAGGCAGGAGGATGCCTTGCCATCGCATGTGTGGTACCCGTCGGATATCAAGGAATTTGATTCCAGGTGGGCACAGGTGTGGATGCAGCGAGGAGCAGCCAGCCCGGAGCGACGCGGGGCGGCCGAGGGCCAACGCGGCGCCGCGTTCCCTGCGCGCCCGCACGCGCCGGCCCTCTCGCTCCTTAAAATAGTTTATGAAGCCGAGTCCGGGATAAATCCAACACCCCGGAGCAGAAGGAGCCCTATTAATCCCCCGCGTTTTCTCGCGGCGGAGCAAAGCGGTGATTTTATTTGCACGCGCTGCCGAAGGTGTCCGTCATTTTCCCACTTGCGTTTCCATGTGCCATTTAACAAGGCAGTAGTTTATTTCCAGGAGCCCCAGGCAGACCCGAGCCAACTGCGTCAATATTTTGCTGCTTACACAAATGCCACCGCTAGAGTCAATACTGCATTTGAGGGGAGTTTTTTTAAAATAAATAAATAAAAACACACGGTTCCTCCGAGATGATGTATGTATAGCCCTTAAATTAATAACAGCGACGCAGCCTTTGAGCCAGGCTTACCTGGGCGCACAGGCCCTGCTTTAACGGGCGCCGAACACGACTGCAGGGCACTGACCTGACCAAAGGCATCCGCTAATTAATTCTTGCTTCCAGGAGACTTAACTGCCTCTTGCCGGCGGAAACCGAGGCCAAGCCGAGCCAAATCCGAAGGCTGTTGGAAAACACGGAGAGACCCTTCTCGGCTGCAGGGAGCAAGAAGCGGGACCGCTGATCCCGCTGCAATTCCGGTGCATGCGGGGGTCCCCTCCTGCCCCTCTCCCCTGGTAGGATTTTGGGGATTTTTTCCTCTCTGGCAGTACCCGAGCACAGGGACAAGGGCTTCCCGCAGCCGATGGGCTGCTTGGCTGCTCCGTGCGGCCCAGGGAGCTCCCTGGTGACTTTGGCACCGCGGAGCTCGGCACAGCTCATCCCTCCCGCTCACCAACGCAGAGTGGCCCCAAATGTGCCAAACACCCCCGGGCCACCAGCGTTTGGGACCCCAAAGCAAGAGCCGCGGCAAAACCCTGCCCTGGGATCACTGACCCCACTCAGGATGAGCCAGGGGACAAGGAAAAATCAGGGATAACCCTCACCCGCGGAGGCTGGTGGGGGAAGCCCTGCAGGATGCTCCCGCGTCAGGCTGGTTCTGCAGGAGAGCAGAGCGGTCACCAAGCCCCAAACGCCCGAGGGCAGCTGGAAGCGAGATGCCATTATCATCATTTTTTAATTTAAAATGTACTTCTTAACCTACAGGAAAGTAAACGTTCTTCTCGGCTGGCCAAGAAAACCACGCGGGGATTTTCCAAATGGGAATGACTGACTGTTTATGAGCAGAGGGCTCCAAGCGCAGCAATAAATGGCTCGCTCTCAGCAGGTTTTCCTTTCTATATTTACCCTCACCTAAAGCGAACATTACTGCACACTGCAGCGCTTATTCCCTCTGATCAGGGGAGCGGGCAAAGAGACCGACCAGCCACAACACGTCAAACAAACTGCTGATGTGCGGCCTGCGCCGGGGCGGAGGGAGTCCCGAGCCCGGGCAGCGCCGGCTCCGCGTCGCAGCCTCCATCCCAGGCCCCGTGCGCGGGGATCCCTGCGGATCCCGGCTCAGCTCCCCACGGAAAGGGCTGGATCGGCCTCGCGCGGGCTCCGGAGACGCAAGGACTTGCCCAGCGCTGCACAAGGCCGTGCAGGGCGAGGAGCTGCCGGAGGGATTTGCAAGGGCAGCTCCGTGCGCTCCGTGAGCCCGGTTATCCCCACAGGCCACCCCTTCCAGGGATGCATCCTGGGCACGGAGCCGCTGCCGGCCAGACCGTCCGTACGAGACCGCGTTGGTCCCTGTTGGGCCCGAGATGGCACAAACTGGACCTGAATGCGAGGCTGGCCACCCAGCTGCAAAACCTCCCGCGTAATCCCCCAAAAAGGGGGTGAGAAAGGAAAAATAAAAATCACCTGATTCTCCTAAATGTTGCCCGCATCACATGGCTCGCTCGGATCAAATCTGGGCTTGACCTCCGAGTTACCTTGGAGATGCCGAAGCGACGGCGCCGAGCGGCCGACGAGGGGAGCGCGGCGGGACGCGGCCTTGGGCACCGGGGCCAGACGCCACGGGCGATGGGCGCGTGCGGGGGCCCACGGCGGCTCCTGCAGCACCCGTGGACCCGGCGACGACGGGAACAGCCCGACGGGATCTCACTTAGTTTGGGTTTTCCAACTCTAACTTGCTGTTTTTGGAAAAGCCTCATTGGGAGAGCTCAGCAAACCCTTCCCCAGCCCGAAATTTCAAGCGCATTTGCACTAATCCCGATTAATGAACATAAAGCAATTTAGATAAACCGCATTAAAGCGGAACACCTTTGAACTTTTTTTTTCTTCTTCTTTTCTGGATTGCAATCCCTCCCCGAACGCTGTGTGTGGTTTGGGCCTCACCAGAGCAGCCTTCCCGCAGCGCCGAGAGCTTCCCAGCGCCCTGCGATAATTATTTATAATATAAATTTGCACACCGCGACCAAAATCATCATTTCCCCGGGGACATTCGCTGGGGAGCTCCCGTCTCGGCGCACGTCCCCCGGCCAGGACTCCTGGCTGCGCTCCAGCCCCGACCGCAGGCCAAACGCCTCTAAGCCTCAGTTTTCCCAACGCCATCCCTTAAATACGTGGGTGACGGGAGCAGGCCGCGGTTCCCCGGCATCAGGGCCCGGCCGCAGCGCTCCGGCCAGGCCACGCTTTGCTCGGCTCCGACGTGCGCCGCGGCCGCTCCGGCCGGGCCGCGTTCCCAGGAAAACAGCGGCGCTCCGGCCTCGCGGGGGAGCGTTAGTCAGCGGGGAAGCGCACGGGGAGGGCGCCCGTGCCAAGGCCCTCGCGGCAGCCGGCGGCCCGAGCTCATCCCAGCGGCTCCCGGCCCGGAGCCGATGCCGAGAATGGGAGCGGGGGATCCGGCCTTCCCAAAGCAGGGAAAGGAAAAACCCGCCAGGCCGGGCCTGCTCCCACCCGCCTCCTCCGTGCCCTGCTCCTCGCGGCGGGACGAGGCGACGCTCACGAGCCGACGCGGCCGCTCGCGGCCTCCCCGTTCCCTCTTTTCCTGCCGTGCCGGCCGCGCTTTTCCTGCAGGGACGCTCGCACAGCCCCGGGCACTGTGCGGGCCGGGCCCTTGGAGCGGGCCGCACCGGGAAGTTTGCTTTCGGCGGCCTCAGTCAACACGTGGGCGTGTAAACAGTGACCAATTTCCCTGCAGGGCCGACTCCTTTAAATGGGGACTTTCACATTAGCCAGACTTGAAAAAACAACACCGGCTTTTAAACAAAAAGCCCATTTCCCCCTTCCCTCGCTGCGAGGGCCGCTCTGTTTGAACAAGCGGGCCCTTCCCAGCCGCCGCCGCCTCGCGCGGCCGCCGCAGCCGCGTCGTTGGGCCGGCCCCAGCGCGCGCCCCGCGCGCCCGGGACGCTCCGGATGCTCGGGGGTGGCCGGAGCGGCGCGCTCCCCCTGCTTCCTCCGGATCCGTGTTCCCAGGATGCTCCCCCGGGCCCGAGCGCATCCCGATGGGAAGCGGCAGCGGCAGCAGGACGCGTTAGGAGGCCGAGTCCGCAGCGCGAGGCCGCGCGGCTCCGAACCTGCCGCGGGCCGATGCCAACGGGGGCCGCAGCGCTGCGGCTCGGGAGGCCCCTGCCCGGGTGACCACGGGATTTACAGACTTCCAAGGATACAAAAGGACAATTGGGGAATATCCCTGCGGAGTCCGCTACTGTCACAGTCAATATGTACCCCGAAAAATCCCAGTTTCCCCTGTTGGGATTTCAGCTAGATGGCTTGGATAAAATAAATTAATCTTATCAGCGAGATGGATGGAGCTCATTAAAACAGTAAATTAAAAAAACCCTACTCTGCTTAATAACGGTGCTCCCAACGTCCTGTGCCTTTGCAGCACGTTAAAGTCACATAGGAATTAGATTCCCTTGCAGGAATCTGCAGGAAATGCATTAAAAATACATCCTGCTATTACAAATCTGCAAGTCGCCTGTCACAGGGGAAGCAAATTAATGCGGGGCGAGCACGTATATATTGCAAGACACACAGTTGCTTCCTTGGGGAGCGGGATTTATCAGCTGGGAGAGCTGAGCTCTGAAACCAGGGGAGATGAGAGCAAGCGAAGGGCCTCCCCTGCCTTGAGACACCGGCCCTGTCGCTCTGGGCCTCTGCTCCCCTTGCGTCGTCCCGCTCTTCCCACCTTTTGGTGCTGGAACCACCGAGAGCTGCTCCGGTTCCCTCTCCAAGGCCTGGCACCGGGTATTTTGGGATAGTCCTAGGGAATAATGGGATTACAGAGCGAGCAGACAGCCCTGTCTGCAGCCCGGCTCTGCCTGAGGTCGGGCCACTGCGGCTGAGGGAACTGTTCTCTGCACTGACCCAATCCATAGGGAAACGGAAAACAAAAGTAATTAAAGATCTTGCATCTGGCTGCAGAAGTGCATGGAAATCATTGCTAATGCCCAGGCCCTCGCTCGGGGAGGAGGTGAATTCTTTCTGATGCAGAGATCACAGCTCCCAGCTCCGAGGCCTCCTTGCAAAGCCAAGGAAATTCCCTTCGCCGGTGGCCGGGCAGGGCCTGTCCCAGGGCCGCGCCGCCCTGGCAGCCTCCGCACGCAGGACGAGCTCCCGGGGCTCGTCCAGAGGGAGGAAAGAGCTGTCCGCACGTCTGGGAGGACGGTTTTCCCAGCTCGTTTCTCAGCGGCGTCCACCCCCAAGCCCAGGGCCGCTGGCTGCATGATGTAATTGCAGCTCTGCCCAAGCCAAGCAGTTTTCCCTTATTGCTTTTTGATGAGATGATTTTTTACAACTCCCCAGCGGCCTAAGGAAGTCAGCAGCGATGGAAGGAGATTGCTCTGCCACGGCCTCGTCCTGCAGACACGAGGGCAGCACACGGCTCCGCGTGCTGGGAAGCAGCGGGAAGAGCAGCGCTCCGGGCTCTGCCCATTGCCTGCCCTCTTGGCCTGCCGCAAGCCCAGAGCAAGAGCAGGAGCTCCAGCCGCCTCTAAATCCTACCTGGGATATTCCCCTTTGCAACAGCAGCGGCAAATTCCCCTTTTCAGCAATAGGCTGGGAGAGCCACGGAGTCATTTGTGCAGCCCAGCTGCAAAGCTGTAACTAATTACGGGGTGGTAATTGGGTTGTGTCCCCGCAGAGCTCGCCGGCGCTCCGCCTTTAATCCTCTGCCTCGCTCCGGCCCGAGCGCCCAACCACCTCCGAGCGTTCCGGGGGCTTTGAAGGCGGCAGCGGATCCAGCACCGCTTGGCAGCGGGCGGATCAAGGCCCCGGCTCCCGCGCGGGCCCTTTCTCACGGCAGCCCCGAGCGTTCCCAAGGCCGGGACGCAGCCGGAGCCCACACTGCGGCAGCTGCCCGCAGGGAGAAGGCAGCAAATGTGGCACGGGAGCGCACGGATCCTTGTCCCAGGGTGGGCGCTTTCCCTCATGGATTAAATCCTGGTCCTGGCCAAGTCGACGGGAGGGTTGTAACAAATGTGCACATGGCCGGAGCTTCGTCCACTGCCTTCTGCACCTACCGTGAAGACAACGGACACAAATCAATGAGAAAAGCTTCAGGGCAGGACGCTGGTACGAACCTGGCCGCAGCCAGCAGTGCTCTCGGAGCCTCCCGGTGCTGCAACACCGGCTTTCGTTTTTTGTAATTTCTTATTTTATTTCTGCTGACAGGTCTAAGGTTAATACCCCTGCAGCTGACAGGCACTAAGCCACAGCCTTGCACGGGCTTTAGATATAAAAACAAGCAGCCCGTCGCTGGTGCCGTGACTCCCCCAGCCTCGGGAGCGCCGGAATTCCTGCCATTCCACAGCGGGTA
The DNA here is from genome assembly GCF_059628265.1 of Tinamus guttatus. Taxonomy (NCBI): domain Eukaryota; kingdom Metazoa; phylum Chordata; class Aves; order Tinamiformes; family Tinamidae; genus Tinamus; species Tinamus guttatus. The sequence continues at coordinate 2,086,542 of NW_028289097.1, read as the reverse complement.
AGGGGAGCCGGAGCCGGAGGCTGCCTTTGTCCAGCCCCAGCCTCACCAGGGATGTGCGGCTGCCACCTGGGAGCCGCCTGGGACCGTCCCTGCGGCCACCAGCGCCTTCGTTAAGGGAAACTGTGTCCCATAGATGGGCAGGGAGCAGCGCCCTGTGCTTGGCTCCGCTCAGGGTACCCCGTCCGGGTGCCCGAACGTTTAGGAAGGGGCTCGGTATTCCCAAGCCCAGCGTGCAGAACGGATGTTCTTACTGGATCCCCCCGGGACCTCCCGGCACCCGAGCTCTCCTGCGATGCCTGAGCGGGGACACGCTCGTCCTCGCCAGCCGCAACGGCCCGGCCGAGCGGCCGCCGTCACCGCACGTGGCGGAGGGGCCGCAGGGGAAGACCCCGCGCTCGAGGCCGCGCGGTCGCAGCCCCCGGCCAGGCGCGCTCAGCAGATGCCCTTGGTGGCCATTTCGTTCCCTCACGAGCACGTCCCCCCCCGCGTTTCCAATGGGACGGTCCCCCCGCGCCGCCCCGGGCGCTCCTTGGAGCAGCCCATTCCCCAAAGTAGGGGGGGGGGAGAAGGGGGCGGCTAACGGCGGGTCGCCCGGCGCCGCCGTTATGGTTCGAGTTGCGGAGCGGCCCATGGGCGCCGAGCGCGGAGGGGGGGCCGCCCCGTGGCGCTCGGCCCCGGGGGCCCCGCGCTGCAGGCGGAGGCTCCTCGCGGACCTCCCGGGCGCCGCGGGGCTGGCGGGAGGCCCGGGAGGGCGCTGGGGAGCGGGGGCCCGGGAGGGCGATGGCGCGGGTGGCCGGCCTCCCCCCGCGCTGCGTTGGGGCCGTCCCGTTCGAGGCGGCCGCGGCCCGCAGAGCCAAGGGCGCCGCGGCCGGGGCGGGCGGCGCTGCCCGGCGCGGAGCCGCCGCCATGCGCAGGGCCGGCGAGCAGGAGCCCCCCGCGCCCGGGGAGGAGGCCGGGCCCTCCCGGGAGCGCCGCGAGGAGGAGCCGCCTGCCCTGCGCCCGCCCGGTACCGGCAGCGGCGGCGCGGGGGAGCCGAGGGCCCCGAGCGGCCCCCGGCGCTGGGCTGGGGCGGGAGGCGGCCCCCGAGGGGCGCCCGCGGCCGGGCCCGGCGGGAGCTGCTTCCCGCCGGCGCTAGGGGTCAGTCCTGCCTCGGGGACGGCGGGCGCGGGGCTCCGCCGAGGAGGAGGATCCCCCCGTCCTCCTCCGTTCGGCCCGGTAAAGGCAGCGGCTCCGCTGCACGGGAATAGTAAAAACAACAGAAGAGTGTGTGTGTGTGTGTATACATATATATATATTTTCCTTGAGTTTTAAACCCTCTGCAGTTTATTTTGCACTTTTCAGTACCTCAAATCCTCTCAGTCCCTTTAAAGGAAACGTTGAGCCTTCGGCTTGGTTTAGCGTTGCTTTTACATTGTTTTGATGTTTGGTTGTTCGTTTACTTATTTACTGCTTGTTTTTGCAGCCAGCCCTCCACAAATGCTGTCCGTGAGTGAAGTCCTGGAAACAGCTCACGAGATTTCCAAGCTGACCATCGCCCATGAAATGGTGCTCAACCAGGACTTCAAACTGCAAGCCGTCACCTTCGCCCCAAACAGGTACCTGCTTTTTGGGGCTGGCTCCTTTCTGTCACCGTGCAGCGAGCAGGTTGGGATGGGGAGAGGAGCGGGGCTTGGGTCTGGCTGCTGAAGTGACAAGGAAATAGGAGTTTGCTTGAAAAATACTCTCTTTTTAGCCTGGAAAACAGAGTAAAGGAAGCACTGCACAGAGCCTTCTGGGACAGGCTGAAGGAGCAGCTCTCTGCTAGCCCCCCGGACTACACCCAGGCAATCCAGCTGCTGCAGGAGATAAAGGAGGTGAGCCCTTCCCAAGCCAGGAGAGAGGTTGCCTTCCTGCCAATGGTGCCTTCACCTCTTGCATCCAAGTATTCCCTTGTGAACATGTGTTAGGAGGGACGAGAAAATGGGAGCCCTTTGTTTTATAGGGAGATACAAAACTGCACCTCTAAAACCTGTCTGAGAAGGAAACTCATTCCCTGCCCCTAGGTCTTTCAAACACATATTCTCCAAAACAGTGGAAAAACTTTGTTTAAAGTGTCATTTATGGTAACCACTCCAGACATCATGTCTGCCAAACAGAAAATACACTTCGTCTATATAGGACACCACTTTTGGGTATATGAGGAGCTGACTCTAATAAACGAGCATACAATACAGTGAACAAAATTGTCAGGCCCTAAAATACATCCATATTCCTAGCAAAGCATGGAGCTGCGTAGGGTTTGCTTTTTCAGTCCACACTTGCCCTTTGGACTCCAGACAGTTCCCTCCTTTCTTGCGTGACGATAGAAGAGGTTTTGCAATATGTGAAGCAGGAGCCAGACGTCCTGACATGAGTCACTGCAGACAAGCACCCACTTAAACCCTTCGCATGCCCCAGAGTTCGAGTACTCAGTAGTTACCTTATGCTCAACAGAGCAGTAGGTTTGATGCCTCTTGAGCAACTCTGGAAAACCGCAGAGTCCCTTGAACGCCATCAGGCTGCTTCTCTTTTGGCAGGCTCTGCTGTCGCTGCTGCTGCCCCGGCACGACCGCCTGCGCAGGCAGATTGAGGAAGCTCTGGACCTGGAGCTGCTCCGGCAGGAGGCCGAGCACGGCGCCCTGGACGTGGGCAGCGTCGCCGCGCGCGTGCTGGACACCATGGCCGCGCTGTGCGCGCCCGCGCGCGACGAGGACGTGCGGGCGCTGCGGAGCCTCGCGGATCCCGTGCAGCTGCTGAGGTGGGCGAGGACCCTGACTGTGTAAACCAGCAACAACACGTTGGGCCTTGAGAAAACTCTGCCCTGCCATTACTGCCCGAGGCCCCTTTTATGAACATGATTTTCTAGTAGTTTTTCGAGACTGCATACTCCAGCTACACCTAACAACCTTTTGTCAGAAAACAGAATAAAATCCAACTTCTTTCTGAATTCCCCTTTCCCAACGTTTTAAATTTACCCTAGTCATAGCATTTACTACTAGATAAAGTTTCAGTTCACTGTGTTTCATCCCAGGGAGATTTTCCGGGTGTTGGACCTCATGAAGATGGATATGTTGAATTTTACCATCCAAAGCCTCCGTCCCCACTTGCAGGAGCACTCCGTCCAGTACGAGCGGAAGAAATTCCAGGAGCTCTTAGATAAGCTGCCTAGTAAGTCTGCAGGGACGTGAGAGAAGTTGCTGGTTCAACACTTTGTACTCTTACAGGAGCTGCTAAAAACACTGGAAAGGGACTCAAATATTTCAAAGCTGATACTTTCTCCCATGCCTATTTGTAATAATAGATGAGAGAATTACCTCAGAAAATTAAAGGGCTCCTGGGTCACTTTCTCAGCCTCTTCGCTAACATACCTTGCAGAAAAGAAATTGTTTATTGTGCTTCAGTTTCGCCCTGCATAAGGCAGAGCTAATAGCCATCCCACAAGGAGTTGTAAGATCTTGTAAGTTTAAAGTGTTTTGAGATCCTTAGAGGAATGAGGAAAATGTTATTAGCAGACATGTTTAAAGAGGAAAGTTTGCATTTGATGTAGACATCTCTCCCTCACTAGGCTCTAGAATATTTCTCTCTGGCTGCCTTTCTCCCTCCCAGGACTTCATTAAAGGTGCCTGTTGGAGACTGAAACGCTTTGCTCAACATAAAGCTCTCCGGAGGCTGATTCCACTAGCCCAGCCCTGTGCTTTGGCAGCTACATGTTTGTTTTGTACTTTGGGGATCTTGTAAGCTACTCCCTGCCGTTGCAGGAGCCAGCGCGATGCCTTGGCCTCCAGAACACGCTGCCCGCAGGATCCATAGCCACGTCGTGCCCGCTAAGCGTCGCTTCCAGGCATCCCCTTGTGTTGCAGGTAGCCTGGATGTCACAGCGGCGTGGCTGCGCGAGGCCGCGGCGGACGTGGCTGCGCGTCCCCCTGCGCGCCCCGCGGCCGGCACCGCGCCGAGCCCCGCGGCCGTGCTCAGCCGAGCCTACGTGAACCTGCTCCGCTGGGAGCCTGCCCACAAGGAATATCCTGAGGTGGGAGAAACAACTCGGGACTTCTCCCAAAACTAACCCTACCTGTTGGCCGGCGTTCTCCTCCCACTCGCTGGCTTGTGAGCTGCTGCTGGCTGCACCCGCAACGGCTGCTTTGGTTTCTGTTCACAGACACTCTTTATGGACCAGGCCCGACTGCAGCAAGTCCGGTCGCAGGTGAATCAGCTTGTCCTCATAGCTGCAGTCCTGCTAGTGACCAGTGGCATGTGTGGAAGCACCTTGTTTGGCTCACCTGGGTTTGTAGCTAGGCTGAAACGGGTAACAAAGGTCCTCTTGGAAGGGCTCTCTTGTACCAGGTGCGTTATTTTAAGTTTTCTTTTCCAGAGGGAGATGAGTGAGTATGCAGGCACTGGCTGGTTGTGGGATGAGCAGCAGGAATCCTCCCCTGGAAGGAGGGGGAGGGAGTGGAAAAGGATCCAAGACCCAAATAGCAACCAGGTTTACTGCCAGGAGCAGGCAAGGCAGGGAGCCAGCCTTCTAGCAACAGTCCCTTCCTGACTAAAGGGGGAATTGGTGGTGCTGGTTCCTGTTTCACAGCCCCAGGCAGCTTCTTGAGCAGGGGGAGGGAAACTTGGTTCACTTGGTTCCTGCGCTGCCTGGCTCCAGGGTGCTCCCATCAACCTCCCTCCTTGCTGGGGCCCTGCAAGCCCCTTCCCCGCGGCGCGCGGTGCCCGGAGCACGTTGTACCTTTGCCTGACGCAGGTGTGAAGAGGCTTTGCAAGACGTCGGCGATCAGGTGCTCCAGGAGGTCGGCAGGACCCTGTCCCAGCTGGGTTATCCCCCTTTCAGCAAAGACAAATGCGCTTCCCTGAAGGGCCAGATAAGGAGCCTTGCGGACAAGGACAACGCGGTGCGGAGAGTCGTCGGTGAGTCTGCGAGCCCCTGTCTGCTCGCCTGGGCTTCCTTCAAGGTCAATATTTGCACTCTCAGGCCCTGACTTGGGTTTAGCCTCTGGAGCAGCCAGGCCAGGTCCTGGCATCGCAGACTCCCCGTCTTGAGCAAAACTGGCCTCTCCACCCAGTCTGCACAGGAGAGGAGGGCAATGACACCGGGTGCAGAAACTGCCCACGTTTCCCCACTCCTCCAAACGCTTCCCAGCAGTAATTGCTTTGAAAGTCTCTTAAATCCTCTCATCTTTGCTAAAAGCTAAACAAGCCCCAGTGCAAGGCTGGTTATTAGGCAGTGTTGCAATCTTCAGGCTAGGCTGTAGACTGAGATTAATCACTAGGCCTAGTAAGGTACCATGCTAAGAACTCCAAATAATATTTATCCCTAGGGAGTGCACTGCCTGGTATTCAGCTAAGCAGCTGCCCTATAGTGCTGCTCCATCAAAATATTTATTCAAATGGTTTGGATAAGAGCTGATTATTTTGACCTTTTATTAGTACTCTGCACATTAACTCCACGTAGATTGCTGTGCCACAGGCAGCTACTGGCAGGATTATTTCCACATGGAAGACTTGCTTTTAGCAGCTATAAAATTAGGGTGAGGCCCTACCTGCTCAATATTTCATTTAGTTAAGTGTCCTTCCCAGCAGCGTGGACTCCATGGCCTTGTTTAGTTGGGTTTATTCTTTTAATGTCAGAACAGGCTATTTTTGTTTTGATGGAATTTATAAAGCTGAAGTTACAACCTAAACTAAACCCTGAGATAGGGCAGGTTGGGCACTAGGTGATGTGGCTTCAAAAAGAAGTGCTGGGACTAGATAGTCTCCCTGCCCTGCATCTGAGAATACCACAGCACCTTGGCTGCACTGCTGGTCACCCTCAGCATTTTCATATAGATACTTCAAATTCAACTACCAGCTGCTTCAAATGTTGCTGTATCGCTGCTACGTGTTCCTTCCTGAACACTTCCAATTAAAAAATGCTGCTGTAGCAGCCTAAATAAATCCTAGGCTCTGAAATTCCATATTCCATTATGCTTTTAAGGAGGTCCAATGCTTGAACACAGTATCAAAACTCTTCAGAATTAGTGAAAAATCCGAATTGCTGCATTGTAACGTACGAAAGGCCACGCACCCATCAAACCCAAAGTCCAATCTCAGCCCTTGCTGTCAGCAGCTACCCTGAGAAAAGTAGCAACAAGACAACAAAACATGATACTCTGCTCGAGTACTCTCCTAGCATCCCGGAATTTCACCCTGGTTCCTGGATGCTGTTAAATCTACTTAGTGGAAGGATCTGGAAGTTCCTTTCCCCAATAGCAGGTCCCTGGGCCTTCACGGTGTTCCTGTCTCCGACAGCCTGTGACGGGAGCCCTCGTCTCACCACGCTCTGCCCTCGCCAAGGCTGAGTGTTTGTTTTTCTGCTCTTCCTCTCTCCAGAGCAGCGGATTCATTCATTCCTCAGCCTCTTCGTTTCCCCTAACGGACAGAGCTCCCCCAAGGACCTCCCAAAGGGCCTCGATGCCGTTCAAGAGGAGTTGCTGGCCCTTGGGCACAGGTTTGGCAGTGTGATCCACCACAACAGGCAGGTGTTTGCACCCTACTACTCGGAAATTCTCCGGAAAGTGCTTGAGCCGGAGCCAGACGCAGGAGCAGACTCTCTGTGATCATCTTCACTCGGTGTCGCCTGGGAGGGCAGGAGCGGAACAGCCTTTCCAGCAGTTTCTCAAATCATGCTTTAGCTTGTGAAAAGCAACTGGAAGTAAACACAGCTGGGCTGGCGGAGCTGCGAGGAAATGACTCTCGTCACTTGGCACTTACATATCTGAATAAACCTTTCAACTGCAAAAAGCTGGTGGCTTTTGTGTAACCACAAAACCTGCTCTTTGATGCCACTCATCTCACTGGCAAGGAGGGCAGAGGGATATTAAGCTCATAAAACTGTGCTGCAGCTTAGGCAGGTTTTGGCTCCCCCTTGCCTTTTTTTTTTTTTTTTAATCTAAAGTGTTAATTCTATTGGGGGCCTTTACCCTACTTTGCTGAACGCTGTTAGTCACAGCCCGGGAACCCTGTTTGGATTTGATAAAGCCAGATGGTATTTAAGATCATTAAAATTACGCAATATATTTCAACATTAGGCTGTTTTTAAGCTAACTGAATTATCAGAAATGGCACATATGGTATAAATCTAGCAATCCTTGATGCATTTAGTATTTTGTATCAGCCTGCTTTTACTTGACACACAAATCTGAACTTTAACCTGTATTTAAATATCTGTCTTTCTTAGCCTTATTTTACATAAGGAACAAGTCCCATTTTCTGGTATGCCAAAAATCTCTGCAAATATTCTATAATGTCTGCCCCAGTTTACAGCTGTTACATTATTTAGTTGCTGTCCTACTGCAGAAAAGTGTTTTTAGTGAGCAGCACTAGTAAACACTTCACTTCAAGGGTACAATCTCTGCAGAAGGCAGTTAGCGAGGGTGAAAGCTGGTTTTTCTCACCACCACCTAGAAAATATGTACAAAGCAGTTCCAGACTGTCATGTTACAAGTAAACTTACCTTTAGCAGAATACTTGGATGCATTTTATTTCATTAATAATTTCAACATCTCAAAAGTGTCATATTCAGTATCTAGGGTTAACAGGATTTGCTGCAAAAACAACTTTTTCCCCCAAACTACTTGGCAGCTCTACCCACACGTCCTGCCCCTGGGGACTTGGGAACAACGTGAGCCCCTTATCCTGCTCCCAAAGAAACTGCTCCCAGCGAAGCAGCGTTTTCCAGTTTGCTGCTGCCAGAGCAGCGGGTCCTTTCTGTACAAGCCATGCAGGAACTGACGTTTGCTTGTTCCTCAGATCAACAACGAGGAGGAAAGTGCCAAAGGGGCTGGACGGGGCGAATGAGACACCGGGAAGCCGCTGTCCCCCCCGTCTCTTACCTGCGCCCGCTGTGGCGGCCACGTCTGCGACGGGAGAGCGAGAGGAGCCTCCAAGTGGAGCGGAGGAGCCGGAGACGTCGGCGCGGCGCTCGCAGTGACAGCGGGGCGAGACGTGTCTAAGGTTGTTTATTAATTCAGTCTGTTCTAAGTTGTACAATTATGGAAACAACAAAACGACTGCTGGAAGCCCAGGAATATTTACAATCTCGCCTTGTTGTAGTGAGGTCAGTCTATGTTCTTGCACAGATTGGTTACGTTTGGTACCACAAGATGTTTAAAATTCAGACAATTTTGAACAGATTAACAATTGTATATACAGGAAATAAAAGAAAATTCAAGTATCAAAATACAGACAAATTAAATAACATTTGTATTACAAATCAGTCCCACTGCCATACATCACAATTAGCAAAAATGTCAACATTGCAAACTGAACTGGACTGTTCTCTGCCCTGATAGGGAATCTCAGGTTTTTCTTCCAAGGGTATGAAAAATGTTCACACTAGATCTACATTTCAAAAAAGCAGCATGTTTACTTCCTTTTGAAAAATGCAGTAAATAATGCCAAAGGGAGGTCTAAAAGGGAGGGTTATTTTTGCAACGCTACAGCATTGCAAACACTGTGCTTGCTCTAAAATAAAGATCTGCATGGAAATGATGCGAGCACAAGCAAGCCGGGGAGGAATTCTGCTGCTAGGAATTTCCGAAGTGGGATGCAAGGAGCATTAAAGCAACTGAATCCACTTCAGCTCTACACAGAACTGCAGGAACTATTTGGCATCTGCTCTGTGTCTCACAGCAGCCCTAGGAAGGTCTGGACTTTTCAGGAGAGGCACCTCGCAGAAGGTGCCCTATCCTGCTCCCACAAGTTACATCCTTTTTTTTTTCTAAAAAGAAAGACAAAAAAAAGCCCAAAGCAAGTTCAAAGACAGCTGAACAGCTAAGAACAACATTTTTTTTTGTAAATACAAAAAGTATAAAGCAGCTTTCATTTGAAAGAAAAAGAAAAAAAAAAATCCCCCCCCTGTATTTAAAAAAGACAAGCAACTGTGCATCTTAGTTTATCTGTCTTGAGATCCCAGCCTGGACTCATGCCACATACAAATAGAAGTTGCTAAAACACAATCTGTTCTCGAAAAGGGGAACGAAACCCAGGAGAGTGCCACCTTTTCACAGCAGGTAGTAACGCAAATGTATTTTGATTCAAAGTCATATTCAGCACCAGAAATTTAGGGCACTTTCCTCCAGATACCATGAAACCCTGTAAGGAGGAAGGGCCTGAACACTGTGTAATGGACAGGTATCAAATTCCTGCAAGTCAGGAACGGGCATGGTCCAGGATCAGTCTCCAGCACACAAGTACCTTGACAAAAACCCACTGCCAAAATAATTGAGTTGCCTATGAAGTGAGAAGGAGAATATTTGGCTAAAGAACTGCTGGATCACTAAAGACAACCATAAGATTTATACACAGGACTGGAAAGGACCACCAGGGTCACCACGTGCAGTCCCTTGAAGATTGGAGTCTTCATCACCACGTCGCCTCCAAGCCAACCTTCAGAAGCATCAAGAGGCATCAGAAAAAGCAAGGCGTCCCTCCTCCCAAGCAGAGGTTCAATTTGCAATCTCTCCATAAAGGCTCGTTGCCAACACACCAAATATTTACACTTACACCAGTATGAATTGCAACATATGCATAACAAGGAATGTTAGGTTTCTTAAATTCATCAAATTAAAAAAAAATATCTCCACTTCCCCCTCTTAATCATGTACAGATCTATGCCCTTGGGATCATGGTTCACTGCTCTCAGTCTTACAGGCTAGAGAGACTAAATGAAATCCTGAAATACAGCAGCAAATGGAGTTAAACAGAAATTATTAGGGCATCTCATCGTACTGCAGCAGCCGGGTACCGCATCCCCAGCCATTTCGATGCCCGTCGCGATCCCAGCCATCGTGCCATGCTACGTTTGCGCATCCCAAGAACTAAAAATCCTGCCCATTTTAGCATCTCTCCCTCAAGGGAAACACTACTGCGGAAAAACATCAGTTCATCAGCTCAAACTATTGTTAAATATTCAAATTCAAAAGAAATAAGTACACAGCACCTTCACGACGGTGGCATTTGGGGATAGAGGACTTTGACTGCGGCCAAGCCATCCTTTGGTTGATTGGATTTATCCACAGCAATGGCCTGTTTCACTGTAAAGCCCACAATTTCACTCCTTATTTGTTCATCTTCCCAAACTGTTGCACTAATTAAATAATGAGCTAGTATCAAAAAAGTGCTAAATCACAAATGAATAAACGTAACCCCCCCCCCCACATACCTCTTCAGGGCATAACTGCATTTAAAAATATGACACGTGCACAAGAGGCTGGAGAACTGAGTCCTCTCCAGGGCTTCAGTGCAGAAGTGGGAGAAAAAATTGTGTCCTTGCCATAGAAATGTCAAGTATTGCAATGCAGCAGCTCTCTGCAGGGAAAGCCAACTTTGTACCATCAGGAACGCCTGGCCATAACCACGCGGCGGTGGAAGAGCCTTTGCAGACTGTTTTCCCTAAGTTATTTCCATAGGCTACAGAAGCTCGGAGCGGCTTTGAAAAAAACCCAGGATGCAGCCTCCCCCTCGCAAAACTCCTCACCCTGCAGGAAGTTATTGCCAAGAATTTGGTGTTCTCTGCTGTTCACCCAGAATCGAAGCAATTTAAGTACCGTTAGAGATGCGCACGTCGCTGCCCAGCCCTCCTACCAGCTCCTGGCCGGACCGACAGCGCTGCGTGACTTCTCCGGAAAGAAGGATTTTCCCTCACCCCAATGCTACATTTTAACTGTGAATGTGTTTTGCTCTGTATCATTTTGCAGGTTAAAAATAATAATCATAAAAATAACCGGTTTGCGAGAAGTTTGTCTCAAACTAGAGAAGGTGCCAATGGCTCCCAGCCTCGGAAGACTCAGCTTTCCTTCCCTAGGAATGGAGAGCCGCTTTGCTCGGCTGCCGGCCGGGATCCCGTCCCCCCTGCGCTTTGGAAGCCCTCACTGAGCAGCCGTGCAGACACCAGGGCCGGGTGGAGACGCTCTTCGTGTCCGCAGGCCGCTGCTTCTTAGGTCTCTGCCCCGCGTTACTACATTTCCGTGGTAGGAGCCAGCTGCCTGGAGATCAGCTTTTCAGAGGCAAACAGAAAGGAAGATAACGGAGTGAATGATTTAGCAGCCGCACGAAAACAAGCGCGGGGACAGGCGGGCCGGGGAGGAGACGAAGCCGTGAGCGCTCGGGATGCAGCGGGAGCTCTGCAGCGGAGGCGGGAATGCCCGTGATCCCAGCGCCGCGGGGACGGCCGCCCTGAGGAAGGCACGTGCTTGGGGAGCTGCTTCTAGGAGGTGCCCAGGAACTTGCTGTTCCCGCTGGAAGCAGGAGAAGCTGCAAGATCCGAGACCCGCTAGCGCAGGGAGACGCGTGGGCAGCTGCTCGGTTAACGCCTGTATGTGGAAACCAGGCTGCTCCATCACTGTTAGTGACACAGGCTCCCTCTGAAGGGTGTACGGCCCCTCGGGAGACACCTTCTGCTTGGAAAGATGCTAAGTTGGTCTGTCAAAGAGGCCCCATCTCCTGGAGCACCTCAAACCTACAGTGCTCCAGCACGAGATGGCACCGTTGCGCCCGTTAAAGGGCTCGTTGCACGTGAAATATATGTACAAAACTGCTTTCCTCTTTGTGCTTTAAGAGAGCCCTTTCATTTGCTTCCTCCTAGCCTGGCTCCTGGCTTGAAGCCGGTTTGCTCTGACTGTGGAGGCCAAGCTCCTTCCCAAGGGCTAAACAAAGATCTTGAAACATCAGGTGCCACCACCTTGCTGGAGGGTCTTCAAAGAGCTCCACGTGCCAAGACAGCCTCACACCTCCCTGTGAGGTAGGTCAAGTTTTAGTTTTGTCCCCATCCTACAAATGGGGAAACCGAGGTAAAGAGAGGCCAGGTCACCCCTGCAGGGCGGTGAGTTACCCAGCGGGTGGTTCTCCTGCCTCAGGTTCATCTCAGTGGGCTCTGCGAGCGCGAGCGGAGGAGCAGGGCTCAGCCCGGGGATTCGGGGGGCTGCTCTGAACGGCCCCGTCCCAGCTCCGCTCTCAGCCCTGCACTTCCAAACAGGGTGCAAAGGCGGAGGCGCCCGCTGGCACAAGGCCACCTCCAGGAGAAGGCCCCGCTTTCTGGGACGGAAGGTGGCAGATGTTTCAAGATCCCTATAGCCTTCATCGTGCAATGGTTTGTAGACAACGCCAGCCTTGGCATCAGCAGCAGACCGATTTCAATCCCGTTTCTCCCTTGGGCAAAAAAGTAAGACCGTGGTGAACCCGCTGAACCAGAGCCCCAGCACGCGGCATCCGGCCCTCCGGCAGCCCCTCTCCTTCCGCACCCGGCGCTAACAACATGTGCCCTTAAAAGCTGAACCCCGTGGCAGGCTGGAAAAGGAGAACGGTGCCCACAGCTCCCGAGGAGCCTGGGGGTGTAAACAGAAAGTCTAGGAGGCAAATCCTACGCGGGACTGCGACGCAGGCAGCCGAACCGCCCCCGCAGGCCGCTGCCCCAAGATCCTGCTCTCCGGGAAGGCTCCGAGCGCTCCCGGCCCGGCCCCGCGCTCCCACGGGAGCGCAGAGCCAGCTCTCCCGCTTCCAGGAGGGAGGCTGCGGGCCGCGTCCCCTCCGGGAATCTAGCGAGCGCGTTATTTGCAGGCAGTATCACAGTGGTTAGTGTCGACTCGAGTGACAGGTAGAGAGGGTGAGTTCACTGGAACAGTGCGCAGCCGTGGCTCGGTTGGGGAGCAGAGCATCTCTGAGGGAGCGCGTGCACCGCAGAGACAAGAGGTCTCCATCAGTCCGAGGACAAGAGTGTGAAATAGAGGAGAAAAAAAAAAAAAAGGGCCTGGGGAGCATCACATTGCCCCAGGGATTCACAGTGCCAGAGCGAGGGGAAAGCCGTGGAAACGGCAGGCGGCTTCCTGGGTCCACGTCTGACTCCCGCAGCCTGCATCCCTCTGCACCTCCCGCCTCGCAGGGATCTAACAGCGTTACCCTTGTTTCCGAGTAAGGAGAATTCACAGTGTTCAGCAGTGATCAGGTACAAAAAGCCGTTTTAAGTCTACAGTCTCCTAAGTGCTGCTGCCTTGGCCGCAGTGCCTACGTGGGCTCAGTGCGAGCAGCTGGAGGAAGAGGGAGTTTAGAACAGCAGACAGATCAGATCGCAAAGGCACGGTTAGACTAGGTGGACACAGGGTTTTGTTTGCTTTAGAAGATAGTGGTCTCATACTTAGTGCTGAGGGTCCGCTTGGAGTCCTGTTTGGGGTCCACAACCCAGGAGACGCTGGCATGAGACTGGGAGTCTTGGTCCACTTCAGGGGGCTCCAGCTAGAAAGGAAGAAGGGAAAACACACGTTAGACCATGTGCAAGATCCTTCATCACCAGGACACAGCAGAGCGGGTATTAAAGCGCTCGGCACGGGGCGGAGAGGCTGCTCGTCTGCCTGACGCCCGTCCCCAAAGGGACACGCTGGGGCTGGAGCAGCTCTGGCCTGGGAGCAGTTGGAGCCCTGCACAGCTCAAACGCTTCCAGCCGGGCAGGTCTCAACCCATGACGTCCCTAAGGCCTCTGAATCACCATGAGCGACAGCTCCACTTCATTACACAAGCAAGCATGAAAGATTCGGCGCTACAGAGATGACACCATGAAAAAAGGCAGAGGGAGAGAGGAGACAGCTCCTGGCAGGTGAGATCCCTTGGGATTACGCTCCTGACCACGTGAGCTTCGCTCCTCTTGTCCTCCTAAATCAGGATCCTGCAGGGAGGTTCCCTAGGGCAGGTAGCCGAGCTGCCGCTCCGCGTTAGCCGGGGCCGCTCCGAGTCCTCAGGCCGGCCTAAGCCCTGCACCGAGCGGGGAGGGGACACACAGCGGGACAGGGAGCGGAGCAGGGGGGCCAGGCGAGACGAGGAGGGTGAAGACCTTGGCTCCGGGGCAGAGCGACTGCAGCGGCAGGTAGGAGGGGCGGTGAGTGGTGCACGTGTGACAGTGACAGCGCGCGTCGGGAGGCACCTGAGCGGGGGGAGCAAGCACAGCACAGACACACGGCGGCATTAACGGAGGGCAGCGGCTCCGCGCGCCCCGCTGAACCCCCACCCGCCGCCTCCGCTCACCCGGATCCCACCCGGATCCCACCCGCAGCAGCCCCGGAGCTACGGGCAGCTCGTCCGCCCCTGGCACCAAGGGGGAATTGAAGCATCTTGCGCCACGAAGCGGAGCCAAATCCCAGCCCAGAGCGTGCAACAACCAGCCCCGCAGCGCGCGGGCCCCGCGCGTACGTACTGCGGATTTCCTCGCGCCGGCTCGCGGTTTAGGCACCGGTTTGGAAGATTTCGTTTCAATCGTTTCTCCCGCCGCAGCCCCGGGAGGCTTCGCTCGCTGGGCTTGCAGGGCCAGCTGGTAGGCGACCTCGAACGCCTGCCCCAACGTCAGGATGATCTCGTACGTCAGGTTCTTCGGAGAGACCACAGAAAACGGAGCCGTGAGCTGCACGTCAAGCTGCACGGCAGCTCCGCCGCCACGGGAGAGGCTTGTTTGGGATCCCCAGCAGATCCCAAACCGGTCGCATCCCGCGGCAGCGGGTCCCGTGGGCAGTGCTGAGCCCCAGCCCCACGGCAGGGCAGGGCCCGGCGCCTCCTCTCGCTGCTGCCGTTCAGCAGCGCTTTGCACAGCAAAGAGAAAGAGGCCAAATGTTTTGCACAGCTGTTGCGGCCCCACAACGAGAGGCAGTTCCGCTTCCACACGGCCGGCGAATTAAAAGGCTGTTAAATCGGCCTATTACACTGCGCATAATTGAGAGCGTGTTAGGGTTTTGTTCACGGCTTATTCCCCGAGAGGGAAAAACTCCCGTCCTGCTTTGTTCAGTCCTGGAAGCTGCACTAATGAAGGCAGACAAATATTCTCTGTCGACAGAGCTGCAAAATGAAAAGTGTTTTAAGCCAGGCCTTTGAGAGGAATATTTTAGAGCATAAATAGGTGAAAGAGTCCTAGAACAGAGCATGCATGTTTTTATGACTCACCCCACTAAGGCTGAGTGACAAAGGGGGAAGAGATGTGCCAAGATTACTTGGCATCACCAGCTATCACCAGTGCCTGATTGCACACAGCAAATTCATGAGTAACAGGCGTTTTCCAGCTGATGGGCTCGAGCTTTCACACTCACGAGGGTCTCTGCACAACTTGCACAGCAGCCCCTCTTCCTGCAGCGTGCTGGGGATGGCCTGGAGTGAGATGTTCAAGCTCCAAACCCCGGGGAACAGGGGTGAACGTGTCCTGCTAACACCCTCTTGGCCCTCTCCGTGTCTCTGGGCAACATCTCCATGATTTATATGCCAGGCCAGGCAACGAGCAGCGCGAGCTGAACCGAGCAGGACAGGCCCCCTCGTGCTCTACCTCCGTGTATGTTCTGGCCCACTCACCACGTCCACGGTGCTGAAGACATGGCAGTAGTGGTGGCTGGTCTGCAGGTCCTTGGTGATGTAGGCGAAGGTGCAGAGATCCTCGGGGTCCTGAGCGGCGCAGGAGATGTTGCGGATCTCGTGCTCAGCGATGACGTTCTGCCGGGGTCAACCACAAGCACCCATCACCCTTCAGGGGATGTCAAGGACACGCGGCCATCGGGAGCTGCAGCGAGCGCGCGTGGTGGCGGGGAGGAGAACGGCTCCTGCCAGGGATGGGGGCTCTCAGCCAGACCAGGCCCAGCCCTCTCCCATGGCAGGAGGGAACAGCAACATGGCCCACAAAAGGAGCCGGCTGGCCCAACCTTTGGCACACGGGCAACCATCCCACCCTGGTGCTCTCCCATGGCCTGGGCAGCTCCTCGGGAGCAGATGTGTCCTGCAGGTAGGGCAGGGCTTGGAGGCATTTCAAGCTCACCTTGTTAGAGGCGTCAATGAACTTCACCCCCTTGTATGTGATGGACAGTATTATGGTTGGGATCTTCTTCATATGCTCTGTGGATTTCTGTGGAAACAAGAACATTCAGGGTTTGTGAAACTGCAGCCACCCCAGGATCCCCCCCACATCACCCATCACAGCTGTGAGTGAAGCCCCCGTCCCCACGGCAGTACCCTCATCTTGGCACAGGCGTCCTGCGTCGACTCCGTCCCTCGGAGATCCTTGATCAACATGGAGCCCAAGTACTGTTTGGAAGAGGGGGACATGTTGATGTGTGCCCAAAATCCGCCCAATCCCAAAGCAACGCAGGGAACCCAGCCCACGAGGGAAGCAGCGTGACGCCCCCCAGGCCTCTCCGAAAGCCACTTACGTTGGCCTCGTACCCGCAGGACTCGAAGATGAGCTTCTCGGGCTGGTGCTGCCAGCTCTGCACGGGGGCGTAGGGGGCAGCCAGGCTGGGCGGGCGCAGCGTCAGCTTGGGCTCGCGGCGATCCTCCTGCGAGGGACGAAGCGCGGCCGTGAAACCGCAGCAGGGGAGGAGCACGGAGCTCGGGAGAGCTCCTCGGGTCAACACAGCTGATGTTTGCAGTGGCCAAACACCCAGGGGCTCAGAGGAGGCAGCACCCCAAGGGTGACGGTGCCAGTGCTAACGGAGCTGCGACCGGCCTGTTTTCATCGAGGCACAAATGTGCTGTTCAAGCCAGGGACAGCGCCGGGAATGGGGCCCGAAAGGCCTCCCGTCCCCCCAGGCAGCACCCGGACTCCGGAGAGGAGGATCCTGCAGTGACCCGGGCAGTCGCCCGCGGGACGCAGCGTTTTCGGCCCCCGCTGACCTGCGGTTTGTAGCGCTCGGCGCGGGGGTAGGCGGTGCCATCGGTGCCCCGGTCATGGTGCCTCTTGGCGCTGTCCCCAGATGGCAGCAGGAGGTCAGCGGATCGGCCCGTGCACGAGTCGTTCTGGCTCAGAGGTGACGACGTCTGGGACACCAGATCCTGGCACTGCAAGGGGCAGACCCCAAGAACCGGCCTGGTCAGCACGTGCCGCGGCCCTGCCTGCTGCTTCCTCTCACCGCGCTCCTCCTCGCGCTCCCTGTGTCCCCCTGGGAGCTGTGGCACTGAGCTCCGACACGGCTCCTTAACTCCATGACCTGGGCACATCCCACGGCCACCGGGCTAATGCTCGAACAGCAGCCGCTGCCCCACAGCTGCCCAGAGCGCGAGGAAGGGGACAGACCGGCCCCGAGCTCCAAAACATCCATCTGGGATCGAGGCGATCGCTTCCCCGGCATCTATCCGGATGGGACCCCCCGCTCCCGCCGTGGCACCCACACGAAGGGCACGGGTGCTCCAGGGTGCCTGGGTTTGGACAGGGCTCCCTGTGGGCTCCTGCACCCACGTGCCGGGTACACCGGGACAAACCAACTTTGCACTGGTGGGACCTCGATTCCTTGAATATCCCATGCAAACAAGCAGGACAGGGCAGCCCAACCAGCTCCAGCTCCAGCTGTTCTGCTTTAAAAGCCCTTGGGATCCAAGGCAAAAGGGCAGAGCGTGGTTTGGGACAGAGAAACTCCGATCCCCCCTAATTCCCGTTCCAGGAAGCCGATGTGCAAACACCAAAGACGGGGCACCTGGATACATCCCCCTCCGTCGCATGCGCCCTGTTGAGCTCACAGCTGAGCTGCAAACGCAGCAGGTTTTGCTAAACTCGGCTCTCAAATGCAGGTATTTGGGAAGAGTGACAAAGGCAACAGCTCCCCTCTCAGCCAACCCCGATACCAAAGGGCCTAATGTGCAAAGGTTCCCCCTCCTGCAACAAAAATCAACATTCGCAAATCCCTCCCAGGGTTCTTTGGCTTGGAGAGCAGCAGCTCGGGAAAACCGGAGCCAGGCCAAGGAGCCGGATTTCAGACTCCCAAACTGCGCAACCAAGACAGGAGGCCCCAGCTGCATCCGATGGCACCAGCTGAGCAGTGTCACACTCCGGCTTGGGGGAAAATCGCGTTATATCTGGCCAAGAAGCACAGTGGGAGAGAACCGGCTCCGCTTTTCCCTGCGGCGCGGGGAGTCGCATCCCGCCAGCCTGGATGCGTCCGTGCGCTTCGGCTCTCTGCTCAGCACAGCGAACACAACCACGGGGTCTGA
The DNA here is from genome assembly GCF_059628265.1 of Tinamus guttatus. Lineage (NCBI taxonomy): Eukaryota > Metazoa > Chordata > Aves > Tinamiformes > Tinamidae > Tinamus > Tinamus guttatus. Next base: position 2,068,545 of record NW_028289097.1, on the reverse strand, counting down.
CCCACACGGGAGAAAGCTGGAAAACTCCCCCATCACTTTGTGTGTCCGCGGTTGCATGGGCTGGAGCAAAGCTTGTACGTCGTGATGTGAAACCTGCTGCTCGTCCTTACCCTGCCCAAGGGCACTGCTATGAAATGAAGGGATTTTTCCCGGCACCGTGAGGCTTTTCTGATGTGGGTGTTCGTTCCCAAAACCCACCCAAGCCAGGCCTAGGCTGCTACAATTCTGAGTTCTGCCTGGCCGTGTCCAGAGCGGGAGTATTTGGCTTGGCACCACGTGTGTCCGTGGGAGCCGCTGAGCGCCCAACGCTCCCACCTCCATGTGCAGCCGTCTCGATGCTTCACACGCTGCTCCCAAACCTCCAAACAGCCGAGAGCCAGGAGCAACCTGAGCTTCAAATCGATTTGTCTGTAGAAATGAGTCATTTCAGTTTCAGCCTTTTTTAAAAAAGGCAACGCAAATTTCAAAGACTGCTCTCTGCCTTTCTTACTCTGAAAACTCTCTTTCAAAGGAGTTTTAACTTAAACATTGACTTTGTGGGTTTTATTCTCCCCCTTTCTTTATCGATTCTGCTGGGCAGAATTTGCTGTGTGTGAAAGCAGCAGCAAAGGCTGAGCGCGCTCCCCGCTCCGAGCCTGGGTATCCCTCCAGGGCCCGGCTCCCCCAGTTCCCGGGCAGCTCCGGCCGGGAATCGCGGGCTGGGACTCACCCGCAGCTGCGAGAAGCGCGGCGGCTTGGCCGGGGGCTCCTCGTAGGGCCTGTCCGCCAGGGACGCGATGATCCTCTTCCGATGGCCCAGCAGGTTCACTTTGAGTACCTGCAGGGACAGCAAACAGTCCGAGTGGGAAGGGGGGGTCCGCGCCTGCCTAACTCCCAATCCATTCAGATTTAGCACACAAGGGACAGCCAGGGCCTCGTTTGCTGGGCAATCCTCACATTCACTCCATCCCTGTTCGCTGTTTTCACTGCCCCATACTCACATTCACTATTTCAAGCTCCCAGAGGTTTTTCACAGTGTCGATCGAGCTGTAGCCGCTCGAGAGGAAGGACTGGACGTAGTCCTGCAGCCCCAGGGAGTCCAGCCACGCGGGCACCGACGGCTGGCTGTTCCCGTCGCAGCCCAGCGGTTTCAACTGCAAAAAGCACAAGCCAGGAAGGGGTTAAAAGCCCATGGGAACAGGGAACCCAAAACACCCCAAAGGTGGCTGCAGTTAAAGCTCATTTAATGCAGAAATTGCTGCACGAAGGGGCAGGAGCCGCAGCAGCCCTGCCACATCGTCATCAGCTCCCCGCCAGCGCTGCCTTTGAGAGGAGCCACTTGGCTACAGTGTCTGCCCTGCACGAGCAAGACGGGCTCCTAAAAACCTTCCTAAAACCCTCATTCGGCCCCTGCAACCCCCCCGGCCCCGGGATGGCACCCGCCGCCGGCGCTGACCTTCGGGAGGGAGCGGGCGGCCTGCAGGAGCTTGCGGCGGTGCTGCGGGTCCCCGATGCCGATGTCCCGCAGGTCCTGCTCTTCCATGACGTTGCAGCCCTGCGGGGGCGAAGGACATGAGAGCGGGGGGACAGGGGGGACAGGGGTTGGGGCCAGCGCTGCCACCGCTTCCTCGGCCCCGGGAGTCTCTAGCGCTCCTTATTGGGACGTGTCACATTAAATTCCCTCGGTGCCAGTCCGTCCTCCCAGGGCACATAACAAGGATAGACAACGCGGTGCAGAATAAACCACCCTGCTCTGCTGCGCAGGAGCCTCTGCTTCAAGAGGGCTCCCTGAAACCCGGGTTTCATCTCACACGAGAAAAACAACCCGCTCCGAACGGAGCTGATGAACCCCAACCACCTCGGAGACCTTCGAACCGTCGCCAACGCTGCAGCGAGGGGCTGAGGGGCTTCGACCCGGCCCTGCCCCAGAGCCATCGCCCATGGCCACCTCCAGCAGCACCCAGGAAAACACGGAAAAAGCATTTGTTGCTATGACAAAAAGAAGCCCCTTTGCTACCAAGGGGCTCTTCTAAGAGAAGCTTTGAAGCAGGGCTGCAAAATTTCAGAGAAACTGCTGTTCAGGTGTTCTTTGTTAGCAACATCCCATGCAGAATTCACTATTATTTAGTTATATTTTACAGCCCAAGGTCCTCCCCTTCAGCCCTGCCAGAGATCAGCAAGCAGAGGAGGAGATGCCACCGCGCAGGACTCGTCCCCAGGGTCACGTAAGGACGGGCTGGGGACAGGAAAGCTCTGGCCCTGCTGGTAGCCCAGGGCCTCCATGAGCCAAGTGCCTCCAGCGGCAGATTCAGAAATGCCAATTACGGCCCCAAAAGCAGCACAACGGACCCTCCGAGGACGCGGCCCTGCCTCCATGCACCGTGACAAGCGGCTTCACCTCACGCATCGCTCCAGGCCGCGTGGAGCCCACGCAGGTCGGCTGCGGCGCTAGCGCCTGCGTCGGAGCCAGGGCAGGAGGGGACGTCCCCAAGAGCCCCGCTGGTCCCAGCACCGTGCCCTTCCCAAGGGGCAGCTGCTCCTTGATCCCGCTGGGAAGGAGCGCGCTCCGCTTCCCGCCCGGCAGCAGCTCCCATCCATCCAAATGTTACCGTAGCGCGTGCTGAACGGGCCCGCTTCCTGGCAGGAAATCCTTGGAAACTTCCTATTGCCAGAAAAGCTGTGGCAGTGCTTGAAACGCACCGGGAAGCCAAGACTGAACCCAAGCCAGAAGGGCAGAGGATGTCAGGACGCGCGGGCTCATCCGGACTGCGCCCTCGGCAGAGCCGACGCTTTTCGGGAAAGGCTCCATACGCTGCCCTGTAAGGAAACCCCCATCCGGGCGCCAGGTTGCTCGTTAAGGACACGCAAGGTCACCCAGACAGGGTCCCGCTGCGGTGACCCCAAGGCCGGAGCGCTGTCCCCGCTCCAGCCGGAGCCGCCGCTCCTTCCGCGGAGCGCGGCCTCCCCAGCCCAGGGAGGGCCCGAGGAGAAGGGAAGTTTAGCCCAGGCCACAAGTGCTGGGTTAAGGACAGGCCACGGGCTGGAGGGGTGACGGGGACCAGGACACATTTGCTAATAAAAACAACCCCCAACCATCGTTTCTGGACTACAAAGGCCTCCGCGAACACCTGGAGCAGATTCCCGTCAGCTGCAGGAGCCCCGGCAGCCTGTTGTTTTTCTCATTAATTTGCACAAAGCTCTTTTTCTTCTCCCCTCCACTTATTAGTGCATTCAAGGCGATTTGCATCTCGTCAAGAATTCTGCTGCCGCTGCTATTGATTTACTCTTGGCAATGAAAAGGCTGCACATTGGAGACGCATCCCCCTCCTGGCAGGCCCTGCTCGAATGGGAATAGCACGGAGTGACACCCGACAACGGAGATGCCGCGCTTTCCTTAGCCTCAATGCCACTTACCAAACTTCTTGGCGGGTAAATATATATATATATATTTATATATCACAAAGCAAGCCAGTGGCCATGGGAATGATGACGTGCGCTTGCTGCCCACGGAGCTCCACGGACCTGTGCGTGGAGTGAAAAGCTCTGCTAACACATCCTGCTCGAGAGGACAGGAGCAGCTACTGCCTTTTTAAGGGACTAATTTATCAGCTTGTCCTAGGAACAAGTTTGGCCTCTGCTCACGCGGCTCCGCGAGCCGCCCTTGGCCGCCTTCGGCCCAGCACAGAAGCCACAGCACGGAGCAGGCCAAGGATCAGCCCCTTTATGGGGAAAAGGGAACTAAAGCAGCATGGAGAAAATATGGCCTTGAATGGAGGCAGAATTGAATACCTGGAGCCCATGGAGATGCACGTGCAAGGAGATGCATGTGCAAAGAGATGCATTTGCAACTGGCCTTGGGATGCCGGGGCTCTGCACCTTCCCTTAAGGGCAGCTACAGTTTGCGACGGCTCCGGAGGCTGCGGGAGGAGAGGAAGGGAAGGGGCTCGCACGCGAAACCCGACAGCAAATCCCCCCCGACACGCAGCCACTTCAGCTTGGCTTGATTTCCCCCTGCTCTGTGGGCCCTGGCTGTGTGACAGCGGCAACGGAGGGAATTGGTCACGGTTGTCAAATTCGGGCCATTTTATTGAGAGAAAGAAAAAAATTAATTGCTACTTTAATGGCTTTTTCTTAATGTTTATTGGGCCCGGAGCTACTAATGAATCAAATGCAAGTATTCTCTAAACTGCCAGCTCCGGTCCACCCACTTTGCTCCTCAAAACCCACTGCAAACTTGCTGCTCTCTGTGAAGCTCCTTTTCATCCTTTGAGTAGCTTTGCTGCAGCTCTGTCGCGTCTCCCTGGTGGGAGCTGCAGGCCAGGGGCTGAAATGCCTCCCAAATCCCGAATTATTGCAGGGCTCAGATGTCGAGTCCCACAGTCGCAGGCTGAATCTGCTCCTGCCATGGCCAGGCCTGACGGTCGCAGACAAAGTGTGGTGCTGGCCAACCACCCACGTAGCGTTTGAAGGCCACCGCAGAGCCGGCCAAGAGAGGGTTTCGTTGCAGGACTCGATTCCCGCGCAGCCGCTTGGCGGGAGCCCTTGCACAAGGCTTCAATTACAGGGTGTTCATCCAAGGCATCAAAATCAGCCTGGGGGCCAAGCGACTCCAAGGAGGAAATACATTCCCAGTGCATTGGCAGCAGTGATAAAACAGTAGACAATACCATGTAATGTGGCTTATGAACTCCCTACCTAAGTCGTAAAAATAAATGAAAGCCACTTCGAGTCATAAATCTGCCGGGCAGCACGGATCAGGCTGAAGAGATGCTGAAACCTGATTAGAGGTTGTCACAGGGTAGGCCCGCGACAACGCGGAGAACGTCGCGGCTGCCGACCCTGGACACGGAACATCAGGGCAGCAGTGTGTCCTCGTGGCCAAGAAGGCCAATGGGATCCTCGGGTGCGTTAAGAGCGTCTCCAGCAGGTCAAGGGAGGGGATCCTGCCCCTCTACTCAGCCCTGGTGAGGCCACATCTGGAGTATTGTGTCCAGTTCTGGGCCCCACAGTACAAGAGGGATGTGGAGCTGCTGGAGAGAGTCCAGCGCAGGGCTACAAGGATGATCAGGGGCCTGGAACATCTGCCCTATGAGGAGAGGCTGAGGGAGCTGGGCCTGTTCAGCTGGAGAAGAGAAGGCTGAGAGGGGACCTGAGCAGTGTCTAGAAGTACCTCAAGGGAGGCAGTGAGGAGGATGGTGCTGGCCTCTTTTCAGTGGTGGCCACCGACAGAACTAGGGGAAATGGCCACAAACTGAAGCACCAAAAGTTCCACAGGAACTTAAGGAAAAATTTCTTAACAGTGAGGGTGCCAGAGCACTGGAACAGGCTGCCCAGAGAGGTTGTGGAGTCTCCTTCTCTGGAGATCTTCAAACCCGCTTGGACGCAGCCCTGTGCCACGTGCTCTAGGTGACCCTGCGTGTGCAGGGGGTTGGACTAGATGATCTCTAGAGGTCCCTTCCAACCTTCAGCATTCTGTGATTCCATGATTCTATGAACCAGGGCCAGGAGCATCCACAGGAGACAGCCCTTCCAGCCGGGCTGCTCCCTGGGCAGCTGAAGCTCTTCTTGTCACGAGACCACAGCACCTTGCCCGGCATCGCTCACACGTGGTGACTGACCCGGACCAGGACGTGGTGCAAGCAGGCCAAGCCTCCTCTCCACCCCATGCAGTGAGGGAGATCCCTCTCCTTTGCAGATCACCACTGTGTGCAATGCACCCTGCAAGACGCCCGTCGAGACGAGCTTCTCCCCCTGTAACTACTGCAAAACGCCAAGCAGGAAAGCGTTTATAGGTCTGTTATAGGGAAGCAGAGCCGACCGCGCACGGCGCAGCTCCCGCTCGCTGGCCGAGGGTGCCGCGAGGGCCCGGAGTGATGCAGACACCAGGGGGACGTGAAGCCAGCGAGGACGTCGGGCCAACAGCTCTGCTGCTCGCAAAGGAGGAAAGAGGAAGGATCTTCCATAACAAAGAGCACGGCAGGCTGACCTAGCACGGCATTAAACTGCACTCGGGCCAGCTCATGTCAGCACGCTTCAAGTACTCGTGGACACCCCGTTCTTTCAGTGCCCTCTTCTTCTTACCGCTTCTCTCCAATTATAAAAAAAGAAGTCAGAGGAGCCCCTGGCACCACACGAGGATAACAGATTTCCATTTCTGACGCTGTCTTATCAAATCAGCATTAGTTGCTTTCTGCACACTCCATGGGAAGCTGGTCTCAAAAAGTAAAGAAGCCATAAAGAACTGGTTTATGTTGTTCTCTTTCACCTGCTTATTTGCAAAGCAAAATGTCTTTGTAATGAATACTCTATACTCATTTTTCCTACTCTTCCAGCTCCTTCAGCTACTGGTCAAGAATGATTAAGGCTATTTTTATATATATAGCCTATTTATTTTTTTCTGAAATCAGGCCCAGGTTTTGCAACTGGCGAGATCCTCTCGGGTCATTAGTTGTGTTTACCCGCTGCACAGATAAAACCTCTGCAGATCAGTGCCCGATTTGAAGCACCATCCCCATTTTCTTCCTTTTTCAAGCCCCACCTGGCTGAGGATGCTGCTCTTCCAATTAAAGCCACATTCCAGCTCCCTGTCCCAGCTGGACTGCCCCAAGCCAGCAGTGCCAGCAGGGAAGGTCACTCGGTGGCAATGGTGAGGACAAGGGACAGCAGCTGCTGCCTTGGAGCGCGTGGCTCATGCCAGAGGGGAACGGCAGGAAAACCAGGGAAGTGCTCCTTCCTAGCGCTGCCCAGACACACTACCATGGAGCTCCCGCGGGAGCCCAGAGGGAACGCCGGAATTCCTGCACCGGCACAGCCCCGGGATGCTGCGCAGATGTGGAAAGAGAAATCATCCCTTTGGGAAACTGCACCATTTGAGTCTGCCTTGCGTTCCCCCAAGCAGCCAGGACAGGCGACTAGACACAACCTGAAATAAATGTTGACTTCCAGTCCCTTCCCAGGAACACGCACAGGCTCTAACATCACATCAGATGACGTTTAAATAACCCTGCTGCTTGTGTAAGCGATAGCTTTGAGTACTGAGGGCAGTACTCGAGCAAGGCTGTTGACTTTGAGCTAGTCACAAACTCTCTGCGTTTTACCGTGAAACCGCTCAGTGCCACGAGATGCTCTCGTGTGCTGCACCCACCGCTGCAGCCTTCTCATTGCACTGAAAGCATTTAAACAAGAAATATATACCACGGACACCCCGACCAAGGCAAACACTGACCATTTGAGGTGCTGGAAGCAGGGACACAGTGAGGGCAGTGCTGCAAACTCAGTCCCGTCCCTGCCCGAGCTCCCCAATGCCCTGTGTGTCTGGGCAGGGTGACGTTTGGCTGCATTAGCTCGTGCGCTTCCCTTCTCCTCCCTGTGCTTTTTTTTGGCTTCCTCCCCACAGTAACCTGCTTACAAGCAACAGAAGTCGCTGTGAGTCCTGAAAACAAGAAGATTTCCAGCAGGCACAGCCTCAAAACCAACGGGTATGAAAAGCAGCACTAGTCTTTGTCCCGAACTCCCCGCAAAGAGAAACGGCACCGGCAAAAACTCTGCCCGCACAAGCAGGGGCAGTTCTCAGCACTGTGCAGTGCCCGTATTCGGCTGCTGTACCAAGGAGACATGGAGTTCAGCAGAAAGTGGCAGTTTCCTGAGGGTGGAAGCGCTGAGCAGCTCGGGAGCGAGGCCTCCCGCTCTCGGCAGAGCTGCTAAAACCGCATCCAGCATCAGCGCCGCTTTAGCTTCCGACAGGGATGCTGCTGCTTCCTGCGCCGATGTTCCCAGGAAAGGACTGCCCAGGCAGAGGGATGGGCACACGGGGCACGGTCCTGCCCAGGGCTGATCCCCCGGGCTCGGAGCGGATAGAGGATCCAGGATAGAGGATATAGGATACAGGATATAGGATACTCTGTCTTTTTAACCGTACATTACATTACTCGCTATGACAGACTGATATCCTGGGAGGGATATGAGGTTACGGAGCTCCTCTCGGGTGCCGTTCCGCACACGGACCACGGCGGTACATCTCAGCCTGCTCCTGCACGGCTTTCCTGCCTTTTTTTTTTTTTTTCCCCCCTTTTCTTCTTTTTCCACCAACCTTCGTGCCCGCTCAAATGCCCACCTGGAATTTGAAGCCGCAGAGGGAACATCCCCAAAACACCCGTGTGCAGCAGTCACCCAGTGCTGAGTCTTATGCAGGAAACCGGGACGTTTCTGCATCAAACGAGTCCAACTGCTTCATTTTTGCTGCTCCAGCTTAACTGGCCTCCTAGCCCATCTGCCGACTCGCAAATCGTTCCCAAGATTTCCCCAAAGTTCTGATATCAACATAATGAGGTCCTAACAGGGACTAAACCTTCTATAAGAACTATTTAAGCCTACAAAAACAATGTCTTTTAGCCTGAAATGGTCTTTATTAGCAGTTAAAAGTAACAGTTAATAAAGAAATTATTACCTCTAAGAGAGGAGGCTTGGACAACCCGAGCCAGGAGGGGCACCCAGGTCCTCTAAGATCTCCCTGCACCAGCTAGCTCCAATGTCTACACCAAATTTAATAATTCATCTGAAAGCATCAAAATCATCATTAAAAAACAACTGAACTGCCTGTTCCTTTCCGTATGGCACCTGGAGGTTTCACAGCGTCGGAAGGTGACGGGAAGCAACGGTGCAGAGGGAAGTTCTGAGCATTAACCCCCACGCTGGAATTGCCCAGGACACAAATGACAGGATTTAAAGCCAGTCTTGAGCCGGGTGCTGGAATGAACTCCCCAGCAAAACAGATAAGCAGCAGAAAGGAAAGCAGCCAGAGCTTGCAGAAAATCCTTTTTTAACTTATTCCACCTTTTAAGACTATGAGGAAGAGCATCCCATTCCCCGTGAGCAGCAGAAGGCAATTTCCCACACTGGGAATCGGCTGGCGTAGGATGGGGAGAACAAAATAGCCGCGAGCAGCCCCGGGAAGCAGCTCTTGCCACAGCAGCACAAAGCACCGAGCGAGGTACCCGTGGGGAAGCAGATATCTTTCCTCTCGTTTCATAGATTAGAAAATCCTGCGTTAGGCAGTTGGCAGCTCTGTCCTGCTATTTTAGCGCCAATAGGCACAGCTAAGGAAAGCTGCTTCCGAGCCCGCTGCCTTCCTTGGGGCAACGGGAGGTGACCGCGGCCGGGTCCGGAGCCGGAGCAACGCTCCTCCCGGCCGGCGCCGCGGACCCGGCGCCCCGGGGTGCCCGCCGGGCGCTCGGGGGCTGCTTCCAAATTCCACTTTGGCAAATTCCGAGGCGGTCACGCACCAACCGGCGCAGGAAGCCCCGTCTCCCACCACCAACCATTTTAGCCTTTGTGGTCCGTTGTCTTACGAAAACTGATTTTTACAACACACAGCTTTAAGTTCATAGGCACTGGTTACTAAAAACTCTCAACCGAGCGGAAACATTCGGACACGGATATCATTAGGTTTCAGAGTCAATAGTGTCAAAACAATTAGCTACAGATCATTAACATTCAGCCAGCAACTTTCAGCGCTTCTCGAGCTAGCAAGAGCAGCTCAGCCCAGCAAACAGGCAGCACAGCGACTTCCTCAAAACAGTAAGGAATTTGGGTTCCCATTTCAGGAATAAAATGGATCTTAAAGATAGAGGGGGCAAAGTAAATAGCTTTCCGATGCAATTTTGTCATAAAAAGTTAACAGCTGAATGAAACGTGAGGGTGAGCAGCCCAATGCAACCCCCGTTTCCTCCTCTCCTGCACCCCGAGACTGCCCTGCCGGGCTGCAGAGCCCAGACGTGCCCTGCGGCTGAACCAGGGTGCCGGGACGGCCTCGAGGTTCGGCCACCGCGTTTGTCGGAGCGCGCGGGGCCCGGCCGCCGACTCACCAGGAAGCGGACATCATCAAAGCCGTTCAACAGCAGCTTACTCTCGTACTGCTGCAGGCCGATGGACTCCAGCCACTCGCCGACGCTCTGCTCCAGCATCCGCGAACCTGACGAGAGAGGAATCGGCAGACGCTTGAAAAGGGAAAACCCGTTAAGGCGGTAGCAGCGGCACTCGGAGGAAGACAGATGGCATTGCCACATCATAGTCATTACTGCAAAGAAACTCAGCAACAAAAAAAAAAAATTACGCTCAGAGTACAACAAACCAGCGGGCAGACAATTCCTCGTGTGCACTGAGCGGGGAGCGGGAGCTTCCAGCGCCTTCCCGGCTCCGGGTTTGGTTTGGACCCCGGTTAGCGCTCAGAAAAGCAAAGCCCGGTGCCCGAGGGAGCTGCTGCGAAGCACCCACGGGCCCTGGGCACCGCGGGCAGGGCTCTCGGGGCCAGTTTCTTGCCAGGCAAACACGGCAGCCCAACCCCGCGGGGCTGCGGACGCGCTCGGTGCCTCATGGAGGGGCGGGAGGAGGGCAGCTCCCCCCCGCCGCGGGCCCGGCGGGAGGCGCGGGCGAAGGCGGCGGAGCCGCTCACAGGCGCGCCGAGCCCGGCAGCTCCTCCGGTCCATGCAGGTCGGGATGCGCTGCCCGGCGCGGCGGGAACGCCGGGAGCACCGAGCGGCTCGAGAGCAGCGGCCTCTTCATGCAGCGCAGACAAACGGAGGCGCCGGCGCCCGGAGCAGCCGTCGGGGAAGCCATGCAAGACAAAGGACGCACACGAACGGTGGCGCCAGGAGAGAAGGGCTTATACTTTTTTTCCCCAAGCAGTCCTGAAAGAGGCAGACCATGGCAGGGGTTTTGTCCTCTTCGTTAGCGGGTCACGAGGAGCAGCGGTGCGAGCGACACCGAGTAGCAGCCCGCGGGCACCGGCCCTTTACACCTCTCCGGGAAGGCGGCATCCGAGCGCGTGGCGCGTGCCGGTGAAGCCAACGCCGGCGCTGTGGTGACGGGCAGGAAAGCTGCGTGTGCCCCCCGGAGCATTCGGTCCCGCTCGCTCCCCGTTTGCCCTTCCTTCCCCTGCTCCAGCGCCGGGAGCGGCTCCGGAGGGGGAGGCGTTTTCCTTGCAAACCACAGCACAATAGAGGAGACCGAACGCAAGCGCCCGGCTCTTCCCGCGGCAGCTCCGGTCCCAGACGTGCCCTGGCACCTCCTTTCAGCCTCGGATCAAGGAGATTCCTCGCAGCGCCCTGCAAAGCTGAGCAGGGCAGGCTCGCACCCCGGGCAGGGCGGCCACGGACTTGTTACTCTCCCCTGGGAGGGCTCGAGACCTTAGATGCAATATGGAAAGTTCAGAGATCGCCTTTTCACCAGGGCTTGCAGAATTTGGTATGCGAAACACGTGGGATTTTTGCCGGCTTCTTAGCACATCAGTGTTTCAAGGGTAAATGCAAATAAAAAGGCGCCGGGGAAAATCAAGTTTGCTTCCTTTGAGCCTTCAGGTCTGCTCCCACCCGAGCCAGCCTTCCCACCCCCGTCCACGACGCAGAGCTCACGGCGCCGTCCGCCAAGCGCCGGGATGCGGGATGCTGCCGCGCGGGTCCGCGGCGGCGCCGCTCGCGGGGTCCTGGCGTCGGCCGCTCTTCCAAGCGCGCGGAGGCTTCCTGTGCCTAACACGGCCGGGCTACACGTGGGGGCTCGGCACCGGCTGCTGCTTGCCCAGCATCTCCAGCCTCCTTCCTTCCCTCTTTCCGTGCTGCACGGCATGGAGCGCCGCGCTCGCCGCCCGCTCCAGCCCTCCCTTCTCTCCGAGCTCCGCGCTTGCCGCCCGCTCCGGCCCTCCCTTCTCTCCCGGCTCCGCGCTCGCCGCCCGCTCCGGCCCTCCCTTCTCTCCGAGCTCCGCGCTCGCCGCCCGCTCCGGCCCTCCCTTCTCTCCGAGCTCTCCCTCCTCCCGCTTCCCGCTCCGCCGCGCGCGGCCGCCCGGCACAAGCTGCGGCGCACGGAGGGAGGCGGCAGCTCTGCAACGCGCCCGTGGAAATCACCCCCTTCTCAGCAATTGCTCCATGATGGACTGCACAGAGCTGCAAAAAGCAGCGACGCTCCAGGCTCCTTTGACAGCTCCAGTGATTTGTGGCTGGCTCAGAATTAATTTACCGAGAGAGGTGAGGAAGCTGCTCGCTGCCGACTACAGCGTTTCTGGAAGCAGCCGGGGGACTGGCAAGGGGAAGGAAACCGCAGGAATCCCCTCCTCGGAGCTCCTGAACCTGCACTTACAAAAGGTCTTTTCCCTACTCGCCTTTCGTACGCTTGCAAATACGGTTCTGCTTTTGTGGGGAAATCTGCAGCGACACCGAGTTCAGGTTTCCCGGTTTTAAAAGCACTTGCATCAAGGGAAAAGGAGGCTGGGGGGCTGCAGGGGGGAAAGGAGAGCGGGTTAGCTTGAAAAAGCCAAAGAGGGAAGCCCAAAATACAAATCCTTGTACCCTTGGAGGCTGCAAAGGCAACATAGGAGCAAATGGAGCCCGGCTGTTGTGCTCCCCTTCCCAGCAAGAGCTTGACCGCAAGCTCAGGGTAAAACAAATCCTAATGCCCAGGCAAGGCAGCTCCATCCTCCTTTCTCATGCTCCAGATTTTAAGAATCCTACCTTTAGTGTGATGGCAGGGGGAAAAACAGCATTAGATAGAACAAAGCTAGAAGGAATTTGAGTGTTTTTGAAGTTGCAGCAAAAAGAAATTGAAAAAGAGACAAACCAATTCTTCTTGCAAGACGTCTGAGGTAACACGGCTCGCTTCCAAGAAAATGGGATAACAGAGCGGCCAAGGCAGCCGAGGGAAGGAGCAAGCAGCATCCCTGCCACAAAACCTCCCCGTTTCACCTGCCCTTCACACACGCTGCCCAAAAAGGCAGGAGGAGAAAGGAAAATACAGATGGGGAATGTGCGGTGGCACTTGGGGAAATTCCTGCCCAAAGTGGTAAAATTGCAGAAAAGATGGATCCAAGGGGCAGCTTCAGGCGTGCAACGAGGTCGCAGGACTCGGGAAGATTTTTAAACTAACGCTTAGTCCCGGTGCTGCCCTCCTGGATCCTGAACACGGGCTCAGGGCAGAGCTGTCCCTTCCCCAGCCCCGGCCTCCTGAGCATTTCCCAGGGCATTTCTGAAAACGGGAGCGTTCGAACGCAGCACCCTCTCCGGTTGCTCCAATGCTGCATTGCGGAGATAAGAGTTATAATAGTTGCAAATGTGGCTGGTGGAGGCTCTTAACACTCGCGCTGTTGGAGGAAAATCAATGCGCCCAATGACACCAAGATTCCTCCTTCACCTCTTTATGGAAATTAGAGAGGGCGAAGACAAAAATGTACCACTAAATCATCACACACACCATTTATAAGAGGCAAAAACTAATAAAACTGCACACTTCAAGGCCACAAAAGCATGCAGGTAAGCTATTTTTCTATAAAAGAAAGGAAATTGCAAAGAGGAATCTGGTCAGAGCTAAACACTGTCTACAAAGCCCAGGTTAACATTAACTATGAGGCCACTTTCTTCCTATCTCTGTGCTGGCTTAAGACCATGTGGCATCCAAGAGGTTGTGACCAGGCTGATTTCTTTTCTTTTTGGATTTCCTAATCTGACACCCAAAATAAAGCGTCCCTGGAACTGTTAACATGAGGGGCCTCCTAAGAGCTGCTGTGAGTCCCTCTGTGAAGCAGGGTTTGTCTGCTAGGTTGGAGCATTGTGGGGGTTAGGGGCATGAAAAGCAACTGTACAGCACATCTGAGACACGCTTAAACACAAAAAAATATTTCTGCCTCTATGGAAAAATCCTGACTCCAACGTATGACACTGAAATACAGAATTCCCACCCAATGCTCCAGGGCAGAAAGGATTTTCTGAACCTTGAAGAAAACTAGGTAGGCCTAAAATTAGGCCTAGGTAGACCTAGGCACAAAATACTAGGTTGAGGAAATACCTTGAGGGATGGACTGTAAAGGTTCACTTAAGGTATCACCACTAAAATTTCACAATTTCCAGCAGTGAGCGCATGTTTAAAGTTATTTGAAGATGCAAAATCACCTGTAAATCCACGCTAAAGAGCAATGCTGAGCCCCAAAACGCAAGAAGGCACCAGGTTCGGAGCCAGGTCCGAGCAAAACCCCCTCCCCAGGCCCTGGCGCTCTCGGACCGCGCGCGAGCGGGAGCCGCTACCTGAGATCCGCTGCTGCTCCTGGGAAAAGTCGATGCCTTCGCCGATGGAGCTCATGATCTTCTCGATCTGAAAGCAAGAAAAGCACGTGCGGTTACTCAGGACTCGTCACAGGCCGCGCGGGGATCTCACCCGCCAAACCCAGGCGAGGAGGTTAAGAAATCCCTGGGCCAGGAGGGATTCCCTGCACACCTCGCCTGGGAACGGCCTCCCGGGGACGGACGGCTCCGAAGGGCCGCGGAGGAGCTGGGATCCCCTGGATCCCCAAAATAAAGGGCTCCGGGACGCCCAGCGCGCAGAGGATGAAACCTGGGGTGAAAAGGAGCCCCCGGCGTGGACACGCAGCCCCTGCCACCAGCAAAGCCCCGGACGGAGCCCGGCTGCCTCCCGGTAGCGCCGGGAGCCTCGGCTGCAGCTCTGCCTGCAAGCCTTGGGTTTGCCTTATTTATTCACCTATTTATTTTTAATGACGTTCCCCAATCCTGCGCAGGTACCTCCTGCTCCTCTCCGCTACCACCGAGCGCAGAGATGCCTAGAAAGAGTTTGACAACAGGATGTAAAGGAGCAACGACCCGGGGCAAATGCCCAGAGGAGCCAGGAGAGGGAGCTGAAGACAATTTCATCCCCCGATTCCAGCGATTCAAAGGCAGCAGCTCAAGACAATTCTCATGCAAACAGAAAAAAGGTCAAAACCGCTGCCCAGACGGTATCTTTGCAAGTCTGCCTAAGAGCTTGCATTTGGGATTGCATTTGCCATGGTTTTATTTTTAAATTATTTGCAATTTTCATACAACCCAAGAGAAGTTTTATACTATATTATATAGTATAGAATGATATATATAATACTGATATATATACTATATATTGTCATAAAGATCAATAAAAAGTTTTCCAAACCAATCCTAGAGCACAGTTTGCAAATGTGACTATTTTAATACAACACTGCAGAGGGAAAACTCACAGTGACATCTGCTAGACTGACTTTGTTCTAGGGAAAGAGCTGCTAACTCGCAGTTCAGAGTCTGAACCACCTGCAGCATTGAGCAAACGAAGCCTGCGATGTCTCCAAGAGCAAGGAGACACCGGAGAGGCGCAGATCCATCGGCTTATCCCAGGATTAGCCCACAACTAAAGGAGGAAATGAAATAAAATAAGCCTCCGGGAGACTCCCAAATAGGAGCCGCTCAAGGAAACATCCCGGAGATTCCCAATGCGAAGCCCATACCTGGCAGCAGTGGCAGAGGAGGGAAACTAAAGCCAAGTTTTTGCCCCCAGCAAATACATCCTTCATCACCTGTCTGGGTTCGAGGCACCTGTGATTCCCTCCACATGCGGTCCTGCTTTCAGGAATCCTCCTCCTTTGCAGGAATTGTGAGGGGGCCTGAAGGAAGCGTCCCCAAAACGCTCTTTTTTTGCCTCTGTTCCAGCAAGCAGCACCTGCTTTGGCCTCTGTGAAGCAGCCAGCGCTGCCCCCAGCGACGCCTGGAGCCCCCGGGCACCTTTCCGCAACGCCGGGATGTAGAGGCCATGGGGACGGTGCAATTCCGGAGGGAAGCAGGGGATGGGGTGACACGAACCGCATGTCCAGGCCGAAGCAGGAGCTCGGCCACATGGCCGGAGGCCGTGGAGGCCTCCGAGCATAGGAGGCCGTGGAGCTCCGGCCATTTCAGTCCATGGCAAGATGCGGTCCTGGCCCCCAGTGTTCCTTAGCCAGGGGTGCTCCCTGCAGCATCCCCGGAGGCCTGTGAAGCCTTGGGCCACACGTGCTCATGTGGAGCAAGAACCGCCCGGGTCCAGCCCAGCAGGTCTTGGAACCGGTCATCAAGGAGGGTCTAAATACAGCCGGGGAGCGAGGGGAGAGCGTGCGCGAGCAGAGCGATCCCGCTCCCTCGGCCGCCTTCCCGGCGGATCTCGCTCTGGGCGAGGGCTCAGCTCCGGGAACGGGAAGCAGCTGGGGATGGCAGAGAGCACAAGAACCCGTCGGAGCGGCAGGTTCATCCCCCGGCACCCGCTCCTCCCCGGGATGCGCTGGAGGCCCCGGAGCCGCGCGAGGCTCCACGGCATCGCGATCCGGCGCGGAGGACGCCCGGTCCCCGCGTGCTCTTGCTCTCCGAGACACACGCCAACGCAAACGTGGTCATTGCAGAGCGTGTTGATTGAGCTGCAAAAATAGGAATTCAGGGGGCAAGAGAGAAGGAGAGGGGAGATAAATCTAGGGAGAACAAACACTTTAAAGCAGCCCGGTCCCCTCCAACCAGTCCTCAGCTGCACTGCACAGCGCTCCAGCGGGACGGGAGAGCAGGTTTTCTTGAGCACAGCACACGCTATGGTTTTTTAGGTTGTTCTTTCCCAGTAGTTAATTATTAAAATACAAAAATACCGTGTTTAAATATAGCGCTGCAGCTCAGACGCTGGCGCAGCCGGAACGCTCGGTTCCGCTTTGGTTTGGGCTTAACCTGTTCTTCCCCTCGGAAGCTTCACACAGCTGCCTCCAAACAGGTTGTGGGGGAGTAGGGTTCTTTTTCCCCTGATATGGGTCCAAATAGCCCCTGAAAACCTTTTATATCCTACAGTAAAACAACCTCACCAGTTATTCCCCATCTAGCAGGGCAGCCAGCTCTGCACTGCCAAAAGGAATCAAGTCCGACAAGGAGCCAAGAGGGAACAGGGACAAAGTCACAAAGCCAAAATCCTTTGGGAACAACCGAGGAAAGGCTGCAAGAAGTCAGCAACCCCCGGAGCAAGGGCTGTGGTGGGAAGAAGTGGCTATGGCAACTGATGTGCACTGATTTAAAGGAGTATTTGCCCAGTTTTGCTGATGAAATAATGAGAATAGCCCCAAAAAAGGGAGCTGGGTGCGGCGGCGGAGCCGTCCCGGGCTGGGGAAGCGCTCGGTCCGGCGCTGCGGGCGGGCAGGCAGCCACGACAACATAGCAACCGGCAACGCATCTCCACAACACAAGCGGGTCTCAAAACAAACTCGCCCCGGTCCTGGTCAACGGGGAGAATCGTTATTTGTTTGCAGGAGCCCAGGAGGAGGCCGAGGCGGCCCAGGACACGCTCGAGGCCAAAGGCTTTTTCTCCTCTGCAACCCAGAGGACGTTTCGATTCCGGCAGAGTGATTCCCCGCTCCGGAGCGCGTGGCAGGAGCATCCAACATCTTCCTACGTGCGCGGGGTGCAAACGCCGAGGCTGAAACGCTGCTTTGCTTCCGACAGCGTCTTCCAGCGGCCCCTCTGGGGATGCTTCTCCTGGGGAGGCAGACGTGGAGCCCGGACACACGCTCCACGTCCCACAGAGGCCTGGGTAAAACCTAAATTACGGCTCAAAAGCCCTTAGGTTTACCAGCAAACGCACAAGTTTTGTGCTCCGGCTCTGCAGGCAGCATCAGTAATTCCCAAGGACATATCAAGGTTGTCCTAGGAGGACAAAATATATATATGTGCATGGTACCTGCATCGCCTGGCCAGTTAGTGCTGAAAACTACAGCTACCCTGTCCCCAAGGGTTTATAAAACAGAGTTTCTCCAACCCCTGGGAGACCAGGAGAGAGGCTGTTTTACATCAAAACCCCAATACGCCCTGAAAAACAGAGGAAATCCCCTCTGATGCTGCCGTCCCATAAAAATGGCAATAGGAGCGCTCACCTGCACGCCGGGCTCGGTCACAGGGAGCAGAAACGCTGCTCAGATCAAATTCTGTAATTAAACAAAAATGCACAGAAACAAGCAGCCCGCTGTCTGCTACATGTATGGCATTAGAGCATCATGATACCCTGTGGCATATGCATAATTAAGAATATATCAGGATTCACACTATAAATCCTTATTATTAAGGGGTTCATAATCTATTGTACAAACCCGCCTCGGGCTAAAACCCACCAGGCAAGGAGGCAGCTCCAGCAGCACATTTTCTTCTCAAAAGCTACTTCCAAAGTCGGGTTTAAAAGGTTATCGGCGTTTTAAATTTCTGCAATTCCACACAAGTGACAGGGGTTCACTTTGTTATTCCTAAGCTTCTACAACTGAGTGATGGGCCAGATTTCATTTAAATTAAAAGAGAGGAGAGACTCAACCTGCTTTTGTGGTTTAAAAAACCATCTAAGCACAAAGCCCACCCCACCAATTACAAAGTGATCAGTCTCATTAGCCTAATGGGCTTGCTGTAAAGAGCAGGGAGGAAAATAAGAGTGCATTAGGTCAATGGATAAATAACAGCAGGGCAGCACAGAAGCCCTCAGATGCCTCCTCTTTGTTTCTATGTCAGAGCATCAAACCCCAAATCCGGTGAAATTCAGCTCAAAGAGGAGCCATGGGCCTCCCTAAGAAAGGTGATTCCTTCACCTGCCAGCTTCACAACCCAGCTGGAGTTTGCTCCAGACTTTCAGGAGGCTCCTGCAGTTGGACATGACACTGTACCAAGGCATTTCCAGTCATTTTATGGGTCTTCCAGGAAATGGGACAATTTGGGTGCTGCTGGGAAGGAGAGCAGAGCCGTATAATCAGGACTTAGGATTTCCCTTTTAATTGCTGGGAAATCAGGGTCTGTGCTATGAATCTCACTTCCAGAGAGGCAGCAGAAAATACAAACCTCTCTCCTGACTTAGTTTACGATGCTTCGGCTTATGCAAGACTGCAAACACCGGAATGGCTGGATCCTGCTTATTGTGAACTCGTAATAAAAAAGGAGAAGAAAAACAGGGTGAAAGCTTAAAAATACCAGAGCAACTTGTGGTTTCCACCTGGATTTTGATACTTGTCTCATCTAAAAACACTTAAAGCCAAGAATGATTTATGAGATTCTCGCAGCAAAGCCGCCTCCAGCCTGCAACACGGCTACGCCTGCTTTGGAGCCTGCGGATACAGCTAAAGAAACACTATTTATCTAATAAATATATTAACTTCTAAAGTGTTTGAAGATGCCAAGAAGGGAGCATAATGAAAGACCATTTAGTAAGGACATCAAAGCTGGACATTTCTGTTCTTGAAGAGAGCCCTTCAAACACTAATGATCATGGGGTGGTTACATAACTAAAGGGACTGTCAGAGCCAAAATAATTAACATTTTGATGAACTGAAGGCAATACTGCAGCAACGCAGCATTAACACACGGTTAAGTTCGAAGAAATGCACAGCAATAGTGGACCAAAACTGTTACCTTACTAATTCAGAGACACATTCAGCCTGTAATTGGCAACCTATAGGTAAGAGGAGAAAAGTTCATCTAGAAAAGTGCATTTAGATCTGTATTTGGGACGGGATGGCAAATCCTTCTGAGAGCCTGGATGGAGGAGCCCCTCCATGCAGAGGGTAGCCCATCCTCTGCAACATCTTCCTATGTTTTTTAAAATCCGTTCTAGGGAAGTACCCCAGATCCTGGTCTAGCTCCTGAAGAGCTGATACAACCCAAAGAGCTGGCAAACAGAGCTCCCGTTATGTCTATTCCTGCAACCAGCAGCAAGGTTTAAGGTATATTTATTTGCCTTTCAGACCAGCACACCAATGGTTTCTACCAATGGACAAGTCACCTCGGTTTGGCTTGGGTGGCTGCTTCATTATCACTGTGCAATTAATAGAGCAGCCGTCTGCCCTGGATGTCTCATCTAAAACAGCAAAGCTGTTTCGTGGAAATGAAACAGGGGAAAACCTCCACGCCAAAAGAAATGTTAATCAGGCCAGAGGAAATCTTGCCATTGGAGGCAAAGGGAAAAGAAAGAGATTTGACATTGAGAACGATGCAAGAATTCCTGACCTTAGTACAGGAAAAACAGGAGGAAGTCTTGTGACCTGGAGATAACGGAGTACTCGGCCCTATAATGAAGCAAATTAAGATCCTGCAGGACACGCTTGTTTAGAATAATGGAAATTGGAATAAGGACACCGATCACATTTGGTTGCTTCCTCCTCCCTAAATAAAAAACTAGAAGAAATTCCTGTTTTTAGGTGGCTTGGGCTGCAGGCAAAGGGAGTCCTGTGACCTGCAAGAAAGGGAGGTTTATGGACACGGGGACAGGAGAGAAGGTGAGACACGAGAGCGACAACACACAGGGTGACACTTTCATGCTCGATGGGGGGTTGATACGGACAGGCTCAACACAGCACCCCCTAGGACAAATTTTTCCCTTGCAATTCAATGATTTTAATCTAGGGCTGGGGCCATGCGGAGCAGCTGCCCAGCAGGTGAGCTGTGCAAGGACAAAATCCACCCCGAGCTTCACACAACACAGCTCCACCGAGCACAAAAATAGCAGCTCTTTCCCCAAAGAGCAAGGGAAATATTTGCATTTTCTTTGGACTTGCAGCCCAGGATTATACCTTCCAGGTGCCTCTTCATGCAAGCAGCAGCTTGTGCAGGAAGAGCTTTCACGGCCGCTTCACATTTGGACGTGAATGTTCTTAATCCTCAGCTCTATGAAGGTAATTAAGGCATTAATTCCACAAGGTGCCTAAGCGGCCGCGCAGCCCTGACAAGGTTAATGGAGCCCAAGCATTAAAGTACCTCACTAGACACCACAACCCCCAACAACCCGGTCCCCGGTTCCTCAAGGTTGATGGTGGTGGCTCCGAGATGGATCAACAGCCCGTGCGGTACCACACCATGGATCTGCCAGCAGGAACCATCTCCTCCAACAGGAGGGAAAGACAGACCTGCTTTATCACTCTTTTTTAATAAAAGAGGCAAGATGATGGTTGTCCAGTGCCATAATTAGATACAAAAATATTCATTAATTCACCAGCTAACTAATTCACTCAGGGAAAAAAAAAAAAAAGCATCAAAGTGATAGCGTGTGCCTTTCCTTTTTCCAAGGAAACCTAAAATAAAGTGCATGTTTTATTCAGTTTGCAAAGTTTCTTTTGAAGCGGGTTTAATCTCTTTCTAAAAGAGCTGTAGACGGAGCACAAAGCGGCCACCTCATTTTACGATCTGGATGCAGGACCCTCTCAGCACCAAATTCATTACAAATTCAGCACTGGAGCCACTTACTGGAGAGCAGACAGCCGGAATTGGAGGATTAAGCTGGCTCCGAGGCCAATTCTCAGCAGCGTGGTGCTTTTTTGGCCCCCAAGACATTTTTCTCACCGACAACCCAGAAGAGCGGCCGACATCAACACGGTCGCATGGGAGACATCAACCCCACAGCTGCAGCCCAGGATCCCATGGATATTGAGGGCCCAATGGCACAGGGACCCTCCAAACCACCACAAGCCATTTAAGCCCAGCATGGGATAACTCTGTATTCCCAAATGGCCAAGCCTGCACTTCACCGAGGGCTGGATTCCCTTGGATTCCCCTGGATTCCCTCCCAGCAAGGGCTCCATAAGGCACCCAACCTTCCCACTAAAAACAGGTTTCCACTAAAAAGCAAAGAAGAAAATATATATTTGCATGCAGGCATAAAGGAACTTGTCTCACAGCATTCCAGGTGTTAAGTGACGTTGGCCTCAGAGCCATTTGGGACAAGCTTGACGCAAACCTGTAAGATTTCCATGAATTTGGCTATTTTCTGCTCGGCCAGAGAGGCCGTCGCCTCCTGCATCAAGGCAGGAGTTGCTGGAGGGGCTCGGGGCTTCGCCAGGGGCTGCAGAGCGCACGGAGCGCCCGGTCCCAGCACAAGGAATCCTGGCCGGAACGTTCCGGAAGAGCCGCCGCCTCCGCGCTGCCACAAGCAGAACCTCGGGGTACAAACCCACCCCAGGGAGCTAATGCAGCAGCACGGAGGAAACTTCCCACCGCAATACGCGCCCGCCGCCGACATCCTAACGTCGGGGTGGAGAAAATCTCTGCTTTTAGCACCGAGAAAGTCTGCACACAAGCAGATCCCCTTTTATCTGGGGTTTGCATTCAGCAGGTTTCGCATCACCACCTCTCTCCTCGCTGGGGAGGGAACGGGTGCACCAAATACAGCTTTCAAAGAGGTGTATTTTTAGTTTACAAACCTGACAGCACATCTGCAGCATAAAGTGTTTGCAACAGTCCTATTTTTCCCCTCTCACCCTGCAGTTTCTAGAGGAATATTTAACAGCATCCGCTCCAGACCAGCGATCCCCTCCACTGCTGCACGTTTCAGTAACGTCTCTGCCCTGCTTGCAACAGGTTTATATCCAAAGGGGACACTCACAGGAACAAGCCCCGGCACCAGGAGCTTGCACGGAGCAGCCCTCGGAGCTGGGAAGTGGGAAAAGCTTCGCCAAGTGAATCATCATCATTCCCCACCCCAGCGATAAACACAGAGGCTGCACGTTGCGTTTAATCCAGAGCAGCTGCATTAGTCCCTTTAGGGAACTAAAGCCTGAGGAGCAGCGCTGTGGTTCTGTCTAAACCCCGTCGTTGCCATTCTGGCCAGGCAGGAGCCCTGTCCTGTACATACAGATCACAGAGAAAAATTTAAAAATGCCCCTGCAGGTGCATTTTTACCCTTGCTCACCAGGCATCCCAGCAGGATATCCTGCTGTAGGATATTTTAATCACACAGACTGACGTGGCCACATAACTTGCAGCAGCTCCCTTTCATACAGGTGCAACGGCCGCATGCGCTCCGGGAGGTGGAATGAGACCCGGAATATTTCCATACAAAGGCTTTGGAAATCAAATCAAGCCCAAGCCAGGGAGGCGGCAGCTGGCAGCTTGCTCCCTTTATGTCTAACTTTGTATCGAGCTGTTCCATAGCAAGACAAAATGTGCTGTGAAAAAAGAGGCCGTCACCACCTTGCAGCTGGGGACACGAAGGCAGAAGGGAGTCTCACTTGTCCAAAGTCACCAGAGCTGCCAGGACAACAGGAGAGCCCAGGCCAAACCATGCTCTAACCACAGGGTGCCACCTTCAAATTAACACCACCTCCACCACAAGGTGTTTAAACCACACAAGCAACCGCACGGCCCAAACCATCGGGTTTCCACAGCTCCGTTTTGTACGGGAGCCCTGCTCGAGCGTGGACAGATGTGAATGTTTCACATTCTTCTTCCGACTTCCTCACCTTAACCCGGCATGCAGGAAAAGCTGCTTTTCCTCTCGCGGCGGGTTAGCCTGACGCTGCGGGAAGCGATGCTGCTGTTTACGCGCAGGGAAGCGGATCCGCAGGGTCGCCGCTGCGAGCAGAGGAAGCCCGGACGTGCCGAGACTCGACCTCTGCTACTAGTAAAATCACTGCGAGGCCAAAGGCTCCTTCCTTTTCCACGTTTGCTGTAAACATTTTGGTATGGAAAAGCACTGCAAAAACTAACGGAGCTTCAGAGGGACGCTTCATCCCGCCAGGGCGCATCGCTGGGGCCAACTGTGAGCAGGAAATATTGAACTATCCATGAGCCTCCCCGTACGGCGACCAACGGACTCCTAACGAGCCTCAGGTAGGAATACGCGGAGAGAGAAATGGGGAGCTGTTAATGACACAAAGCAAAGCCCAATTGCTCTGCTCTTGCCACCCCTAGGCCAGGGCGCTGCTCCTGCCCCAGCAGCAGGGACTGGAAGCAGAAACCTCGTTTGCCATGTGCGGATTATAAAAATAAACAAACTGGAAAAAAAAAAAAAACCCACTTGGAGAGGTCCCTCACTTCTTGCAGTTCTGCTTCTCCCCCACTCCAAGTCGGCCTCATTTAACACTTTAAACTCAGCACCTGCCTGCATGTGAGATGCGAGTTAAGAGAAGTAATGAAGACCATGTAGGAGCCCCTCTGGAGGCCGAGCAGCTCCTGCTGCTCAGGTTCCTGCCCGACACTGAAGCTCTTAAGCAAGGGCAGCCTTACCTCATCCCACTCGGAAGCGAAGGACGGCGACTTCTCCAGCCTCTTCTTCCCGGTGCTGCAGTTGGAGAGCGATTCGCTCCGGCTGCCCATGGCATCGTCCTCCGTGGGGGAGCAGGTCAGCAGATCGGAGTCCGACTTGGACAAGCTGCGGCTGAGCTTGAGCTCGGCTTTGGGCTTGCTGCCCGCGTGGGCTCGGCCCACGGCGCCGCCCCTGTCCCCCTCGGCCTCGGGGCGCTGCGGCGCGTGGGCCGTGCCCGGCGCCGCGGGAGCCGCGCGCCCGACGTGCTGCACCGTCGCGTAGAGCGCCTGGGCGCCGGGCTCCGGAGAGCGGCTCCGCGGCGGCGGCGCCGCGGCCGCGTCCTCCAGCGGCATCGCGGGTGGGCGGCCGGGCCCCTCGTCCCCTCCTCGCTCCGCGGAAGGGACGAGCCGGAAAGGGTCCTCGCTTATCTCGCAGATGGGGGAAGAGCCGTGGAGCAACCCGGAGAACTGCTCGGGAACCGCGATGTCCGGCCCGTCGGCTGAGTCCTGGCTGCGGCCGCCGCTGCTCCGCCTGTGCTCTTGGAGGGGAGGAAAACAGGAAAAAATATTAAAAACAGGGAAGCGGCAGCAAAATCCCAGCTCTTCCCCTGCCCCCCCTCGGCGAGGGAGGGAGAGATAAAGCGAGAACAGTTCAGCATTGTTCCTAGAGCTCAACTTGTACCCAAAGTCGTGGCATTTATGAAATTCCAAACACTGGCCTGATTTATGCAATCTGGCAGCTCTCCTTGTTGTTTTATTCCTGTTAACACTAACTATCAGGCCTTGCTATATAAGGCTAAGAGAAGTGCTAACTATATCCTGCCGAGAGAGCAAGCGAGGTAGGAGCCGCGCGGCCGGAGGCTCCTGGAACATTTGATACTTTTCCATGAAGGCCAGAGTGTTATTTAGAGCTCCCGCCTTTTGGCACCAGCTGCGGGGTGGGAAAACTCCTGGCCTGCAATCAACCTGCAAGGTCCAAAATCCTCTCCCTCCCCCAGAGAAACACAACTTTCCTCCCTCACAGTTTTAAACCTCTCCTCCTTCCTCAGGGGAGAGGAATAAACAGTTTATGCCATAAAAAAAAAGTCTGGATTGAAAAGCTTTTCTCCTAGGAGCTCTGCACCAAACGCACCACGGTGGGAGCTGCGAGCGCTGCCGGCTGCCCCAGAAATACGACGCCGTTTCGCCGCTACCATCGCACTAATGTCTTCAATATCAGGTACCTGATAAATAATTCCCTGGATAAACCATGGTAACTGCCTGATCGCAGCTGCCAAGCACGTGCATCCTCACCCTGGGCACACACCGTGCGTGCTTTCTAATTGCAAAAGCAAGACTCCGGGCAGCTGGGAAATACAACTTTTGTTTATCAAGGCTTCCTATGCCGGACTGTACCTGCTTGCAAGCGTAGTGGCACAGAACCATGTTCCAGGCCAGGGACAAAAACACATCCTGCAAAGGAGCAATAAAGCAAAGCCCCCCAGTAACAGTGGGGTTATCCAGAAATGCAAGAGGAGGTTCAACTGCAAAGAGGCATTTGGTGGGTTTCTGACGCAGCAGGAGCTCGAAGGCCTCTTCGTTTCAGCGGGGCAGAGCACAGTAATGAATTTTAGCTATCTCGAGCCGCAAGCAGCTTATTGGCAAGAGCAGCACAATGAACTCATGCGTCCCAGGCCTCCTCTCGCGCGAGCCCTCGCCAGGTCAGGCCCAGCACGTGTGCACGCAGCGTGTCCTCCCGCCGCGGCTCCGCGTTACTCATTCCTCCCCGGGAGGCCGCTCGGGCCGGGCGCTCGGACGTTGCTCACGGCCACGGCTCTGCGCTCGCTTGGCGGCCTCACCGCCACCGGGGTTAAGAGAGGGCAGCGCCGCGAGGGTGCCCGGTGATCCCGGCTCTTGTTCTGCAGCTTACGGGTTAAGAGATTCCAGCACAAGGAGACGGTTTTGGGGCGTTTTTCCGCCGTGTCGGAGCGCGCGCAGCACCGGCTCTGGTCAGGGCCGGTGGGGAGGCCCGGCCTCCACGGCAGGAGATGCCTCTTGGATCCGTGTCACCTCCAGCAGGTCTCAGGGGGCAGCACCTTCTCGGGCAGCCTCAGCATGGGTCTCCGTTCAGCTCTTTTGCTCCTGCTGTAACACCAGGTGGAAACCTCACTGCTGCTCAGCCCTGCTGCGCTTGCAGGACGCACCCGCACGAAGGAGAGGTTCCATGGGGACACTGCCCGCATTGACCGGACAGTCACATCAAGCTCAAGACTTTGGCAGCTTCCACAGCCCTTCTCCTCAACCCCTTTCTTTCTTTAAAGAGCATTTCTTCCATGCCCCAGATTAACATCTAGTGACATTTCTGCTGGAGGCGGAAGGGCGGCTGGTAGGAGCTCACGCCGCGTGCTGGAACGCCTGGGCCCGGCCAAAGCGCTCCAAACTCTCACAAAAGGGCTCCTGTTGTGCAGAAATCAGGCACCCGATTCATCCTCTCGAGCCAGTGCAGAGGCACTGGGAAGCACAAGGCCGGAGGAACGGCTGAAGCAAGGGTGACAACGCCTGCATGGAAGATGCGAGCATGGGATGCAAGGACCAGCCCCAGGGAGATGCTCCCGAGCACGCGACACAGGCTGTCCTGCAAAGTGTAGATAGGGGAGCGTATGTAGGAGTCGAAGAGCAATCTTGTTCCTTTACCGACAGGGCAGGAATGCAGAAGGTTTGGTGCCCATCACCCCTGCAGCTGGGAAGGCCTCCTCAGGCTGCACCTCTTCCCCATCTCCAGGTACAGACCGTACCTGTACATTCCAGCTACACCCTGTACACTTCCAGGTACAGACCGTCTGCTTCCCTGCTGATTCAGAGCTCCCCAACAGCAGTCTGGTGATTCCAGGTACAAAACACTTCCCCAAAAGGGTAACACTAACTCAGGGATGCTGCCTCGGGCAGTTTGGTATCCCTGTGTAGCACCAGGATTTTGTTTCATGCCCCTGGATTAGGAGAATCAAGCTGCTATTGCAGCTGCTTTCTGCTGAATTTCCCCAACCAGTGAGGGCATATGTTGGCCTCACTTTTTGCCTACAAAATGTTTCCCATGCTACATGATGCCAAAATTTGTGAAAATAGGAGCATGAAAATCTATGTCCGGTGGCACAAAAGGCCAGGAGCGAGAGGGATGCTAGCCTGCAGAGTGTTAACTTGGAAGCACCAAAATAACCTTCAATTGCACAAAGCAGAAGCACAAAGGCTCATTTAGAGCGAGGTACTGTGTGCCAAATCCAGCAAATTGCAGCGTGCACATGTTTTAGTCTCATCATCTCATTTGTTTTGGGCAGAGTTTATCCATCAAAAGCTACCTGAACTTGTGATCATTGGTACTACCCCCTTCCTCTCCCTTTAGGAGAGATAAAGCGACATCACCACTGAAGTTGGATTAAAAGGACCCATTCTCCAACGATGGCACAGCCTAGGAGAAGGCAGGTAGGCTGTGGTTCTGCATTACTATTTGATGGCAAATCAAGAGGTTTCTAAGCACTGCACGCTTTGGTTGCACCCAAGTCTCCCCATGGATATCCAGGGATAACCACTCTGCGGTTCCACGGCCAAACTCTGGCTCCATAAACACATCTACTTTCCTAACCTCTCCATAGCACATGCTTGTTTTATCATTGGGCCATTTCAGATATATGGTTTAGAGCACAGTCACAGAGCTGGTTGAATCAGGACAACCACAGAGGAAAACTCCAGCAGGAGGAAGGGAAGGGTAGGAAATTCACATCGGACTTGGTGTGAAAGCAGCACGACAGAACCACAACAAGTGTTGGTTTCTAATATGTATCAGAAGGAACCAAGTCGATCCTACCTGAGGCTGGTTACTGCTCATAGCATTTGTGGACATCAGAGCTCAGAGGTTCTTTTTCCATTCACCCTCCATCCGTTTTTCCCTAAATGCAGCCGGAGTTGCAGCCTGCTCCCAACCAGCGCTCACACTGCCCCTCTTGGCCTCTTCACAAGTCACGTTACAGGCTCTGAAAGCCCTGACGTCCCGCTCGAGATTGCGCCTGGTTTCCTTTACCAAAGGAGATGGAAAAGAATTTGGCTCCAACCACATCTGCTGCTCTGCCCAAAGCACGAGGCCAACTGCTCCCTGCGCTCCAGCACGTGACGGCGACGTACACAAAGGGCAACCAAAGCCCGGCGGATAATGTCACATTCATCCAGCCGCTGGATACGAGACAACTCGGAGCAGGACGGACGCAGGCAGCGGGCACGCAGGGAAGGCACCGCTACAAACAGCACCGGGAGCTCTGCCCCGGGCTGCCCGCTGAGCCCTTCTCAGGAGCCCATGGCACTCGTGTGTCCCTCCCACCAAAGGCTCCTCTGGGACAACCTCTCCAACCCAAGCCCTGGCTGCAGTTCTTTCTTGCTGTAGATTGGACAAGATTTGTCTCAGGCTCCCTATGTGGCCAAAGAGGCTTCCTTCAACTTCTCCATGCAATGCGGCTTGCGGTGCCTGCAGCACTTGGATCTTCTGGAGTTTGGGGGGGAGATGTGCACCAAGAACAAGCAGATCCAATACCTTGCTATTATATTTTATCACAGCTGTAGCTATAATGCACCTTCCCTCACACTAAACAAACCTGGGCACCACGGCAAGAGAAAGCAGCGCAGTCAGGAATTGCACTGAACAACCAGCAAGAGCTGCAGGAGGATTGAGCCTGGAGGCTGTTGATCCAGCGGCTCCAGGACTATTCCTAGTCAGGGCTGCAAAGCACCGAGCTGGGCAGCATCGCGGCTTTGCCTCGGGCACCAAGGGGCTTTGGCAAAGGCTGGTGGGAACGCAGCGACCTCCTGTGCCCTCCTAGACCGGCTGGGAGTACAGCAGGACCCACGGAATGAAAGCGAGCACACTGCAAAAAAAAGGGAGAAAAGAAAAAGAAACGAAACCTGCAGGTCTTACAGGCGAGTCAATGAGGCATCACACCGAGGCCTCCCTATACTCTGGTCATCCTCGAGATGAAACGGTTTCCAGGTTTAGAGTCCTAACCAAATCCTTCCAAATCCCTGCTCAGGACATTTGAATAAAGCAAACGGTGGTTTCTCCTCTAAACAAACCTTTTGTTGCTGCTGTTGACGGAAAGCCAGAAAGCCCAGTGACAGCCAGACGTGACAGACAAGGTGTTCCCAGATCCTCTGTAAAGCACAGAGGTCCCTGTGGGAGCAGAGGGCTGAGCACAAGTGCTAACCCGGCCATAGAGTGAATTTTCCGGCAGTTGCAGAAAGCGGCTGGCTCTCTGTGTGCTTATTTTCCTCTTTTGTTCCTTTACATCTCAGATTAGCTCCACGAGGCAGCATGTGCTGATTTGGGGATTGCAAGAGAAGGGCCAATCACCGGCGGATGCAAACATGCAGCGCCAGCAGCTCCGCGGATCCGGCGGCCGGAGACACAGGCGGCCGCGCGCCGGCTCCTCCGCCTGTTGCAGCGGCACCGCAGCCCTCCCCCTCTCACCGCCTTTATTTTGACTGCGCACGAGACCTGTTGATTTTCCCAATTAACATCCCGGGTCTCTGCGATCTCAGCTGTGAGGAGGGCAGTTTCTCTTCCTCTGCGTACATTTTGTATGGGCACATTTAGTCCTTTTATTCTTCCGTTCTTCTTCAAGGGGAAGATAACCAGGAAACAAAACAACTGCAGCACAAATCCAGCTGTCCCACCCCACGCAGAACTTCAGCTCCTCTTTGCCCTCTACATTTTCATTAAAACACATCTAAACAAACCCCTCTACATTTTAGATGGTCACTTACCTTTCGTTTTTCTGTCCAATGCAACTGGCTTTTTAGTTTCTGCCGTAAGCAACAGCTCATACGGATGCTCCTCTTCCTCAGTTCCACTTCCCCTGCTCTTCCTTCGTGCAACAGAGCCCTAAAGAAATACAGCATAATGTAGTGCCCCACAGAGCGACGCTATTTATCCCTGCTGTAAAGCACAAGGCCTCTTTATGCCATGGTTCAGACACGGAATTGGCAGAGGCGACACCTTCACTGCAGTCCAAAATGTAATACTCCTTTTTTCAAAGCAAACAAACGGAAAAAAGCCCTTGATATTCCAGTATTTAGGGCTGCCCACAGCTTTCTAGCAGCGCCCAGCTGATTAACTGTGCAGGGTCTGCAGACAGCCTGGGGCAAAAAGAGCTGAGCGCATTATTCCTGTTCATCCCAACTCAGACTTACTGTTGCTATTGGAATTTGCTTTGTCATTCATTATTTAGTGCTGGACCTATTAGGACACGGCTGCAAAAAAAAGAATCCCCAGAATCCCTCCCACCTTCCCATGTCAGGCCCGGCACTTTTAAGCTTGGGATGCAGGGTGTGTTTAGAGCTAGAGAGACCTCAGGCAAAGCTCTGGAAAACCGTCGTTCCCACGCAGGCAGGGGTGTTGGATCCAAACGAACTTGCTGCAGATGACCCAAACATGGGCTACCTGTGGCCAGGCAGTTGTCAGGGAAGCTCACAGGCACCCAACATGCGCAGGGAGCCAAGCCCTCCATCCCGGAGCTGGGGATGCAGCCACGGGGCTGCACGGGGCTCGCTGCCTTCCAGCACCATCTCCTGGCTGGAGCTGGGCAGGCGAACGGCCCCGTGTGCCCAAGCACAACCTGGCCAGTGTGGGGTCAGGTCCAGGCTGGGAAGTGATCCTGCCCGTGTAAGGACAGGGAGGAGCCGGTGGGAATGCCGCAGAGCCGGGGCAGGGCTGGTTTCCCACACGTGCTCCTGGGGCTGCTGCTTCCAGACACTGCCCTGGGCTCCACCAGCCTCTCCCCAGAGCAGGAGCATCAGAGCTGCTTCCAGGCCAGGGCTGCACCTACCTACCTGCAATCCAGCCAGGAGCCCTAGGAGCTGCTTAAACCATCTTGGAAGGACACAGAGGAGTCAGCAGCACGAACGTCCTACATCCGTGCACTGCGTCGGCACGGGCCCAGCTGGCTTTTCTATCAGCTTTGCAACGGGAGGAAATGGGCCATGCCCAGCAAAGAAAGCATTTATCCTGCCTGCTCCAAGTAGGAGCTGCCAAGCAGGTCGGCTCCTTTGCAGGTGACGGGGATCATAATGAGCAAATTAAGGAAAAGCTCCTGAGCAGATGGCGCCACAAAAGCAAAGACGGTAACAGTGGGTCACAGGCTCCTGCCAGACTTCTTGGAAAAATACTGCACCACAGCAGCCTGTCCTGACAGCAGGAGCTTGGACCTCACGCCAGGCATTAGTGCAGTCCTAGGACTCCTGCACAGGAGGGTTAGCATGCTGTCCTCTTGCAGATGCACTGCCCACATGCAGGGACTGCAGCTCCCCAAACACATGCAAGCCTCAGCCTTCACTCTGCAAACCTCTGAGCACCTATCCCGAGGCTGGATTATGCCTTCTTTTCCCCATCTCTCAACCTTCCAAAGCTTACTCAGTTTCAGGTTTGAATTCACTCAAAACATCAACATTAAACCTGCTGTTTGCTGAAGAGCTGCGTTCGCTTTGCAAGTTCTGCAAGCAGGTGTAATAAGATCATGTAAAACTTCTGATTTATCTTCTAATCGTTTATACCTCTTGGTTTGTACCATCCTCCACTACGACCAAAGCCTAAAAAGAGACTCCCTAATGAGCGTGTTCTGCAAAGTGGACTTAAACCCAAACGCTGGACACTGCTTTGAAATATGCTATTTTAAAAGGTAATGCATGGGGTTCCTTTCTCCTCACCCTGCCAGAGCTGTAGGCAAATCTGCTAGAATAATCATGGTGCCTTCCTTTTGTCTGCACTTCCCTTCTGGAGATGAGCAGTAAACAAATGAAATTGAAGTTCAGTTTGACGACACAGACTCATAGTCAAATCCAGAAGGTTTCTGCTGATAGGGAAAGAAGGCGCTCAAGGACCCTGCAGACAATCGGCTCTTTGGCATTTTTTGTGCTAACGTTTTTCCATGATGAAAAGTTTAAATTTTGTTTATGCACATCTGCTTAGACTGATAGCTCTATCTTGGCAAGAGAATAAAAAGATTACTTTTATAATTAGTTTGGCCCAACCCAGAACATTCAATGACTAAGTGTCCTGGCCCTAACGTGAGCCCGGGTCCCGAGGCAGGCGGATCAGGGTGCTGCTCCGGGATGTCTGCAGCGTTCCCCAAGCAGAATCCTGCTTCTTCGTGCCCAGCCCAGCAGCAACATGTACCATGGTGAGACATAATGGGCAAGTTGCAGCGCTACAAAAAGGAAAAAAAATCCTTTGGGCTATCAAATAAAAAGCTAAATGGCTTCTCCCCTCCTGCATTTTTCTTAACATTTTGTCCGAAGTTTCTTATGGGCACTGAGAGCTGATAAAGGAGGAAGATTCAAAGCTCTTATTAACATCCATGGGAAAGAAAATAATGCAATTCGAGCCAGAAGAAGGATTTTTCTTCCCATGCTTTTCCAGCCTTCCTCCCATCCCGGCTGGCATCACCTAAAGCCAATGAGCCCTGGTGCAGGCAGAGCAGCCCCAGAGCAGCAGCAAAACCCTCCAACCAGCCCCAAACAGCCGCATCGACACGTCCAGGAGGCCGGTTCCAGGCAGCGACGCTCCCTGCGTATAATTCATGTCGATGAAATCGGTTGCAAATCAAGATGTCCCCAACCACTCCGCGCACAAGCCTCTTTGCCAGCAAGATTTACTTTAACGGATCATGTTTCCAAAGCCTCTAATGGCAAGACAACACAGCAGGTGCCCTATAATTAAATATGGCAAGATAAGTCAGCAGGAGCAGTCAATGCGCGTTTCCCTCCCTCGTGTTTATCTTTATAAAAAGGCTCCACTTTCCAATTATGTGGTGACCCAGTACCCAACACTCCTCCGCTCAGAGCCAGCTGTGTGCCTGGTCCCCAGACACTGCAAAAAAGCAGTTTAACAGCAGGAAGAGAGCAGTCCACAATTCCACGTTTTGGATTTTACTGCTTGTTTTGATCAGAGCTCTTTATATACAGCTGCTTTATTAAAGCAGCTCTGTTTCCTTGTATCTGTTGCCATCCTTCAGCAAACAGATCACATTTGCACTTTGGAGGAACTTGAGCAAATCAGCACATTCAAAGCCAAGCATCTGGTGAACTAAAGTTTGCTCTGACAGCTAGAGGCAAGAGACACCTCACTTTTTACATGCATCTTACTCCAAGACATTAGATTTTTGAAAGAGCAAGGAAAAACCACAAGATCATATTTTGCTTTGAAAATTTTACTGGGTGTCAGGAGAAGTCTCCAAGACACATTTGTGGTTTCCCCATCCCGCCAGGATAAGGGCCTCTCAGAGAGCCTTTACATGGGAGGTTCATGGCAGGTGAATAAAAATGAGCAGTAGGAAGCCTAGGAGCAGCAGTGCAGCACAGGAGAGCTTTAGCTTCACCAAGCAGCAGTGCACGCACACACTGACCTCTGCAAAAGATGTCTTTTCTAAAGGAAGAATCTCAGGAGTTTAGTGGCCGAGCCCCGTTCAACTCCGTGGAATCCACAAGCCCGTGGATCTGCTCCGACTGGAAGCCAAGAGGAAACATGAACAGTCCCCCGGGCTTCGGTCTTAAGTGAAAACGCACTTGGTGGGATCGTTACAAGTGGGCGGTAGCCCTGATTCAGAAAATCTCTTCCTAAGGGAATTTCCAGCCTCGAATGGGAAAGTAAGGCTGAAGGTCAACGCGGAGGTGCCCTGGAAGAACCGCATAAAGGAAGTTCCCATGGCGAGTGACAGCAGCGGTGCCGAAGTGAGAACGCTCCACATTCCCAGCCGGATTTGCAAGGGAGGCAAGAACACTTTCAGCTCCTCCCAGATGATTAAAACTCCTGTTTAAACCACTCCTGCTCCTATCAGCCATCCCAGATCAATCCCACGTACCTCGCAGGAAACGCCATGGCCCGTCTTCCTCTCCGCATGCTGCTCCTCCTCTTCATCAGGGGGTGGCTTGGCCGGCGGTGGTGGACGCTCTCTCTGCAGATCAGAAAACCACCATTAATTACCTGGTTTTACAACTCCCACTGACTCTAGAGCCACTTTGCTGTGAACGCAGTGTGGCAGAGACCACCCCAAATTAATCTGGGTAAGAGAGCAGCTTAGTCTTAACAGCAAAAGGGTTTGGAGAGCTTGGTAATAGCTGCTATCCTTCCTCTTCCTCGCCAGGATGATGCACAACAAAGCCCATGACCTTCCCTGCAGATTCATGGTACAGCACGGCAATAATAAATAATAATAATAATACAGATCACCCACCTCTGACCACAGCGGTAACACTGCAAAGAGGCAGCTCAGACCCATGTGGGCACCAGCTAAATTTTCGGCAGAACAGAGCAGCTCAGGTGGAAGGTGCCATTTACAGAGCTTTATGGCCTCGTTCCTTAAGGCACTTCATTCAGACCCAGACTAGGATCTCTGGGACACAGCACTACACAGTAACTCATGCCAATGCGGAGAATGGGACCACTCATCGCTTGTGTCTTAGTGAAACAGTAAGAGGAATAAGTAATTCCAGAGGCACATTTTGTAGTGAAAAATGCTACGGAATCACGAGACAGTAGTGCACTGCGCTCCTCCAATACCCCAAGCCCGTCCACAGGCAGTTAGGGCTGAACTATCTTGCCTAGCTGCAGATCTAAACACATCCCTAAGCAATCACTCACCCTACAATAGCTCCATCTAATGACAGCTGAGCCGAATTGCTCATTCCAAGCAGCTCACCCAAATTCTGGGACAAATTCCAGCAAGGTCCTGGAGCAGCTCCCTCTTTCTCCCTTTTCACTGCAGCTCACTCTCTCATCCTTTGTTTCTTAGGGTACAGATGAGCTTATTCCATGTCAGACACCATCTAGCAGGACAGTACGTGGCTGGATTTAAGTCAGCAGGATGTAGGTAATGCCAGGATAATGCATTTGTACTGTGTGCCCAGAAGTTTGCCTGAAATGCCTGTGTGCTAAAGCTTTTGTGTCCCATTTCTGTTACAGCTGCCAGTGTAGTACAGGAAGAAAGATGCACCTCGCTAGACCTGGAGGAACCAGGCTTAGAGCATCACCAGCAGTTTTACCGTTCATTGCTGCTTTGCTTTCTGCCCACTCAAAAGAAAAAAAAAAAAGAAAAATCAGAGGAAAAGGCTTTCTAAAAACACGCCGCAGAGCAGCCCTGCAGCTCACCCAGCACATGCTGCAGGGCCAGCAGCCCATCTGCAGCACTGCCACCGAAGGCTAAGGAGGTGGCAGATGCACCTAGCAGAAAGTGAGAAAGACTTTGGAGACAGTTTTGGTAGCTACATGTTGCCTCGTAAAGCCTCGAGTACCCTCTACAGATCTCCAGCAGTAACACACAGACGGCTTCAGCTGCCAGCTGCTTTACCACAGGATCTTCTTAAAGGTATTTTCTTTGGAGCCTTCTCTTGGGCAAGGCAGAGTGAGAGATGAAGCAAGAGCTACAGAGCAGAGCTACGTACCGGCCTGACTCCTGCTGCTTTAACACCGCTTGTCTCCACTTCTTTATTCACGGACTCCCGGTCGGAAGATCTCCCGCTGGCAAGACTGTCCAGGGAGTGGCAGGACGTCGCGTTGTATAAAGCTTCATACGGGCTCTCCTCTTCTGGGTTCACATCGAAATCGATGATCAGTTCCGTGACCGCCTTCTCCACGTCACCTGCGAGGACAGGACGGGACACAGGACTGCATCGCTCGGGGCTTCCACCCTCTGCAGCCCAGCCCTTGTGGGAAGGAGCGTCGGCCACTGCCGCCTTGCGCGGACACCTACCCTGAGACACCCGGCACACGGGGTCAGTGGCAGCAACAAGTGGTACCTGGACAATCTTCTCTGAAGATTTAGCACTCTTCTTCCCGATCGTGTAATCTGCAGTGAAGTGGGGTGACACACACGTGAGGGCACTTGAGTTTTAGGTCTGCTTTAGCACATGGTGTTTTCCTCCCTTGCGAATGGAAGCCCAAAGTGTCAGCTGATTAAGTTTCCAAAAAGTAAATGAGGTACATTACTGAGTCTTTCAGCTCAATTCCCAAAATAGAAGCAGGCAGCCTCTTTAATCACTCGCTCAAAGTCACAAGAGCTTTCTGAACCTTTACAGAGCCTTTAATAAGGAAGCTGCCAAATTCTTGGATAGATGCAACATCAGGGAACAGATTACCTCAGATGTCAAAGATACAAGCTACACTGCTATGCAGAGATGTATAAGGCAGAAAAAAAAAATCTAGTTTTGGTCACCTAACCACAAATTTTAAAAGGCCAGAAACATTAAACTTATGTGAATCAAGACAGACACCAGCAAAGCTCACTCCACAGGAGCAAACTACCAGCGTTCACCTGCCAGGACCTGAGTTTAGGTCAGTCTCTGTCTTCAGTTTCAGAATTGAGGGAATACCTACCAGCCTCAGAGGCAAAGCTCAATTAAAAGTCTGCAAGGTGCTTTGAACCTGCGAAGCTCTCAAATGTTAAGCATGAATAAAACACACCAGTCGAGGACGCTTCTGATCTTTCTCCCCACAGCCAAGAGGAAACTGAGACAGGGTAATTACAAGGTACGAATGCAACTAAGATGCCACTTGTCATTCCCTAGCTTGGGCAGAAAAAAGAGCCAAGCTGTTTTATAAGTCTGAAATAATCAAGGCCTTTTCTGCAAATCTCATTGCAAAATCCATGTCCAGGCTTTCCAATGAAGTGGTAAGTAGGACATAGGATCAGTGGATGACTATTTGCCTATATAGACATATTAGAGTTAATCCAAATTGCTGTACTTTCTATATTCCTGTACTTTCCACAAACAGATTTTGGGCTACCCTTAATTTTAATTAACTTATAAATTAACTTAAGCAAAACTCAATTAAGCCCATTTAAATTGTAAAAGCGATGCCACACACTGTAAGCAAGCAAACTAATCCCCCTTAAGTCCATTCCTGGAAGCCCTCCCACAAACATGTGCTCTGGAGACAGTCCACCACTAGGAATTTAAGCACCGTTTCTTCCAACACCCTTCTAAGGATCCCACCAAGTGACCCAGTGTGAGGCTGCTTTGCTTTCAGTGCTTTCCAGGACCACAATAAAAAGGGAAATCCTGTACTTGCACGAGCACAGTTTTTGCCTAAACCTTCCCTTCCTGCTCACCGATGCTACGGCACTTACCTTCAATGAGAGCTGCTATATGTTGGCTCTTCTGAGAAGGAAGTTCCCTCACAATTTCTAGAGCTGTCAGGCCTCTGTTATCCTTTATGTTCACATCAATACCTATAGCAATAGGTGTAGAAATGGCAAAAGCAAGAACATTTTCTAATTACATGCAAATTTACCTCTTTAATCAATCACAGCTTACATTTGCCATCATCACCAGGAAGGAGTTAAAAAAAAAAGTGGTTTCCTCGAGTGCTGTGAGAAGGCATCACTGTATTATTGCTTCGGAGGGGGATCAATCTCTCACCTGCAGCCAGCAAGATTTGTACCACATCTGTCTTGCCAAACAAAGCAGCTTCGTGCAAAGCACTGCCCTTTTCAGTCTGCAAATCAAATGGAAAATAGCATGAATGTAGACAGTGGGGAATGGGGATGGAGGAGCATTGTAGAAGGTTACAGAAGTGATAAATATTTTGCATCGTATATAAAAAAGGCAACAATATCTACAGTGAAACCACCCACACCACTACACTAGTTTGGAAGTGAGGTGCAGGCTCAGACTAAAAGCCAAGATGGACCTTTCTAAGGCTTCAGGAGGGATCATAGAATCATAGAATGCTTAGGGTTGGAAGGGACCTCTAGAGATCATCTAGTCCAACCCCCTGCACACACAGGGTCACCTAGAGCACGTGGCACAGGACTGCGTCCAAGCGGGTTTGAAGATCTCCAGAGAAGGAGACTCCACAACCTCTCTGGGCAGCCTGTTCCAGTGCTCTGGCACCCTCACTGTTAAGAAATTTTTCCTTAAGTTCCTGTGGAATTTTTGGTGCTTCAGTTTCCGGCCATTTCCCCTAGTCCTATCAGTGGCCACCACTGAAAAGAGACCAGCACCATCTTCTGTGCTCCCTTCCTTGAGGTATTTATATACACTGATTTATATACACTGATCCCCTCTCAGCCTTCTCTTCTCCAGCTGAACAGGCCCAGCTCCCTCAGCCTCTCCTCACAGGGCAGATGTTCCAGGCCCCTGATCATCCTTGTGGCCCTGCGCTGGACTCTCTCCAGCAGCTCCACATCCCTCTTGTCCTGTGGACCTGACAAAGACACGAGACCCCACCACACACAAGTCAGTGATGTGGGAGCACCCTAGTGACAAGTGGCTTTAGCAAGGACCCCTCCAGGAGGAAGGATCTCTACTTTTCCCTGACACTGGTACACAGGTCCTCAGCTCCCAGCAAGCTGTGCAGCCCTTGACCCACGTGGATACACTAGACGATACCTGATAGTTGCTATCCATGCCAGCATCCAGGAGGACGTGCACTACAGCCTTGTGACCATTCCTAGCTGCCAGGTGCAGCGGAGTGTGTTTCTTGGTGTTGCAGCTTAAGAGGTTGGGGTGGGCGTTCAAGAGCATCTTCACAACTTCCAGCCTCCCGTAGAGCGCGGCCAGATCCAGGGGAGTCTCGAACTTGTTGTTGCGCATGGTGGGGTCCGTGAGCTCCTCCAGCAGCACCTTCACCACCTCGGTGTGGCCGTACTGGGCCGCGCAGTGCAGCGCCGTCTCGTTGTCGTTGTTCTGCAGGGTCACAACCGCCCGCGCGTCAGAGCGGGGGAGCCCGGGGCCGCTCCGCGTCCCGCTCCGACCGTTGAAGTTTAAATGCAAAAACAAGACAAACAAGCAGACGGGAAGCGGAGAGCCCGGGCTCGAACCGGAGCCCGGGTTTTCATCCTGTCATTTCATCATGCCATTCACCAGGCACAGATATCCCCTTACGGATTCATCAACCAACCCACCCAGGAAAAGCCTGGAGGAGCTTCACAAACATTCAGAGCAATGAGCTTTGCTCATACATGGGAAATCTATTCTGTGGGAAATAGCTGCTGTATTTGGGTAGCTTTCAAAGCGTTAAGGTCAGAAGCAAGAGACCATACTGACATTTAAGGGACTTTTGAGCCGTATTTGGATTCCCATTAGTTCTGCTAGCTCTCAGGGAAAGCCACCTGCTTTATCTGTTGGCAGCAACCCGCAATTTGGGGCATCAAATCAAGGACTGCAGTAGGCAATAGGCAAACTGCAGCATTAATTCTCCCTGCTGTAGCTTAATTGTCATCGTTTCAGATTTAAACTTCAATTGTTCAGAATCCTACTTATCCTGATTATAACAGTCATTCCACCTTGGCAGCGCTGCAGCTTGCAAGCTGGTCAGAGTAGAAAGAGGGTGCAATAAGTCGCATGCAGTTTGTGAATTAAGAGGTTATTGAGCAAGGCAGATAGATCACTCCAACAAGCCTTTCATCGTCAAGGCCTCGGGTCAACCAGCAAGGAAAAAATATCCACTAATAATGATAATACCCAAGCTACAAGTGAAAGCCTCCACAGCAAAAGCCCCATCCAGTTAACGCATGCAGCATCTCTCAGCTTAAAATCAGCAATGCAAAGTATTTAGGGACAAACAACCTAAGCATTTCATTTCCAGGTGCAAAATATGAATGCTGCCAGATTCCAAACACATTTGCCTTTTTTTTTTTTTCTCCCCCCTTTCAACTCCAGTTCACCTCAAGCTTCTAGTTTCACTACTGTGAACTATACAAGGAGGAACTGCTGTGCAAGGACTTGGGAAACACTTATCTAGGGATTTAATAGGTCCTTACAGACTTTACACACTTAAACTTTTTTTTCGAGAGATTCACAGCACAGTTGGTCATTCTAAGGACAGATCCCATTAAAAGGGAAATGTACTTATTTTGACAGGTAAGAAGCATTGCTCTAGGAGCTCTGTGACTGTGCACACTTCTTTGGATTGCACTTTGCAGGACAGGTCAATATTTTGCACCATTTCACAAACAAGCTACAGAATTTGTGTTCTGAGAGGACTTAAATCCTGTTACTGTGTTAAGTCCTGCCAGGGATTACAAGGGTCGTGCATGCAAACTCCCCTCGGGTTCTCGGGGATTTGACTGCATCCTTTTTCAGCCACGTGAAAAGAGCCAGGGAAGTGGGAGGCTCTGGAGAGGCTCCCCAAACACGGCTGGGATAAAAGCCAGCGCTCCGGAGGCCGGGAGCAGCCGCGTGCAGCGCCGGGGGCTCGGAGGAGGCACGGAAAACACGGCGTCACGTTAGCAGAGAAGTCACAGGGAAGCAGCAGGCGCCACACGTGGAGCGGCCGAGGCAGCCACGGTGAAGGAAGGGACATACAAGTGGACAGAAGTTACTGCAGAATAAAAGTTGGCACATAAAATACACACAGGGAGTGGAAAAGGGGAGAGAACGGAGAACTACAGAGATCATCACACCTATGGTTCTGCTTATCCTGCTGCTCTCGAGGTATTTAGCAGGGCCATATGTAGCATAGTCTTATTTGCCAGGGAAAGCAACTGGGGACTGGTCACCAGGTGATAAAGTGCCTTGAACCTTCTAGCAGGGGCTTCCCCCATGGCAGACTGGGCCCTGCAATTCCTGCTCTTGCATGAGTCCTCCTTGTCTCCGTTTTGGGAGAGCTTTGAGCAGTCAAAGATCCTGGAGCTCTTCCGGGGAAGGCACATGGCCTCCCTTCCCCATAGCCAAGCACAGAGCAGAGGGGAGCCTCAGCTGTGAGCACAGGAGCTCCAAGCTTCGTATTTACAGGAGATGCAAAAAGGATGGAACAGGGACAGTGTGAGTGCCTCTCCTCCACGCGAGCGCCATCCGAGTCCTCAAGCCCTGGTCAGTGGATACCCCACGTTACAACCCTTGCAGATGCTCATCACACACTACAAGGGAGCTCCTTACGGCAGCTCTGACAGCAGCTGCGCTCCTCTTCCTCACAGGGCTTCGCTCCAAGAAAGGAAGCCCTAGACTTTGTAAGTTTTCTTCCCAAACCAAAAAAAAACCCTCCACAAGCAATGGAAATTGCCTGTTTTACCGGTCTAGTGACACGTCTGATACTGAAGCCCTGAGCACGGATGTCCCTCTTGCATCCACTGTTGTTTCACAGTTAAAAGATGAAGTAAAAACCCAAACTTGTGCAGAAGGTGACACCTAAGGTGACACCTAAGGCATGTCACAAGCTTCAGGCCCAAAACAGGCCAGAAGAGTGTGCACGAGCAGCCCTGTCACCATCTCCTTCCCTCCTCCTCCTCCTCCTCTCGGGGCACACACGAGTGCCAGTAGTGCCTT
This sequence comes from Tinamus guttatus, assembly GCF_059628265.1. NCBI lineage: Eukaryota > Metazoa > Chordata > Aves > Tinamiformes > Tinamidae > Tinamus > Tinamus guttatus. The sequence goes on along the minus strand of NW_028289097.1, from coordinate 2,027,473 downwards.
ATTAGCAAGAATAGGGATCAACAGACCCCCTGCCTTCCTCCAGGCGCCCGGAGCCAAACGCACTAATACATTTCAGGAAAGGAAAACGATCCCCATATGTCCAGAAAGCTTTCGGGAGCCCTGCAGGTGGGTTTGCTGCCCAGGCCCATTTGCAGACTCCAGATGGTCGGCTTCCACTCTCCTCCGCGGCCCATCTAGATTTCGAGCACTTTCAACCCAATCTGCATTATTCATTTGCTTCTAATTAAAAAAGCCAACGGTAGGTTGTGAAGCGCAGTTTGTTTCTCCTTGAGCTATGTGGCAGCCTCCTCCGTTTCGTGTTTGCTCAGCTCCTTCGTATGGATTAAACAGCCAAACCCAAGGCAGCAGAATGAGCGCAAAAAAGCTACTTCTCCATCTCTTTGCCTAAACTTCTTGCTTTTCAGAAGTCCTTCAATACATTTTGTAGGGACCAGATATTTAACAAAAGGTATTGAAGGGTATGCCAGAAAGTTAACTATTTCTCCTGCTTTTAGGAGGGTAAGAAGCTTCTGGCTTTCTTAGCTTTTCCTAAGCAGGATACCAACCTGATTTGTAGCCAGGCATATATAAAATGCTTTTCCCTCTTCTAAATTTCTGCAAATGTTTGGAAGGATGGAACAGCTTGTTCTGATCACTTCACAATTGAACTGCACTCTGCATGGGAGCTGAGAAGTTGGAAGCACCAACCAAGCAAGGGCCCTTACGCTTTGCACCTGAGCTTTTGCTCTGCAGCCTGCATCAAGCCTATCAAACACCCAAGGTTTACAGGAAAGGGACCATTCCGCACGCTCCTCATCAAACCTGGTCAAAAACTGGCAAAAAGATGGTCACAACTTCTCATGACCCTATCCGTGAAATAAGCCGGGTTTGTCCATCTCCCTAAAACCAAGGCAGGGCATTCAAAAGCACTAGCCTTATTCCCAAGAGCCTGCAGAACCCAAGTCGCATTGCCAAAGTCCCAAACTAAACACCTACTAAAGAAACTCCTCAAGAAAGCTAGCTCAGCTTCATCCTTATACAGCTTTCCCATTCAACATTTTAATACTAGAATACTGCAAGATTCACTCCACCATCAATACTTTAGATAGCTTCTTTCAGATGGTTCAATTGCTCAGCTGTAACACGTTTCCACGCAGGACATGTGTTACTGTAAAATTCCAAGCTGCATTTTTTATCAAAATCACAGCTAAGGATGAGTTTCATGTAAATATATTTATGCTTAAAGAGGTTTCCACTAGAACACTACCTGAAATAGCAGTCTGCAAAAGCAATGAACTTAATTCCCAGTGGCTGGTAAGCTCAGGAATTTTGAATGTGTTTTTAAGGCACTGCAGAGGAAGCAGAGCAGAGGTTTTGACTAAACTCTGACACACAGATCTGCCATGGGTGGCTGCATCCAAAACAACGGCCTGGAAGCAACTGTGGCGTGGCAGCCGAAAGCAGAAGTATCTCACGAGAAAACAACAAATTCTTACACCACCACAGGCCTGGAGCTTCAGTTTGAGTAAAAACGAAAAGTGGGGAGTTTCTGAGAAAATCCCACCATGTGTTCACACCAACAAGTGACCTAGGAACTTCATCTGCTCCTGCAACTGCTCAGTCTCAGCGCATCGTAAGTACTTGTGTTGTGTCTTTTGGTAGCTCAAGAACAGCTAAAAGCAGAGAGGAGCAAAACAGGCAAGAAAATGAGAACAGAAGACTAAGGCTGAAGGGTCAGACACACAGCAGACTTAACACCAAAAAATAGAGACTGATGCAATAAGCAGGACATGAAGGACTTGGGAAGGGAGGTGTAAACGTTAGTACCTTCCCTTCTCCCCGCCATCACCAAAAGAATTAGCTGTCCATTCCAACAAATACAGGATTATGCATTTTATAGGAGAAAAGGCATGAAAATTCACTCCAAACAGCCCACAGAGAAAACGCATCCATGTTTAAGCAGGAAAATAAATTTCCTTCTCTTTGCATTTATCAGCAACATTAGCACATGAAACAATACCTAGAGCATTTTAATTGAAGTAACATTACCTTTTGGAAGTCATCCAGCCAAATCAAGCAAACTGACCATCACCGTGAGTCCTACAAGGCTAAGCAATGAAGGAGCCCCCAGGAAAGTAAGGAAAAGCTTCCCTTAAATTATGTTTCTATAACTGCTTTGAAGAAAGAAACCCACAGTAAATAAATGGTTGCAATTTTACTTTTCCCCAAGCAGCTGTGAACTGAACAGGTATTACTGCAACTGGATGACATTGCACCTGGAAGCACGCGAGTGCAGCTTGAAGTAATGATGCAGTGAAATGCTGACAGCAAAGTACACACCTTGGCATTGATATATGGGTCAAAGGGGCCGTACTTTTTGAGTTCTTTGATCTCAAGAGCATTCTACAAAAAGGAAGAGGAGAAAAGAAAAAAAAATGTGATAATGAAATGGGTGAGATATAGCAACAAAGCAATGGGTGACTCCCAAGGGGTGGAAGTGACAGAACACACAGCATCTTGTTCCAGTCAAGAGCTATTGGCAGCAGAAGCCATTCCAGCTGCCCGTTCCTGTAACTTGAACCACTGGGCACTTCATTTGCAGGACTCCAAACACCAGCAGCACAGGGTGTTCAGCTCACTCCTCCCACATAAAAAGGATTCCACTAAAGGGATATTAAGGAAACATTACCTGGAGGGACTGCCCTGAGCTGTTAATCCTATGCAAAGGCTTCTCCTCTACCTGTCCTCCTCACAGCAGCACAGTTTACCCTCAGGCCCCTCAGTCCATTCTTATCAGATTGATTATAAACAGTTTCCTACCCTGCCTGAACCTATTTAAGCAGACTGAAAGCCTGCAGCTGTGCCTGGGGTTGTTACTGTTATTAAGCACAGCCCCAAACTGGAAAGCCATCAACAAAGGCATTAACACACATGCTGCTAATTAGTCCTGATGAACAGAGGGGTGGTACTGCTAAGCACTACCACAGTATTTTTCATTTTATGATGCTTTAGAAGCCATCATTGAGCCTTAGAACAACCCTGGGAGGCAAGTTAACTATTTTACATTGAGGATCAAAAAGCTTAGGTAGGGCACTTGGTGCCCCCAAAGCATGGGTGGAAGCAGGAATAATGCTCCTAAACTTGACTCCTCCAGGGAGCTGGCTGCTCAGCTTCTGAAAAAGTTTAATTTTGATCTGCCCTGTATACAGCAAAAGCTAAAAGCCCCCATATCATTCAGCTGGACCTTCTCTGACCAGTTTTGTTAAGCTTGAGCCAGAAATATCTATGTTACTTGTGAATTAACTTCTGAACAAATACACATTTTCAGCCCTATGGTATGAAGGCAGCCAAACTTGCTTTGATTCCCTCCCTCCTACCTGGCTGATAACCTGAGTGGTTTAGCAGTGGAGTCACAAGGACAACAGATATTCCTGCCTCCAGGACAGGGCAGCCAAGGGTCTGTTGCAGCTCACAGCACCCGATTTGAACACATTACTGGGTCTGCCCAAGCTCACTCGGTCACAAGCAGCTCAGCAACAGAGCTCAGCTGGCCTTGCTGTGCAGAACAGCCCTTTATATAAACCAATCCATCTGTATCTTAGCCCCAAAGCAATCAGGTTGACAAATGGAAGAAATCTGCATGACTTTTTCCTTGCTTGATTGAGAAAATATCTTATTAAGTTAGAGATTTATCTGGGGCCAAGTACAGCTAAAATTATCTTACAACTTACAAATTAGTTAACTGGAGCAAGTGCTAGAGACAAGCCAGGAGAGGAGCTAAGAGAGCGGGGCCAAACAAAGACTAAACAAAGCTGCTTTGATTAGTTCCCCAAAGAAGGGAGCCAGTGGATCCTTTGACAGTACTAGAAATCTTCTCGGTTATTCAGCAACTGAAGGAAAAACCATTCGTGTTAGTTTTAGAAGCCCAGTATGAAAGCAGGAGACCACTTCCTACGTGCTCAGTGGTTCTCATAGCATATATTTTTATTTAGATAAGCATATATATACTCAAGCACTAACTCAGACTGGAGGTTTTGCTTTAGACAGCCCCCTCCTTATCCTATTAGCAAGCAGGACTCTACAGCACTTGCTAGCAGATTGGGCAGGTCAGGAGGCAGCTGAAATGGTCTTTCTACATCCTAGCGAGGTGACTCAATGACATGTGGCACTACAGAGCAACACGCAGACCTGCTCATTCACTTTGGTGTGCGAAGGCCCTTGGTGGATGAGGAGTTTCACTATGTCTGCATCTCCTTTCCACGCTGCCAGGTGCAGGGGGTAACAGCCTTTGCAGTCCGCTACGTTGGTTAGAGCGTCGTTCCTCAGCAGAACTTCCACCACGTCCCTGCAAGAGAAGCGAAACGTGAGTCCAGGAGGGATCCTATCCCTGGTCACATAGGATTTTATCCCCCCACCCTTTTTTAATCACCTGAAGAGAAATATTTCAGGGATTATCTTGAAATAAGATTTTAATGTGCTCCTATTAAATGCTGCCAAAGAAGAAAGAGTGAAAGACTGTTGAGAGGAGCTTAGAAACAGCCTATGTTATTTTTGTACTAATGCAGCTGAAAACAGAAGTCATCCACTAGCCACTCTGGTGAAAAGTGAATTGCATCAGCACAGTGAAGCTGAATAAAGATTTTTAGCTTTATTCAATCTCCCAGTGGTTTAGGCAGCAGTGAAAAACACAATATCTACCATACTGAAGACTATAAATTTAGAAATGTATATATAATGTGCAAAAGCAAATTTAAGTGGTGCATGTACAGCAATACTTTAGAAACCAGGCTGCAGAAGACTGTTACTGAGGAACCCATCTTTAAGACCTTTTTATATATTACCCAAACCATTTGCAAATAAAGAGGTGGATGAAAGGCTCAATATTCTGTCAAATTAAAAAATACCATATTATATATATATATATATATATATATATATATAAATATAAAAAACTCTATTCTGCAACTGTTGCCTCTGTATGTTCACTTCTTGGCCTGAAGATGGTGTAGTTCTGCACCACTGCCACCTTTTCCTTTAGTAGGAAACAGCTCCACATTGGAGAGATTCCTACAGAAACCAGTTTGCAAAGCACGCAGCTTTCTGCGTGACAAAAGGCATTAAAAGACAACTCACTTATGACCATTCAGAGCAGCGTGGTGCAGCGGAGTGTAGCCGGTGCTGTCCACGCAGTTCACATTTGGCCCTCTCCAGATGCTGCAAGACAGAAAACGCACAGGGAACACTTAAACGTGCATCCAGTATCCAGGGAATCGGCAGGAAAATCGCGGCAGGTTCTCGTGCCGAGCTGGCTGTCTGTGAGCAAACCCCGGTGGCGGCGGCAGCAGCGACGCAGACGGGTTGTCCTGCGCACGGAGAGGTCAGTGCGGAAGCACAGAGCCACCGAAGGGATTAACTACCCCACGCCTGGTCGGAGCACCCAGGGTCTTGCACGTTGTCCTGCTCCCAGGCAGGTTTCAATACACGTGCACTCACCAAAGAGCGTCTTCGGAAGAACAAGCGCTACCAACATCGCCCATGAAAGCGGGAGCTGGGAAAGCATCAACCCAGCGCTCGCTCACAGCTCTGCAGGACTCGTTGGGTCTGGGAAACCCTTTTCCTCCACACCAAGAGTCTCCAGGGACGCGAGCAGGAAGCTGTGGTTTCCAGAGCCTCCTCTCTCGGTCACCAGTGTGAAGACACAGTGACTTTATGTTGTCCAAAAACCATTTCCATCTGACAGTTATTAGTGCTCTATATGAAAAAGTAGGTGGTCTCGGAGCACTTTCGAGGATGCTGTTAAAATCCCTCCCTTGCTCCAAAGTCCAACACCAAGGATTTAAGGAGGCTGCAGAGGATTAATGTCCCCTCTAACTGCTTCACGGCGTCCCACTTAAAACAGCAGAGACCGGCAGGGCCAGCAGGGCTCTCGACTGCTGCTGAGGGACCTGGTGGCCAGCGCCACCACCGCCTTCCAGAACGGGCACAGGAATTGGAATTCATGCGTTCTTCCAAGGAAACCCAAAGCCTTTCACCTTCCACAGCCCTCTATTGCAACCCGTCAGTCCTCGCAGGCTGCTTTAAACTCGACACTTTGAAGAACCAGCAGATCCCTTGGACCACGTGTCTCCTAACAGGGCACATTTTCCTGCTTTGTTTCGTTTCTAAACAAGGGGTCCAACGTCACAGTCCCCTCTGGCCCCCAGTTTAACTGGAATAAAGCCCCCTGGAATAAAGCCAACTGCTGGTTTTTATGGGCTAGCCCTTTCCCGATCGCTTCGTTCCCTCCCCAGCACACAGCCCCCACGCAGCCTGGGCAGTTATTGGGTTTTCTAAAATACCAGTGATTACTCGAGGACTGCCAGCCAGAAACACACTCCACCGCCGGGCATGGAAGCAGCGGGAGAGGCACGGAAGCAGCAGGAATCCTGGACCAAGCGCCAGCTCAGGGATAAGCCGAGCAATGCCCCTGCCTCCAGAACACACCTCCGGAGCCCTCCTTGGGAACGCAGCAGAGCCTCTTTCCTCCAAGACATTCCCGCTCCAGACCTTTACAAAAAGCTCTGGAGCCCAAAAACAGATGCAAACTGCACGGCAGGAGACAGTTAGGGGGAAATGCAGCCAAGAAGACAGGGAAGAAAGCCACAAAACCCAACCCGCAAAGGATCAGGAGGTTTAACCAGAGGCATTCCTGCACTGCCAGCGCAGCAGGCCTTGCCAGAGCCACCGGCATCACTTGCAGGACGATGGCCAAAGCCCTGTCCCCAGGATGGGCAAGTCACCAAATACAAGCAAAAAACTTATCGAGCAAAAAGCACCCAGCTGCAACAGGTCTGAAGCACGAAAGGGACCTGAGCAATTCGGAGGCTCCGGTTCATTTTTGGCAGCAGGTTCAGCCACTGTGGTTGCCCAAATAATTTACCGCTTATTTAATGTGGCTATTAATGGTTAAAAGCAGTGCCAGAAAGACTTGTCTGCAGTCTTGATCAATTGAAGCGCTGCATCTGCAGCTCCCCTTGCACGCATATGAAGAACAGCACCATTCAATAGAATTTCAGCTGAAAGATGCATTTATGAAATAAGGAAAACAGAGATTAACGGCGTACCGGCATAAACCAGGTCACTTGCTCCAAGGGACCCAACTGGTTGGCAGCAAAAGTGGGGACAGTAGCACGAGACCCTCCTGGTTGAGGCTTTAGAGCAAAATACAGAGCTCACTCCATAGGGCTCAGGAGAGGAGAAAAGCTGCAGTCTAAGAGGGACCTTCTGCTACTGCAAAAGTCTTCTGTAACTGCAGGGATTTAAAAAACATTAAAAAGAAGATTGTGGTGTCACTGACACTCCTTTTTTTCCCCAAACAGAGGCAGCTTTTATCAAAGAAAGGTCATATCCCCCCGAAGTTCAGACTGAAGGAACCAAAGGATCCAAGAATCTATTTCTATTTTGCTGCAGTGGAAGTACATCAATCTCTTCCCTCCTCTTCCTCCCCATTCCTTGGGGTTAAGAAGGCCATAAAGTTCTTTGGACTTAACAGAAGCCAAATCCTTCACCCCAGTTTTATTTATGCAGTGCATAGCATTGCAGTGACAGACTGCGATAAGGTCCCCAGCTTCTCATTTCAGCTCTAAACACAGGAAAATCCCTCTACCACAGTCCGCAGAAACGCGGAGCTGCAAAAACACGAGCCTGGGAATGTTCATTTTGAAAGACACCGCGATTCCTCCGGAGAACTATTTGCAGTGGCCGGATTTCACTTCTGAAGTTAAGAGCAAGTCAGGTCTTTGGGGTCAAAACAGCAAATTTGGAGGTTGAAGTCAACGGCCCCTCAGCAAGAAAGTCACCAGCAGGACCCTCCCTTGTGTGTCCTGCTCCCACGGCCGGGGGTGACAAATGGCCCCGGCGCTCGGGGTGGCACTGCCACCCTCCTACTCCTTTTGCAAACCCATTTTTCCCTCCATGACTGCAGCACTCTCTCCCAGGAAGCTGAGAAATATGAGGTTTGTTCCCAACCCACCCATGTGTCCATCTACAGCGCCCAGGTCCCAAAGGTTTGTAGAGCCCACGGCCCAACGGGAGCTTAATTTTGCCTGTCACTCTTGGCTTATTGTAAAGCACTTGACGGAAACGTGCTTTTTGCCTTCATTAATATTTTCCATTAACTGCAGCAGAGTTAGCACTAAAAGCACAGTATTTAAGTGCCTGGCATTGTCATTTTCCAGCTGCGGCATCTTACGAATTACAAAAACAATTCAGACTCAGTATAGAAAATGTGGGTGGCCATTTAACACACAGCATAATTATATAATGCATTGCAGAGAAACCCAGTATTTTAAATGCATGCAGAAGTCTCACTTAACATTCCAGTCCAGCACAGGAAGCATTTGGTGGATATAACACTCTCCCACTAAAATTACTGCCTCCATTTTTCTATCAGAAACATGCAGTAACTCACATTGATTTAGTGCTCCAAATATGAGGATGTTGCTGAGCTGTTTGCAACTAAGTTTGGTAATTACCTGCTAACAACCAAGGGACCCAAAGCAAAGAGCTCTCCAAGTGCAAGGGCTTGGAGGGGAGAGGGGACGATGGCGTCTCTCTGGTTTTTGCAATGATTCCCAATGAAGTTTTCTTCTGGGCAAGTGAAACACAAAGCTAAAAACACAACTTCATCCACTTCAGTGGACGAGATGAGTAAGAGTATAGAACAGGCAAAGGGAAAAGGGGGAAACACTGAACTAATACCACATAAATTCCAACTAAGATATGTGCAATCACTAGTGAAACGCAGCTAGTTCAAGGCTGCAATTAATGGCAATTAATGTACAGGATGGGAGAGCAACACCTGTAAGGAAAGAACGTTGTGCTCAAACATCTGGGTAAAGCATCTAGTTTGCAAACATTAAAAGAATGAAACTGCCAGAGCACACAAATTCATCCCACTGGGATTCGAATGTGCTATTCCAGGAAATCCGGGTACTTCAGAATGTGGTGCATAGGTTAAAGGCAGAGCGAAGGGGAACGTGCATTAAACGTGCAGAGACCCGAGAGCATCAGTCCCCTCGAGCAGAGGAAGCCCCTTCGCTCCAGCCGAGGCAGGAGGACACCGGCCTCTCCATGGAAAGGCCGTGGGCACCTCGGTGGGATTAACGCGTCCGCGCGGGATGCGGACGCGGAGGCACCGGAGCCCCTGGCAGAGGTTTGTGCAGCAGCGACGGGGCCCCTCGCTCGCTCCGTCTCTCCGCGTTGGCGGGACATTCCCGCTTTCCTTGCGGGGCAAGGACAAGCAAGGACAACTGTGTTTCCAATTAGGGGGAGCAGGTGAAGACATGCAGTCTACACTGCAAAAGGAGAAAAGAGAGAATTTGGTGCCTGCTGGAGGTGCTTTTCCCCTAATTGCATGCAGCTATTTTAAAATAAATCCTTTCAAACACACGAAAAGAAATACAATCAACTACTGCACGCGTTGCTTTGCATGAACACCCAGCGAGGCTGGAGAAGCAGACGCAGCAGAAGCTGCTGAGCTGCCTCCAAGTGCAAGAGCTCCTCCAACAGGTAATGCCCTCACCTAGAGGCAACTTCCTGATTTATGGACATATTTATAGGGAGAATTTGCTTATTTTGCAGTTGCATTTGTGTAGCAACTCTTCTGGAAGCTAGGAAATGCACCCACAAAACTCAGCTTTCCCAGATAGGGCTCTTGCTTGCGACAAACAGCTCTAGGCAGGGGTGCACACGCGTCCCATCTAGTACCAACCTGTTCTCCTCGGGGGACTTTCTCCTTCAACACTTTCCACATTTAGGTTAGCTTAGATCAGGATCTTAATGAAGATGCACTCAACATCAGCAAATCTTCAGTTCACATCAGCAGCTTTGAATGTAAACACCAAGCCAAGGTCTGCAGGCACCCACGTTTGGAAGAGAGACATTTGGGGGAAGCTCTGAGGCTCCAGCTCCGTCACCACGTGCAGCAGCAAAGCCCACGGACGTTTAAATAAAGGATAAATAAAGGATATTTAAATAAAGCCACGGGGGCCCCAAGCAAGACAACTAGTTGTCCAGTAGGAAGAAGGCGGCGGATGGCAGCAGAAACCTCAGCACAGCCCTGAACTGTCCCAAAACCAAGAAAACTTACGGGTGAGCTTGTGGAATGCTGCAGAATGACTTGTTTGATCTCTTACACATCTGAACCTCTTTCCTTTAGAAATTTGAGCCAGAGGAGGAGGTTTGGCGCATGAGAAAAACATAACTTCCCTCTGAGCGAAGCTGTCACGTAGCCCAGTTTCCAGCAGCGGGATGTAAAGCTGAAGCTTCCCAAGAGAGGGGAATCCGCGCGCTGGGAAGGGGCTGCGCTGGGAACAGAGGCTTTGGAAAACGAAGCAGAGGAACCAAGTCTCCTCCAGGAGGAACCAGACCAAGAACGAAGGGATGGGGGCAATCACTGGAGGAACCGTCAAGGAACCAGCGCTGTCTCCGAGCACCGATGGCTGCATCCATTTGCGCCAGGACCTTTATGGGATCCTGGCCCCCTGCCCGCTTGGTTCCTTTCCCATTGCTCTCCAGGGATCGCTTTAGTCAGTGCAAGAAAGAAATCAGTTCTGCTGCTGTTTAAGTGGTATCTGCAGTTCCTGCAGAGGACATCGACACTGAAGCTTTGGGAGGACAGGCTTAAAAGCATTTATTTCAAAATGCTCCTTCTCTGCCTTTATCACTCCAAGCCAATAAACGAGCGGCTCCTCAGTGCCTCTCCGCACACAGAAATCCAGCGTATTGCCCGCCCCACAACACACCTCCCAGTGGGTTTCCTGCAGTGGGTCAGACGTTCCCTTCAATGCACCAGAAGGATGAAGATGCATTTGACTCCCAGGAACAATCTGGCTTTCAATTTACCTCCTCTCACATTTGATGGAGATGTGGAAATGCTGCACTGAACGGTTGGAAAAGCAAAGGAAGAGCTTACTGTTACAGCTACCACTTTTAAGGCTCATGTTTATCCCTATCTTTTCCTTTAATTGACTTCTTTGGATAGGAAGAGGGCAGCTCTAGACTCTTACAGATGGCTCCTGGCAAGAAAAATGCATTTCTTTGAACTTAATGTATGGTGGGGATGACAGGGGACGCTGCCACTTGGAGCGTTATGACATGGCAGAGGACGGGTCACTTGTGCGTGTTGTGCTACATTAAAGAAGAGCTCGGAGCAGGATGCAAAATAAAGAGCTGCGGGGGGTGGAAGATGAGGCCTGGTTTGAGTGCAGGCACTGCCCTTTATTCCTAGGGCTCATACAGAGACTCGCAACCCGCTCCCGCTTCCAGCGGATTTCATGCAGCCGAGCGGAGTTCACATCCAGCACGGGCTGTACGTGCTGGCAACGGAAGGCCAGAGCTGAACAAAGCTTTTCTGAAAGGATTGCAAATAACCACAGCTCTTCCCTGCGAAAAGCCAGGGAAGCATCACCAGGAGCTTTGGCTCTTCCCTGCGGCGCCGGCGGCAGCTCCCTCTCCGTGCACTGCCCAGGGCAGCAGGTTGGCAGGGCCAGGGAGAAGCCACAGGGAAGCCGAGAGCAAACGGGCATCGCCCACAGGTCCTGGAGCCTCCTCACCTGCAGCCCACGGGCAGCACCGTGCCCGGAGACGTCCGTGCCCGGAGACGGCAGCGCTGGAACTGGCTGAAGCCAAAGAACTTGGAAAACACAGAGGGGAGGATGATCGAGGCGATTCCAGGAGGGAAGGGACAACTGGCATCATTTTAGAAGAAGTTTCCAGCTGGCTTCTGAGGCACGTAACTAAGCTCCGACGCAGCCTCTGCTCAGGGCTTAACAGCATTTTCAACCCGGCCTGTTTGAATTTTTCCAGATCCAAATCCTCACTGCCCGGCACTCGCCGCTGTAGGAATTCAACCTGAAGAACAACGGTTGAAAACGTTGTCTTTCTTTTGCTAGACAGGGAAACTGATCCCTAAGAGAAGGCAGAAATTTGGCAATACTTGCAAAACAATTACAAAGCTTCTAATGAGTTTTACTAAATGTCACTTTTGCAGTGAATCCTCCTGACTAGATGAGTTTGAGGAGTACGAGCAAAAGGAAGACATTCCTGCAGAAATTCAATAAATTCCACAGCATTATGGAAGTCATATAAAACAGCCTGGAGCTGAAAATACCATAAAATTGTGAACTGGAACTAGTGGCATTGCTACCGTAAGTTTTCCTCGCTCTTTATTTGAAATTAAAGTTTTACTGTTTCCATAGTGCTGGAGAAGCTCTATTTACGGAGAAGAAAATACAATATCAAAAGAAAAGAGCAAAGTACCCGAGTTTTACAGCAAACAAATCTGAGTATGTCATTCCCGCTGCCCATCACTCCCCTCTTTCACAGAGAATTGATGCACTGGTTAAATGCCTGGGGATGGCATAAAACACCCTCCTGGCTGCCTGGTCTGCAGAATAGCTCCACGTTCACTGCCGTGATCAGGATTAGAACAAATCAAAGTTACCATTTTTGTCAGCACCCACCCCAATCTGATCCGATCTGCCTCTCGGGGGGATTTCTAGCATCTAGGAGCTCTGGAAAGGCAACGCTCCATTCGGACACGGACGCCCTCCTCCTTGCTGGGTCTTAGAGAAGCGTTACATGGAGAAGTTAGATCCACCTCCGTATCCCCCCCATCTTTCCATGGGAAAAGAGACTCCTAAGGAGATCCGCTGCGTCCTCGGGACGCGGGTGGCCGGGGCAGCCCTGTTGTGCCTCAGCGATGCCGGCTCCAGGCCCCGGAGCGCTCAGAGGGCGCCAGGGCCCGCACCGAGGCACCGAGCGCTAAACAGCGCTGCTGGGTCCTGACCCGGGGGAGAAACAGGAGAACGGGCTGAGTAAAGCAGACACGGAGAAACCAAGACTCAGAGACCGAATTATCCCCTCCCCAGTGTCAATTAAACAGCAAACGCAATTATTTCATACCAGCAACTCCATCTAGAGCACACTTTTGCCTTAGGGAGACTGGGAAAGATTAGATGGGGGCTCACATAGCAGCTCGTATCCCCCGTGACGCTGTCGAGATCGGGGGCATCGGCCGGTCGCGGCTCCTCGCGCATCGGAGAGCTGCGTTTTCCAGACGGAGCAGGGAGCGGGCGCCGGGCAGGCACCGAGAGCCCCGCAGCGCACGAGGACGGGCGGGAGCAACGCGACGCGCGGGTGAAAAGCGCATTATTCACTGCAATATTAAAGACTGAACGCAGCGGGCTGGCAGAAGAGGCCCTCAAGGAAAGATGCCCAGGACTGCCGAATTAAGAGGCTCAAAAGCTTCCACTTAAGTATGTGGAGCACACGCTGCCCTTCAACATAGCCCACGGCTCCCTAGTCACATCAGCCATCAGGGGGTGTCACCCACAAAGCTCCATTTCGGTACATATCAAACCCCAGGGCCGTGGCTTACGCAGAAGCCCTGGAAGGCAAAAGGGAGCCCCGGCCGAGCAGGGAATTAACTGGCAGCAAGATGCAAACGCGGCGGCTCCGGAGCACGGCCCTGACCCCCAGCGAGTCCTCCCGGATGAGCTTTTGAACCGAGACTCAGCAGAGGCAGCGGCTCTAAGGGGGAGGGCAGAAAAGTGAGTTTCTGATGGCGTTCAAGGGAATATTTAGGACAAACCCGATCCGGTCTCAAATGCTGTTGGGAAACCCCACTGTTCTTCCACGCACTGGGAAAGTATCAACTTAACACTCGCCAGACAACAGTTTTTAAGCAAGTGTTAAGCACTAAGTGGGGCTGAAACGCAAAGGAACAACCTTTTACAAGGTAGCAAGAAGCATCTCAAGATGTGGCCTGTTAACAGGCGGGCACGAGCGCGCCCGACTGAGGCAGTGGATTATTTCTGAATCTCCAGATAGCTCCTGTAAAGGTTGTCATTACTTGTCTCTGCTATCAGTACCACAGTGACAAGCAGCGAGGTGCAAAAACCCAAGTCAGCAGCAGCCAAACAGCACGTGCTCCACACCACGCTCGTACAGGACAGGTTTTAGATAATATTATTTCAAAATCCTTAAAATATTTCTGCCTGCTCCTTGGAAAACACAAACAGCCTTGAGGTGTTTCCTGTGTTAGATACAGGTCTTGCAGCCAGGAGCTGTCCTGGTGGCAGAGCCTTTCCCACCGGAACGTCCTGTGGTGCGGGACGGTCACATCCACAGGGCAGAGCACTCGGTTAGGAACAAAACTCTCCAGTCCCTCAAGCTCTCTGCCCATAAGTAATAGCACCTCAATCGTGACCGATCACCCCCGTGTAGCTGTGGGGATGTCACTGCTTTACACCTTACCCAGCACGGGCTGTTCCAGGGATGGAGGGCAGGAACTCCTTTCCTTGCACGGTAGCTCTGCACAGCTGCCTCGTTCCCAACTTTCCCGAGGAATTTCAAATAAGAACAACAAGCCAAGCGTGCACGAGCTGTGGGATAACACCCGAATCTTTAACTACCACAAGGACTCCTATAATATCCAAGACTAAAACCCTGTGAAGCAGTTATGGTAAACACGCAGGAACAACAGCCGGCGCTACGCTTCTGCACGCACAATTTAAATGCAACATTTACCCTTCAGAAGTCGACTTCCAAGTCCGGTTGACTTCAAACTTCTCCTTAACCTCAACAACAGACAGTCGCCCTGGTTATTTTTGCATCTGAGAAAGTCATTGCAGACGATGCAAACCAGCCGGCACACGGCAGAGCCGGCGCTTCCCAGCACGGGAATCACTGACAGGGAACAGAATAGCTCGTTTGCAAGGGGGAAAACCCGGGCACATTTCCAAGTGGAAGGATCTTGTTTCCGGGCTTGACCAGACAACGGGGGTTCCCGGGAGCAGCTCTCCTTGAGCCGAGCCGTTCCGGGGAATATCCAGCACCAAGGAGCACGTTGGCGTCGCCTCCTCCGAGCCGCAGGACCAGCGGACCCAATTCTCATCTTTCTAAATGATTCTCATGTAGAAGATTCATCTTTCACTCTTTTTGTTGAGCGAAAAGGAATGTCAAGGACATCCTGTTTCATTCTTTGTCAAGCATTTCCTTTAGCCTCGATTGGAATTACCAAATCCAGCATGTATCACATACACTCTCCAAGCTCTATGCATTTTCAGCTGTTTCTAAGGCAGAGATGAGCTATGGGAGCTCAGACAAGCTCCTTCAGTCTGCACCAGGCTGAAACGAGGCTCTAAAAAGCATCGGATGCCACAGGAGGAATGCAAGTAATTTTCAGACACATAAAGGTAGTTACTAAAGACACACCAGGACAACCAAAGGTCACCCGAGGGGATCACAGCGTGAATCAAGGCCCGTTCAAAGTCTTTCACCTGGCAGCCAACGCTCCATCAGATTTAACACCGCACAGCGAGAAACCGCAGCCGGAAAAACACTGGAAAGAAGAACTAACAGAAGCCAAGTCGTGGGACTTGCAGTCCTCTATTTCGGTCATCTGAGGGACTTCACAGCCTTGTAACAGAGCCAGGACTAGAATGCAAAAAGCTTCCAAGTCCCCAGAGGTCACAGCTTTATCATAACCCTGTTCCTGCTTCCTTAAAAAAAGCAATTTCTGAAATTAAGAGTAGTATGGAAGGGCCTGGGAAGGCCACATGTATCTATGCACAGAAGGTCTTCAAGCCTTACCCAGCACTAGGCTTCTTTAATCGGATTACACTTAAAACCAGACATTTTACTCTGTGATGCTAAACTTGAAAGGATTTCTCCTAGTGTCCTAATTCGGATGAGGCAAAAGTCATTCCACCTAATTTCCAACCCACTTCAATATTAGATTTGCAAGACCACCAGTGACATTTTCTGGCTTGTGAGTCTGAAAAACAGCAGGCAATAGGATTAGACATAAATCTAATGAGATAATGTATTTACATAATATTTATGGCACTCACTTTTAGGCTAGGTTGTGTATTGTATCCTTAGCATGCAACACTGCAGATACTTCCTTTTACCTGAAAAAAGCTCAGGGTTTATGCTTAAATTTACCTTCCTTTTAAAAGAAATCAGGTGCTTAAACAACAAGCTACACTGCTCATGTAACATAAGTTTCCCAAGCCCAAAACACATGAATTCAGCTCCAGCTTCAACTCCATAGCACGGACTCTCTTGCAGAGCTTGGAAGGAGCCTGGCCTGCACACCGCAGGTTTAACAACTGCTTCTTGTGTTGTTTTGCTCACACACAGCCAGTTTCAGCCCTAAGCACTGGTTTTATTCGTTAACCCTTAGCGCGGTGCGAGGGGGGTCACGTCAGCCGGTCTCTGCCAAGTGCCCCGTGCGTCCGCGTGGGTTCGGCGCTGGGCACCGCGGGGCCTGCCCGGTATTTAAGTCTGCTTTTAGGAACCGTGGGGAAAAAAAATCACTAAATACATGAGAAAAGGGGTAATGCACGGGCTGAACTCCAGCCTGGTAATGCTCCTGGTTAAGGGGGTGATGGTAAAGATGTGCTTTATCCAAATGTGCATGGTGTGCAAGACAAAAACAAGAGCTTTGGATTCAAGCTTGCGTGCAGCAGCCCCGATGCTCTACAGGAGTTTCTTCCAGGACCCAGATCCCTACAGAAGCTCTGCACACACCAGAGCTGGACTAGCCCCACATCCAGCTCCAGTTAGAAGGGAAGATCCAGAAAATATAACTGTGAAACTCCTCTGTGCTCCTCCAAGGCTGCCTTGCTGCAACTCACTCAACGAAGGAATCCCCTGATAAACCCTGGACATCTCTTAAGCAAGTCACGGCCGTCCCGAGATGACAACACAGAGTCATTTATTGAATTCAGCTAAAATCGAGGCTTGACACGATGAACGTCCAGGCGACGGATCCGTCGGACGCTGCCCGTCTCCAGGCGGGACGTTCCCGCTGCCCACGGGAAGGGGCAGACACCGGCTCCAGGAGGCCGCGCTGCCGACTGCGGCTCCGGCACAGCCAGGCCGCGCGCACGCGCCGAGCACCAGCTTCTTCCCCAGGAAAACTGACACCTTTTGGCCCTTCTTGATGTTAATTAAGCATTTTGCCCCTTCGTTCATCCACTGAAGAGTTCTCTTTGGTGACAGCTACACTCCCGGGTGGACTCGCATTTCATTTTATGTTTTTTTGCCCTTCTGCAGAGAGAAACTGTATTAGGAGTCCGTTGCTATAGAAACAAATCAATCCTCAACAGTTTTATTTTTACCAGTTTCTGTGCAATCGGATTTATCTCATTTCCAGGACTAAGCCCTGCTCCAGGGCGAGCTGCTCAGGACCGGCCCAGGGCCACGTCCAGCACCTCCTCTATCCGGCAGAGCCGCCCGCGGGCACCGTCACGGAAGGAGCCCGGGACTTGTCCCATCCCTGTCCGGCCGCGCTGCGAGGGGAGTTTTCCTCTTCTTCTTGGTCTGGGATGAAGGCAGGAATCTGCACGTAGCGCCTCTCTTCTGGATCGCGTCTTTCACTCCTTTTTCTTTCCTGCTTGCTCGCCCTTCAATCGCACCGCAGTAACACACTGCATTAAAAAAACCAAGTCCATCACATGAACACTGTTCCTTGGCTCCATTGCTGCTAATATATCACAGAGAGCTGCACACATTCATCTTTAGAAAGCTGCTCTCTGCCAAACCACTTGCCCAGTGGCAAGAGAGTAGTTGCAACATTCCAATATCACTGTTAAATCCCCAAAGCTTTTCCCTACGCACTCGGTGTCCAGCTGAACTCGGCAGAGCTCCTGCCCTCGAGATGCAGCTGCATCTACAGGACATTTCTTTGGATTCAGGTCTGCAGAAGGGAACACGTCTTTGGAAGTGAAAGCATCTCACTGCTGCAGTACCTCCTACTTGTTTACACACATACCGGTGGTTTTGCTCCCGAAATTCCTACACACAACTCAGTGGCAGGATACCAAGTTCGGGAGGTCTCCTGTCCACCCTGACTTCCATCCAGAACACTGAAGCCCCACGAACATCCCTGACCAACAGGAGCAGCCCTTCTCTGTGAGCTGCTCAATGCAGCTCCTTACTCCAGCACAAATAAGACAAATCCTCAAGTCCTCAAAATGCAAATTTCAAGGAGCCGCCTGGGATTTTAACCAAACCATGAGAGCACCTGACTCAAACCGCTCCTGAACACAAACTGCCTCCTCAGTTCCCAGTTTCTTGCAGCTATTTTGGAGTTTCTGGGCAGTCTGGCTCAGGGCACGGAGGATGTGGAGCTCCTGGGATCTTCTGTTCAACCTGATGCTCCTCCTGTCCCACCGAGCCCACGACAACCCCCGGCAGAGCATTAGGGTGTTACCACACGGCCATTCCCAAACCCCTTCGGTACTTGGGGACACTCTGGACACTCTCCAGTTACGGAGCAGCCACAAGCAGCCTCCTCTGCTCCACCTGAAACAAACCGCGAGCACCTTCGAGGGGACAAATCCCGCATCCCTGCGGGGTCTCGGCGCACGGTGGAGACGAGGGGCCAATATCCAGGGAATCCCAGCCCACATCCCCACCAAGGAGGCTCTGGAGCTGCCCAAAGCCCCTGCCCTGAAGGGGGAAACAGCACCCGACCCGCTCGCCCGAGGGCACGGAGCGACTTTTCCAGCAAGACGGAAAACCTGGCCTAATCGCAAAAACCTGCTGACCAAACAGGCAAAGAATCTTCCAAAGCTGGACTGGGAGATCACACAGATACTGAACTCAAAAAAAAAAAAAAAAAAAACACCGCCAATAATTGCAATCCTGAATTATTGCAGAAGTGCTTAGGAAACAATTCCCAAGGAAAGAGCGGGTGCACACCTCATGCCTGTGGCACTAATGCTCTTGGCAATATAGTGCTCAGGTATCTAATTAAAGAGAGATCCGTCCTGCTTAGCTGTTTGCAGGGCAGGGTGGGGAACAGAAGCCAGTTTCAAGCTTGCCCAGATATTATTAATCACAGCAGCCAGAAAAGTCCCGGCCTCGCTCACATCCCTGTTCCAGCCCTGTTTTACGAGGCAGCAGCAACGCGCTGGGAGCAGCTTCCTCCTGGAGGGGAAGGGCGAGATAAGGAGCGCGGAGCCGGGACCAGCGCCCCGGACCTCGGAGCCTCCCTGGGGCCGGCCCTGCGCGGGCAGCTGCTCCCAAAGCCCCTTCTCCCCCAAGGACCCGCTCCCATCCCGCTGCTCCCACGGGAGCCGGGAATCCTGCCGGAGCGGAGCCGCTCTCCTCATCCCCGCGGATCCAGGAGGGATCGCGCGGCAGCTCCGCGCTGGATGAAGCCCCGCAGGGCACAGCTGGGTTTCCAGAGCACAGGCAGAACTTGTGGCACTTGCCGAATCATTTCTTGAAACCACCACGCTGCACAGGAACAAATATGAAGCCCCACTATTTATTTCCCCCCTCCTCTCCTCACCCTACACAAATCACCCTCCTGACTCTGACCACTTTTGGACTACGCTTAAGTGTTTAACCGTTATACCATGTCATTTCCTAAACCAAAGAAAATCCCCAGCAGCGATGCTGCTGCAAACTGACTGCAACACTTGCTTTGGCTTCGGTGAAGCAACCACCAAACCCCTTCGCACGGCAGATGTACACGAGAAAGGTCCTAATTCGCAGCAGAAGTTTCTCCTTGATGCACTGAGGGGCAGCAGCCCAAAGAGCAGCCGAGTCGATTCTACAGCTCCTGTGCAGAGCGGCCCCATCATATCTCCATCGATGGATTCCCAAAGCGTTTGTAATTCTTGGACTTCTTACTTGGAAGCGCTCGCTGATCCGCACGAAGGGTGTTTGCCGCTGCTGTGAACCACGTTCCAAGGAACGGGCTGACTGCAGCGCTGCGGAGACGGGAGGGCTGCGGCGGCCCCGGTCACAAACGGATCCCAACGGCCTCGTCCCGCGGGCAGATCCCGGGCAGCTCCCGTGAACCCGGCAGGGCTGGGGACCCCCAGGCCCCGCGCAGGCCCCGTCACTCCATGGGACCCTCCATCCGCCTCGTCAAAGCCAGACGCCCCTCTCCTCTCTAGCTCCTTATCCGCTCTACACCCCTCTTAAGAGCACAACCTACCACTTGTACTCCCTTATCCACACTAGTTTTCCACCGGGGCTGATTTTTCCATGTATTTTTTCGTGTTTCAGGATGGCACATTTGCCCCTATATCTTCCATTCTACCTTTTGTGCTTCCTTCTCCTTGGACTCGCAGCCCAACACATCTTTCTCCCTGCTTGCAGAACGTTGCAATTTCTTTTGGAGTTTATACACATCTTCCACACCCAGAGGGGAAATAAGAAATCCCCAAGGCCAAAGTTCACATTTAAGTTGCAATAAGCCTAACTGCCCCCTGTTTTTAAGTGCAGTGTGTTTAACGCAAACTCTTTTTGTGACCATCTCAAATGCTGAGGAACAGCTCAGAAGAAACCGGGCCCCGCGCGCAGGAAAGCGCCGTGTTCTTTGGAGAACAGGTACTCCAAACAGAGAGACAGCTAAAAAATAGAAACCGAAATACTTCCCTGACCCCAAAAAGACCTGAAATCAGACAGGAGAAGGAACAAGGTGGCTCTGTCAGCCCAGCAGAGCATTCGTGACCCTGTTCTTGGCACGAGCGTCGCGGCAGCCGAGGAGAGCGGAGCAGCGCCATAAGCAGGAGGGCTCTTTTTGAGGGGGCTGATCCAGATCAGCACCCTGGCCCGGCCCGTCGCCTCCTTGGGGATTTCTTTATCCGCTCACACTGAACGTGGATCCCGCTGGGCCAGCTCGTCTTCACTGCGGAGCCCGGACAGCGGCAGCCACCAGCACCTTCTCCACCCATTTATTTCTTCCATTAACACTCCCAATTAATCGTCCCTCTGACACCCACTGGGCACCTTTCCAGTCCGTATTTATTGTTTTTAAAATGCACCTAATTATCGCTAGGAAAAAAATATATATCAAGACACAGATTTCAGCTTTACAGCTATTCTTGCCCTGCTGCAGGTGGTGCAGGGCTGGCCCGTCCGCACTGCCCGGATCAATTTCTGCCACCTTCCTGTTCACCCTCCCACGCCACCAGTTCCCTTTAATTTGCCCCCTTCGCCTTTCCACTAAGTGCAAGGCAGACCAAGTTTCCCATTTCCTGCTTCCGAGCCCTTGGAGTGATTTTAAGGGAGCGCGGAAAGGCAGAGGCAGCTGTAATTAAACACGGAGGCGGCTGCGGAGCGCTCCCTGCCCCCAGGACGCAGGGGGCCAAGGATGCTCCGCGGAATCTCGGCCTCCGGAGACTGCAGAGCAGGCGGTAACGAGGCCTGGGCACCAGGGGCAAGAGCTAATCTCACACGCTGCAGAGTAAAGCCAGGCCACAACAGGATGACACCCACGAGAGGAGCGTCCGAATTTCTTCTCGGATACATTGAGGCCACTTGGAAACTTAATCTGGTTACTCTATTTCAGGGGGAAACTCGACCCGCACTGCAATGATCAAAGTCCAGTTTGGTGCTGCCCTACCAAGGGGACACGAAGGACCCGTTGCTGCTCGGACAATCCCTAAGGAGCGCTGGGACTTGGAGCCATCCCCTGCTCCCACCAGGGCTCCCTGGGGTTACTGCAGCTCAGCAGGGCTCGGGTTCAGCTACAGAAAACACCAGTTTTGAACCCTGCCCGGCTTGGCCCGGGTGCTCCCCAAACAATTGCCAGGCTTCTCGCGGCAGGTTAATTCAGTGGCTGTTCCTCACAAAAACCTCGTGTTGATTAAACAAGCACAAGGGGGGTTTCTCACTCGGAGTCACTGAATCCCAAGCATAACAAGTTGACAGGAAATCCTCCCCTAAATTGTCCAAATCCCAGCATCAAAATCTGGCTGCCAGGCGGCATGGAGAAAAAGATTCAGAAATTGAAAAGTTTGATGGGAGAAAGAGATCTTTAAAGAGTCAATAAAGATGCTTTTAAGGCAGGTGAGCAAATGAGCACAGGCTACGGATGACAACTCCCGCTTGCCATCCCTGCAGCCTGTCCGTGCCACCGTTTACCTGAGGAAAATCCTCCGGGACGAGAGGCCGAGCGGGCTCCGCGGGAGCAGGGAAGCGCCCGGTGCCCACGGCGGGAGGCGGCGGCCGCCCCACGGCCACGCGCCGCCCCACGGCCACGCGCCGCCCCACGGCCAGCACAAGCGCTTGCCGGCACTCGAGGTGTGTGCTTAACCCCGCCGAACCTCTCCTCGTTATCTAAACAGCCTTCAAGCACATCCACCTTCTAACACGGAGGAGCCTCAAGTGCTCGGAGCCACTTCCCCACTTACAACAAGGGCTCGGCGTGTTTAATACGTGACAATTATAAAGTCCAGCCCAAGAGCATGTTTACATTTGAGACACCAACAAATACACACCAGGAAGGAGGAGACCACGTGTGCTGGCGTGTCTGTGCCATGCAGTTCAATGTGCAACACCACGAATCCAAGCAGGGTTTGGAAAGGGAAAAGCGGATCGAGTTTAGCTACAAACGAGCAAGGCGCGTCTTTCCAAAGGGACAAGCGGCACCGAGGGGCTCGACCGCCACCGCGGCAAACCCGGCGCTCCGGCAAGGAGAACGGCAGCATTTCCCGCAGAGGAGCTGAAACGGCAAAAAGCTGCAACTTGAGAAACGCACCAGCAAGCGGTTCCCTGGCGAGGCGTCGGGAAAAGGGGAGGAGGAAAAACTAACAAAGATCCGGGAGCTGCAAAACGGAGCGGGCTGCGGGGAGCGGAGCTCGGGGTGGCGGAGCCGGGGACAGCGCCCGGCACGGCCCGGCCTGCCCAGAGCCCGGACAGCCCCTCCGCTCCCCGGGAAAACGGCGGGAAAAGGGAGAGCTCGCTCGAGTGGAGCGCAAGGAGAGCCCGGGCGGGGAGGCCGAGCAGGCGGCTCCGCACCTGCCCCGCGGGCCCGGGGACACCCGCGCTGCTGCCTCCGGGGCTGCTGCGCCCGGAGCGGAGCCCGGCTCCCCGCCCGGCCCCGGGACCCTGCGGCCACGGGCGGCCCCGGGACCCTGCGGCTCCGCCGGGACCCCGCGAGCGGGCAGCGCTGCGGGAGCCCCCGGCCCGGCCTCTCGGCAGCACCGCGCCCCAGCCGGGCCCCTCCTTCCCTAGAGCCCCCAGGCGCCAGCCCGGCTGCCGCGCCGGGGCCCCGCCGGTGCCGCGGGCTCCAGGTCCTGCCCCGCGACAGCCCCGCGGCCGCCGCGCAGCGCCCCTGCCCCGAGCCGCCCCCCGCGCGCGCCTCGCGCAGGGCCGGCCCCGCGCCCGCCGCCCCGCGGGCCGCGCTCACCTGAGCAGGCTGGAGAGCGGGTGCCCCACAACGCCGCTCCCGCCGCCGGAGCCGCCGCCGCCCCCGGAGCCGCCGCCGCTGCCCGCGGAGCCGCCGCCGGCGCCGAAGCCGGAGCTGAGGCGCTTTCCCGAGAGCAGCCGCTCCACGGCGGGCAGGTTCCCGGTGCGCGCGGCCTCCAGCAGCTCCTGCTCCTTCCCCATGGCCCGGCCCGGCCGCCGCCGCCGCCCGCCCCCGGCGCGTCCTTCCGGGGCGGGGCCCCGCGGGGGCGGGGCGAGCGGAAGACCCCGCCCACACGAGGGGGCGTGTCCTTGCAACCCCGCCCCCCTTGTGGGCGTGGCACTCGGGCCGCTGATGGGCGGGGCCTTGAGACCCCCACGCGCGGGGCGGGGGGCCCCGAAGTCGCCACGCGCGGAGGCCCCGGGGCCGCCTGTGCCCGGCCTCGCCACCCCGGTAACCCCCCGCGGCTCCGGCCGCGCTGCATTTCCGGCAGTTTCAAATTAAATCCGCTTGATTTTATTCATTAAAGCTGCAGCCAGGGAAGGGGGCACCCCGGCCTAGCGCCTACCGCCTCAGGTCTGAGGGAGCCGCTGTGTCTGAGCAGGGCAGAAGGGGAGCGGAGAGCTGGAGCAGCTCTGACACAGCGCGTATTCATGGGACTCCACCTTTCTTGTTAACATTGATCTTTTTTCCCTATTCTCATGCCAAAACCCCAAGTTGAGACCCACGGCCTGGGGTAACAAAGCGGGGTGAGGGCCCTCCCTTCACCACAGCGGCGGGAGGACGCGGGTGCCCCGTCTGTCTGTGCCGGGGCCCACGAGCCACCTCCAGGCGGCAGGTTGGTCCCTCCTGCTGCATCCTCCAGTACCCCCAGTATCCCCAGTGCTCCCAGCACCCTCGAGTGTTCCTTGGTATTCCCAGTGTCCCCAGTGCTCCCAGCACCCTCGAGTGTTCCTTGGTATTCCCAGTGTCCCCAGTGCTCCCAGCACCCTCGAGTGTTCCTTGGTATTCCCAGTATCCCCAGTGCTCCCAGCACCCTCGAGTGTTCCTTGGTATTCCCAGTGTCCCCAGTGCTCCCATTCCCCTCCGCCCCGGCCAGGCCTCGTTGCCCTGGCGACAGGCCCCGCCCCACCGCCGCCCAGGCGCGGCCCTCCGCGGCAGCCGTAGCCGTGACGTCAGCGGGAGGCGCCGCTGCCGCCATGGCGGAGCCCGAGCCGCCCGCGCGGGAGGAGCTCGGGGCCGCCGGGCCGGAGCCGCCGCCGGGCGCCGCCGCCGCGTCCCCCGCGGGGCCCGGAGCGGCGGGCGCGGAGGAGCTGCCGGGTGCGGCGGCGGCGGAGGCCGAGGCGGGGGAGGCTGGCGCGGGCGCCGAGTCCCGGGCGGAGGCACCGGCAGGGGAGGTGAGGCCGGGCCCGGGGCGGGCCCGGGGCGGGCGGTGGGGCCGTGGCGGGGCCGGGGCGGAGCGAGCCCTGCGCTGTCCCGCAGGCGCGCGGCGCCGAGGGCGAGGCGGGCGACGCCGAGGACCCGAACCTGCCGCCCGCGGCCAAGAAGGCGAAGCTGGAGCTGAAGGAGCGGAAGGAGAAGAAGCCCAAGGTGGACGAGGACGAGATCCAGAAGATGCAGTGAGTGCCGGGGCCGCAGCTCCCGCCGTCCCGTGCCTTGGGCAGCTTGTCCCTTTCGGGCTCTGCCCTGTACAGGAGGTAGAGAAACCTCATGCCTTTTTTTTTTTTTTTCTCGCCGTTTCCTCCCCTTTCCCTGCCCCAGGATACTGGTGTCGTCCTTCTCTGAAGAGCAGCTGAATCGCTACGAGATGTACCGCCGCTCCGCCTTCCCCAAGGCCGCCATCAAGCGGGTAGGGCTTAAAAACGCGTTGGTGCCGGCGAGACCGGTGAGCAGAGGGGGCCAGGGCAGACGTAGCGGCTCAGCAGGCCGGGCCGAGGCCGCAGGTTCCTGCTCGTCCTGGGCAGGGCCGTTGTCCTCGGATCAGCTCGTCTGCCCCAGTCCTTGGCCGCTGAAGTAGCCCCATGTGTGGGGTTTGGAGAGAGAGCTCTGCATTCCGGGGACGCGGGGTGACGGGTCGAGGTGACATTGCTCGTGCTGGGTGTTGACTGTCTCCTCTCTGCTTGTCCAGCTCATCCAGTCGATCACTGGCACCTCGGTGTCCCAGAACGTGGTCATTGCCATGTCCGGCATTTCCAAGGTCTTCGTTGGAGAGGTGGTGGAGGAAGGTAAGGGGAGGAAGGTGCTGGGGAGGTGTAAAAGGTCAGAAATCAGACAGCAAATTATAGCTTAAAATAGAACAGAAGGTTGTGAAACAAGACTGAGAATTGCAGGGGTTCCCAATCCAGGACTTCTGCCTAACAGCCTGTGCTGCAAAAGCCTCTCAGACTTGAACCACATTATTATCATATTAATATTGTCTGTGTGCCAGTACAAGGAGAGGCTGGGGACCAGCTCCCGCCTTTCATCTCCTCCAATGAAGATAACCTTGACATTCCTGCTGCACAGATCCCCGCAGGACAGGCGAGATCTTTTCCTAATGCTGCTGTGGAGAACAAATTCAGCCTGGGAGGGTTGTTTCGGCCTCTCACCTGTAAGGTTTATGCTCTAAGGGATAAGCTGAGACTTCTCTGGGTCTATCCTGTCCCGCCCACGAGCAGGGCAGATCTGTCATGCACGACCCGTGGCCGCTGCAGCGGGGAGCGTCCCCCCGGGCAGGTTGCACGAGCGGGTTCACCGCTCTGAAGAGCTGCCTCGTGCCCTGGCAGGAGGTGGAGACGACACCTCTCCTGCGTGACCGGGAAGGAATTGGCCTGCAGCCTCGTTGCAGATTGGACCCTCCTGTTGCTGCTGCACATAACGACCCCCAGACAAGCTCAGACCAGCACTGCCTGTTGAGGCTGGCTCAGCTTCGCTCTCCTGCTCATGCAAACTCCTGTTTTTTGTTTAGCACTGGACGTATGTGAGAAGTGGGGAGAGCTGCCACCTCTGCAGCCCAAGCACATGCGCGAGGCCGTCCGGAGGCTCAAGTCACGGGGACAGATACCCAATTCCAAATACAAGAAAATCATCTTCCACTGAAGGATCTCAAAGGCAGCGGAAGGCAGGAGACACGATGAGCTGCCGGCTGGGTGCTGCGTAACCTCCAGAGCTGCAGCAGCTCTGGGGCTTGGGCCCTCCCGGCCTCTCTTGTTGCCTGCCCATGTCGTTCTCCAAGGACCTATAGGAAAACCAACCTCGATGCTGAACCAGCCTCAGTTCAGCTCCGTTCTAAAGACGGGACCCGTTTTGGGTTTACAAACCGTGATGGGGTGGGAGGGCCGCGGCTGCAGCCCGGGGTCTCTCCGCAGGGGTGGCTGCACGGAGGCTGTCAGCGCTCCCCCGGGGAGCGGCCAGGCCCGCGGCGCGGCGCCCGACGTCCCGCTCCGCAGCAGAGCGGGGACGGAGCCGCCGAGGGCTCCAGCGTGTCCTGCCGAGGGCTCCAGCGTGTTGTTTCCCCCCAGGACGCCACCTCCTGCTCCCTTGGGCGCAAGGGCTTCTACGTACACCAGTGTCTTTTGGTACATTAAACCTGTTGCTGTTTCCATAGCCTGGCTGAGCTCTGAACAGCTCCTTTCTTGCAGGAGAGAGTGGTGCTGATTGCACAATTAGTGCAATGGGGTGTGTGTGAGTGCAGGGAGGGCCGGGACCCGGTGCTGCTCTGTCCCCCCCAGCCCCAGCGCGTTCCTGCCACTTCCCTGGGCCACCTTCCTGCAGCCGCCTGCGTGGAGCAGCCTGGAAAACAGCGTGAGGAGGCGGGGAGCAGGAACACGGGAACCGCCGAGGGAAAGGAAAGAGGCAGGCACCAGGAGGGAGGTTAGCAAGTTTAATTCTCCGTGGTTCATAGAACCAGTAAATGCATGAGTGGAAATGCCAGACTGTAACAACGTTCCAATACTGCCTAAGGCTCGGGTGCAGGTTCATCCCCTGCCCCGTTGCAGTGCACCCCCCTGAGCCCCTCGGCTCTCCTGGGGCAGCTGCCTTAGAGCTCCACCAAGGATGGAGTTGGCCTCTCATCACAACACAAAAAGAGTCCTTAAATAAAAGGCTTTAAAAAGTAAACTTTGCTATTCAGTCAAGACCCTGGAGTTTTTGTGCGCCCTCTTCCACACACATACACCCTGTAGAAAAGAAGGGGATTTTTCTTTTTCCAGTTCTTACTAGTTATTTAGGGGAAAAAAAAAGTAGTTTAATTTTTCTTTAAAGAGATCGGGTTGACTTAAGTTGCCAGAGCAAGAAAGTTGCTGTAAATAAGTGTGCCCAGCTCTGTCCAGGCTCCGCGGAGGAAGGGAGAGGTGAGGAGTTCTGCACGCCAGGCCACTAAAACCCTTTTCACCCCCCTGCCTTCCCGGCTGGCTCTACACCAAGCTTAGACACCAAGTGAGGACATTTCCCCCATTTTCAAGCAGTGAGTGAGCAGAGCAAGGATCCCCCCTCAGTGCCCCTAGGGCAGCGTTCTGGGACGCAGAGGTCTGCGGTTCTGCTTGGGGGCTGCTGCAGGTCCCCAGGGTGTTAGTTACAGTGAGATGTTTGCACCCGGCTTTGCTTCAAAGCACACGTGTGCGTAGGGCCCTTGTTACCTCCTTTCCTCCTATGAAAACTTCACAGCAATAGCGTCATCTTCACCACCAAGGCAACTCCAACCCCAGCTTTTACTTGGGAATTCTCCTATGCATGAGGCAATCGTGAAGGAAATGCCCGCTGATGCTTCGACGTTAAAGTGCATTTTCCTCGCGCGAGCAGCCCTGACAAGCTGCTCTAGTGCATTTTCCATCGCAGGCAGTAACAGAAATCTGTCCTGGCAGAGGTTGCAGGGGGTGAGTCCTAGGGGATGCTCCAGAGGAAACACGGAGGGATCCCGATCCTCTGCTGCAGGGGAGAGGAGGCTCCCACGGCCACGGCAGGGAGAGCAGCAGCCCCAGCAGAGCGAGGCCGGGCTCCGTTCCAGGCCCGGGTCTAACGCATTCAAACACCGAGTCGAGATGGACAGTGACGGTTTTATCACCCTTTGTCTCTCTCCTGTCCTCTCCCCTGCCCCCTTCTGCCAGAAACTCATTTTTGGCTCTCCATAAGCCACAGATCACCAGCGTCTCCAACTCCAACCTAGCTGCAAATCTGTTCCTGCTCCCCCCGGGCTGAGGAGCTAAACCGATCCCAGGAGGCTCCGTTACGGGAAGTGCTCAGCAGCTCCAGCGCCGGCCAGAGGGATGAGGGACGGGAGCACAGCAGGAAAGCCGAGCTCCAGCTGGATGCTTTGTGTTGTTAGCCCCAGACCGCAGCTCATCGCAGCTGTAAACCAGAGGCTGCTCCTTACAGAGCCAGCAGGACTCAAAGCTTGTGTTACTCAGCTAAACTTATTTCAGAGGACTAATGCTTAAGTAGAAAAAAATGGGAAAAACCCATCAGCTTAAGGGTTTGGGTAGTGCGCTCAGCTAAGAAAAATAGGCATTGCTTAACTCCTAGAGGTGGAGTTTTCAACTAATAAATACAAAAAAAAATTGCATATAAGCTTTCTGCTAGCACTCGGTGTGTGGCAATCACTATTGTGTTTTACATGCGCTAAAAAGCATGTGCATCAGAAATGCTACATTCAAACAAACACAAAACACATGTGGAAAAAATCCCAATCAAAGTCTGAAATACCTTAAAACCCCCGAACTCCCCACACGGGAGAGACGCTGTGCGATGGGGAAGGAAGAGGCTTTTAGCCGTGACACAGAGGGGCCCAAGCGCGCGCCCTTCGCTACGAACTCAAAGCAATTCTCTTCTGTAACAGCTTCTCCCTTCGCAGCTGCCCCTCACTGCAGGGCCAACACTCCGGTGTCCTTGTCCTGGGCCTGGACCGGGTATCCCTGGACTAGTAGAACAAAGAAATCACGTGCCCGTTGCCTTCAGGAGCGGGTTCAATCCTTGCACTACAGGTGATTCCATCCTACCCCTGTACTTAACCAACCTCTTTGTCTCCTGTTCTGGGACAGCAAAATTTAAGAAAGATTGAATAGTCCTTTGTAATGAAGTAATGAATTCCTGTTATGCTTTACCAGCAACAAAGCCAAATTTTATGGGATTGAGAATGAACCCGACTAAGGCTAATATACTACTGATTCTGTCCTGACAGACAAATACTGGTAGGGAAAGAAATCTGAAGGAATCTCTTTTACTATCCTGGCCCTACTAAGGAGGAAGTAATCAGTCCTAGCCCCTTCCACAAGGCAGAAATCCCTTCCTCGTCTCCCACACTCGCTGACCCCCCAAGTTTCCATTTCGTGCAGCAACACACACATTTTCACAGCAGAGTTCTGAGCAACAATTTCTGCCATATCTATCACTCCTCCATGTGGTAAGCTAGCCACATTCCTTTTGCCATGTTCTTTGGCATGTGTGATGGGCAAGAACACCAAAAGGAAGGATAAAAGAAGCAGAACTGTCCCCCATGAAGCACCTCTAGGCAAAAGCGAAGCAGAGGTGCTGCAGGCTGGCAACGTGACTCTGCAGATGAAGAAACACTGGTCCCCCCACAGCTCCTGACCTTCTCGTTGAAGACTGAGCGCTGCTTCCGCGGCAGCCGGTAGCACCATATTGCCAGGACAGAGTAAAGCGGCTGCAAGTTGGTAGCTCCTTCTCACTCCTTTCCCCTGTGGCCCTGTCCAGCCAGGCCTTCCCTCCTGCTCCCTCTCCGGAGTTTATTTTACCAAGGCAGTTGCTTTCCATCCTTTGAGGTGATCGGACCCTAGTGGGTTGCCCCATTTAGCAGCAGTGTAGTCAAACGAGCCGCCTTGGTGCTGCTGGTGGTCTCCACTCCTCCTGAGCTGCTGCGGCCTGGGCCTCCACTGTCAGAGCTGGAAGAGGGGATTGTATTTCCTAATTTCCTGCAGCAGCCGGGCCCTGTCCCTGTTGGCTTCTGCAAGGGCTGTTTTCACGGTTTGCAGCTCCCTTTGCAGCTCTGGCACTTCCTTTAGCTACAAGAGACCAAACAGGGAAAAACAAACCATGAGTCCCCAAAGGTTCTTGCAAAGCAGATCTGACTGCACTGATCTGCTCCAAGAAAACCAGAGGAGGAGCTTTTGAAATGAATTACACCATGTGCCATGACCACACAAAACTCACTGCCAAGATGACCCAATTTGATTTGAGGGAAGGTAAATATACCCACACACTGAGAGCAGGATAAAAACTGGCTCTGCTCTGCATTCCTCCTTATTTATAGGGTCGAGATACACCTGTTCAGATTTAAAATTAACCTGACTGCTGGAGCAAGCAGGTACTTGGCACTCTTATTTCTCTTCTCCATGATCAAAGCTAATTTTGTTCTCAAACACTGTCAATAGGATTGCACTGTGGCTTCACAGCACAGGAGGGCATTTTCCTTGGGCTCTCTGGAATCTCTTCACTCAATAATTTAGCCTTTTCACATGTTCCTACAAAATTTCCAGCAGAAATTAAACTGATGCCAAGACACTGTAATACTTGTGTGTTCCTGTTCTAATTAAGGCCTTGGTACATGAGATGCTAAAAATACTGCAAAGACTTTGTCTTCAGTCTAAGTGGAAAAGAGAGAGAAAATGCCATGAGTCCAAGGTCACCAACTCATGAATAGAATCCAAGTCCCAGTTCAGTTTCTCTGGTCTGTCCCATTGCTTCCCTAATCTGTAATTTTCCATAGCAAGGGATCAGAGTTCCAGGTAGAGCGATCAAAATGAAAAGAAAGTTCACAGTGAACAGCAGGAGCTGTATGAGACCTGGAACTCTTTCTGGCTGTCAGACTTCCTTTGCTCTGCCTAAAGTGCCCTCTTTTTGTGGGAATCATCTCACTCCTGTTTTTCTAAAAAGGAATTGGACAGAGTGGGGATAAGGGAGCCTGTCAGAAAAACAACATATTTCTGAAAGGGAACAAGAGACTGTGCTGGGCAAGGCATGAGTTGGCCTTACTTTGTGGAATCCCTGGAAAAGGAGGTACAGGCTGCTTCCGTGGCTGCTCCCTATCCGCAGCCCACCACACCTATCCATAACCACAAACACACGGAGACAAGAAACAATTTTCCAGGCTCCTGCCAGCTCCCTAGGTGTCTAGACAGCAACAGGCAGCTGTGACTCACCTGCAATCCACAGATCCCTCCTGCTGGGACACACTCTGCTGGGACTGTCTGTTCCTTAAAAGCTGACACAGGTTTTTCCTGTTTCGGTGAGCCTTCCCCTTGTGGTGCTTGAAAAAAAGCATAGAAAATATTCAGCTGTGGATATTTAAACACCAGGGAGCTTAGGACAAAAAATAGTAAACAATTATCTCTATTTTTGCCCCCCCCCACTTTTTTTTTTTTCTTTAACAGGAAAAAAATCTATACTCCATTTTAAAGGGATGAGAAGCAGGGAAAAGGCAAGGAAGGAGGCAGGGAGCCTGTCCTTGCCAGTGGCGCCCATCACATCTCACAACGTCCTGGCGCTGCTGACCTGTTAGACAGAAAACGCCATCGTCTCCGCGCTTCACAGTGACGTGACCGACTGCCAGGGTGATGGGCACGGGGCCAGGCGAGGTGGGGTACACCTGCGGGCTGTCATCCTGCGAAAAGATAAAGCAGAAAAACAGATGAATCATTGTGACAGCCCTGGCGATTCTGCAAAAGATTCCCCTTGCCCTTGGCCGTCGCAGGAGCAACGTTACCATGGCCAGCACTGCCAAAGTCACCCAGCACGTGGAAAACCTGGCTTCACCGGGCTCCACGGGGGTCTTCATTCCTGCACAAAGTCCTCTCCCTGATCACAACAGAGTTCTGGGGCATTCCTAAAAAAGGCTGGGCAGGTTCCTACCATCTCCCTGAAGACAGCCTCTCACAGTTACCCTCCTGCAAATTTCCTGGTTCAAATTCCCAACAAAATAAATCCACTACCCCCTAGCTTGAAGATTTTCATGCTGCTCTGCAGCAACACTGGCTCCTGTTTGTCAGGAGAGACAACACGTTGCTTTCAAAACGGTTTGTCAAGGATTGCCAGTGACCCTCTCCTAAATACCAACCAACTCTCACACACTTTTCATTTGTAGTGCTTAAAACACTTATAGAGAGGGTCAAGTACTTCCCATTTCACACAAACATATAGGGCAAAACATATTTAATTCTTTTCTCCTCAAGTCTGCTAAGTGGGCCATCCACAAAACTAGGCAAACTCAGACCCAACAATATCAGCACTCAACAATTCTCCTGTGCTGCTTTTTCATCCATAAGGTACTTTTTAAAAACAAAATAAAATGCAATCAGGAAAACAGGTTACCTGCAAAGACCCTGAGCAACCCAACTGTATCCTTTCCCAAGGAAGATCCTGCCTGGGAGCTCTGCCTGGGGTATCGCATCGGTTCCCCAAACACTCACCTTCAACGTGATTTTGGTGTTCACAATTTCTATCTCCATGGGCATCACCTCTGGGATGATTTCATCCTCCAGAAAGGGCCCGAGGTTAGTAAGGAAGGACATGAAGAGCTCTGCTGTGTAGCTGTGGACCAGCATGTGCAGGAAGCCGTTCTGGACGGCGAGCGGCGAGCGCCGCGCGGCGCCGGGCCCCACCTCGAGGCGCACGCACACCTCGGCCTGGGTCTTGCCAGCCGCGGGCACCGAAGGCTCCTCTGCACCTGCAGCCCCTACGGTCAGAGCAGAGAGATCTGCTGGCATCAGGACTGAAGACATCAACGAGATCTGTGTGTTGTAAAGCCCTTTACTGTCCAGCTGCACAATGGAGCCAGGTTGACCCTGCAGCAGCCTGAGGCTGCTCTTCACATGGAATGAGCCCAGGATTCAAAAGACTGAGTCCACATCCCAGGAACTAGAAATAAACGGTTTAGGTCCCCAGATCTATCCCCTTCTCTCTTACCATCTCAGCACATCTCAAAACTTACCCTAATTCTGCATTTACACGAGTTGATCAGAAACACACCACTCTGGTCTCCAAAGATCCCACAGGTCTCTCTGCTGCCACCTCAACCCTATCTAATTTTGTAATTTGACTTTGCCCCCTCGTGGCTGCAGGGAGCATTGTTAAAGAGAAGTACCAACAGTTCAGGAACTCCTGCTTATGCTTCCATATGAAGTTTTGGATTGTAGTTGCTTTTGGCATCTATTTAATCCCAATTAAATTCTAAATATTTGCACTAGATGTGAACACCAAAATACCAGTTAAAATGAAAGATTCCCTAAAGAGGGCCAGGACCAAGAGCAGTTGTAAGTGCCAGCAGGCTCCCGGAGCGAACGTCTTACCCAGGTAGCCACACAGATACTGCCACATCCCAACATTGCTGAGCTGCTCTGGAACCACCTCCATGACTTGTAAAGCCACAGACAAATCATCCGCTCTTGCCTCTATCCCACAGTTCACCTCATTCATCTTCAGCACAAGGACGGACACCTGAAACAGCCAGTGACAAAACAGCACCACAAGATGTGCTTCAAGATTCACTCGGAGACAAAATTACAGGGAAAAGGAACAAAACTGACCAGTTGAAGGCTGGGGTCTTCTACGCTCTGTGAAGTGGAGCTATTTATTTCAGGAGATGCTCTGCTGTCATCTGCTGCCATCGGGCTTCCTCTGCTGCCCGTGTCATTGTGCACCTGAGGGAGATGTACTGAGGAAAGAGGATCCAGGCTGGGTTCTGAAGTGACAGTGAAAAATTAAATTAAAAAAGAATCCTCCGTTATGTTTCTTTTTCTTGTTTTAAGAAGTCCCGATATTTGCCTGAATCTCATGGCCTAATCACCCTATACCAACCTCCTGGAAACTCCCTCCAGCTCCTCAGATGGATTTAAGCCGCACAGACCTGAAGTGAATGATGGTGCCTGCAGTGCTCAATGTACCTCACCTCAACCCACCTCTTACTGCATCTTTCTCAAATGCTTTGGACCATCCACCTACCTGCACGTGTCTGCAGCCCTCGCTCGAGAACGCCGTCAAGAACAGGGCGACCCCACTCCCCCACATCAAAAAAGGCATCTCAAGAGCCAGAGAGCACCCCGGGAGTGACACCACATCCGAAAAGGAGCAGTGCAGGCGACTTCCAGGTGAGCACGGCGCGACGGGGATGTGAAAACGACATGAGATGGTAGCCCTGGTAGCCCCGAGCGCTGGTTACCCGAGTCTGTGAGCATCACGAAGCCGTCGCTGC
The DNA here is from genome assembly GCF_059628265.1 of Tinamus guttatus. Classification (NCBI taxonomy): domain Eukaryota; kingdom Metazoa; phylum Chordata; class Aves; order Tinamiformes; family Tinamidae; genus Tinamus; species Tinamus guttatus. Next base: position 1,993,091 of record NW_028289097.1, on the reverse strand, counting down.
CGTCGCTGTCCACGGAGAGCCCGTCCTCGGGGCCGCTGCCGTCCACGGACGTGGTGTCAAACGAGTGCTGGGACGTCGTCCTCTTCATGGAGAAGAACCGCATGCGGCTGCCGCCGCTCCCGCCGGGAGTCACCACTCCCTCTTCTGCCTTCGGCGCAGCATCCCTGCCAAGAACCCGCAGGGAAACCGGCTCAGCCTCCAAATTACACCCCAGCTACTCTGCCCTCGCGCGAGACACCCTGCAGTGCAGTTAAATTACCCCTCAGATCAAAGTCTAACCTGTGTTTAAGATCCTCTCCAAAGCGAGATTCCAGAGCCTCTCAAGGCTGCTCGCTTCAGTTTCTTCTGGAGAAGACTCCAAAGCTCCTAACTGTTTCACAAAAAGTGGGAGCACCAGCACCGGCCAGCCCGGGCTTGCCCTAACCTCATCACGCAGAGCGCTCTGCGCCGCGCTGCCGCGTACCCGAAACGGCTGCACCGCTCCCCGCACCCCAGCGCTGCGAGGGGCTCAGCAGAACATACCCACACACCAAGAACTGAAATGCAAATTACCAAAAAAGCTGCCACACAAGCGTGATTGGCTGTAACATCAGGTTACCGGCAACCTGGCCGGCATTTGAACTAAAAACTTTGAAATAACAGGAATTTTCCCAGGCTGTCAGGGCCAAAATCCTCCACTGCTGGTATAAAGCAAACTTGGTGTCTCACAGCAACCCGAGGTTTTGTTTTAGCAGTAAAAGGTGACAGTCTTGGGGCATGCAGGATCTGTGACCCAAGTGACAGGGAGAGAAAGGGAGCAGCCGGCCCACGTTTTGCCCCCTTTCCAGACACTTTATCCCACTATTTTGAAGCCCAGGAGGATGATGCACTCACTTGATTGGTGGGAGAGAGAGCATTTTCTGCATGGTGGAGGTCACCTTCTCCCGGCTCAGGCTCAAAGCGTCTTTCGTTATAGACATGGCTTCTTTGGTGAGGTCCATCGTCACGTGCAGAGCTTCCTTAGTGGCATCCTTTGTGATATGCAGCGCGCTAGACAGCTCCACCTCCAGGTTTTTTAACGGGATGAGCTCTGCCTGGCCATTGAGAGTGACGCTCCCTCTCCTCAAGGGCTGCACATCCGAGGTCGGGCCGGACGGGAGGGCGGGAGGGCTCCGAGGCCGGTTGGGCTCCGCTGCTCCTTCGGCACCCAGCGCTTCCACCGCTTCGTGGGCCTCCTCCACCGGGCCCTTCTCCTCCGCGCTCCCGTCGCACGGACTCGTGCCCAGGGCTCCGTCGCTCGCGGATCGCGGGAGGCTCTCGGGCAGCGCCGCGGTCACAGCCGGGTCTGCATCTTCAGCCCCGCTGTCTTCTGGGGCCCTGGAGCTGCTGATTGCTCCCTTCTCTGAGCTGCTCTCTGATTTCAGCTCCTTCTCCTCAGCCGCCAGCCCCTCCTTGCTGTCTGAGGGCGAGAGCTCCGATTCTATCAGGCTGGTCGTGTCCGAGTCGAGGGATCGAGGTTCCAAGCCGGAGCCTGGCACAGGGTTCATGATTAGGGCCAATTCGGCACTATGGAACATAACTCCGACACAAGCAGAGATGGGATCTAAAGGAGACCCTGTCACTTCCTGTGTATCTTGAGCCAGCTGCTCCTGTAGTGTTTGCAAAACCTCCTTCATCCTGAGCAGCACCAAATACTGGTAGTGGTTGAGTCGAATTTTGACAGGAACAGATGAGGACAAAAGCACATGGATATCAGCAGAGGACTCCAGCTCTTTATCAGCTACTCCAGCATCATTTTCATAGTCATGTTCTGCCAAGACGCCCATCGTCTCTGGGACCTTGTAGATGTTCTTCAGATCTTGGTCGGTCTTTGATCTCTGGCAAATCCCATGCTCCTTGGAAAGATTCTCATTCATGGAGTGATTGCTAAAGCTGGCAGAAGGCTTGATTTTCAATTCAGAGGCAGCTAATGCCTGTCGTTTAGACACCTGAGCTTCTGCCCATCTCTTGGGAAGGCAGGCCCAAATGGAAAGGGGAAAAGAGGAAATAAAATTAATGGCTCTGCCCTTTGAGCTCTCTGCCCCCTCAAAGTCCAGGGAAAGCTCTGTGAAATTCACAGACCACAGGTCTTCAGAGGCAGAGGCCTTGGGAAACGTCTGGGAAAAGCCTGTCTGCTTCCGAGGTCTGTCATCCACTTGATACGCATGGCGCAGGAAAAGGGTGTGGAGAAGGCTGAAATTGTCCTGAGACCTTGGGAACTGCGAATAGGTAGAGTGGAAAAATTCGGAATTGGCAAATTTACGGAAGAGGCTCTGGAGGTCCTGGCAGCTGCAGAGGGGAGCGTGGCGGGTGTTGGTGGCAGTCACCTGCGCCGCGCGCACGCACAGCGCCCGCGGGCGATCGCGATGGTCGGCAACCTTCTTCTCCACAGGGATGTTGAGCTACAAGGAGGACAGAAAGAAGAATTACAAGTAAATGGGTTAGAAAGGAAATTAGAGAGGCCCATCCTAGCTGTTTACACAGAAGGGCAATTGTGGAATATAATCAATGAGAGACTAGGAATTCTGCTACAGTCCCAGTAGATTAGGCTCTCAAGTTATCCCTATCTTAAAAAATAAATAAAATGTAAAAATCAAGAAGGGGAGTGAGACGGGGGTGGGATTTAAACTAAGATTCATTTCAGGTTCCTTTACACCCATAGCTTATGCAGCAGGTCAGACGTAAAACTGTACCCTTGGACCGTTCTTCACAAGGGCTCACTATCCCCTCCGGCCTTCAGGTCTCCTCACAAAACTGCTAAGAAGGCAACTGGGAATGGAACGAGAGTTGTCAAGTGGTTCTCAAAGGCCAGAAAACAACTTTTGGCTAATACAATCTTTTTGTTAGCCGTGCAAATGCAGCCTGCAGCAGATGATTGTTTTTACACAGCTGAACCATCAAGTTCTCCTTCCAGCTTTTCATAAATGCAGACTTTCCCATCTATTCTGGGCTAGAACTCGAGCACATTTTTTACTGCCCACAGATCAAAGTAAAAATAACCTGAGAAGCAGACGGCCTAGAAAGGTTAAGTTTCTGTTTCTCATTCTGGACTCCAGCTGCATCCTGGTCTCATGTTCCTTCCATGAAAGGGAGGCAGAAAACACTGAGGATTGAGAAAGGAGAGAAACGACCTGCACCTTCAGCCGGAAGCCATCCAGGCGAACGTCCACGTGCTCATCGTGCTCGCCCGAGTCCTCCAGCTTGTAGATGGCTTTGAACTGCTCCAAGCTGCGATAAAGATCCAGGCAGAAGAGGTTTATCCAGAGCACACTCGCTGTATCCAGGGTGAGTGTCAGGCCGTTCAGCTGTGCGTACAGGTTTGGGCACGGAACTAGAACAAACAGGATCAGAACAGATTATGAAGAGCAGCAAAGACACTTCGGATGCTCTGGAGGTCAGTGTGTAACCTGTGTGGCCAACACCAAAGCGGAGGCTTCTGCACTCACAAGACAAACCTCTGGATCACAGGGAGAAGCCGAGGTGCAGCAGTGACCTGACATCCCAGTTCTCCCACCACATCAGCTGCAGAGCACCCAGTCAGTGGGTTAGGCAGAACCCCAAGACTTGTGCAAACATAAGAGATTTTCCAATATGATCCCGGGCAAGTTATTTTTAAGCACAACTCTGCCCACACGTATTGCACCAAGGATCTATCCCAGTTTCTCAAAGGAAAAAAATAAATATTTTTTAAATATCAGAAACACAAACATCAGGAACATGGTAAAGAATACCTCCTGTGGAGAAACTGTAAGAGGGTTAACATGCCTAAAGAATTAAGAGTAGACTGATTCTTTAAGAAGCTTGTGAAATAAAGTGCTAACCTTGGTATATTACCTGGAAAGTCCTGATTGTCTGGGAAGTAATACTCTGTGAACTCAATATGGATTGCAGACACCTGATCTGGAAGGTTGAGGAATTTTCTGCTACATGAAAGCAACGTGGAGGGTTTCTTACTGTGTTGACCAGCTGTAGAAACCTGCAAACACAACAGGAAGCAGCTGTGCTAAATTCAGATTTGGCAAAATAAAGTGTTCCAGGGACCCTGCAGTCTCCCACATTCAACCTATCTCATTGACACAAACATGTTCTGTTTACAAGTGAAAACAAAAAATTTCCTACATGTTGATATCTTCATCTCCTTCCTTCGGAGGGAATTTGGTTCTTTATATCTCCCATAGCTACTAGTTAAAGCCATGACAATCAGAATTAGGTGATGTGAATAAACAGAACTGAAATCTATTTTAGCATTCTTCTGGATTAACAACGTGTTGCTAAATCCATTATAGTGCCTGGTACAGTTATCCTCTTATGAGTAATAGAGGCTATATTAACACAGGGTATGATCCATTCCAGTGATCCTTTCTCTCCTGTGTCAAAAAGCATAAAGGAAGACTTACTCACCCAAGTAATTTTTCAAATGAGCAAGTCTTGTTCTGAGCTTGCCTTATGCTTGATGAAAGTTTAGATGTGAACAGACAGGCACAGAGCTTGGGATTCTACGGAAACTCTGTGGTTACACATGCAGTTTCCACTGAACATAAAAGCTATCTGCATTTCATTTTTGGTTTAAAAGTTATAAATGCAACAAAATTCTGGCTCTGGTTGCAAAATTTTGTTTGCCTTGGACAACATGAGGTTGGCATGATTGATTTCCATTGTACCAGAATAAACGATTACTTAAAAAAAAAAAAAAAAAAAAAAAAGACACAAGCACTGGACTTGAGCTCATTTCCAAGCACTGGTCAAGCTCCTACCTGGTGGATGTCTAGGTCATCCACGCGGAGCAGCACACAGCTGGAGCGAAGGCGGTTCCAGGCAGGGTGCCGCAGTTGCGGCAAGCTGGAGGGAGGGACCCGGCCTTTCTCCGGGGGACTTTTATGAGGACTCGAAGCATCTGTGGGGAAGAAGGCAAGAGAACAAGTTCTCGGCCAGGCTTTTGGTATCTTCAGGCATTTCATTACTCATTACATACTTGCTTGTAGAAAAATTCAGTAAAAAGGCTAGGAAAGCGACGCCTGCAATCTGCCCATTCGCCCTGCACTGTCATTCTGGTATAATATGTGTTTTACACTGTCATTAAATTCACAATGTTTAGCGTGCTAGGGATTTCCACACCAACAAATGAACCTGCTAAGCTGGTGAAATGGAACTAGAGACACTGACAGATGGAAAAAAGCTGCTACCATCTTCTACTTTACCAGGAATTTTATCAAACATAGTTACCTGGTTTCTTTTTGAAGGGAGAAGGTGGAGTCTTGGTAAAGGAAGGGTCCATTTCTTCATAGTGCTTCTCAATCTTGCTTTGAAATTCACCAACCAACTTCTTTGCCCACTGCCCCCGGGTTTCCATGGCCTCGCTGTACCTCACCCAGTGCTTGCAGGCATCTCCTGCATGAAAACAAGCATTGTGGCTTCCGAATGAGGTTCCTGGATGTATGTAATCCTGCTGCTTCCCTCAAACACATGTAAACCTGTAGAGCAATCCCTTTCATTGACTCCCTAATTCTGGAACATGCAATATGCAGCACACTAAGTGCTCTTGAAACAAGAGCTTCCACATAACAGCTGCCCCAACAGCTTTTCTTTATTCTTCAGTTAACATCAAACAGATTTTCTCCCGGGATACACCCTATAACCTTCTCAAAATGATTAGGCACATGTGAGAGCCAGATCCAGAACTTACACAACTGAAAACAGATCCAAAAATTCAACTTTACGGCTTTATAACAGATAGCAGTTTACTCCTTGCTTTGCACTTTATTCTGCCAGAAGGTTAAACCCGGTTAAATCCACTTCATCTACAAAGAGGTAAATTAGATTAACTCTGCCCGTGAGGAATTAAGTCACAAATCCTTTGTGCAGCCTTTCTTCCAATGCTGCTCGCAGGCACATAGCATCATTGTTCCCTAAATTCTCTTCTAATCTCTCTTCCCAAGCGGGGAGACACCCCCTTACCTGCCCTGTGGAAAGGATAGTAGTCAAAGGCCATTCTCCTGAAGGTCAGCTGTATGGCACCGCCCAGCATCCCGTGCTTCTGAGCACCTGGGACAAGCAGAAAGGAGGGAAGCATGAACATCCCGAGCCAGGAGAATCCCCATCTGCCAACTGACTGCTACCATGGCCAACAATACGTATTTTCTTTTTAAAAGCAGTACCAGAACCTTGACTAGACAAAGAAAGACAACAGAACAAGCTGTTCATACTAAAGAATGAGAATCTCAAATAGCAACTGTAATATCCCATCGCTTCCCAGGCCCCTATCAATGACGCTTTTCACTACAATAAACAGGACTGGTGAAATAAAGACAGCAAAACTGTGTGGAGATGCTAGAAACAACAGCTCAGGAGGAGGAGCAGGCAGCACACAAAGAAAAGCCTGTAATAGTGATGGGTGTGGGCAGGGGAATTAAGGTCTTTTTTTAAGGCAGATTGTAGGAACAAACACTAGAGATTGCTGTGAACTGAGGGAGTGAGACAGAGAAAGGAAGAAAGGTACCTTTATCCCAAAAGAGAGAAAAAGTAATTAAAGCACACCTGGGTGGGGGGAGGGACTATGTGTAATACAATTACTTAATTATACAGACACAACCAAGCAGGCAGGAAAATGGTGTGTCACAGGCATCAAAAATCCTTGTTCAGGACATTCCTAAGCAAGGAACGTAACTACACGGTTACGCTGCCAAGTGCTGTTTTCTCACCGAGGGAAGTGATCTCTTTGATCACGTCTCATCACCTTTGCTCAAACCCAGATTGTTCCTAGAGCACATCCTTCAGCGCCTCGTCGCAGGCACAGATATTATTTCTACTGATGGACTAACCCGCATTTGTTCCAGGGAGCCAAGAAACACTTTCCAATTCCTAACTCTACACATAGAACTAATCAGCTTTATAAGGCTTCCGTTACCTCCCTGGAATCAGTAACATGGAAGATGTTTGCTTTCAACAAGAAAAACCTCCCTCAAGAGGGAAAAACTGATAACTGGATTAATTTCTTCCTCGTGCCATCCTGATCCTGCTCTCAGGAAGGTACCTGACTCCCGAGTGTGGCTGTCATCACAGAGGTGCAGGTCCAGGCGCGAGATGAGGAGGTGGTACGACGACTCCTTCATATCATGTTTATCAAAGTATTGGCCAATGCTGCTTGCACTTGGGCTGACTCCAAATGACTGAGACCAGGACTGCTGAGCACTTGGAGCAGGTGGTGTTATCTGTTAGAGAGAATCGAACTGGGTAAATACTAATAAAAAGCAAAAATAAACAAAGTGATTATGATGCATTTAAAAATAACCCTTGTAATTCTCCAGACTGGAAGAGATCAGTCTAAAAAAAGCTGCAAATTTCCACGACAGCCCTGTGGAGGCCTGCTTCAAGGACAGTAGTATGGGATGCCTCATTAGTAGACAACCAACCTCAAGGACAGCAGTGCAGATGTTCTACCAGCAAACAAGGAGCAAGAGCAACTGTACGGCTGCTGTGGGACCAAGAGAGTCTTGATGCTCTCCCTTAGATTACTGGCTTGTTTAGTAACTGTGCTTTGCATGCTTGGAGGCAAATAAGGTATTGTAGCCAGGACAGTACGGTATATAAGCTTTATCTGATGCTCAATAAAATGTCTTTGGTTCATTATACTGGAGGCCCTGCTCTCAATACGCCACACAGCCCCATCTGGAGAGCCACACAACTCAGCATGGTTTTTCCTCCCCCTTGACAGAACCTATTCTGTGCTATTTAAGAACATTCTCCTTGGAAACGCATCCAACTCCCATGGTCGTCCCCAGCCCCGGCACCAGGTGAGTCCACCATTTTCCATCAGGGAGAAGCTCTGTGCACAAGGGCCAGATGACACACAAATACTGCCCCGCTCTTCCACTTTGTCCTTTCCTTTTTTTCTTTTTGGGCAGGCTCACATCTGAATCTGGGTTCACTGACCTGCACAGACTCTGGTGCCAGGCTTTTCCTCTGCTGAGCAGACTTCTCCATGGCTTCACTCAGAGACTCTGCATACTTCATCATTGCTTTCAGCTGAGAGTCTGTCAACACCCAGAGCAGGTCATCAAGGAGAAACATCAGCTTAGATGCCACCACATTACAATCTTTGGTCTGAAACAGCAAGGGAGACACAGGGACTTTAAGAAATTGCAATTGCTTAAATATACTCCTCATCACATAAGCTTAGCAGAAACAAGCTGCTGCTCTGAAACTCATCTGAGAAGTTTGTTCATACGGTGGATGTCCACAGCTCTGAGAAACAAGCTAGCTAAAGTTACCTCCTCTTTAGGAGGCAAGCTGCTCACTGCTTAAAGAAAGCAAAGACATGAGATGGTTGATTTTTTTGCATCTGCTCTTCATCTTATTTCTAGCTGCTAGTGGAAATGTGGTTACCAGGCTTCAAGTTCTAAATACAAAAATTAAATGACATATCTCCTTGGGATGTAACAACGGATTTTAAAACTTGCTCCATACATGCTATCCTCCCTGAGGGATAAACTGCTTTGACATTTGATAAGTATACAGCTGTTTCCAGCAGAAAACACAGAGATTTAGAGCAGCCTGGGCTCAGCTTTTGTAAAGGAAAAGAGCCATTGCTGAGGACCATGGGAGGAAATGTGCATCATCGCTGCACCACACAAGACTGCATCCTGTGAAGGATGAGGGAAACACTCACCCTTCTCTTGAGAGAGATCTGGATCCTCCCTTGGTTGGTAATGAGTCTCAGAGGAGTCGTAACAGGATCCTGATCCCCATTGTCAGTGGCATCTGCCTCTATCCGAAGTGTCTGCCAGGTGAGCTCTTTGAATGTCAAAACCTACTCGGGCAGAGAAAAATAGGAAAATGCTGAGATTTTCATCAATGTCAAGGATTAAACTGCAACTCTAGAAGATGAGGAATTAAGCAGGACCATGGAGAATCTTTTAACACTTTTCTATGATCCTAGTACAAAAGAGAAGTCATTCTCCAAGCAACATCTCAGTCTCTCTCTCTCATATTGAAGAGTTTAAAAACAACGAAACCACTCGGGCATCCAGGGCTTCATTCTCTCGGACTAGAGGTGCCCAGAGAAAGCTCTGGCCACAAACTGGCTCTCAACCACTGGGCACCAGGAAGCGGGAGGTGGCTTCACTGCAGCTCCCTGCAGACACGGCGTGAGACCTGGGTGAGTCCCCACTCCAGCCGACCCCTGGCGAAGCCCAGGGCTCTTCTCTGGGCACAGTGAGACGACACAAAAGGGGTTTTTTTACCTCTCCTCTCTGCGGGTCCGTGATGCGCGTGAGCCGCAGGTCGCTCTGTTGCCAGTTTGGGTTGACGCTGTAGCCCTGGAGCTGCCACAGCTCGAAAGAAGCATGAAAGGCCTTGGAGTGAATCTTGATGGTGATGGAATTGACCACGATAAACATCCCCTCCACGACCTTCTCAGCGAAGCCGTATTCACTGCAAAGAGAAGAATCCTCAAAAGCATCAATATCAGAACCACCTGGGGCTGAATCCAGAGAAGCAAGAGCTTAACTGGTGAGAGCAGCCCCCGTGCCCCAGGACCGCGTCGGGAAGAAATCCCAGGGCTTGGGAATCTGACCTTTGACCTGCAGCAAGGGCAATGGGAGACTGTCCGTTGGGCGGCCGAGGCTCTTCGCACGTCCGCATCTCCACCTCCACTTTATCCAGGTACTGTCAAGGAAGAACACGCGGGCGCTAACGGTAAGGCTAGGCCTCAAGCTCAGCCTAAAAGCCTTAGGTCTGGGACAACAGGGCAGGAATAAGCAAGCTCGGGAGCCTCATGAGATTCTGAGAGGCCTGTGTCAAAGCTCTTGCATGATCACTGAGGGGATCGTTGGGTAACCTGAATGCCCAGAAGTGGGGGAGAAACAACAAAAACCAGGCACGAGGCTGCCCTGGACTCTGCTAAGGGCTCAGGGCCATCCTGCAGTGAAATGTGGATCTCCTGGGACATCACTCATCTCCCCACAAGACTATCCTGAGAACTCCCCCTCTGCTGCATTAAGTGCCCAGAGGCTTTAGGTCAAATGAAGATTCAGGCATGTACTTCACGGTTTCCCTTTGCAGAATTCTCTCGCATATGAGAGACTAACAAGAGGGAGAAAGAAAAGGAATAAAGAGAGGCAACATTACCAGGCAGATTGGGTGTGTTTTCAGTTTTGTCCACTGGATCTGAAACAACAAAGCTGAAGTTACAAGAGTTATCTTTACATTACACAGTTTTCAAAACAGTTATGGGAATTCTGCTCCAAGAAATAATCAGTGTAACAATTCATCATGTCTTGCTGAATATAGGTCAAACAGGCTCACACTGACAACTGAAAAGATATTCCAGCTGCTAGCCCTATAAAAATCCAGCTTAGTTTCCAGATCTCACATGCCATCACCAGCAGTAGATGTTCTGCAGATCAAATTCTGATTTTTCATATTCCTGTATGGGGAACTTTCTTGTTCTGAAGGAGTTTACAGTTTACAGGAGTTACAGGAGTATCCTATTGATACTGGAAGTCAGGTAACTCTTTTTAAGATTGTGCACAAACCTAAAGACACATTTTACTCTCTCACAGCAACACTTACTCTACAGTTCCCGTGGGAGGAAGAACAAATGTTTGTTACTAAATTAAGCAGATCTAACTAAAAAACACTCAGAGCAGATCAGATGAGTAAGGCTCATTTTTCATGTCACTTGGCAGAGCAGAACCATACTTCTTTCATAGCAAGTCTCTTCCATACACTACACCCTTAATGCAATGCATCTACAGTTAGCGTCAACTGAGATCAAACAATCTGGCACTTCATATCAACTGAAAAAAAATCAATTTCTTGCTCTAAAAAGCACAAGGAGGAAAAATTGTAAGAGGGTTCAGTGTGCAAAAGCATAACTGTATGCACAATGTCAGCAATTACACTCGCAAACTGGGAAATGGTGACCATGAAGGCTCACTGGTGGCAGGGAGTGCAGGTTTTCATGGGCAACATTCACACGTTTCTTGTTGAAAACGTGACCCTTAAGTTCAAGGCATTTTACAGTATCTCACAGCACATTTGGGTGTGCAAGCTGCACTGGATTTCTTTGTGCTCCCTGTTGCTGTGGGAGGTCTGTGCGACTCCAGCACCCGCAGCAAAGGCAGCGGGGACGCGGTTGATCCCCCTCACCCTGATGGACGCCTTGTTGCAGTAGACCCGAGTGATGGCAAGCCAGGTGGGCAGCTCCAGCACGTTCTGTAGCACCTCTTCGTCCAGCTCCAGGTTCGTCAGCTGCCCCTGCCCTTTCAGCGTGCTCAGGTTGATCTTGTCTGGTGAGAGGTTCTTAGTAAACCTGCAAGAGAAGGAAGAGTCTAACAGCAACCCCCAATGAAGCTGCTGGGACCAAAGGAACCTTTAGGGGGTTATTTTAAGTATAGGAACCTGGCGGGTTTGTGCTGCTCGGTGTAATCCTTCCTGACATATTTGAACCCAGAGCATCTTAGTCTCCCCAGGAAAAAAAAAAAATGCCTTGTCCACCCTGACTCTGGGAAGTCTTTTTAATATTCATAACCATGTTCCTGACAAAAAAAAATGGTAAACTCCTTCTAAAGCACCAGAAACCTGAACTGGCAGAACTGCCCCAGGACAAACGCAAAGCAAGAAAAACAGAAAAAGCCACATGCACAAGAACAAACGGTTCCATCCACTGCCAGGTGCCAGATCAGTGGTAGATGTCCAATTTTCTCAATTCTCTTCCAGCTTGTTGCCATAGGAAAGTAAAGGATTGTTAATGAATCACTTACACCCGGGCTGAGCACACCCGGGCGCACACGCGAACGCCCTCCGTAGCCATCAAGCTACTTCCCGTCCTCCTCCCGGCCACCAGCGGCTGCTCCTCTCTCTGCTCCTGGTCGTTTCCCTTGCCCTGGCACCTGCGGATCCCTTGGGTGCTCGAGGCTTAAACGCAAGGAACGAAGCGGTGCCAGGGGCACTCGGGCTCCCGGAGCAGGGGGGGACGCAGGAGCGGCCTGACCGGCTGCCCTCGTCGCAGCCATTGGGGCTGGATATGGAGATTGGAGCGGGAGCAGGGAGGAGGGAGAGGCCGAGGCTGACGCCGCGTCTCGGTGCAGGCCGAGGGCAGCGCATCGGCCCGGACGCAGCTGAGGGGAGAAAGTAAAAAGGATGGGGTCAAACTCTTCTTAGTGCTGGTCAGTGACAGGACAAGGGGCAATGAGTGTAAATTAAAGCACAGGAAGTTCCACCTCCATGTGGGGAAAGGCGTCTTTCCTGTGAGGGTGCCACAGGCTGCCCAGAGAGGCTGTGGAGGCTCCTTCTCTGGAGATCTTCCAACGCACCTGGATGCCACCCTGTGCCACATGCTCTGGATGTCCCTGCTGTGGCAGGGGTTGGACTAGATGATCCCTAGAGGTCCCTGCCAACCTCGGCCGTTCTGTGACTCTGTTCTGTGTGACTCCGCAGCGCGTGCGCACACGAGAACGGAGCGGCGCAACGGGAGCCAGAGCTGCGCAACCAGACACTGGCGGAGGGAGCGATACGAAAGCCGAGCTGGCTACAACAAATAACTGTTTGTACTGGCGTCCAGGGCTGCAGAAATCCTGCTGGGCGGATACGAGACCCGCTGCAAGTAGCAGGTTCTACCGAAGAACCCTCCGCACGGGGCATTTTAGTCCCAACCGAGACACTGAGCCCTGACGGGAGGACTGCAGAGCCCAGGGGCGACGGAGCAACAGAAGCTTTGAACACAACGAGAAAATTAGATATATAAAACTGAAATACACTCTCCCCTTCAATCCACACACTCAGCATTCCTCAGCCTAATCCTATTACCAGCTCCAATGCTCTCTGTTCCCTCTGTGAAGGGAGCTGAGACCTTCAGACGGAGGCACCATGAAAGCCAAGACATTTTGACAGGGCAGCAACACAGTTAGCGGGGACTTACAACAGGGGAACGGAGGAAACGTGTTTGCGATATCAGGAAGCTCACAGATAGCAAATTGTTATCTTCACATCTTGAAAGAAGCTGCTTTGATCTCTCGGGGAAGGCAAAAAGCAGCGAGAGCGGACGCAATTTTTAACGTTTCTTGGCAGTCGCGCTCCATTCATACTCATCAACAGCCACATTTTTGGCAGCACGAATTGCTGGCTTGGAGAAGAGTGAATGAAAATACTTGCTAGCTATTAGGAAAAACGGCTGTGTGGGATATTAGCATTTTTTTTCCCCCCCTCTCAAAACCCTCTTAGAGAAGACAGGTACCATTAAGCCAGTAACCTCCAAGGCACCCACAAATGTCCCTAGGTAGCCCAAACTCCGCAGCTCTACTCACAGCAAAGGCAATGGGAAGCACGAGGCAGATGCTGGTAATGGCTGCAGCTAGGAAAGAGCTGCTCAGTCGAGTATTTTCCCTAACTCCAAGGTCTATGGAGATGAGTTTTCCCTATGGTCCGTTCTCCACCACTTCTTTCCATGCCCAATGGCATTAAGGATTTCCATGAGCTCTCACAAAAACCAGACAGACACACTCATTAACAGCACTATTCTAATTTCTCAGCAGAATTTCTCTTTCTTTCCTAAGAAGCTAACAACACTCGGATGATTTATACCTCAGGGGCTTCCTTTGGATTTGGCCTAAAAGAAGCAGGTTCTTTATAGAAGCCATTAGATTTCTTAAGCAGTTTCTGCAATCATGATTTGATCTGTTTTAAAGCCTCATTTTACTTTTTAGCTGGGGAAGATGCACAAACATCAACCTATTTGCTCAGTCATCAACTTGAAAAAAATATCAAACGATTTCCCAGCTGCTGCCCAAATCATCAGTTTGTGCATCCAGAGGCCACAAACCCACTGATTGCAGGAGGGAGCTTAGCCAAACCTCATTGCTAGCCTGAAGCCAACCTATAATCATAAATAATAAAGTTACGCTCACATTTGTAGCTGTCTGGCGGCACTGTCTGCAGCCAAGCAAGTACCTAGACAGATAACGTCAGGAGAAACATCTGAAATCATAAAACTCCTCAGCTCCATCCCTTGCAGCCATGTGGTGCAGGCACTTCGTCCTCAGCAGGTTCGCCCATTCGGACCAGATCTGCTGCCTCCACTTCTTTGCCTGCAGCTAATCAGCAATCTCAGTCAACTGTACACAGCCAGCACCTGCAGCTGGGGACATTTATTGCCATCAGTCTGTTTGTTACTACGCTTATTATGAGCACAAACTGATGAGCAGCACACCAGTGACCTTGATTTTACTTAGTGACAAGACTAATCTATTGGCACAAGCAAATAACTGCCTGACTTGCAGCGCTCGCCACAGTCGCAGGCAGCAGATGGAAAAAACACTCCAAATACAATTAAGCCAGGAAGAGGGTAAATTGTCAGCTGCAACCTGCAGAGAGACAAGCAACATTAAGAGCTCCCCTCTGCAGACAGGGTTGTTGCCTTAACAAGGGGAAGAGCGAGGAGGAGATCAAGAATTTGCTTTAATTTGGAGCACAAACAGGTAATTTAAGTAGCTATGGCAGACTGACAGAAACTGGACGTGGACAAGGACTATATCCTGGTCACTGCAGATCTGTTCTTCACTCAACATCTTTCCCAAAGTCTTTCTCAGTTTGGGTCAGCGCAGGCCATGCAACACGAGCTCCATCGTTTCCTTTGGGATGTGCTTCTGCAATCTCCGTTACAGGACATTTCCCTTCATATTAAAAATCCTTAGCTCAGGTGCCAAAGACTGTGCTCACTTGGGAAAAAAGGGCTGCGTGGGTGGTAAAAGAAAAGATCAGTGACCTCCAACACAGAGAGGCTTTCAAGAAGACAGCAACAGAAGCTGAAATACTAAATATATGATGAACCCGGGCAAGTGTCTGAGAATGAACTTAAAAATAATTGTGGAGGAAATAAAACTGGGCAAGTGACCGAACTTCTGTAAAAAGGGAAAAATTAGCTGCCTTAAAGACATATAGAAAGGAGAAGTAGAAGCCCTTTTAGGGAAGAAAAGCCACTTTGCTAATTCAGGGTTTTGTACACCCGTGGAATAACCTCTCTGGTAGGGATATATGGCACTGCTCAACCAAGAGTGAGATCTGGGGACGCGGAAGAGGAATACATGGAATTAGCAGTCGGTTACACTAATCAAGACCATCTAATACTTTGCATTCATCTAGCTGGTTTCATATTGGCCTAATCAGAATAAAGCCATTCCCCAGTTAAAAAGGCAATTCAGCTACTCCCAAACTGATCGGTTCCTCCAAAGACAGACAGCGTTGCATTCTACCAACGGGAATTATCTCCGCACCCACACACTCACACATAACAGTATTTTCTTAGGGTGGACACGGAGGTCCCAGGGCGATAAACCAGCTGACCTCGCCCTACTTGGTTTACAGAACCAGCCTTTAAAACTGAATTAGCAAGTTAGGCCTAGTATTTAAGTGCGCTGCTATGCCTACACATATATATATTTTTTTGCCCTAAGTGGAAAATTACGGAGGCTCCAGGTGAGTTCCGTTTCTCCCGCCGTACCCACGGCTCCTTCCGCACGAGGGCAGCTGCGGAGCAGACCACAAGTCCATCTGCACGGAGGCACACCGGGTTTTTGGCAGGAGCAAAACCCCGCCGCGCCGAGTAACTGCTCTGCTATTTGTAGCCCAGCAGCTGGAAGCCCAGGGAAGTTGAAATGCCAGCTCCCCGTGCTCCGAGAGCTGGAACGCGGAGCCTCTCCGGCTGCCAGGGAATTTCCCCAGCTAAACCTCAAGCAAACAGTAACACACAAGAAAGGAAACTAGAGAGAAACATCTCAGTACAGCACTAACGCCTTTCTGCAAGCCCCCTCCTTCGCTTTTTAAGCCATTATCTGTCTTGCAGTCTGATCTGCAATTTTATTTCCAACATGTAGAAAATAAAAGGTTGTTCCAGAGCTCAGACACAGCTGAGCGGCTGCGGAGGAGGTAAGAACTGAAGAGATCTGGGAGAAACAGCACCAGCAAAGACGACTCAGGCCAAACAGCCCCGTTTCTCTGGCACTTTCCTCCTGGACTGAAGGGTAACTGAGGTTTGGTGCAAGGCCCTGGAGAACCTCAACAGCTGCCATGAAGATACATCCATCCACGGGCACATTCCGGAGCCTCTGGAGCTCCTGAACGGGACTGATTTTTGCTGCAACAAGGAGCTATTTAGCATTCCAGAAACGGTGCCCGCTGCTCCCGCGAGCGGAAGCGGTTGGGAACAGCTCCGCGCAGCAGCCGACGGCGCGGGGCTTGGGAACGCCGCAGCAACGCTGGCGTTAGGGATTCACTGTGTGGAAGGGAAGGCCACGGCCGCCGTGCGTTGGCCCCGCGCCGGCTGCGACATAGAGGTGGCGACTGCCCGTTACTTCACCCTGCCGAGCTCTGGGAACCTGTCTATCCACAAAGGACTCCTCTACAGTGAAATAAATATGTGTATTACTGAAATAAAGATATATACACATACACTCAAAGGTAAATGCAAGGCACAAAACTACCTAGTAACTCCCAAATGGTGGAGATCAGACGGCGTTCCCTCGCCCGAAGAACTGCTCTGCCCCTTTCCCTGTATTTTCTGAGGAGAAGGGAATGTCCCTTGGGATAACGCACCTTGCTGGCGCTGCCGCCATCCCGGCCTCTCGGAGAAGCCAGAACAGCAGCACGAGCATCAGGTGCCTTGGCAGGGCCGGGAAAGGCTTTGGAGATTCTTAGATCACAGCTACGAAACAGCAGCCCCCACAGAACATTCCTGGCTAGTCACCCGCTGCCGACACCCACACACGGGTAAATGCCAAACGGATCTACAAGAAACTAAAGATAAATTACAGGCTTGCCTGATATTCTCCCTTCCATGCTAGCTGCCGTGGGATTTGCCACAAGGATGACAGGCAATTACAAAGGAAACATGGAAAGAGTCCGTGCAACCTTGCCTGGAAAAAGGACTATACAGCTCAAACAAGGGCCAATTGCAAGGAAAAAGACTCTACTGTCTTTCCGTGGAGTTGGTGAGTGTCACATGAAGGAAATGCTGCTTCTTTTGCCTGTGCATTTGACATATCTTCATGCTTGTAAATGTAAATCCCACATGTGCTACTCAACGATTATTTTCTACTTTTTTTTTTTCCTTCTTCTAAAAAAGACAGTTTTCTAAGCCCCATCGTACCCATCCCCAAAGGCGGCTCCAGCGCGGTGCTGTGAACGGCAGCTCTGCCCGTTCCCCTCGGAACGGCCTCGTCTTCCTCCTCACGCTGCCTGCCCGGGGGATGCACCGGACAAGGCACGGCGGCTCCTCGGAACCGCCGCGCTCCACGGAACCGCCACACTCTGTGGAAGCGCCTCATGCTCCTCTCCGGAACTGCCTCATGCTCCGTGGAACCGCCGCGCTCCCCCTGGCACCCTCCGACGGCAGGGAAGGGGGAAGCGAACGACGCCGCCCCACAGGAACCGCTGCCGCGAGCGCCGTGTTCCCGCCTCACCTTGCGGATCACGGCCCACGCGCCGGGCACAAGCAGCAGCCACGACCCCGCTGTGTGCGTTGGGAAAAGGCCCAACTTGGGCCCATTTGGGGAAAAGCGGCCCCGAGAGCATCGGAGCCTGTTTTCCACACACGGCTCCGGCACGGACAGAGCCATCAGCTCCGGATCCGCTCTATTTCCGTCTCGCACACGTGCTGCGGGCCGGGCCGGCTGCCTGGATCGCTCCTCACCGCAGCGCCGGTCCCCTTGCAAACACCGATTCCCCTTTTGTCCTTCTCCTGCCTTTTTTAACCCAGCGATCGTCACCGCTCACAGCCACCTGCTGCTCCTCCTCAGCCCGTTTCTCCAAGGCTCCTGTCAAACCCACCATTATCCCGAGTACTCTCCCCACCCGGATTTCATTCCGTACTTCCCAACGCAAGGAATGCCTAGTGCTTTTCCTCTAGGAACCACGTAAAGCGCACACTTAGAAGGCCTGTTAGGGTGGGATTATAAGGACGCTTTGCAAACTCACCCATCCTAATGTGTGCAATAAAAGGAGATTTCACAGATCATTTGTCAGATCTAGCAGGGGATAAAAGCTTCTTAATGAAATTAAAGAAGAATCATTATTTTCCATAATGATTTCCATGGCATTGCTGAGAGCTCCAGCTCCGAAGCGCTAAGTGAATCCGGGCAGTTTGGCCACCTTCGTAATGCACCCAGATTAAGTATCTCCTATGGCTGTACTGAGTGTATTAATAAAAGGGGGCTACTTTCAAGCAAGAAAAACAGAAAAAGCAGAAAGAGGTAAAGGCAAATCACTGCATAATTGCAATATGGACACTGATTTTTTTTTAATATTTCTGTTTTATTTTAAACCAATGGACAAGCCGTCATTACTAACGAACACAACCCAAGTGCTGCTGTCACTGTCGCCTCTCTGGAGGTCAAAACAGATTCGAGTCCAAACACACGAGCGCCAGAGCCTCAGACAGCCCCTATGGAAGGCCCTTTGCTCCAGATGTAACAGTTTCATGCTTCGCTATAAACAGTCTCCTGCAGAATCTGCAATCCAAATATTGCAGTCGTGTGCCAGTGCAGAAAAAAAATAAAAAAGAGAGAGAAAAATAGTAAAACCAACTAATCTGTTTTCCAAACTAAAAATAGGGCAAAAGAGGGGAAAGCGCAGCTGGCGAAAGCAATTTCAGTTCTTCGATTCTGCTGTTCTAGGAAATGAAGCTTTTAAGCATAACACAGCTGAGCTTTACGAAAGGCACTCGGAGGTCAGCTCTGACACCTACAGCAAAACGCAGCTTCAAACACGGTGACTGTCCGTCTGCAGGACCTGTGCAATTCATTGAGCCTGAACAACAGGTTTCGAGCTCTCGGGATGAAACAACTCCCTCCCCTTGTCCTATAAAACAACTCCTTCCCCTTGTCCTGATCCTGCCGTCTCTCTCATCCCTTCCTTGCAAATGCCCAGACACAGCAGGAACAAAAACACCCCATGCAGAAACAGCTTCGAATGAAGGCATAACAAAAAGAACAAGGAATTAATTCATATGCAAATGGAAAGCAGAAAATAAAGGCGGATTAATGATTCAGTAGCAACATTCTTCCAGGCAAATGAGCATAGCTGAAAAGAGAAACCCAAAGGGACTATGAATTGGAGGGAAAGGAAACAAAGCTGCAATGTAAAAAACATTGTCCTTTTCTTCATGTTCAAAATACCCCAGTGCAAAGTGCTCATAGCACTTATGGATCTGCCCCACCAGCCCAAAACACGGAGCACCCGTTGGCCTGGTGGGAAAACGGGAGAAGCTCCAGAGCCTGCTGTGACTCCCCGTCCTCACCGCAACTGCCCAAAGACACCGAGAGCACCAGGAAACAGCCAGGTCAGCAAGAACAAGGGCACTTCGAGCAGGGAAGTGCTGCAAGGGCGCAGGAGTGATGGCGACATTAAGCAAAAGGATCAGGAAGCCCCAAAACATGAAAAGAGCAGGTTATCTGAATGGGAATTACACACAGAAGGGCATTTGCATCATTTAATCCCGGGAGGAGCGGTACCCAAGGATACACCTGAGCTCCGGTACCCAGGAATACACCTGGGCTCCCTCCACTAACAGCTGCTGCCATCTCCCCCTGCCTGCTAGGAACGCTCCGGCGCCTCCGGAAAAGAGGCCGGCCCATGCCGACCACGACACGCTGATCCGAGGGGGAACGGCCGGAACGCTCGGAGCTTTGCCGGGTCCGGTCCCGCAGAAACGCGCTTTAATCAAAGCGCTGCGCGGATCTAGCAGCGGGCTCTGCCGCGCTGCTGCCTTGGTCCAGCACCTGGAGAGCAACCGGCGACTCGGAACCGCCTCGCACGGAGCAGGCTGCTCATTTAAAGTTTGCAAAGGTCCTTCCACGACTCCAGAAACTCTCGAGATCTATCACCAGCCTTGGAGCAGCTGGTGCAACCCGGCCACGGAGAGGCAGGATTCCCAGCCTCCAATCCCTTGCTCCGCCGCGGGCACCAGGTTATTTTAACCCTTCTGAAGGCGCTTCAAGCGACTTGCTCCGCGTCTGGGCTTCCCCTCCAGTGAAAATGGGAAGCCCTCGATGCTCCGCGGCTCACGGAGCGCTCAGGAGGGCAGCGGGGCCTCGGTGTCCTCGGAGACGTGCCGCCCTCCTGTTTCGTCACGCTGTTCTCATCTTCCAGCAACGCAGGGGGACGACTTGCCCGTGGCCAGAGGTAGCCAAGAACCACCGGCTCTTGCGCAGCCAGCCTCAAACTGCAACGCCCCAAGTTGCCCAAGGTCAACCAGCAACAGCCACAGCTGAACCTGCTTTTATCAAACCCCGGGGTCTGGCACCTTACGCACGAGATGCTCTTCCGCAACACGAGGATTAGCACGAACAAACTTCATGGAAAAGGGCAAAACATCATTGAAAATAACCGCACGGGACCTGGCCAAGCCCGCGCGCGCCCGTCACCTCGCGCCGGGGTCCGTCTGGTCCGCGTGCCCCGTCACCTCGGTACGTTTTCACCTCCTTTCCTCCGGTTTTACCCACGCTCGCGCTCAGGGCGCTGCTGCCGCCCAGCCCGGGCCTGCGGCCCCCCAGGGCCCTGTCGGGTGCCGGAGAGGGGGGCGCTGGGCAGGGCTCGGCCCCACGGGGAGCTCGGCGGGACCCCCGGGGCTCCTCAGCCCCCGCTCGGGCCCTGCAGCCCCAGCCTGCCCCCCGCACCCGCAAACCCCAGCCCCGAGGACCCCGCAGCTCCCGGCCGCGGCCCCCGGCCCGGAGGCCCCCCCACAGCCCGGCTCCAGGGGCTCCACAGGCTCCCCGGGACTCCCGGCCCCACAACCCACCTCTCCCCCCACCACGTCCCGAACCCTCGGCCCTCAATTCTCCGCCATGTCCCAACTCCCCCCCGGTGCCGCGGCCCCTCCGCGCATCCTTAACCCGCGCCCGGGGCCCCGGCGCTCCCCGCGCGGCCCTGCAGGCGGCGGCTCTCACCGCGAGAGGTGCTTCAGGATCTGCTTCTTGATGATGGCGGCCATGCCGCGGCGCGGCCGGCGGCGCCCAGCGCGCGCCCGCCGCCCCCAGCGCCGCCGCCGCCGCCGCCGCCCGCCCCGCCCCTCGCCCCGCCCCCAGCGCCACCGCCCCCCGCACGCGGCACCGCCCCTAACCCCGCCCCCCGCTGCCTCGCCCCGCCCCCCGCACGCGGCACCGCCCCTAACCCCGCCCCGCGCGGCCTCGCCCCGCCCCCCGCGCGGCACCGCCCCCTGGCGGCCCCCGGCGGCGCCGCAGCCGCCCGCGGGGAGCGCGAACGGGCGCCAAAACCCCGCAGTAGAAGGAACTCGCTCGGCCCCAAACATCCCGTTTTTCACCCCAGAATCTCTCACCGCAGCTTCTCAGTTCATGCTCGTGGCGCAACTGGGCGCTGGGTGGCACTAAGTGAGCCCCTGCACATGCTCTGCACCCCGGGAGAGCAGGAGGGGAAAAACGGAGGTTTCGGGGTTTTTTTGCACCTGCTTCTGTGGCTGCACCCCTCTGGGAGCCGGGCACATGCACGGGGCTTTACACGGGGGCAGCAACATCCTGCCTGCGGGTTAGGGTCTCCCTCCTTAGAGACAGCCCTGTGTTTTCCTGAGGTCTTTTTTATTATTAAAAACAAACATATTTCATGTTTTGAAGACTACTCCATAACACAGACACTGACAGCTCTCCAGTGTGTAAGAGAAACTGCTGAAGAAGCAAGGAGAAGGACAATACAGTTTAGTGCAGCACATGGGACGCGAGGAAACAGCACAGACCAACAGGTCGCTGTGTCAGACCGAACACCGCGCACAGAACAGGGCTCAGACGCTCCATACACAAACCAGCACCAACATTTATTGGTGTTATAGAATTCAGCTGGGGGAAGAACAGTTACAAACGCGTTTGTAGGTCCAGCGTGCACATAGGTCAGATCTTCTGCAATGCGAGGCAGCAGCAGATCTCCTCTGCACACTGTTTTAATACAAATCCTAGGGATCTAGGTCTACGCCTTTTTATCGTACGGTAGATCAGAATGCAAAGAGAGAAGCGTAGCTCCCTTTCCACCTTTATCTGTCCGGACGGGTCATTCCTGGCCTGGTTGGCACCATCATGGGCCTGGATGGTGGTCTCATCATCGGAGGCCCCGGCATCATTGGCATGTGTCCTCCCATGGGCGGCCTCATCCCTGGAGCTGCGGCAGGAAAAACAGGACACTCGAGACACTCGGAAAAAGCTCTTGGGAACAGCAGCTGCAGAGACGCATGGGCACAGGCTGCAGATCCCCCCACCCCACGGGAGCCCTCGTGTTGCAAGTGAATGAAGGAATCTCCCGGTCTGGAAGCTGGCTGAGGGACTACATTTCTCTAATGGGTATTAGCAGTTAAGAGAGGAAGAACCAAATTCCCAGGTTATATGCCCAGCTTTGACAGTATTCACTGATAAGCTACGTCAACCACTCAAGAGAAACACTAGCTCAATTGAATTGGAAAGTTTGCTTGGAAAGTGCTGCAGGATCCTCAAATTAAGTGTGTTCAAAAATAGTCTAGTGTACTGCTTACAGCAGAGCAACAGCATTACCAGAAAAGCAGGAGCTTTATCAGAAAGCACCAAAATAATGACTTCCATCCAAATTCTCCATTTATCTCAGACAACCATTAAAGTACAACCATTAAAGTGCCTACTACCTCTGATTATGCCCATATTTTGTGCCTTTAGAAAACACTTAAGGAACACTTTCTACTGAAAACACAGTAATTGCAAAGATATTTCAATACATTTACTGTGCAGAGATGTATTCAGATTTGTTCCAGTAACTACTCCAGAAGTTCCCCCTGAGAATTCTTCAAACGCCAACAAGCTCAAGAGCAGAACAGATAATCAGGACATTTTAGTTTGTCTTTGCTGTTCTGAAAAAACCTTTCTAATGCATGGCACTTTTCTGGGATACATTACTTTGAGACATTCTAAGATAAGCTTCATCTATTGCTGAAATTTATCCCTTGTGAAAAAGAATGAAAACAATAAAAATATAATTCCTTAAAGATGAGAGTGCCAAGACACTAGAAAAAAAAGACAGAAAGATAGAAAAAAGCCCACTACAGAACACAGAATTTCAACTGTACAGCAAGGCTCATAAGTGCGTCTCAACAGCGACTTTGTAGACACTGTCAAGCTGTTTTGTGTCTCACCTTGCAGAGGTAACGGATCAACACGTGTGTGATATCTGCACACTTAAAAACCCCACCTGAGGCTGCCTGCAACACTTACAGCCCATCACTACAGCTGGCCCCCAGCTGCTGCAGCTGCTTCACGTTCTCCAAGGAGCTCCTTTTACAGCTACCAACAGTCCCACAGCAGCTCAAGGGAAAATGCCCCCCAAACGCCCTGCAAACCAGAGCAGCAGCAGTGCCATTACAGAGAACTGTTTATTTCCAGACTTACCCGGCCCTACTGGCATCATTCCTGGCGGGGGAGGACCCATCATTGGCATCATCGGAGGTCCACCCATGTGAGGGGCTGGCATCATCCCAGGCCGTGGCGGGCCAGCTGAACACAAACACAGACTGGTCACGTATCCCATTGCTGCCACACTCACCAGCCACTCACAGCGTGAAATCATTATTATTGACCCTTACAGGAATGCTGAGTAAAGTGTAGTAAACAACAAGCTGTTGGCTGGAGGATTTCACGACACCATCATAGAATCATAGAATCCTTAAGGTTGGAAGGGACCTCTAGAGGTCACCTAGTCCATCCCCTGCACACGCAGGGTCACCTAGAGCACGTGGCGCAGGACTGCGTCCAAGCAGGTCTGAAGATCCCCAGAGAAGGAGACTCCACAACCTCTCTGGGCAGCCTGTTCCAGGGCTCTGTCACCCTCACCATCTCCCACGGCAGCTACCAAGCAAGCAAAGGAGCACACATTATTAACGTGCTCTGCATGGCTAAAACACAGCAAGGTAAAGCTCACCACAGCCCCTGAAACACTCTTGCAGAGTGCCCTCTCCTATTTGATGTTCAGGAGTCAAAATTTCTCAGCTTTCTTTTATTGACAAGGCCCTGACGTTCAGAGGTGCTAGGGAGGGCTCTGCACGGCTGCAGAGGGACTTACGGATGCTGGGAGGGGGCGGAATCATGGCTCCCCCGGGAGGCGGCGCCGAGAACGGCGACGGCGGGATCTTCCCTTGCTGAAACGCAGCCGCTGCAGGGACAATAAAAACACACAAAAAACACAAACAGGAGAAAAAAAACAGCTGAGAGGCTGCCAAAGCACCTGTGTCCATCTTCCTTCCTATGTCAGGTACTCAGAGCTAGTGTCACACCTAGGATTATTAAATTGAGCCATCCTAGCTGAAAAATGTTGAAAACCAATGACCTAGGTAGGTGACCAGAATCATGAAAATCATCTTAAATGACAGAGAGCAGAAGACTGGAATTAATCAGGAGGAAGGCAAAAGGTAGGGAAGATGGAAACGATTAGAGAAGGGAAGCTGACAGAAAGCTAACGGAGCATTTGCAATTATCCTGTCTACAGAGAAAAGAACGGCTGTCCATGGGGAAAAAGAAAAAAGGGGAGGGGGGAAGAGCCATTCAAAATGAAAGAGTAAATGTTCTCATTTTATTCAGTCCATTAACACTAAGAATGGAAAAATCAATACCACTAGTGAGCTGAGGCCAAAAGACTATCCACTGCCTGCTTTCCTACTTCTTGGATATCTTTTTTTTATTCAGGCTGTTCACACAAATGTGTCACTACTAACAAAAGCAAAAACAAAGCTTGGCACTAGAGAAATATCTCATTTCTCCTTCAAGAGACAGCACTAAAAACCTCTGTTCTCAGCTGTTTTGTGGATAAACAGAAACAAATTTGTTTTGCAAGCTTCTCATAAAGGCTTCAGACACCTTTTAAATTCCAAAGAAATTCTTCTAAAAGTGAGCAGAGTTTGCATAAAGTTGAGCTGTCCAAGAGGATCCGTGAGCCCCAGTAGAGCAATGCCTGCCTGCAGGGACCCCTAACGCAGGGCTCTTGGTCTCTTCAGCGGAAACCTTCACCCCGAGAAGTTCAAGCATCTAAATGACATCCCTGCTCACAGGCCTCACAGCAAAAAAAATCTCTGTGGAGTGAGGCAAAATCAGCGGGAAGAGGAGGAGGACAAGCCCACAGGGAAGAGATGGGAGCGATGGCAATGCCACTCTCGGACACAGCATTAGTCTTACTCGTCTTGTCAATGAGGCTCTGGGCTTGCTCCTCCATCCATTTCTGGTAGTAATCTTTCACGTTCTCTTTGTGCTTCCTGCCGCTGCAGTGGGTTTTTCTCACGGAGGGCTGAAAAAAAGTCACACAAACTCAGAAACCGCTGAAACCTTCCTCACAGTTAAGGCATACAGCTTAAACAGCTAAGGGCAGCTGGCTTCAGGGCCGCAGCAGAAGATGCTGCTGAGCGGGGCACGTTACTCCGCTGCTCCCGGCCATCCCGGTCACAGAGCACCGAGTGCCGGGACCGCGGGGGTCTGCAGCCTCCCCGCGCGCCGTTCCAGCCCATCCGATGCAGCGTGGAAGCGGCACTCACCGAGTCATGGGTCAGGTAGGTGTCGCAGTAGTCGCAGTAAAACCTGTGGGGAAGAGCCCGTTACGGCCGGCACGTCCCGAGGGGCGCCCGGCCCCGGGGAGGCGGCAGCGCCCGGGGCTCGTCGTGATCGCGACCCCCTCCCACCCCGCGCCGTCACTGCTATCCCCCTCCCGCCCCCCACGCGCGGTGACCGTGGCCCATCCTCCCTCCCCCCAATGACCGCAATACACCCCCTCCCCCCCCCGGGTCACCGGGACCCGCTCACTTGGGCATGGTGCTCCCCGCCACCAGCGCCGCCGGAAGTGACGCCCTCACAGAGCGCCGCACCGCCGCCAGAGCGCGCTTTGACCGTACGCGGCTGCCGTAGGAGGGCGCCCGCCGCCCTGGCGCACCTCCAGCCGCCCACGGTGGCCTGCGAGGGCCAAAAGAGACGCGGCGGCGGCTTCGCGGGGGCGGCCGGTGCCGGTGCTGCGCGGTGACGCGCAAAACGGGTTGTCCTGAGAGGGGGTCGGGGATGAGGGTTGTTCCAAAGATGATTCAGGCTGGCGACAGACACAGACTCCATCCCACAGCGGCCTTCACTGTGAGACGAGTTGCTGGTTTGCTGTCCTTCCCGAGTTACGGGTTTACATCGGGAGGACAAGGACAGCCTCTTCCCGGCCGATCTGTCTCCCGGGCTTCCTGGAACAAAGCCCCAAGTTCAACACAGTTCAGAGAGTGGAAGTCTAAGACGTTTTCTGGGAACCAGGAAGTAAAACTTAATGACGCAAAGACAGCGTGGGAGCCGCGTGTGCTTCACAAGGGGTGACACGGGATTCACGAGGACCAGGGACATTCGGGACGTTCTGAGGCTTATCCACGAGACAGCGTCAGGGGCTGCCCCGAGCGCATGACTCGGGCACTCAGGAATCACATCGTGAGCCAGACTGCACGGCAAGGTCCATGGGAAAGGCTGGTAGAGGAGCCACGAGAGTTTGGGCGCCTCTGAATCATCTTTTAGGTCCATTACTCGTCAAATGAGGCATCTATTACACTATACAATAAATACCATTCTACAATGTGCTGTGTTTGCTTTTCCAGACGTTCTATTCTGTATTTTGCTGTGCGTTCCCTGTTTTGGCTTTGAAACTTTTTTTTTTTCTTTAAGTTGGGTTCTAGGTCACCTCTTTTTCCATTACGTCACAAACACGTTTTCCACTTGCAAGCCTCAAGAAATCTCAGCCTCATCGGGACCGCCGGCTCCGCAGGGCTGCCCCCAAGGCCCTTTCCCCCCCACTGTTTGTTCTGCCAGGGGCTTGTTTTCCTTCCGAATGGCTCCCGTTTCCCTCGCAGCTGTGTCGTAATGTTTACCGAGCAAACACGGCAGCGGGGAGCCTCCTCCCTGGGCAGTATGTGACAGGATAACGCAGGGACTTTGTTTGGCCGACAGCGCAGGCGCACGGTGGCCGGCTCGGGCCCAGCCTCGGCGCACGCTGCCGGGGGAGGAGAAGGGGCTGAATTTCCCGTGTTTATTTCTCAGAGGGACGGAGGTGTGGGACACGGCGCCGTGCTGACGCGGCGGCTGGAGGCGGCGGGAGGCTCCGAGCGAGGCTCCGCCATCCCCCGCCGCCTCCTCCCGGCAGCCCCCGCGCGCCCTCATTAGCATAGCCGCTTGTGACGCCGCACGCGGCTCATTTGCATACATAAACACGCGCCCTCGCCGCCCGCGCCCGATGCCATATTTGGAAGCGAGGACGCGCGCGGCTGCGCACGGCCGCGGCGGGGCGTGGACCCGCCTCGCGTGACGCAGCCGCCTGCCGCGCCGCGGCCAATCGGAGGGGGCCGCCTCCGGTGTTATTTTGCATATGCGAATCTCTCGTTTGCATACGGCGGGCCCTCGCCCTTGCGCCTCTCCTGCCGCGCCGGGGCGTCCGCGCTGACGTCACAGGCGGCGCCGCGGCCCCCCGCGCGCGCGCGCATGGGCGGGGCGGCGCGTGCGCAGCGCGGCCCGCGGCTCGCGTCGCCCGCGCGCCCTCCCCCCCGGCCCCCCCCCGCGCGCGGCCCGCGCTCCCCCCTCGCCCCCATGCGGCGCTGAGGCGGCGGCGGCGGCCCCGGGGCGGCGGCGGCGGCGGCGCCGCCATGGAGGGCATGGACGTGGACCTGGACGCGGAGCTGATGCAGAAGTTCAGCTGCCTGGGCACCACCGACAAGGACGTGCTCATCGGCGAGTTCCAGCGGCTCCTCGGCTTCCAGCTCAGCCCCGCGGGCTGCGCCTTCTTCCTCGACATGACCAACTGGTGAGCGCGGCCGCGGGGCCGCCGCGGCGGGGGGCCCCGGCGCCGCCGCAGGCCCGGGGGGAGGCCCCGCGGGGAGGCCGGGCCCGCCCGCCGCGCTCCCCTCACGGAGGCCGCAGGCCCGGGCCGGGTGGGGGGGGCGGTTGTACCGAGCGAAACGGCGGAGGGCGCGGGCCGGGGGGGTCTCTAACATGGCCGAGCCGGGGAGGGCAGCGGCAGGCGGCGGTTTGACCCTCCCGGGGCCAAGGGCCGCGGGCGGTTAAAAAGTCGCTAATGGCCGGTGAGGTCCGGGGGGAGGGGGGAGCCCGGGGGCTGCTCCCCCCAAAGCAGCCCGGGGAGGGCGGGAAGAGCCGCGGGGAGAGGCGGGCGGGCGGCCCGGGAGCTGCCGCGTCTCCCTGCCGGAGCTCCCGGCTGTTTGGTGAAACTTCCCGGCGCTCGGGGGGATTGGGGCTTCCTTTCACCCCCCTCCGAGGCTGTTTACTGCTGCGCTGGAAGAAAAAAAAAAAAAAAAACTCGAGGGGAAGGTGTGGAAAAGGGGCCCTTGGACGGCGGGAAGGAGGATCCGGGCGGGTTGGGGCCCCGCGCTGGAGCCGCCGCTGTCCGAGCAGGGGCATCGCCCCGACACGCTCGTGTCCCGCTCTGTGCAGGACGCAGGGAGCGAGGCGCTTGTTTCTGTTACACATGTCACCTACAGGGATTACGTAGCTAACTTTAGTTGCTGGTTTTTCCTTAATGCCGTAAAATCGACTCCAAAAATCCCTGGTTTGAGTTTGGGGTTTCCAAGTGAAGGTCTTGATATCAACAGTTGGAGAAGCTTTGGTGGAATCACTGAGCTAATGAAAGAGTTACAAGGCAACTTTGTTATCTTTTTCCGCTGTTTCCCTCCTCCTTTGGCACTCCTATATTACATTATATTGGCAAATTTGCTTCTGCAGAGGGAGCAAAGGACTATCACATACTGGGTAATTTGCAAATTGGTGTAATACGAAGGTAGGTCTGGCTAGAGGAGTTTGCTTTGGATAAGTGTTTTACAGCAGAAGGTGCTTTTATACTTTATTTATGTTGTATGATTAATACTAATAAACCTGTCTGAACTACATTGCCTTGTAACATAAATCCAGCTTTTATGCGATGTTCCTTGAGAGACCTGAAAGCCTAACAGGGACAATATGAATGTTACTAGCAAAGATAGTATGTGTAACCCTAGTATTCCTTTGTGTTTAACTAAACACTATTTCAGTAGTATTTTTTTTGTATTAAGTACAATCTGATAACTCACGGAGAGTTCTTAAACATTGTATCTTTTACCTACAGATGAAGAAAACCTCAAAAAATTGCTCGTAACAGCCTAAAATTAATTTCCAAACTTCAGTGGCTGAGCTCTGTTTCGAAAAACATAATGAAAGGTTTCAGCTCTTTTTAAGTGTTAGCTGATAGGCCTTGCAGATGGATGGGAGAGTGTAAATAGGAAATCTGTTACGTTGGTGTCACATATACAAGCGTATATGAAAACCCCTCTCGGGCTGTAGCGCGGTGGCCCAGCGAGCGGCTTGAGGGGCCGTTCGCGACGCGGCCCCGCGTTGCGGCGCGGGCAGGTGCTGAGCGTTTCCCTCCGCTGCCCTCTGCTTCCTCCCCGGCCTGCGGGGCTCTCTCTTGGGCCTCTTACTGCACATTTTGCACCTTTGCTCCTGGGCCAAGCTGCCTGCAAATAGTTTGTCTTGAGGAGACCATCAACTTGCTTTTTCTTTTGCTGAAGACACTTATGTTCAGCAGTGATCCTTTTGCTCTGTGTGTATCAGGACTTATGTTCATCTGCAGGAAACAGAGAGGGACTTCACAGCAGGGGCAAGAGAAATGTGCTTATTTGGTAGACCAGATTCCTCATTTCAACTTCATCTATGCCATACTCGGTCTATGTGTTGATTAAATACATATGTACGTATACACACGTGATGATTTCACTATAGCTCTTCTCACAAGAGTGGCAAGCTGCTCTTTGAGGATAATTATATAGTAACCAGACCTCGTGCTACTTCCTTGTGCATCTTTGAAATATTGTGAGGTAAGTAATCTGAGCTGTAATGTGTTTTGAAAGAGTATTTCCAATAGTGTTGTTAGTAATTGTATTTAACATACTTAAGATGAATTTGCAGATCTACTGGGAGAGGTGGATTGTTTTAAAATAGCTTTTTTGGGGGGATAGTTTGGGGAAAAGAACTAGTGCTCATCTGTGCAAAAAAAGAGACTTAATCGTAGTACCCTTTAAAAGTCTGTCCCCTTCTGCACTTCACCTACAATTGCTCAATGCACTTTCTAAGTATTTGGCAGACTTAGGGCAATATTAAGAACCTGCCAGCTGGTTTTATTAGCAATATTGAAAAACTGCTTTAGGTAGAACATACACATCCTAAGTTTCTGAGACTGTTCCTTGATATTCAAGAAATACAGGTTAAACCCTTCAGCATGTTGTCTTTTTCTGTTATTTATTAAACAGTTTCCTAGGCCTCTTTTTAATAACACATTGAATTCTGTGTTCGGGCAGCTTAAATTTCTTAGGGCTCTGCTGTGGAGCATGAATCCAACTTTGTCCTCTCGGTGTCTGGGCTATATATTCTTTAAAGGCAGCAGACATTGTCCTGTTGTTCCTTTTTCCTTTTTTTTTTTGTTTGTTTTTTTGTTAGGCCTTCTGGGATATTAAAGTGAGATCTTGAGCTTTCGCTTTTGCCCTTTGGACTTTCTCCCAGCGCCGAAGGTGAAACTGCTGGAGGGGAGGCCTGGGCGCCGCGGAGCCTCTCCTGGAGGAGCAGCCCCGGGCAGGGTGTTCGGAGGACGTTTCGCTGCCGTTGCTTCCAGGCTCCGATCCCCCTGGCTCAATGGCCCGCTTAGCTGTCCCTCTGCTCCCTTCCCCCTCCACATGTTACGTAATCCCGGCACGCTCGGAAGCGCATCCAGCCCCCTTGGTCCAGGGAGGGGGCTCCGGGGGCTCTTAGCGGGGATTTTTGTGGTGAAGCCGAGTTCCAGGTGTCGGCACCAGCTCCGCAGCGTTAGCAGTGGCGGGGCGAGAAACGTGTCTGAACACGTCCGGAGCCAGGGATGGCTCATCCGATCTGCCCAAGAAATTCTTCTTGAAAAGCGTTTTGAGTCGAGGTTTTAAAATCTCGGAGCGTTTAGGGCAGGCGGTCGATGCGGGGAGCCCTGCGAGCAGACTGCAGCGCAGGAGCCCTTCGGATCCGCGGGCAGATGGAGCCAGAGCATCCGCAGCTTCGGAAGGCAGCAGCAAAGCACAAGTTTTTCAGTGACTGCCTGGTCGTCAGCAGTGTGGGCTAGAGTAAGGGTAAGAGCAGAGGAAACTTGATTCAGTTTTTTTTTTTTAAATATCTAGTTATAGCCTGTATTCTAAAACTCACTGAATTCTTACTAAGTTGATATGGAAACTGTGCTGCAGCAAGGAAGAGGATTTTTTTCTTAATTGGAGAGTATACCAGCCGTGGTGAGGGTAAGAGGCTACAAAAGAAGACTTGGAGCTGCTTTAATTCTAGGAAAAAGTGGATTAATTCATGTTGAAGTAGCTAATAATGCTGGATTTGAAATTCATATTTCAACACAGTTGGCTGTGAAGGTGTTCCTGACTTGGGAGACTCACTTTAATGTATGTATAATTCAGCAATTATACATACATTATATAATGTTTGTTTACATTCTTTTTTGTTTCTGTTCAGAGAGCTTTTTTTTGTAGGTGTGAAATATGATTGAATTTTATCAAATAATGATTTCCATTGTGCATTTAAAAATATTCCAGCAAATAAGGTTTTTTGAATGAGAAATCAGACTACAGAGCCTATCTCGTGCGGCAGTCTTTTCATGAGATTGATTTGTTCGGGAAGAACCATTATTTTTACTTAAAAGAATTTGTAGCTGCAACATGGTTTAACTAGTACTCAAAGGAGGAGGATCTGCATACAAATATTTATGAATTACCTTTATATTTTATCTCTGAAAATACTGCAGAAAACTGCTATAAAACCTCTTCCCTCACCAAATTGGCTAAGGTATAGAGCATTTCTGTAATGACAAATTATTATTTGTGCAATTGCTTATTAGTCCTGGAGAAAAGCTCCTGCCTTGAAAATACATTTTGATCCCCATAGGTGTGCTGCTTAGTTCTTCGGGTGGGATGAACCCCCTCTATTGCCTAGAAGTGGATGCACTTGATCGGGAGTCTGAGAAGTGTTTTAGCTAATAGCTTTTCTTTATTGCTTTTGCTAAATACTTAATTTCGGGTTTTGGCATAGAAGACATGATGATAGTGTCAGTAATTCTCTGCTCTGGGGAGGAATGCATCTTTATTTAGGGGATTTGAAATGCAGAGCTCAAGCGCAAACTGGTGACTGTGTGGGGTCTTTAGGACACTACTGCTCGTGCGCAGGCAGCTCCGTCGTCTTCCTCAACATAACGAGCTTTTTCTCTCAACATAAACTGCCGTTTACTGCAGTTAGTTGACTCCTCCGCACACCAAACCATCCTCCAGTAAGTTTTTTCCTTTCCTCCAGCTAGCCGTGGATCACAGCGCATGCAGAAGGCAGCCGTAAGGACAGACGCTGCAGCCATGAAGTTTTAGGCGTTTCCCGACAGGACATAAATACTGAGGTGCGAATGTGTTGTCTTAGCTGCATCTGCCTCTGCACCATCAAACCTTTTATCATGTGGTTTTATCAGAGGCCAGGTTTATTGATTACAACATCCATAATAAATATAAAGCTGTTAAGTGTGTGTGAGCGTGGTTGGATTTGCTCCGAGGGTTTCTGCCCTCGCAAGCAGGGGGTTGTGCAGTGTGCTTTACCTGAGCAGAGCTCGAGGATCCCTGTTGTCCGTGCTTTGTCTGCTCTCTGTCACGCTCCGTGGGATTCCCGTCACTTCCCTTTGACTAATCCATGTTCTGATTAATCTGAGGGAAACTTCCCCCGTGCCCTGTATAACTCTCGAGCTTAATCTCGTGACCGTTTTCCTTCGAAGGGGCTTGTGGGGAGATCTCCTCTTATCATGGAGGAGGCAGGAAACCTGAGTGGAAACAAAGAGCTTTTAAGTAAATCCTTCTTCTCTCTTGCAAACTTTTTTGGGTTAATTAAGTGCTCATCCAGGAAGGAGATGATAGTGGTGAGAGGGAGGTCATATTATTTTCTTCTCCTCCTATATATGAAAGTCTGGTGCTGTTTATGCACCTCAGTAAATAACAAGTGTTTTAAGTAGCATATCTCTTAATCTGCCCCTAGGCAGATTAATATTTGCAGATGCTGCCCAGTTGAACACTGGCTTTAAGAAATCCTTCAGGGTTTTGGAAAAGTTAAGCAGGCAGTAGGGAATGAGGAAGGCAATGATTTAAATAAGAAGATATTCTTAACCTAGTGATGAGCTGCCATGCTAAGGGACACAAAAAAGTAACGTCTCTACCTATAGAGAAGGGCCTGATGGCTCCCAGAGTTGCCAAAATGTCAGGGGAGCAGCAGCCTCTCGGAGTAGGGTCATTCATACTGTGTGTCTGGGGAGCAGAAAATAGGTTTGAAATCTGTAACCCGTTGTGGCTAACTGAAAGCATAGGGGATATCTTTTTAGTACATGTTAACTATTATAAAATTACATCTGTGGTGGCCACAACTGTCCCTCAATGCTACTAAAATGATGAAACCACAGTATTGGTTAACCAATCGAAAGCTATTTTCTTGGGCAGCTTTTATTCGGTGTATTAAAAGAAAAGCATAAATCCTGTCTCCAGAATAAGCAACATGGCAAATATTTGGCCTGATCATTCCAAAGAAAAAGCAGACTTGCGTTAATTGTATTTTTAACTACAAATTATGCTATAATTAAGTTGTGCCATACTCCTGAGTCGCAGAACTTCTAAAAGTTGGGGGCACGTGACATGGAAGTGTAGGCAGACAACTGTAACGGGAGGAATTGGGTACAATATAATTTTAGTCCGGCAGGACAGCCTCACATGCCTGAACTTGTTCTCAGACGGTTTCCGCGGTGTGATGCCCCTTCAGTGCAGGCACAGGTTGGTGCCCTAGTTTGTGCTGAAGAAGGGGTAGTTGCTGGAAGCCTTTGCGGCCGGGCAGCGCGTGGTGAAGAGCTCGCTGCCCGTCGGGACAGCCCCGTGTGGCTCCCGGGGACCTTCTTGGGACGCTGCACCCTGCTCGGCCCCTGCTTTGGGGACACTCGGCTGCGCGGGCGGCTCCTGGCGCTGATGCTGCCCCCCAGACCCGACGTGGTGCCCACTTACGTTGCCACTGTCCCCCTCCGAGGACAGGGAGGCTCTGTGGTGTCCGGGCTGCAGCTCTGTGATAACGGGGCACCCCTCCTGTGCAATTTCTGACTCGTCCCCGGTGGTGCCACTGTGCAGAGTGTGATGCTGCTGCTCGTCACTGCGGGCTTTTCTGTTTGTCCTGGAGCACCCCCTTTGGATTTTGGACCCGGCTGTTTGCAACACGGCCGTTGAAATATTTTTTTGTGGCTTAGTGTAAGAGAATGTGTGGGCTTCAAATTAGCCAGGTGTTTCCCTTTTCGCCTTCAGCGGTGTCGTTTAGCTTACAGCCCCCGACTTCCCTCAGTGGCCCTTTGGTAAAGGTAGTTACTGAAACTCATGGTTTTATGTAAGAGAGGTCAAGAATGAAGATACCTGATGTGTGACTTTGCCTTTCAGAAAGGGTGTCTGATGAAAGCTATTAGCTGATTAAAATTTCCAGTCCTTCAAATCATCTCGAGACTTCCCATTTAATTGTCACTACTGAAAATGTTTGCATTGAAAACTCCAGGTGAGAGTGCTTCCCTGTGGAGCAAGGAGCACATTTCCTACATGCTCTTCCTTCCCCTGTTGCTAATCTTCAGCCTTCCTTCCAACCTTTATGATTCTATGATTCTCCAAGGCAGAGGTGTCTCCTGCTTGAGAAACAACACGATGCCTGTTCAGGATCTCCTGGCTCAAACTATTGTCATTCGAGGTCCCTAAAGCTGAGGCAAATCAAACCTGCAGGTGACACTGGACACTGAGCGTGTCGGGGCAGAGTGGAGGAGTGTGCTGAGGACTGACTCATTTGGAGATGCTCCATATACAGTTTTAGCCATTCCCACCTGTATCATGTAGTGATGTTCCATTTTTTCTTTTTAGGAGTGAGAATTCATCCATCTGCTGCACTTCCTCCTCTTATGTATTTTTCTCTGTTCTTAGCAGAGGCCACTTTATGGAATATTAAGGAGCCTGGTTACATTCTGGATTTGGAGAATGGGGCCAGGCAGCAAATTGTGGGGACTGAGGATTGAGTGACAGAAAATGTGAATGTTGCACGTAATTTATATTCTTACATTCTATATAAATAGACCATTCAACATAAAATATTAGTGAGACGTTGCTGTTCTCTGCTGTTACTGCTTGTTTCGTGTGTTGCATCGTTGCAGGTAACACCTGAGTGGTTATTTTCATGACAAATATTCTGCCATGTGCGAGGATCAAGAACACACAATACTCGTTGCGCGTTGGACCCTTCCCTGTCTTTAAAGTGAGAGCTGTGGAAAGCCACAGAAGGAGAGAATGGAACTCAGCGTTTGCTTTATTAATTTGTCAGTGTTTTCTACTTGACTTAAACATCCCCAGCTTACTGCTGCGTACGGCTTAAAGGCTAAACCCTGTGTAAAATGCTGATGAACTGTGGCTAGATGGGTATTTCAGGGGGAAGTGGAGCCTGTTTTCCTTTCCTGATAGGAAGAGAAGATCAGTACAAACTCTCACCCACTTGAGCCAGCGATGGGTGATAGTGCCTGTAGGGACAGGGAGGAGCTAATGAGACAAACAGCCCTTTCGGTTTGGATTTTTAGAGGTTCTCTTCATCAGAGATTAGCAAAGAATTTGTCAACAAATGAAAAATTACAAGCTTCCGACAACATTTATAATGAAATTTGCAATCATTATTTTACACAGTAAATGTTGTTGTTTTTGAGAATTCTTACATTCCACAAAAATGCGCTAGAGAACTATCTTTTCAAATTGGCCTTGACATAAGGGATTTTTTTTTTCCTTTCCGCGGCTCAGATCCTGAAGCGGCCGGAGTGCGGAGCAAAGCCAAGCACGGGGCTGCGCGGCGCGTGGGAGCGGCCGTGGGAAGGCTGCGGTGCCGGACAGCGCGCGGTTCTCCTGGTTAACTTCTGGCTGGAAGATGTTTGTTTGACGGGACCCTGGTATCCCCTGCGCGCCGTTTCCGCCGCGCTCCTTCGCGGCGCGCACGGAGCAGCGGTGGAGAGGCTGGAAGAGCCGCGTGTTTTGTCGGCTCCGGCAGGATGAGGCGCTGTGTGTGCGCCCTGCTTTGCGTAAGGGCGCAGCAAGCCCGAGCTCTGCCTCAGTTTCCTCACTCTCATAACAAGGAATCAGATTCAGTTAATACCAAAAATGTTTGCAATCACCCCGGGCTTGCAGATCCCACTGGTAGGATGACTTTTCTTGTGCAACTGTTAGGTTGAAGAAAGTGGGTTCTAGGTTCGGAATCAATTTGGGAGAGTTTCTTTCACTTCTCAATACTGCATGGTGACCTACTTAATTGGGAGTAATTACCGTCTAAATATATTAGTTTAACATAACAAGAGGCTGTCTGGAAAATAAACTGGGAGGGAAAGAATGGCTCAAGATAAACCACCTCTTTGCAAACACTTAAGAGTTGTTAAGGGACATCTCCAGAGCTATTAGCAGAGAAGTTGAACTTCACTGTTGTAATTTAGCTCCTGGGAATTGGAACCGAGCAGCAGTGCAAAAAGAATAGATTGAAAAAAAAATTGCTGGGTCTGTGGGTATCAGTTTGTTGGAGAATCACTTGGTGATAAGTTGTGCAGCCCTTGGAAAGGTGATAGCTGTTGGATAGGAGGGATGTGGTCGATACTGTGGAGCCGCAGTGTTTATCTGCCGTCTCCCCAGCCCCGTTCCTGAAGCGCTGCTCGTGGCTGTGCTGGCTGCTGTTTTGATTTCAGCAGGCCTACCTGGTCGCACGGCGACTGCAGCAGCCGAGGGCGAACCCCGTCAGACCGGCTCCGTGAGCAGGGCTGAGCCGCGGAGCATCGCGGGCCGGCTCTGCCGCGCAAACGGAACCGCGTTGCTTCATTTGGGAAGGCTAAGCAGGGCCTGCCACCCGAAGGGCTCCGTTGGGACAGAGCCGTGGCCGTCCCTGTAATTAGGATGGATCAGTCACGCAGAGGAGCGCGGCTGCGTTTGGCGCGCGCATCCTCGGCCGCGCGCTCCGAAGAGCGACTTGCCGTATGCGGCGGAGCACACGTGGCCCCAGAGCGGGTCACGGCCGTCCCGGTGGAGCCGAGCGGATCCGATGGGGCTGCGTTACTGCACGAGTCCTGCCTGCGGGGCACGGATGGGGCAGCAGAAGCTTTTGGATGATAAGCCCTTCTCGTGAGGTTAAACTTCTCATACCTGTCCCCAAAGCACAGGCAGCTGGTGCCAGGCAGTTGTAAGTGGGGCATGACAGAAAGACCTTAAAATAAAAGCAAATTTTAATGACTTGAGTGTTTTTGACCCTGAAAAGACCTTCCTTGTTACCAAGGCTTGCGTTCACTTGTAAACTCCTGAATTACTGAGACTGTGGATGCGTTTAAGGCCACCTGCCGCCAGCAGCTGCAAATACTCGGGGTGCAGAGGACTTGCTCGAGGAACCCTCGGAAAACGCTGCTCCCTTTTCCAAAGGGAGGTGCTGCCTTCGAGCTACTGCCTGGGGTTTGGGGGGATAAGAGCAGCGTCTGTCGGGCAGAGCGCCTGGCGCCGCGGGGATGGGCTGCTCTGCCGCGCGCGGGGCCGCCCGCCGCTATCTCCGCGGAACCTGAACTTCGGATCTGCTTTGTCATCCTGACTCCGGCCTCGCTGCTTTCAATTTCCTTTTAGTTTCTGGAAGCTTCCTTGATCGCTAGCAGGGAGGCTGAGATGGGCCCAAACAAACAACAGGGGCTCCCCCCGCCCCAGCAAAACCTGATGTTCACCCAAAGGGTGCGAGCAGGAGGGTTCCCCATGCCTGGTCCCATAAAGGTGCAAATGTGCCTGGCAGCAGGTCCTCTCCTGTAGTTAGTTTTTAACTAAATGCTGCCACAGCCTGGAGCTGTTTCCCAATGGCGAAGCAAGCAGTGAAACATGACCCAGGGAGGGGAAGGCAGTTGGCAGCAGGCCTGTGTGCACAAATAGCCCACTACCTTTGGAAGCATCTTTGCAGGCAAGCAAACAAAAAAACAGCCGGGCAGCCTTGCAAGGAATCACCGCGCAAATCTTCCCCTTGCAATTTAATGTTTCCTTTCTGCATGGTGTACACAAAATATTGTTGCAGCTGATCCTGGAATCATGGCACACGGGACAACGTGCGGATTTGTGAGGCGGGGAATGAGGAGAGCGCAGGGCTGCGGGCTTTTGTTGCTGGATTGCTGCAATGGAGGCACGAAATTTTAGTGCAAACTTGACGTGCGGAGCGTAGTGAAACTGGTTGAGTGGCCGGGAGCCTCCTGGCACGGCCCCTCCGTGAGTTATGTAAATCTTGTGCCGTGTATAAGCAACAGGCGGCCGGTGACGTAAAGCTGAGCATTTGTCTCTATTTATTGGCTAATGTGACACGCACCCTTCCCGGAGCGTTTGCCTGAGCTGGCTGTATTAAATATAGCCCTGACACTCCTCGAAAATGCCCAGAGGTGAATAATGCCTTCTCAGCTGGAATTTATTGTTCTAAAGGTAAAAATCTCACGTGGTGGCTCTGGGGTTTCACCCTAGGCTCAAAGTCCGTTCCGTGGCGGAAGGGCTCGTGTGCGTGCCGGCCTGCTGGCCCAGCCGCCGCGCGAGCCGCACGCTCCGCCGGTGCCTCCTCGTGCGCGGTCGCTGTGGGGACCCTCACCAGGACGTCGGGGCCTCCCGCCGGTACCGCAGCACCGTTATCTCCTGCCGGTACCGCAGCACCGTTATCTCCTGCCGGTACCGCAGCACCGTTACCTCCTGCCGGTACCGCAGCACCGTTACCTCCCGCCGGTACCGCAGCACCGTTACCTCCTGCCGGACGGCCCAGCCGATCCCGCTGTGCAGGGCTCGTCCTGCCCCCGGGTCTGCCCGGGGTGCCATCACCCCCCAACCCGAGCACCCAGCCTGCTCCTTACTCCTTGCATCTCCTGTGTTTCCTACGAGGAGAAATCCATGGTATTTCTCCGAGGGAGTTCTGTTTTTATGCAGGATGCATCTGATTTGTTTGTTTTCCCCAAACACTGTAGGAATTGAGCAGGAGGCAGTTGGTTTGCTCTCTGTTCCAAGCCCCTTTCCAGCTGGCAAGCTATCCAGAAAGCCCTATGTTTGTTCTTTCTCAGGGTCATGCTGCAAATGTTTCTCTTGCTTCACCTTGGCTTTTTTGGCTTCAGTTTAGATACAGGACACTTCACCAAACAATAGCAACCCTCAATGAATCCTCTTACCCCATCTGCAGCTTCTGACTGATCTTTTACATGGCTTCCTTTGTCCTGTGGGTTTTCTTGTCCTTTTTTTCTTCCCCGTTTTGCCCCAAAGGGGAGCATAACTATTTGCAGTCAAGAGTAAGCCCCGGCAGTTAAACCTATTGCTTCTGGTGAGGATGATTTGATTGTGTCTCCTCACAGCACCTACTCACATGTAAATTTAGGGCCACAACTCGCAGCCAGGCGTGAACAGAGGAAGTGCAGGACTTGCCAAGCACTTATATAATCACTTAATAGTATATCGTGGCGGAGCAGCTCGGAGTCAGGAACCTGCTGCCTATTTGACTGCACTTCAAATTAATTCTCCCGAGTTTCAGCTGCCCAACGTCTCAGGAATCAATAGCACTTGTAGCTCTCTGAATAACTTAGTATATTACAGGTTTCCAGCATCGTTTGTCTTTGGTCAATAGGAAATTTTGGCTGAGATGGTTTCAAGCTGTGACTTTTTTCCAAGAGCTGAGCAGACTCTTGCTGGTTAATAAACAGTCCTAGAGAGCCCGTAGCTCATACGTGGCCATACGGTTCCGAAGCAGCAGTGCTGGAGTTCTTATCCATAGCGCCTGATGCACCTTTGGCCTCGAGAGTTATCGTAAGTGTATTCTCTGTGTTGTGTCCAGCCTATGTTCCTTCGGGCCCTTTGTGCCAAAATAAAACAAAAAGATTCAGGTTGCTGAAGTTATCTCTAAGGAACAAGGCCTGTCTGAAGACCCAGCGCTGCTGTTTACGTGCTGCTGCGTGGCCGGGCCCGCGGCGGCTCTTCGACTTCTTGGCAAACTTCAAAAAGAGCTGGTGGGTTAGAACCTCCAAAAACGGAATTACAAGATTTTCAGTGAAAATAAGCTGAGTAGGAAAGTGGTCCAAAATACTGTTCCTATGAAGCAAACGACAGGTCTGAGCTCAGTAATTTTGGAGGAGTCACATGTGATAGAGACAAAGATTTCAGGAAAATGTGAGCAGCAGGTCTAATGTAGTATGAATAACATTTTTTTCTTACCTGTTTTGGGCAAAATACATAAAGCCGTGCAAAGGACCTTGACCCAGTTGTCCTTAAGGTTGCATTATTTATTTATTTGCCTTTTTTTTTATAGGAATCTACAAGCCGCCATTGGAGCCTACTATGATTTTGAGAGCCCAAATATCAATGTACCCTCCATGTCCTTTGTTGAAGATGTCACCATAGGAGAAGGAGAGTCCATCCCTCCCGACACCCAGTTTACAAAAACATGGAGGATACAAAACACAGGTAAATCCTGCAGGCTGGAGCTGTGCCCGGGCCGGTGCGTTCCGTGGTGAGGGTGGCACATGCAGGGGAAGAGCTTCTGTGGAAACGGGTCAGTTGGAGAGCAGATTAAACTAGCCATGTTTCTGATCACTTGCCACAAATGAGATAATGGAAGTCGGTGGAGAGATCCCTTTTAATCTCAACATGTTTTAACTCATGAGCAGCCTGTGTGTTACAGCCGCTCTTAGTCACGCGGTTTTTCCGAGTGTCCCCGTCATTTGATAGCTGTGCTCTCTCTAGAGCTGCGTTCTTTGGCAGAGGCAGCGATGCAGTGATCCAGCTGAGGAGGGATGACTGTGCAGGGTAACGTGGCAAGTACCCTTTACTTTTAAGTACACTTAAAACAGAAGTGCTTGTTCATGTTTTGGGAGGATGCGAGGCTGGAGAGACCACATTCCAGTATGTGATAAGCCAAAACAGCAGCTGGAATCCAGGAAGTGAGACGAGGCTAAAGACATTCTCAGTATTTAGTCTGTTGGGATGTACTCAGAGGGGAAAAAAAATCCATGGATGTAAAGCAAAATACCTTGTCCTCAAGTGTTGCAATGACAGGATGTAGCCTGAGTGTTTAACCCATGTGTCTGAATTTAATTGACCTGCTGGCACTTTTATAAAGAAGAATGATAGCCCAACGAGGTCTAATATCATGAATCATCCTGAGCAAACTGCAGGTGTGTTAATATCGTTGCTTGTAAATAATTGCAGTGCTTGAGTACTGTACAGGGCTATGCTAAATATTATAGTGTAGCGACACTAAAACCACGCTAAAAAGCTAAGGATATTTCATGAGGACATCACAGGTGAGGAGAGATGACTTCCTGTTTCCTGCTTCCACCCAGTATGAGCCTTAATTTATAAAGACTATATTCAAGATGGGAGGCATAATTATTTCTTTTCGCTTTTTCATTTAGTTGACTCGGTGAAATGCAAAGCTGATAGGTATCGCTTACTCAAGCTCCTATCGTGTGCAAAATTGGCCAGCAAATATTTTAGAATCGTCCCTCAAATACAAGTCTTACAAATGTAGCAAATCTGACCTATCCTGTGTCCTCCTGTGTGTTTTTTTTGTTTTTTTTTTTTTTTTCCTGCATGGACATCCAGCCTGAATTTTATATCCTAGTCTTAGCAACGTTTCAGTGTTCCTGGAACTTTTGACCTCCTGCAAGCCACGGATCTTCTAAATTGAGGAAAAGGAGTTAATCTTGACTTAAAAGTTCCTGGCAAGGCCAGAATTTGTTTTGGCTTTGATGTGAGTTAAATCTAAACCTCTTAAGAGGTGCATCGGTAGTCTAACGTTGCTGCTGGAGGCCAGGTCTGCTGTTGAGGCATGTTTTAGTTAAATCCAAATTGCTGTATGGTGTCATGACTGTGCAGTTTAGGTAGGACCACACTATTTTACAACCATCTTAAGGTTTAATTGAGATATAATATCAAAGGGCTACAGTGTTTCCAGATAATATCTGCTTGTTAGGTAGGTAACTGAAGTAAAGCCAAGGTTTTGAACAGCTCTGCAGACACTCTTGATGACAGGGCTTCAGTTCCACAACACGCAGTACCTGAGGCTTGTGTCACCAGAGCACTGAGCGTGTGACGAGTGCGGCGAGCAGAGCTTTGCAGAGATTGTTGCTTTTAAGCATGCAAGCAATACGCTAGTTTCAGGCAGGTTTTTGTATGTGTTATTAAAAACTAATACCCTGCTCTAATACCTTCCAGGACTCTGCTTGGTTTGTCTGCCAAAAGACCAGTTTGTACAGTAGAACCATTGCTGAAAGAACAGCAGGATTTAACAGACTTATTTCCTCTTCCCTCTCTACCCTCAGCTGCTGCTGGCTTTGCAGGACAGTTACTACAGTTTATCATCTCCTGAGAGATGCATGTACTGAAATAGAATGACATAATCATCATTTCATTTTACGGGCCTTATCAGTTGCAGCACTCTAGGCACCTTGCAAGCCTAAAGCCATTAAAACCGATAAAAATCACATAAATAATTTAAGCTAAACCGTGTTGCTGGGCTGCCAACCCTTTCAGAGGAGACTTCATATTCAACTCCCACACACTATAGCGTGAGGTCAGTTAATCACTCGGCTCCTCTTTCAGAAACCTCCCTATCTCAGCGCTGTTCCCAACTGTAGCGATACCCCCGGTGCCAAATATCCTGCGTTGTTTATTCGTATCACGCTGTCGCTGCTGGACTGTAAATTTCACACAGCAGGACTCGACAAGAAAACCAATCCCTGCCATGTCTTCCCTGAACTATCTACTGGGATTAAATTATCAAGGAAGCTTTTGCAAAGGCTGCTCTTCAAGGCAGCCTTAGGTCAGATCAGTATCCACTGTCCTTGCCTCGGAAAAGACCTAGGGTTGTTCCAAGCTTCCTGATGGGTCAGGCTTTCCTTAACTGTTTCCACCAACCTTAAGCAAGCAGCAATATTCCCAAGTTAATGCCAATATCAGTTACACAGATTTTTTTGCAGTTGCTACACAGAGTAACTGCCAGGACTTTGAGGTTTCTCCTGTGTAAAGAAGAGCTAGAGGTTATTTAAAGAGGAAATGGGAATTCCTGTGCTGGTTGCACGGTGGCCCGGTCTTGTCTGAGCAACGCGCTCTTCCACGTCCCTCGCGGGCTGCGCGCATCTTGTGAGCCCTTCACCTGTTTGGCAGTTGCACAACTGCCCTAGTAAGCATGTTTTATCCCTTTTTGTGCATCCCGAAAGCTTTTCCTGGTGTGCTGTCATTAATCCTTCCTTCTGCTTACCCCTAGGGACGGAGGCCTGGCCCCCAGGGGTTTGCCTCAAGTACGTTGGGGGCGACCAGTTTGGCCACGTCAACATGGTGATGGTCAGGTCCCTGGAGCCGCAGGAGATGGCGGACGTCAGCGTGCAGATGTGCAGCCCCAGCACGGCAGGGATGTACCAGGGACAGTGGCGCATGTGCACTGCCACCGGACTCTACTACGGAGGTGAGAGCTTCCCTCTTCGCAGCACTCCCGTTCCAGGCAGAAGAGCTGTTCCTGCTGGCCCCTTGCGGGCGCTCTCCTGCTGTCTCCGCAGTATTTTAGCTGTACTCCTTCCTCGTGTGACTTAGTGTCATGGCTCTTGGCACGTTGTTGCCCTCTGTGACTTTGCAGCTCTCCGGGGAGGTCCTCGGTTTCCAGTCTGGAAGTGCTCTAGAAATCTAATGGCCAGTGCCCACTGTGTTTAATACTGAAGGACACGAGCTGGGTGTTAGTAACCTCTGACCACGTGCAGAAGGCAGAAGTCTGCCAGCTCGAATTTAAATATAGAAAATAGAGAAGACACTAAGTGAGCTCCGTTTCATTGGTCAGCACA
Source organism: Tinamus guttatus (assembly GCF_059628265.1). Lineage (NCBI taxonomy): Eukaryota > Metazoa > Chordata > Aves > Tinamiformes > Tinamidae > Tinamus > Tinamus guttatus. Next base: position 1,949,141 of record NW_028289097.1, on the reverse strand, counting down.
GGTTTGTCTTCTAAACTCTGGGACAAACTGCAGATTACACAGAGTGCTGGAGGAGGAATGGACTTGTGTGGGTCTCCTTGAGACTCTTACCCAGTCAGCTGGGTAACCTGCTGCGTTTACCATAGAAAGAGGTTTTTTTTTTTTTTTTTTTTTTAATCTATAACGTTTTAAAGGAAATCAGTGCATGATATTTTGTGTAGTTCCTCAGCCTGAACCCACCTTAAATATTAATTCATTTGGAGTTTTGCAGGCATTTTTAGCCAGGTTTATTTTCTAGCAAGAGCATCTTTGTGTCGGTTTTGGCAGTTGGGAGCATGGGCTTAAATGGGAAATAGTAACGCCCCAAGTCGGAAGCAGCTCTTTGCTCAAAGTGCCTCTTTCTTTGACAGAGCTGTAAGAAAACTGTTTAAAATCAGTAACCCCACATTGCACATTTTGAGAGAAAACAACCGCGCATCCGAACCGGCGCCTTCCCCGTGGGCTCTAGGCCGCTGGACTCCGGTTCAGGGGTTTCGCGTGCTCCTGGGGGGCTCAGGGCCGCTGGGCCCTGTTTCAGGGGTTTCGTGTGTTCCCCGTGGGCTCAGGGCTGCCGGGCTCCGGTTCGGGGGTTTCGCGCGTTCCCAGCGGCCTCGGGGCTGCCAGGCTCCGGTTCGGGGGTTTCGTGTGTTCTCTGTGGGCTCGGGGCCGCCGAGCTCCGGGTCGGGGGTTTCGAGCGCGTTCCCGGGGGGCTCGGGGCCGCGGCTGGGCTCCGGTTCGGGGGTTTCGAGCACTCCCGGGGGGCTCGGGGCCGCCGGGCTCCGGTTCGGGGGTTTCGCGTGTTCCCCACAGGTTTGGGGCTGCCGGGCTCCGGTTCGGGGGTTTCACGCGCTTCCAGGGGGCTCAGGGCTGCTGGGCTCCGGTTCAGGGGTTTTGCGCGTTCCCGGGGGGCTCGGGGCTGCCAGGCTCCAGTTTGGGGGTTTCACGTGTTGCCCGCAGGCTCGGGGCTGCCGGGCTCCCGTTCGGGGGTTTCACGCGTTCCCGGTGGGCCCGGGGCCGCCGTGCTCCGGTTTGGGGGTTTCGCCCGTTCCCGGTGGGCTCGGCGCTGCCGGGTTCCGTTTCGGGGTCTCGCGCGCTCCCGGCGGCGCCGCGGGCGGGCGGCAGGGGGCGCCGCAGCGCTGCCTGGCCGCGCCGCTGCCTCCCTGCGCATTTGGGAGCCGCGGGCCTTTCCCGAGGGATTCCAACCTCGCCAGCGTTTGGGGGGTCCTCAGCCACTGCGATTGTTTTTTCAAGGCTGTATCCTCCTGTCTTGAATTGCCTGGCAAAGTGAAAACGGATGAGGGCAGCCTTGTTAACCTGACAAGGGAAGGGGGGCTTTGGGAATTAAGTCTGCTCCCCCAGCAATAAAAGTAATAGAGATAAAAAAGATAAATCAAAAAAAAAAATGGCCAAACACCCGGCCATCTCCTTTCCTTGGGCCAGCGGCATCAGCAGCACAAAGCAGCTCCTTGTTGGAGAACATTACCTGCAGAAAAACTGGAAACTCAATTCCGTGTGACGCAAGGCGCCGTTACTACATCTGCTGAGATGAGAAGAGGTATTGCAGTTCGGAATTCTTCCTCTCCATGCAGCAAAACAAAACATAAGTGCATTTAATGGAGGGGGAAAAAGGGCAGTAAAACTGAATTTGGATACAAGTCAAGCATTTATGTAAATAAGCCACACTTTTTGCATGTGGTGTAAATGAAACGGTAACTAAAATAATTGTATTTATGTACAGGGAACAGATAAGCATAGGTAAGAGCTGTAAATATTTTCTCTGTTCGTATAGTTGTTATTCTATCCAGTAGGTTGAAAGTTCATACAGTAATATCCCAAAGGTAGTTTAGTCCACCTAAAATGTTTTTTATGGAACTGGAATCAAAATGTTCTTTCAGAGTGAATTGTCATAGACTAACTGCCTTTTAAGTGACTCTTTTAAAAGGTTTGGCTACTGAAAAACAACAAAGCTGAACAAAAAACTCTGGCTTTTACCCCTAGAGCAGACATTTGTGAGTGGTATTTATTGGGCTCTCAGTTTTACAGTGCTTCCTTGCATAAAGTTGCTTAAAGTTTTCTTTTACAAGAAAACATTGACAATCTGAAGTACGGAGTTGCACATTATCATGGCAATTTGTTGTTGTTTTTTTTTTTTCATGTTTTTAATTAGTTTCTCTAAACGTTTTTTTCTCTCATTTTCCTCTTTGTCCTGCCATTGTAAAGGATGGAATCCCTGTTCGGTTTTTCCCCTTCTCTCCCCTTCTCCATAAGCTCCATCCAGTGATGACCTGAATGTCCTTCCCTTTCCCTAGATGTCATCTGGGTGATCCTCAGCGTGGAGGTTGGAGGACTTCTAGGAGTAACACAGCAGCTGTCATCCTTTGAGACAGAGTTCAACACACAACCGCATCGCAAGGTAGAAGGAAACTTTAACCCATTCGCCTCTCCACAGAAGAACAGGCAACCAGATGAAAACAACCTAAAAGACCCTGGGGGTTCCGAGCTAGGCACAATCAGCAAAAACACATGGGGGCCTGCTCCTGACCAAATTGAACAAGATCAGAATGGACTGTCACAAAACTCTGTAAATCTCTCCCCCAGCAGTCACTCGAACAACTTGTCGGTAGTGACGTACAGTAAGGTAGGTGCCCTGGGAGAACAGGAGAATGGGTAGGTGATGAGACTGTGCTCTGTGTGTAATAGTTCTTCGTTACAAACTGCAAAGCCCTTCCCTTCTGCTTCTGCCAGACCTGCTAAGGAAGGTTTCGAATTTGACTGTCTGACTCTGCCAACTCCTCATGTTACATTAAAATACCTTTGCCTCTGATAGACTCTACCAGATTCACCTTTTTTTTTTTTTGTTTTTGCTTCAAATCCTTAAAGTTTATATAATCTTGTCTGGGTGCTGTAACTCTTAGTGGCTGGAGCCTACTCCAGTTACATCTGCAAATAAGTCAAAATATCTCTCTAGCTGTGCTCCAAATTTAACATTTAAAAAGGCTTTAAAAAAAAAGACCACCCCTCCCAAAACTGAAGATGAATCAGATAACTTCTTTTTAAGTGGTCTGGGGAGACTACAGAGCTTGACATTTTGCTCCCAAAATCTATCCGTCAGGAACAGTCAATCAAAGGATTGTTCCTGTCTGTGTCCTTGTCTTGTTTATAATTGTAGGTGGCTTTTAAATTATCCTTACTTTAAATCTCTCTCAAAAAGCTTGCTTGATGGATGCTATATGAGTCTGAGTGATATTTTGACTGTTTTTATTTGCTTGTGTGTGAAAATTGAATTGCAGGATTATTTACAATTCAGAATCCACCTGTTAATGCAACCGGTATGTGTAGGTGTGTACTGTCATATGTCAAACTAGTTTGATTTTAAATCCTTTAAAAACGCTTTACTGTACTTTAAGCAGGCTGTGTAGGACAATAACACTTGGTTGCTGAATGACTTAATAAAGCCCTAATATTAGTTCACCTACAGCACTATAGTTCCTAACTGGATAACCTGCCTGTCCTGTACCAGTGGATCATATTTTAGTGTCCTACTTTGCACCAGGGCTCTGCATTTTAAGGTTTTTCCTGATGGCATGCGTGGGAATGACTTGTTTGGCAGACTACCAATCACCCCGTTCATGTTTTGCACTTCAGACATCAACTCCTGTAAGGCTCCCGCTCCGAGGTTCTCAGTTCCTGAAGATCAGCTGAACGGCTTGGGAAATGGGTGGAAACAGAGCCCCCCTGCCCGCCCGGCCCGCTGAATCCGCAGCGCCCGGGAGCGCTGCCGTTCAGCCGGCGCCTGTGGGCAGCAGGGTGTTTGTTGATGCGGCTCCTCTCCGGTAAAAAGGATCTCAGGTGCTTCGTGTGGGGAGAGCTGCTGTGCTCCCGCGTGCCGGGCAGCCCAGCGAGGCTGGGAACAGCCCTCTTGGTGCGGCAGGCCGTGAGAAACCTGCGGGACAAAATCGAGTCGTTTTGATGAGCTAGTGGATTAAGTAGCCTTTCACTGCTGAAATACAGCCTCTCACAGCTCAAGTGCTGGGTGTGATTTAGGTAGGAGTATTCAGGCCGGTGTGGATGTAAAGCTCTGGGCTGAATTTGCCTTTTTTCCCCACTCTCCCGTTTGCCGTGGGCGCCGCTCCCAGCAGTTGCTCCGTAGCGCGTTTGTGTTTGCAGGTGGATGGACACACGCGCTGCCCGCAGAGGGGCTTGTCCAGAAATGCTGGGGGTGGGTTTGGGCACAGCAGGGCCTTCGGTTTCCACTGGCTCTCCCCTTGCAGTGGATTCCAGTGCCCTTCCTAGTGCACTGAGCGCTGCGTGTGCTCGAGGGTCAGGCGCGTCGGCAGAGCTGCCAAGGGGGATTAGGGCACTGTATTTCTGGAGTATTGTGTATTGTGTCCAGTTCTGGGCTCCACAGGACAAGAGGGATGTGGAGCTGCTGGAGAGAGTCCAGCGCAGGGCCACAAGGATGATCAGGGGCCTGGAACATCTGCCCTATGAGGAGAGGCTGAGGGAGCTGGGCCTGTTCAGCCTGGAGAAGAGAAGGCTGAGAGGGGACCTGAGCAGTGTCTAGAAGTACCTCAAGGGAGGCAGTGAGGAGGATGGGGCTGGTCTCTTTTCACTGGTGGCCACTGACAGAACTAGAGGAGATGGCCACACACTGAAGCACCAAAAGTTCCACAGGAACTTAAGAAATTTTTTTTCAGGGAACACAGGTGTAAGCAACCTGTACCTGCTGGAGGTGCAGAGCAAATGTCAGCTGTGCCATAGAGAAGGAAAGCCCAGAGGAGAGTGAAGCACCAAGAGAAGATAATTTCACGATGTTTATGCAGGCTGTAATAACTCCAAGTTCTCACTCAGTGCTGTTATGCTGTGAGTCACTGTAAACTAGCCTGAGGTGTAGGGTAGGTGACCTCCTTTCTCTTGCTCCTTGTTCCTTTTTGTATTTGCCGAGCATTTGAGGATGGTTTTGAGTAGATTTTCTGAGACAAGCTGAAATGTTGTTCTCTTTCTTCAGAAGGGGTAATTCAGTCGTTTTTGGAGAGGAGGTGGAGGTGGTAGAGGCTGCTCCATTTGTTGAGATTTCTGTCTCTACCGCAGGGTTCCTATTGGTGACAAAAGAGGAGCAGTTTTTGCTGTAGGGGCCGTGACTAAGGTAGTTCTGGAGGTCAAGGTGCTTTGCCCGGCCGGTCTGCCTTGCCCGGCCCATCCAGGGCAGGATGAGTCCGGCCGTGCCCCTGCTGCCCACGTTGACACTCGTGGCTGGTTTCTTGGGAGTGAAAGGTTGGGGTGGCCTTGATCTCCTGCACACTTGCTCTCCCATGTGGCCGGCTGAACACGCTCACCTCCGGTTGCTCAGATCTAGCCCTGCTGCATGCCTTCTTCCTGCAAGCTGGAAGTCTTGCTGGGAAAGAAGTTTTCCTTTTTTTTTCTGCTGCAAAGGGAAGGTGTGTAACCAATATCCCCAGATGGATGTCTCGGGTTAACCAGAGAAGGGCTTCCTGGGGTGGCCTTAGGAGTCCTAACCCACCAGGGCAGCAGCTGCCGTTCGGCTCCCCCTTGTAGCAGCTGCCTCTCCCCATCCGCTCGGGCTGCTCCGTCCGCCCCTCTTCCCGGGGGCTGGAAGCGGCTCCGCTGCTTGGGGCTGAGGGGAAGCCCCTTCCTTAGCTGCTGCCTCCGGCGCTGGCACGGGAGGTTTTCCCTCAGTCCAGGAGCAGAGCCGTGGGCGCTGAGGATACCAGGATACCGGGATTTTCATTTCCTGCAGGCAGAGGCCATAGGACTCATGTCTGTCCTCGTGTCCCCAGGGAATGGAGTGAATACCCAGCCGTGTTTCACAGCAAAGCAGTAAGGTTTAGTTAAGATGTTCAGAGGAGCCAACATGTCATATTTAGAAGTAAAACGAGCCCTTAAATGTTCCTCACATCATTGCTGGGGTTTCCTTTCTGCCAAGAGATCTCAGAGAAACCCAGTCATGCAGTTGCACGAGACCATAGCATTTTTGAGACAAAACTAGTGGTTTCTGGCACCATAGGAGCCAGTGGTAAATTGCAGCTGTAAAACAGGGCAGAAGCTGCCAAACCGTGTGTGTTAGTTCTCCCTCTGGTTCAGCTGAGCAGGTGTGACTTGTCCTCTGAAATTCCCCAGTGGCATCTGCATTTCTGACACCGACGTGCCATCTGCTGCTGAATTAGACAGGGATATTAGTGTTTTGCGTGTGAAACATTCAGAAGGCTTTTCTACAGAAGTAGAGAATGTGATGTGGATGCTGTGCTCAGTGAAATAAGCATTCTTAAAAAGAATGAGAAAACAGCACTGCATTCCCTGCAAAGAGATAAGATTAAACCTGTGACCTAGTCAAAGCAAGTTGGAAGGGACTTTTATTCCTGCTCCAGCGTGTGGTTCCCTGGGCCCACCCCTTATCAGTAACGTTCTGGAGAACCACAGATCAGGGTCTGTGTTCAAGGCATCGTTTAAGCATGTTCATTCCCAGGACAGTTTTTTGCATGTTCTTAGAATTGAACGTACACTTAAGTGCGGCATAGTGCTTGTCTCGGGACAGGGACGAGCTGCATTAGAGCTCACACACAGCCACGCATGGGTGTTTTATTCTCCTGTTTGGCAACCGCCTTCTCTCTGTATTCTCAAGAGACACGTGGCTAATACAGCTTCCTTCTATTGACTTGCTGCTGTCTCATAGTGACATTGGCGAGGTCCCTGCTGCTCTCCTGTGACTGTCTCTTACATTAAAAGCACAAGATGCAGTCGCCTGGTGTCTGGGGAGTTACATTTCTCAACTAAGAAACGAAATCTTCAGGTTTTGGTGCCTCTAAGAAGGGCTGAAGCAGATTGCCGTGCGTGGACATCCAGCGTGTACTCGTCACCTGCATTAAAAGAAACGATTTAAATCTATTGGGGAATGTAGTTGTCCTCCCATCTGCACTGAGGAAATGCTGCTTTCTGGTGCCTATAGAAAGCTGTTTGTGGAAGCTCTGATTTTGCAAGGATTTACCTATACAAAATAGTCACTGCCATAAAGGACATGCCAGGGTTTGGTAGATATTAACCTATTAATATTCATTGCTCATAATATTCTTAAAAGCCCCTTGAAAAATAAACCTGTATGGAGTTCGCAAAGTTCTTAGCATCCTTGCCTGCTGCATTTATGCTCCCTACCTTATTTCATGCTGTGTGCAGCTGAATTCTGTTTCCTACTACTTGACAGTTTTCTTTAAGGGAAAATCCCTCTGTCTTTTAAGCCTTTAACTGGCCTCTCAGCTGACTTTAAAAGTTGCTGCTGCTCTGAGATGCTTCTTCCAAATGAGGGCACTGGATTTGTGGATTTTGGGAGTACCTCTGCAGAGCTGAGACAGGTTGTTTCTCCACCAGTGACTGTTTAGGTACCAAAACACATTCGGAGTAAGGATGATGCCTCAGAAATATGTTTTTAATCACTCTTTTTTCTTTTCCCATAGCTTCCCTGTAGAAGAGGCCCTCCTATCCCAGTATCTGGGCTTTAAGCTGGGCTAGTTACCACGTGGTTAAACTCGTTTCGAGCAAAGTGGGAGCAAGTCAGGACTCAAAGCTGCCGTAGCTGCTCTTTGACAGCCGCCCTGCCGCATGGGTGCTGCAGCCTGAGCTGGTGCTGCATGAGCTGCTCTGCTTTTTTGGCAAAAGACTAATGTGCTTGGATGCTGCATGTTAGCTCAGCCTTGAAAACCAGTAGTCCACGTGCTCCTGGACTGCGGGAAATGTGCGATAATGTGATTTTTAGCTTAACTTTGCTCCACCGTAGCCCGACAGTTTCCCTCCTCCTGTATCCCCGCACACTAAATGGTTGATTAAGTTACAAGAGCCAGGTTGCTGCATGGTAACGTAACCGTGAACCCTCCCGTATCTCATCGGTTCTTGCGTCTCAACCAGCTGCCAGAGCGGCTGCTTGCTGAGGCGGTGCCCTTCGTTGCCACCCCATGTTTGCCCGGCATGCGTGGAATTAACCAAAAAAATAACCCGCTGGATCTGTGGTTCTGTCTGTGTTCAGCTGAGATGAGAGTTAGCGGAGGGGCCGCTGTGTGGCCGGGAGAAGCCCGGCCGGGAAGCTGCTCCGCGCGCTCCGGGGCTGCCGCCGCGCGCCGGCCTCCTGCCCCTGCCCTGTACCTCGCGCCGAGCTCGCCTCGGCGCCGCGTGAAATAAAGGAGCTCGTGGAAAGCCTGCGTTGTGCTGCTTTGTACAGGGTCACCTCAGCTTGCTTCTATTCCAGTGGCGGCTCAAAAGGGTCTGTGTGACAACCACGCTGTTGGGACAGCAAGGGGGGATGCTGGTTTGATCTGCAGGCCCTCGTCTGCAGAAATGGAATATATATATATATACACACACACACACACACATATATATATATATATATATATATATATTCCGTGTGTGGTGAGCACAGAGTGGTTTTGCTCTGCGGGTTGCTCCTTCCTCCTGACCCCGGTGCCTGCTCTGAAGGTGTGGAAAGAGCCCGGCATTTGCAAAGGCCTTGAACTTTCCAGAAGCTCTCCAGTTCCTTTTGGACACTGCAGTCAAATGATGATATCAATAATTCTCATGTGGAGTCTGCTCTTGAAGAACGTGATCCTCTCTTCTCATGCATTTATGTGTCTGAATATCCAGTGTGTTTTCAGTAGCAAGGTAGCAATCACTGCTGTGGAAGGTAATGGAAGAACTAAAAGTAAATTTGCAAAGCTGCAGCTGAGCTTGTCTTGAAAACAGTGATCTTGCTTGGAGAATAGAAGGGAAATTGCCAAAAGTAGTGAGATTCTTCAGCTGAAATAGTTCAGAAAAACTACACTTGTATGTAGGTTTTTCTCACATTTATGGTGTAAAGAGCTGCATACTGGGATGATGATTCTTGGCAATGCCCCATGGTGGAGATCTACTGCTGCAGCACAAATAGCAAAAGCTGTCGGGTATCAAGACACTGTTACACTGTGCAAACGTGTCGGGAACAATTCCTGCTGCAGGAGCTGCAGTCTGAGCTGGGTCAGGTGCAGAAGAGCACGAAAAAGTGTTCTCAGTTTACAGAGGTGGTTGAGGGTTTCTTACTCAGGGCTGTTGCAGGAAGGGCAGGTCAATACAAACACCTGAAATGAAATGTTAGTTTAAACATTTTATTTCCCCCCTATGCAGATCGGTGCCTTTTTAGACAGGTTGAATATTATGTAAAACCAAATCTGCTCTTGATCTTAAAGGAAATGAATTTCTAAAAATTCCGTAAGTTCCTATGTACAGTAATAAATCTCATGGGTAAACGAGATGCAAAGCAGAGTTCCTGGGTGTCCTGCGTTGCATATGATAATCCCCAGCTGCTTTTTGGGGGAATTCACCGTGTCAAGAGAAGCTCCCTTGAGCCACATCCCGGTTGTCCTGGGTTGCTGCGGTGGGAGCAGCTCAGCTGCAGGTGCCACGTGCTACAAACCTAAGCCGACACCAAAGGGGAGCTCAAAGCTGCCTTTAATTAACGTAGCAGTAGCGGGGAAGCTTTGGATTCGATTCGGCAGCAAATGATCCGGGAAGACCTGGGGGAAGGTTTTCTCACTGGCAACGCGGCCCTCGGAGGGTGTCCCGGTGCGTGCGACGGGGCGAGGACCCCCATGGGCAGCCCTGGGCCACGGTGACGTGCGGTGACACCGGGCGCGAGGAAGCTGATGGCGCTGCCCTCGCCGCGGCTCAAACATGGAGCGAATCCTGGCCACCGGCCCTGCAGCATCGGCAACAAATCCCGGTTCTCCCGTGCGGAGCTGCAGCAGCCCCAGCGCGGGGAGACGAAGCCGCTTGGGATCTTGTTTCCGACGTTTTTGAACGCTGTTCTCCATGTGTGTCCCGTGGTTTTCGTTGGTGATCCCGCTTGCCCGTGTGCATTGTTTAAGTGCGCTGTCTCTGCTGCTCTTGCCGTTCCAATGGCTTTTTCAGAAATGTTCTCCCTTTTAGGGGGAACTGGCTGCTTTCGGAGCCAAACTCTCCTGCTGGGATCTGCTGGATCTGCTTCCTAAAGTAGAAACACTTTTTTTTTTTCTATATTTTGCACTCCGTTTGCAGATGTCTTGCTTAATAGTCTGTTAGTCCTTGCCCCGTGCTGGGTTTTGAGTGATTCTGGAGGTGCTCAGTCTCCCTGTTGCCCCGTGCTGTTGTACAACAAATCCCCGGGCGTGCAGCCTTTTCTCACGAGCTGCAGCAGCACCGTCAGCTCCTCTAGCACTTACTGATCCTACAACGTTCATAGAACACTTGAATGTGGGTTTTGCACAGGGTTGGGGCTGCTCAGAAAAGCAGTTGGCAGGTTTTCTTGCAGCTTTGCTAAAGAAAGCTAATGAGCTCTTCCCTCCTCTTGCTTTGAGCTGGATCTTGGAGCGTTTTGTGTGGTGTCTTCATCTGTTGTGTCAAACTTTGTATCTCTGTGACTTGCATCTCTCGCCTTCCTTTCGCTCTTTCTTTTGCTCCTTGATGAAATACTCGATGGGTCAATCGAACGTAAGGACTTACAGAAGGGTGTTCCTGTTGATCTGGGACCTGTCACTACATCTGACATTGAGGTCCTTCACCTGACAAGGTAGAGGGGAAGGATTGTGTAGTCGTAGTTAAGTATTTTAATGTTTCTGATTGAGTGTGGTTGGTTTTTGCTAGAAGAAAAAGCATATCCTTGCCTTGATGAAGTGGCAAGTGGGAACAAGGATTTCAAACCACTCTTTTTAAAATAGACTCCCGCAGTGTTTCCATCCTTTCACTCATGCTTCCTGCATGGTATAGACTGGGGAAACTCCCTGCTCGGCCTCACAAGTCCCGTAGCATCTATAGGGGGTTGCTCCTCTGCTGTGGAAGACCTCCCAAACAGCCCTGTGTAACAGTCCCAATAAACAGTTTTTTTCTGGCTGTTGTCTGGCCTAAAGAACAGCCATAAGAGGTAAGTGGTTCTCCAAGGAGACCAGCCGTGGGCTCTGGGCCCTGTGTCTCAAGGGTGTTTCCTATGGCTGGACCGCAGAGGTGACCCCCGTGGTGGGGAGAGGGTTTCATTTGGAAGCACTGGGAGGGTGGTCAGGATTTGTGGGCAGACACTGTTGTGGGGCATACACTGATTGGTTTTATTGCCTGCCTATTGACATTGATTATGTCTCCAACTTTCTTTCAGGGTTTCCACGGTCCTTATCCCTTCGGACAGTCTTAAAACACACAAAAAAACGGGTATCGACAAGAGGAGAATTTAACAAAGAACTGACTAATGGGGAAGGGAGGGGGATTCACGTGGCACACAGACAACGTGGAGCCCCCTCCTCTGCCTCCGCATCCTGGATAAAGAAGAAAACAAAACAAAACCCAGTAACTTAAGACTAGCTCTTTCCAGAGGAAAATGCAAAATCTAAGTATGCATGTGTGAATGCTGAGTTTCAGGAGTGTTGTTTAATGCTATGAGAAAGAAAATACACCAACACCTTGTTTTGTTTTTTTATTTTAGAAGTCATTCTCACATAATTAGGTAGCTTAAATTTTTAAAAATTAAAATGAAAAAGCCATCTTTGAGAAAAAGAGTATTTTGCCTACAGAGCGGTTGTAGTTTGAGCAAATGTTTCATTTTTGTTTGTTTCCTGTTCGTATTTTTTTTAAATAAGGGACAGCGTGCATTTTTATGGAACTGTCATGTTTTGCTTGCTACCGAGTGGGAGTTTGTTCAGCCTCTTCTGGGGTTTGTGCAGTGACTTGTTTCTGTTGGACATTTTTAGTGAGAGTGGGTCTTCGCCCAGCTCCTCCTTTTAATGGCACCTGCTGGTTTTAGTTCCACCTTTTTAATCTTGTGTTAATTCTTTTTTTTCCTTTTGGTTTGGGTGTTGCTGTTGGTTGTCCCGCTCGTCCCTGGGAACGGTGCTGAAGCAGGGGCTCCGTGTCACAGCTAGAGAACTCTGGGCTGCCTGGAGGTAACATGGAGAGCTCCTTTCCCTCCCCGTGTACATGAAGTGCTCATAAATAGGCACCTGTATTAGCAGGAGAGATTTATTAAAGCTCCCGAGCTGTCCTCTGTGGTTAGCATTTTACAAGAACTTTTTTGTTAACGCTGTACAGTAGCTGTGCCTAGAACAACCAAGCAAGCGTATCAGTCTCGTGCCAAGAGGAAACTCTCTTTCTGTAGGCATAATTCACTTGACAGTAGTTGTGCAGCTTTCCCTAAGTCCCGTCCCTTTAGTTTTGGATCTGCCATCCCTGCCTCTCTCACGCGGAATAAGTTTCAATTCATTTCTCCGGTGATAAAGTATTAGCTTAGCAAACGGAGGCTAATTCATTGCATTTTTGAATGTAGAGCAGGAGTTAGTGTCAGCCGCTGGATTCTGCGTCGCCTTGTCTTCATTTGCCTTTATCGCCGCGGCTCGCAGCTTTCGCGAGGCTCCCGCCTTCCCCGCGGGCTCCCCAGGGCTGCGTTCGGAGGAGTCGGTGCTCGGCCACGGGCTGCTCCTGCAGCAAGTGACCCCTGCGTGAGGAGGGGACGGGGCCCTGGCTCTTTTGGACGCTTGAACAAGGCCAGAACAGCCAACTGCCAAAGATCAGCAATATGCAAAGCCCCCCGAAGACACCTTCTTCCAAAGGCTTCCAGCGCGGTCTCCTTCCTGGGAGCAGAGCGCGGCCATGCTGCATGGCCTCAGGCTGCTCATTCCCAATGGATTGTTTTTTCTTGGATGATTTGAAGCAGGGATTCATTTTTGAGGACTGTGTTTCCTACTAGTGCACACAGGTGGATCTTGAAGCAGGCAGGGGGAGTTCCTTCATATCGAGCAGAGGGAGAGACTGGACCTTGGGGAAAACACTTAGAGTTTGTAGCTCCGGGCAGGGGAGCTGCTTGCTGGTAGTTCATGGAAAGAGCTGATAGACGCTGTTTGCATTTGGAGGTTTGGTCGCTGAAGGTCACCGTGTTATCGGCAGTCTCCCTGCGGATTTTTCTGCAGGGAGCACCAGGTTCAATGCAAGACGTTACCTCCAGGAGGGCGGCCTGGCCCGCTCCGCACGTGGTTTGGCAAGCAGGGCAGTTTGCTGGAGCCGAGGGAGCTGCTCCGAAATGTAAGTGTGGAAGGTGGTGCTGCACTGGCTAGTGCAGCTGTACTGCTTGGCTCCTGTCCTGGGAACGTCCTTTTGCCCCAGAAAAGCTGTTTTCTCTCAGTAACCGAGTCCAGGAATGGTTTGCACTCTCCTTGCACGGGCAAGCGGATTCTTTCTCTGCTCCCTCCGTGGGCAGCCGGCTGCGGTGACCAGCTCTACAGCGTGAAAACACAGCCGACCTCCTCGAACACGGCTGCTTCCCGGCTGGAAGCGCTCACACCCGCGGAGGCTGCTGTTCATCCGAGCGACAGGGCCCTTCCTTGTCCTCCTTGGCTCCTTTCAGCAGCTGCTAAGGGAAAAAAGGGGGAAGAGGCAGTCTGGGTGCGCTGCGCCGGTCAGCGACCCGGAGACCCTGGGATCCCCCCGTGCCAGCTTTGTGCTCCCCGCACGCGCTCCTCCCTCGGGAATGGCTCTGCGCTTGCGCTCCCGCCTCCTGCTCAAACCCAATCCTGTCCTCGGAAGAAGCCGCGTGTGCCCCCCGTCCACGCGCGCGTTCCCGCTCGGCGGGCCGGCTCCTGCCGCGGGGCGTGAAGTCGCTCCCCCGTGTTGGCAGCCCGGGATGTCCTCGTGTCGGGGCCGCGCGGGTCGTCCGCAGCCGCTTGCTGCTCGCGTGGTGCTCCCGGGTGGCTGCGTGGCCATGGGAGCCGTCGCTGCAGGTGACCCGTGGAGCTGAGGGTTGTGCATCCCGCGGGGAGAAGGCTCCAACCGGTGGCTCCGCTCGCTGTCTGGGCCCTTCCTCTAGGCAGAGCCGTTTCGCAGAGGCCAAAGGTAGTTTCGTCTCCTCTAGTTTCTTGTGGTGCAGCCGGCCCCAGGTTGCTGTCGCTGTCAGGTTCCCACCTTTCCAGAAGAGGCATCGAGCTGCCCTCAGAAAAGCTTTTTGCGGGTGACTTCAGGGCACTGCGGTTGCACGGGCCGCTCGATGCCCGCGGGCTCGGGGACAGGAGCTGGTTCTTCAGGGCACTGAATGGCTCCGTGTGCGGGGAGCGGATCGGGGAGCTCGGCTGAGCGCGTTGGAGTCCTCGGCCTGCTGGAAGCGGAGGGAAACAACTGCCTTGGGGCTGGTGAAGCAGCGGCAGAGGACACGTGTATGCCCAGAGCTCTGCAGAAGGGGCAGAAAAGCCACATCCTCCGCTCGCCGTCGTCTCCAAAGCGGATCCGCGCGTCAAGCAGGAGCCCTTTGGGCCTCGGAGCCTGGTGGAGCCGATGTCCCCCGTGGCGCCCGGCCGCCCTGTCCGGGCCGGACGGGTCGGAGCACCGCGTGCCGGGACGGAGCAGCCTGGCGGGACGGGAGCCCCCGGAGGGCCGGGATGCGGGATGCGAGGGGCGCGCGGTCCCGCTGCTGCCCTGGGCTCCGCGGTTCCGTTCTCCTTCCTTGTGTGAGTGAGTGGGTGGTTGTGCGGCCCGGCCTGCGCGGAGCAGGGCGCTCTGCTGCCGCGGCCGGGGAAGCCCTGCGGGTAGCGCACGGGGGGTAAAGAATGAAAAGGAAGCTTCTTCCTTAATGTATAAATGAATATTTGTATGATTAAATTAACACAGAAAAAAAAATGTTCTGTAGCTGTGGAGAGTTTTATTGATGCACCAAAAGCTTCCAAACCTCCAATCTTAACTAAACATACCCTTTCTGCTTGCATTTCCAAGGTGTTTGTGGATGCTAAGATGCCTCTATGGGCAATGCGTGCAATTACCCAGCATGTTTAAAAGGTTTAAAGGTTTAAAAAGAACCTCAGTGTGTCTTGAGTTTGTCAAACCAATGGTCCGGTCCAGGCAGTCGCATCCCAAGAGTGGCAGAGAGACCGTGCGGATCCGTCTGGGAAGGGAGCCCTGGGCCTGGGAGCTGCTGCAAGGTGAGAGGTTAGAGCCAGGCCAGCCGCTTCCCGAGCAGGAAGAACGGGAAGCAGCCGGCACCGGCTCCTTCCGTCTGCGCCGCGAGGGTTGGGGCGAGGAGAGGCTGTCGGGGACACGCGTGACGCTGCGGCCTCGCGCTGGGCGGCCGAGGGGACCTGCGAGGAGCCAGCGAGCGGCCACGGGACACCGCGGTGCCCGGGGGGCGAGGAGCCAACGCGGTGCCCGTGGGGCCACGGACCAGCGCGGTCCCTGTGGGGTGAGGAGCCAACGCGGTCCCTGTGGGGCCACGGGCCAGCGCGGTCCCTGTGGGGCGAGGAGCCAACGTGGTCCCTGTGGGGTGAGGAGGCAACGCGGTGCCCATGGGGCCATGGGCCAGCGCGGTCCCCGTGAGGCCATGGGCCAGCGCGGTCCCCGCCACGGCACCCGTCTCGGGAGCGCCCCAAGCCCCCAGCGGCTCCGTGGGGTCATCGTGCTCCGCGCCGAGGCGTCCCCCACGCATCCCCGTGCGCCCGCGCGGGGCGGCCGCGGGTGTCCGCGCTGCCCGCGGGCCGCGCTCCTCCCGTGCGAGCGCCAGGGCCGCGTCTCGCCGTTTGAACGAGCGCCCGCGGCTCTTCGTGCGCCGTTTGAGCCTGTGCGGACGCTCGCTGGGAACAGCCGTCCTGCCGCCCGCGCCGGCTGCTGTTTGTTCTCGGCCTCGCAATGAATGCGGCCCTTGAGCGCGGCGCTCGCAGGTGTCGCTGAGACCGTTCACTGTTTGGGTAGGTTCCCATCGCCCCCCTTCCTCCCTCCCACCCTCTTCCTCCCTTTTCATTTACTCGGTATTTGCTTGAAAGGATCTGTTTGCCTTTAGGGTTGCAACCTGTCAGGAGCTCATCAAAGCGGGACAATATGATCACACCTTCCTCCAAACACTATCCGAGGAGCAGGCAAATACCAGGAGCTATTGCTATAGTGGAGGTCGTCTTACGTCCCCGGTGCCGCGCGGCCGTTCGCAGCGCGGGGTGCGGTGCAGGGCGGCGAGGCAGGCGGCCAAGGCAAACAGCGGCTGCAGGCTGCGCCGTTTGGGGCTGCCTTTCCTCTTTCCCAATCTTTTTTCCTTAAGGAGGGCGGCTCTTTGTCCATTGAAGGTTATAAAAACCTCGTTTTGAGCCTGCTGCTTTGGGTTCAGGACGCGGTGGCTGCTGCGCTTGGGGGGTTGTCACTACGTTGAAGCCTCCTGGAGCTGCTCCTGTCACCTCTTTGGTGGTGCTCGAGCCCACAGTCCCCTCGGAACGGGAATGACTTGCCCGGAATAGAGCCGGGCACGGCGCGGGCCGAGGGGGGCCAGTTGTGGTGGTTTCCCCATCCCACAAAGGGCTGCAAGATGCTGAGGGCGGCAGCTGAATCCGCTTCACCAAATCCCTCGGGATCTGCTATAAAGCAGGCGAGAAGCCCAATGGGAAAATGGACTGTGCTGAGTAAGGAGAATTTTGTGCTCCGAAAGGGAGTCCGTGGGGAAAAGCATCCGTGCATCTGCTTCCACGCACGGAGTCAGGAATAACTGCTGGTGCTGAGGGCTTGACTTTTCCAACCCGTCTCTCCCTCCTGTGTTCAGCCAGTGAATTCATTGGAAAATACCCAGTTACACAGAATTAGTCCAAGGAAACCTCATCTCCCGCCCGTGCTTCCCGCTGGAAGCGGCGCGGGAGCAGCTGGCAGGCGCAGGGCGCAGCCCTTGGTGCTGCCCCGTTCCCGGTGCGGAGCCGCGCTGGCTCCGATGCTTTGTCCCTGCTCCCTTGTTTTTGTCCGCACCTTGGCCTGCTCCGGTGCTGCAGTAGCCTGAGGTGCTTCCACGGAAGAAGCTCCCTCAGCTCCGCTCTAAGAGCAGAGCGATCCCTGCTCTTCCCAAGCTCCCGCTGCCGGGAAGCAGCCTGTATTTTGGGGGAAAACAGGAGAACAGGGTGTTCCTGCCCTGCCTGTGTCTTTAAAAGTCAGGGGCCGCTTCCCAGCTGCTATTCCGGGAACGCCAGCGCATCCTCGTATCCCGCGGGAGCGGCGCTCGCTGCGGGAAGCTGCTCCCAAGGGAGTTATTGATGCCGGTCTGGGCCAGGGAAGGGCCGGAGCCGGCGCGGGCTGAGGGAGCCGAGCGGGCTGCGCATCCCGGGAAGCGCTGCGGAGCGCCGGGATGAGGGGGAGGCCGCCCGAGGCAGCCCCCCCGCCAGCTCCTTATCTCATGGCCCTGTTTGCCCGGCCGCGTTTCCTCAATTACGGCCGCCGGCTGCCGGCTGCGCCCTGACGTCACCCAGAAACCGCCCGTGGCCGTGGCCCCCGGGACGCCGGGATCCCCGCGGACCCTCCTCGGGATGCGCCGGGATGCGCTGGACCCCCCGGCGGCTCCGCTCGGGGCCAGGGCTGCGGGTGCCGCTGCCGGAGCAGCCGGTTTGTCCGAGTTCTCCAGCGATCTGGATAAATAGCGATAAAGCAATTATTTAAAGAGCAAACAACTGGGAACTGCTAAACACACTCGGGTCTTTCCCTTTTCTTTTGGTGCAGGGCGGCGGTGCTGCCGGTGGGAGTGGATCCCAGCAGAGCCCATGTGCGAGGGGGCAGCCCCGTGGGGAAGCGGCTGCCGGAGGGCTCGAGGTTTCCCCTCATCCTCCCAGAAAAAGGCTCCAGGGAGGATGAAGATGCGGAATCCACCGCTGGCTTTCCCAGTCTCTGCCCTTTCCCAGCCCCTCCTGCTCCCCGGCCGGCCGAGGGGCTGCAGCCGGGCCGGGATGAGGCCCCAGGGCCAGGATGAGCCCCCAGGACCAGGATGAGCCCCCAGGGCCGGGATGAGCCCCCAGAGCCGAGCGCTGCGTCCCGGGAGGCCACGTGTCCCAGGGAGCCGGTGACTCACGGCTGAGTCAGAGCCGGGAGCCAGAGCTCCTTGGGCACCTTCTCCCCAGGGCTTTTCCCCTTCCCTGGCCAGGCCGGGGCCCCTCCTGCCCCCCATCCCGCCTTTGGGCTCAGAAAGGGTTGGGTGTCAGGGATCCCGGCCGGGCTGTGTACGGCTCCCATGCTCCGGAGTCGTTTCCGTGCGGGGGAATGCGCCTGGATTTGCATTTCTCGTGGCAGCCGCTGTGGGAAACGAGCGCCGCTGGGCTCGGAGCCGGGCGCTGCGAGAGGCACCGGGAACGCGGCCGAGCGCGGCCGGGCTCCCACAGGGAGCCGCTCCCGGAGCTGGGATCATCCCCGCGTGGGGCCGAGCGTCGGAGCGGAGCCGGGAGCTCCCTGCATCCCTGAGCCGCTGCATCCTGGCACCGGCCCGCGGTGACTTTCCAGCTTAATCCCGGGACAAAAGCGGGGCTGACGGCAGTGGAGGAAGCCAAGAGCAGAGCATTAGCGAGGGAACAGCAAACACGGCGGTGGCTCCGCGGCCGAGGTGGCTCCGCTCCGGGGCTGTTCCCAAACGGAGGGGCTGCCATTGGGGTCCCCTCGCTCCACTGCTCCCCTGGGAGCGACTCTTTCTGGATGAGCCAATTTGGGATTTGAGACTCCGGACAAATGGGGCTGGTTTGAGATTTGCATTTACACTAATGCTCCCCCCCGATCCGTGTCGTGGGAATAACACACGTGGGGGCTGTTAAACACGTGTGCCGACCGACGGGGAGCGGGAGCGGGATCCCCCCGCAGCTCCGTCCTGCACCGGGTCCCTGCACCCGCCGGCCGCGTTTGCCCTCGCGGCTCCTCGGAAGGGAGGGAGGGAGGAAGCGCCGGCCTGAGCAAACATCCAGCCTGGAGCAATTAAGATTACGGGTGGCAGGAGGGGAGCGAGCGGCAGGCGGCTCCCGGCGGGGCTGCTGCTGCCCTTCGGGATTCCTGGGATCCTCGGGCTCTGCCTCTTCCCAGACCACTCTCCCGCTTTGCTTCCTGGTGGATTTCAAGCCCTTCTCCCTTTTCTGCGGCTCCTACGGGATAAATCCCACCTGCAGCCCACGAACGGGGTCACCGTCCCGGCCTTGCGCCGCGGCCACGCGCGGGGACACCCTGCGGCACCCGCTCCAAACCCCCGCCCCTGCGGGACACCAGGAAACGCACGCGGCCACGGTGACAAACGCCCGGGCCCTGCGCTTCCTGCAGTGACATCAAGCCCCTTCAATGGCTTCATTATGTCCCCATGTCCCTGGGCTCCTTCTCTGTTATTCTTGTGCCAGAGCCAGCGATTTGCCGCAGGGGGCAGGAGGGGAGAGGCCTCCAGCCTCATTCCCAGCCCCTTTCCCAGCTTTCCGCTCCGGCCCAAAGGCAGCGGCATCGCGGGCGAGTGCTGGGGACCGGGGGCCAGGAGAGGCTCCCGGCCCACGAGCCGCACGCGGCGCCCGCGCCGGCCTCGGGGTCCCCCCCACGCTCGTCCCTCGGGTGTCGCAACGTTGTCCCTCGCTGCTTTGCATACGTAACCGGAGCCGCCCGGAGCAGCGCGCTGACCCCGGCGGGATTGCGAAAGGCGGGAGGCAGCCGGAGCCGCCGCCGGGGCGGGAATCGCGGTGCCGGAATTTGGGCTTCCCTTGGCAAGCTCCGGGATTTGCCTTACCCAGGTGCCGGCTGCCGTGATGCTCTGCCCAGGCCTTTGCCTGGGGCACACGGATCCTGCGATGCCCTTGGCACCTTGGTTGCATCCCGAGGGCTCCGTGGAAGCCCCAGTGTGCACCCCAGCCCAGGCCGTGCGCCAACCCCCTGGCAAATGGGCATCCCCGTGGCTGACGTGGAGGATTTTCCGTGTTTTCCTCGCTCCATGCTGCCCAGCCGCCCTGCTCTGCCCCAGATCGGCACAGCAAACACCCTGGGAAGCCGAGTGAATGCTCCCGCCATCCAGGTATCCCTTATCGAAATCCTGCTGATAACGGAGCGGGGAAAACACTTTCGGAGCCAGCCGTGGTCCCTGGGCGCAGGCGGGCTGGGCTGGCTGGGCCACGGGATGCTCTTGGACCGGGATGCGGGACCAGGTGCTCCAGCGGATCCATCCGATCCGTTCGCCAGCTGATCCCAGCTCTCCTCCCCGCTGCCCTTTGCTGCTTTCCCGCACACTCAGCGTGCTCGAGCCGCACAGACCCCTCGCCTGCGCGTGATCCCGGGGATTTGGCACCCTGGGAGCTCCGTGCACTCCGATCGGGATAAGGGCAGCCCTCGCGTCCTGCCAAGCCGCCGGCCCTGCCACGTGTCCCGGACCCAGCTGCATTTCCCAAACCAGACGGAGCGAAGCTGCTCTTAAACAGCGAGAGCCGTAATCTGGGGGGAGCGTTTTCCCCCTCCGATAAGATAACGCGGAGGTGCTTGGAAGGGAGGCGGGAGCGCGCGGCGCTGGCGATCGCGGCGAAGCCCACGGTGCCCTTTGCTGGGGACACCCCGATACCCAGGGCGCTTTCTGGGGGAACCTCCCCTGTCTTTTCCCTCTCCTCCGGGCACTGGGTTTCCGCCAGAGCCGCTCCGGGTGAGACCTGCGGTTCACGGCCGGGCTGGGCTGGGCTGTGCTGACGCCTTTGCAAAAATGCAGGTTTTGAGGCCGTGGGAGAGCTCGTTTTTCCCCATGGCAGAACCCGGTGACCTGCAACACCGCCTTTCCGGGCTGAAAGACAGTAAATTCCAGCTCGGTGTCTGTCTCACTTGAAGCAGCTTTTTCCAGCTCGTGCTAGTGCAGGCACACAAGGCCCTGGGTGCCCTGCGCCGCCGCGTTCCCGAGCACGGCAGCGATTCCCGCAATGCCGGCGAGCAGGGTGCCTCGTGCCCCCGGCACGGCACGGCTGGAGAGGGGCGCCAGGGGCTCCTGGCACAGAGCAGGCAGCTTGGGGCATCCTTGGGGGGTTCAAGCATCCTCAGGGGTTGGAGCGTCCTTGGGGAACTGGAGCAACCCCAATGTTGGAGCATCCTCAGTAGGTTGGAGCATCCTTAGCTGGGCTGGAGCATCCTCAGCCAGGTTGGAGCATCCTTGGCAGGATGGAGCATCCTCAGTAGGATGGAGTATCCTTAGCTGGGTTGGAGCCTCCTTGGTGGGCTGGAGTATCCTTGGCAGGTTGGAGCATCCTTGGCAGGTTGGATCCTCCTCAGGAGTTGGATTATCCTCAGTGGGCTGGAGCATCCTCGGCAGGTTGGAGCAACCTTGGCAGGTCGGAGCGCTCCCGCCTTGGCGCTCGCCGCCTCCGCCGCGGTCCTGCCCCACCGCCCTCGTGCCGCTGATTTGCTCCTGTCCCGGCTGCCGCGCGTTGCTTGGCGCACGTGGGGCCGGCCGAGCCGCCGGCAGTGCCGGAGCCGGTCCCTGTTCCGCAGGCTCCGGGGCAGGGCAAGAGCGGAGGAGCCTCCGGGACGGACAGGGAGTGGGAAGGGGTTAACGGCGCCCGACTCCGCCGCGGCGCCGCAGGGCCGTGGCGCTCGACGCCCCCCTCAAGGGTTAACCCCGCTCGGGGATATTCAAACACCTCCAGCTGAGGTAAGCGCCCGCTTGTTTGTTCAGGTAAATAAGGAAGGAGCGGGATATAATGGGCCGAGGCGGCGGCTGCGGAGCGCTCGGCTCCCCGCTGCCCCGTGGCGTCCGCGCGGGCCGGAGCAGCACCGGGGACACCGGGGCCATGTGCTCGGTGCCGCGCGCCCCGCGCACCCCCCTGCCCGCCCGCGCGCCCCCGGCCCGGCCCTGAGCGCCAGGTAGGAGCCGCGGGGATGCCCGGGCGGCTGCGGGACCTGCAGCCCCTGCTGCGCTCGCAGCTTCGCGCGTCCCCCCCTTGCACCAGGGCGGCCGCCGGGATATCCCGGTGCTGCCGCCGCCGCTGGCACCGTCCCGCTGCCCCCAGCCCCGCGGCAATGGGAGCCCAATGGAGCCGGTGCCGGTGGGCGCAGCGGGTCTATCCAGCTTTGGAGGCACCGGGTGGGGGGCATCTCTGCCACCTGCTTCCACCCTCTCCGCGTCCCCGCGGCCTCCCCGAGCCGCCGGCTTCGCTTCCCGCCGCGCCGGTGCCAAAGCGGGTTGGCTGCAGGTCGGGTTTTGGTGGTTCTGCTCGGCTAGCGAAACACAAACGCGGCGGCGCTGCCAAGGCCGCTCCGTTGGGCCCTGCCGGCGCGGGCGGCCGGGCCGGCGCGGGGCTGCAAGCTCTGCTGCGCCCTGCCCGGGGCGGCCCGACCGCTGCCCGGGGGACACCCGGCCCCGGGCAGGTGGCAGCGGCCACCGAGGTGCCCAGGTGGCCACAGCCCTCAGAGGCTACAAGGAGAGGGGTTTGCAGCAGGAGCCAGAGCTTCATTTGGAGCCACATTCTCACTGGGATCCCCCAGTGCAGGTATCCCAGGAATCTGCCCTGCCGGGGGGCTCTGGGCCCTATAGCGAGACCCCCCTCTCTGTCCATGCTGCATCTCAGAGCCCCAGCTCCCTGCTCCGGCCATAGGGACACCTCTGCCCACGCAATTCCCTCATCTCGGAGCATCCCCGTGGCTCCTGCTCCCCTGCGGCGGGAAGCTCCAGCTGCCTCCGATGGCTCCATCCAGGTGCCACTAAAGCCACTCGTAGTTTCAGGATCCCGACGGGAGACAGTCACAGAGGGGACATTGCCTTCCCAACGGCCAAGTGCTGGAATCCTGGAGTACCTGCTGCCAAACCCCAGGAAAAAGGGGAAACCATCCCACCTTGCGCCTAAAATGGGATGTGGGGCTGGGAAAGGGCTCCTGGAAGCACCCTGGGATTTGGGAGCTGTCCCGGGCTGTCTCCCTGAGCTGCGCTGCGGCACAACCTGTTTAACGGCAGATTTAATTTTAATTAACGGGCCCATTGTTCGCAGGGCTGGGCTGCAGCTCCCCTTTCTCCCCCTGGCTTCGCTTTCTCCGGAGCCGCTGGTGCGGGCTGTGCTGGGCGCTGGGACAGGCCGTGCCGGGCGCTGACCCGGCCGGGCTCCGCGGCACCGTGGCCGGACCCGCTGGAGCAGGGAGAGCGGCGCCGGGGCCTCGCTGCGCCCTTGGCATTCGCGCGGCTCTGGAGGAAAGGGAAAACCTCGGAAAACCGCCCGGGGCCCGGCGGCTCGTCCAATTCGGTGGCAGTTGTTTGTTTAAAGTGTTGCAAGAGCTAATTCCCTAATCGCTTCCTTTCCTGCCCGGTGCCATTTTGCCGTGGCCGAGCTCCCGGCTCCGCCGTCGCGATTCCCCACGTGCGCAAGGGTCGGCCGGAGCGAGCGGAGGACTCGGCGTCGCCCCGCTCGGAGCGGCGGCGGCGGCGGGACGGGCGCCGGGGGCTCCCGCGCCGCCCCGGCGGCTCCGACCCGTGTCCCGCAGCGCCCTGGGCGAGCAAACACGTCCCCACCCAGCGCGGGGCCGGGGCCGCTCCGTGCCAGCGCCGCGGAAAGGCAAACAGGGCCCCCGCCCTGGGAGTACAGCCGGGTTTGCCCGCGGCCGCTCCGGCCGCGCTCTCCCACAGCTCCCGCGGCTGCCGGACCCTGTTCCCCCGGGAATGGCCCGGTGAGCCCTGCTGGCTCCATACGGCCGCTGCCGGAGGGGAGAGCGGCCCCTGCCGCATCCCGGAGCCTCAGGAAAGGTGCCCGCAGGCCTGGAGCATCCCAGAGGCTCAGGTGTGGTACCCGCATCCCCAGGGCATCCCAGGGGCTCCAGGGTGGTACCGCATTCCCAGAGCGTCCCAGAGAGCCCAGAGCGGTACCCGCAGCTCCGGAGCATCCCGGGGGCTCAGCGCTTCCCAGGCAGGTTGCGAGGGGCGGCTCTGCACAAGCTGTTGCCACTTCCCTTTTGTACCAGGAGCAGCATGAGGTTGGATTTAGGGCTGATCAGCTAAAGCTCTGCACTTAATCCGGAGCAAATGAAGCAGAGGTTTGGGAGCGGGCGGCATCTCTAGGGGAAACGGGCTGGAGGGCAGGTGCGGGGCCAGGAGGTGATCCCATCCTCCCTCCTCCTCCTCACTCTGGCCTTCACGAGGCCACCAAAAACACCCCGTTAGCTTGGTGGTTGGCACCTGGGATCACGATTTCCAGCTCCAAAATGAGGGATCCCTCTCCTGGACCCCCATCTGTGAAGCTCAGGTGGAGGCGAGATCCTCACTGGCTTCTCCAGCGCAAGTGATTTTCCTGGGCTCTTACACGTAATTTTAATGTAGATAAATAAATAAATGTTGGCCCTCAGGTGTCTCCCTGCCTGTGGGCTCCTCTTCTCCCTGGTCCTCGGGATGCCACTGTGCTCTTGGGGAGCTTCCTGCAGTGACGGAGCCGTTTCCCGGGGTTGCCATGGCAATCCAGCAGGATCATCCTCTTCCCGCAGCCTCATTCCCTGTGTGCCCAAGGTGGAGCTGCCCTGCGTGGGGCCCGTGGTGGGTGCTGCAAGGTGCCCGGTGCCCAGCCCGAACCCTGGTCCATGGAGCGGGACTCAAGCCAGCGGGTGCCGCTTTCCACGGGCAGAACTGTGTCCCTATGGCTCGGATGCCCCGCGCCGCTTCCCACCCATGTGCCAGCCTGGCCCGGGCTCTGTGGGGACCTCGCGATGTCCCCCGTGCCAGCTGGCACCACAAGTGCATTTGCAGCGCGCCGGCCGTCCCCGCGCGCTGCCCGCTGACCCAGAAGCCGCCCCGCGCGGTGCCCGGCTCCCTTTGCAGGGCCGTTCCCCCTCTAACAGGCTTAGCCGCCGCCTTTGAGCCTGCCGCCAGCTTCCCGCTCTCTCTCCCGTCCCGCAGGCTCGGAGCAGGCAGCGCTGAGCAGCAGCATGGGCAGCGCGGGCCCCGGGATGCCCGCGGCGCCGGCCGCCCGCGGCGCCCTGCTGGAACCCGCTCTGCTGCCGCCGGGCCGGCATCCCGGCGCGCGCGCGTGGGGAGCCGCCGGCAGCGCCGGCCCCGCGGCGCCGAGCAGCCTGCCCGCCTTCTGCCTGCACTACTGCGACGCGCCGCACACCGAGCACGCCGGCTGGGCGCCCAAGGGCCCCGCGGCGGGCGGCCGCGCCGAGGCGCCCAAGGAGCCCGAGCAGTGCCCCGTCATCGACAGCCAGGGCGCCGGCGCGCTGGACCTGGCGGGCGGGCTGCCCGTGGAGGAGCGCTCGCTGGAGCAGGTGCAGAGCCTCGTGCTGGGCGAGGTGCTCAAGGACATCGAGACGGCCTGCAAGCTGCTCAACATCGCCGCAGGTGGGTGCCCGCGCGAGCGCCCGCGCGCACGGCGCCCCGCGCGCTCCGCGCGTCGGCTGAGCGCCCCCGCCGCTGCCCCCGCGCAGACCCGGCCGACTGGAGCCCCGGCAACGTGCAGAAGTGGATCCTGTGGACGGAGCACCAGTACCGGCTGCCGCAGCTCGGCAAGTCCTTCCAGGAGCTGTCGGGCAGGGAGCTGTGCGCCATGTCGGAGCAGCAGTTCTGCGAGCGCTCGCCGGCCTGCGGCGACGTCCTGCACGCGCATCTCGACATCTGGAAATCCGGTAGGTGCCGGCACCGGTGGCGGCCCCCGCTGCAGCGGCCGCCCCTCACCCGCGGCTTTGCCCTTGCAGCCGCCTGGATGAAGGAGAAAGCTGCGCCGGGCGCCGGGCGATACTGCGGTGAGTTTGGTGTGGGCTCGGCCTCCTGCTCCCTCCGTGGCAGTTCGTTTGCACTCCCTCCGTCCCAAATGCAAACGCTTTGGAGGGGAAAGCGCTGGGGCACCCTCATCCCCATCCCCTTCACCGCGGGGGATCCTCGGGCTGAGGAGCGCGCGGGTGCCCGCGGCGCCGCGCTCAGCCCCTCCGCGTTCCCGGCGCAGCGGGTGACGGCGCCTGGGCGGACAGCGAGGTGGACTCGTCCTGCACCGGGCAGCCCATCCACCTCTGGCAGTTCCTCAAGGAGCTGCTGCTGAAACCCCACAACTACGGGCGCTTCATCCGCTGGCTCAACAAGGAGAAAGGTGGGTCCCGCGGCCGCGCGCTCTGCGCGTGGCCCCGCCGCCGCGTGCCGTGGCCCACAGCCCCGGGCTCCCCGCAGGCATCTTCAAGATCGAGGACTCGGCGCAGGTGGCCCGGCTCTGGGGCATCCGCAAGAACCGCCCGGCCATGAACTACGACAAGCTGAGCCGCTCCATCCGGCAGTATTACAAGAAGGGCATCATCCGGAAGCCCGACATCTCCCAGCGCCTCGTCTACCAGTTCGTGCACCCGCTGTGAGCGGCCGAGGAGGGACAGGCCGAGGGGGGCCGTGTGTCACGGGTGCCACGTGCTGTCACGGGGGCCACGTGTCACGGGTGCCATGGACCGCGGGTGACGCGGATGCCACGGACCACGGCTGGGGCACAGAGCTGCTCCAAGCTGCCGGCAACGGAGCACCGAGCCACCCATGTCCCCCCGAGCCCGTCCTCACACCGGGACGAAGCCACCGGGGCGTCCCCGCTGCAGGGACGCGGCCCCTCCAAGGAGGGATTTTTGCCCCAGGGGTGACAGCAAACAGTGGCCCCGGTCCCTCCCTGCGGCCACTCACATCCCCTGGCCGAGCTTTGGCTTCCACTGCCCAATCCCTGCTCCCAGGGAAGCGGGAGAGGAAAAAAACACGAAACAGAAATGTACTTTCTGCCATTTCCCTCTGGAAGATAAATCTGAAACCCAAAGAGCCGCAGCAAAACCTGGACAGAGACCTGGGGCTGTTTATCCTGCGCATTTCACAAGAGTCTAAGTTACCCTGCCTTGTTGATCTTTAATATTATAGGGTTTTTTTTTTTTATTATTTGTTTTCCTTTTGGTTTTGGCTGCCGCTGAGATGTGGTTTAGGTTCACAGGAGCAGTAAAGAAGGGAGCCCCGGATGCCCGTGAAACGCTTAGTGAGAGTCTAAGGCGGGGGGAAAATAATAGACCTGGGTGGATTTTTTTTTTTTAACTTAAAAGCGCTGCCTGTGGCGGCCGCTGCCTCTTTCCCATCTTGCTGCCCGGTCTGTCCCGTGCAGGTGGCAGAGGAGCCGCTCCGCTTCGGCCGAGCGCCACGGCCGGGCTGGCGCCTCCGGAGCACGGGGAGGAGCCGGGGGGAGGAAAGCGGCCCTTGATCCAGCAAAAAGGGGAGGAAAAAAATAACACAGGAAAAATAAACGTGGAAGGTGTCTCTGGTGATTTCCTCGTGGGCACTTGTGGTTTGGAGCCGAGTGGAGCCTGGAGCGGGATCCCTGTGTCCCCAGTCACCCGCGCGCTGCTTGGGTGAAATTCCCCTTTGTTTGGTGCCGAGCCGGCCGGTTTCTCCCTGATCCCTCCCAAGGAGGGTCAGGGTGCCCAGGGGTCTCCGACGATGCGGGACTCACCAGCCCCCAACATTGCCCCTCGCCCAGGTGTCCTGAGGGGGTCCCTGGCGTTCCCACATCCCGGGATGCCCTGGCACCGCTGCCCTGTGATCCCAGCGAGCGGATCGTCGCTCCCGCCGCCAATTCCCTGCTGCAGGTTTGCAGACCTCGACCTGGTGCCAAAAGTGCCCCAGGTCCCTCCGTCCTGCCCCAACAGCCCCAGAGATGCCCCCGCTGGGGTGAATGGGAGGGATCCCAGAGCATCCTGCAGCTCAGGGCTTGATCCCGAGGTTTTGCCCGGCAGCAGGTTTTTGGGATGCAATGAGACGGGTGCGCGTGGGGCAGACGAGCCCCCGAGGCAGCAGGACACTCACAGAACTCACTCATTTTCACTTGCTGTTTTTTTTTCTTGTTGTATCCACGGTAATACAATCACAATATATATATATATTATATATATACTTCTTAAATTACACAATCAATGTACAAAAAAAACGGGGTGCATTGCTGAGACAGGTGGTTGGTTGGGTGGGTTTTTTTTGACTTCTTTTTTTCTGTCCCCCCCTTCTCCATCAGTGTGACTCGCCTTGCCTGGGGGAGCACCCGCTCCAAGGGATTCGCCCCCGGGCACGGGATGCGGGATGGAGCAGGGGATGCAGCCGGGCGGATGCTCTCGGGGCTGGGCCGTGCGATGGGCACCCGGCTCTGTGCTCAGGCTGCCCAAGGCAGAGCGGCTCCGTTAGCAGGTGACAGAGACCAGGGATGATCGGGGTTGTCTTTGCCTGGCAGCTTCTCTGCTATTCCCACCGCTGGGTTGGGATCTGCTTCGTGCTTCTTTGTTCTCATGGATCCTTCCGAGCTCTTCCCGCCCGGGCTCCTGGCTGGATGCGGCTCCTTGCCCCGGGTGGGGAGCAGACAGCCCCAAGGAGGGGCCCGTCCCCCGTCCCCTCCTGCCAACACAAGGCCTGGGGACACCAAGTCTCCTTCTGTCACTTGTGCGAAAGGGAGTCCCACAGGGACCGTCCCTGGGAGCCTCCAGGCCGGACTCACTTCACCGCGTTGCTCACGAAGGGGCTTCCAGCAGCATCAGGCCAAGGTGAGGCCTCTCCGAGAGCGGCCAACTGAGCCTCGCTCCGGCTCTCCGGATCAACTCCCCTGCGGCTCCTGCCCCAGGGCACCGGCTGCCCCTTCCAGGGACCACATTTCCAGCAAGAGGTTGGCATCTCCGGGCAGAGAAGGGGCCTGGCCTGGCCCAGAAGGGGAGGTTGAAGAGATGTCACCAAACTACACAGCTGGGAAGCCCCAACCCTGTCTGGACATCGACTCCTGGCCCTGCTCGGGGATCACTGCGAGGCGGGAAGGGAGGAGCTCCCGCACGGGGATGGATGACGCTGCAGAAGGAGGAGGATGTTCATCCCTTCTGTTGAGGAGGGATGAACTGGGGAGAAGAATTTGAGAACGTCAATAAATAAATGGAGTAAAACTCCATTTCCTCTCGTTTTTGGGGTGCGAATTTGATTGGTCCCAGGAGCGCTGTGTGTTTCAGATCAGTTCAAGTCAATCAGAAGGTGGCTCTTGATTTCAGTATCTTTAAAAACCAACCAGTCAGAAGCTCTCACTGGTTGGGCTTTAAGATCTTGAGGTGGTGGATTTCCCTTGGAAAACCAACTAAAGTAGAAGACGGATGACGTCATCTTTTGCTTCACATTATCTTAGAAGAAGAAAAAAAGCAACTATGCAAAATACTCTTCAGAGACAACTCTTAAAAAAATAAAAGCTTGATCGGAAAATATGTCTGACTCTCTAACTGTGAGGAGTGAACGACCAGACGGCGAAATGGCTGGTTGGCTGGTGGAAAGATGGAGACAACGGAGGGTGGATTTATCTGCTGACGGCAACGAGGAGAACACCACAAGACTTAGATAGCCTCCACGTAGTTGGCTGGGTAGAGACCTAGCTGCCCGTTGTCCAAGCGCCCTTTGCACCATCCCTGCTCATCTTCTTCACCTAGTTTGGTTAGTTCATCACCTGAAGCCAAAGGTAGAAAGGGAAGATTGTTGTGGAGCACATGAAGCCTCTCCTGATGCCTCCTATTCTGCCCTGAGGACTTGTAGGATTGACCCTTGGCACTCGGGATCGTAGGGCAGAAAAGCAAGGGTGGCCCCCCAGGAGACCTGCTCTGGCAGAGATGTTCTGGGGACCCAGCACCCCAAGGGACCTACCTGCTTTGAAGCTGAGCTCGTCCTGCTCCTGCCCGTCGTAGTCATACAGGGCCCGCACCCGCACGCCCTTCGCCGACGACTCCTCGTCGAAGGGGTTGGTGCCCCCGTTGGCCTCGCTGGCATTGAAGGAGTTGCTGCCTTCGTCATCGGACCACTCCGCGCTGTAGGTCTGGCCACGGTCATGGCTGCTCACACTGCCAGAGGGAAAGAAGGAGGGATGGGCAAACACGGCTCATACCCACATTGTGGGCGCCCACTTGGGCTGCATCTCCCCATGGCAGGTGCCCACTTGGGCTGCATCTCCCCGCGGTGCCCGGCCACCCCTCGTGGCCGTGGGAAGCCACCCGGTGCACTCACCTCCCGCGCTCCCCTCCCTGCGCCCCTGTCTCGCCCCCGCCGCTGGCATTGGTCAGGGTCACCCCCTCGCCCTTCTTCTGCTTCTCTTTCCGCATTATCGTGTGCGTCAGGTCCGGGTTCCACTCCTGGAAGCACAAACCACGCGGCCCCTGAGCACGGGCCCACGGGCCACGCGGGCAGGCCCCGAGCCCCCGCACTGCCCCACGGCCGCGGGGCAGAGCCTCACCTCAAACTGGGGCCAGTTCATGGGCATCCCTGGGCCGCTGGTGCTGCGGAACCACCGGAGATCGTCCTGCGCGTCCGCGAGGCGCACGGTCTGCTCCAGCTCCCGGTACACGCTGGCGTAGCTGCGGAGAGGGGCGGGATGGGGTGCTGGGAGCAGGGATGGACCCTGCGGGAGCGCAGGGCCCTTGGCCAGGGATAGGGCGGTGACAAGAGGCCACCATGGGGCGGTGGCAAGAGGCCAAGCTTGTGTTTTATCCTAGGAGCCATTGGAGGGCACCAGGCCCTGGGAGCATGGGGATCTCCAGAGGTTGGTTTGCTGGTGGCTGTGGGCCCTTCAGCTGGTCCTGGCTGTGCTCCTTCGTGCTCCTGAGCACGGCAGCACCGTGTCACCACACCACGGGCACCTACCTGCTGCTCTCTGCCAGGTTCAGGTGCCTCTTGATGTCCAGCAGCACCTCCTTGAGGAAGTTGAGCCTCTTCTCCTCAAACTGCTGGCACTGCTCGAAGACCTGCTCCATGCTCTCGATGTACTGCGGGGTGCACTTGTTCAGCTCATCCAGAACCTTCTCGTACTTCTCCTGAGCCTGCAAGCACAACGGGGTGTCTCAGCTGCAGCTCGAGCTGCTCAGAGCCCCTGTCCCTGAGCTGCGTCGCTGCTGCGACTCCCCGCTGCGCCTGGACGCTGACTCGCACCTTCTGCACGTCCTGCTTGCACTTCTCCACCTTGTCCTGGAGTTTCTTCTGCTGCTCGGGGGTGTTGGACTGCTCTGCCTTGCTGTTGGCCTCCCGGGTCACGGCCAGCTTCTCCTCCTTGCAGGCCAGGTGGTAGGCCTTCTTGGCCGTCTCCAGCTGGTGAAGGAGGGCAGAGCGTGGGCGTCGGAGCAGAGGGCACAGCCACACATCCCGTACCTGCGCCCTCCCTCCCCAGGGCACCCCGTGGCTTGGACCTTCCCAGAGCCTGGGGCAAGGAGGTGGCCTCTGCTTGGGTATGGCCATGCTCTGCATCCCCTCCTCACCTCCTTGAGCTTCTTGGCCCAGGGTTTCTGCGCTTTCCGGAAGCCGTCCTCTGCCTCCTTGGCCTCCTTGAAGCCTCCCATGATCTGCTTGTGGTAGGCGTCCTTCTGCCAGTTCTTGACCTTCTCGAAGTCGTCGTTCAGCAGGCTGTTCTTCACCTCCTGGTGCAGCTCGCTCACCTTGTCCGCCTCCGTCATGATGGCCACCCACGCCTTCTCCATGCTGCCGTACTGGGGGCCTGCAAGGATGGAGGGGATGAGCCCGACCCAAGCCATGGGCTCTGCGGTGCCCTCCCCTGGGGACATCAAGACAGGGATTGGGACCCAGGTGACCCCTGGCACGCAGAGGGGCCGCGGTACCTTTCTCGATGAGCTGCCTCCACCTCTTGGACCAGTCGGTGAGCTGCTGCGCGTAGGACTTCTCGATCTTGGCCCTCTCGTGCACGCAGTTCATGAGGTCATTGCAGAGCCGGTGCCCGTCGTCGATGCGCTTCACCGTGCGCTTGTAGTTGCCCACCTGGGACGGGGACAGACAAGCGTGGCCGGGGTGTCGGCGACGGAGATTTGGGTGGGGGATCGGGACGGGATGGAGGAGCTTCTGCTGCAGGTTGGCCCAGCTCCTGCACCCCCTCCGGCGCCCGGCGCGCGCGGGGCGGCCGCGCTCACCTCCCAGAAGCTGTCGGTCGTCTCCTCCGCGGCCGCCGCCGGCTCCTCGTAGGAACCCGACATGGCTCCGGCTGCTGCCTGGGGCGCTCGGGGGCTCTCGGCGACGCCGCAGCCTCATGCACTGCGGGCAGAGGGGCCGGGTGAGCGCGGGCGCCGCCGGCCGTCAAGGTCGCGCAGCCGCCGCGCGGAGCGGCCGCGGGCCGGGAGCAGCCGGGATCCGCAGGAGCAGGAGCAGGGCGCTTAGCCGGGATGCCCCTGCAGCCGCATCCCCGCGCTGGGGCAGCGGGACGCGGCGCAGAGCCCGGCGGGGAGCAGCCTGGGCCGGCGGCTCCATGCGGCTGCCGTCACGTGAGCCGCTCCGCGGCGTTATCCGCACAGGCGGAACAGAAAATGGGAGCTGTCGCCCTGCTGGGCGCGCGGCCACCTGGATCCGCACCCAGCCTGGCCGGTGCCTCCCACCTGCCGCCGCTGGCACCGCGTCCGGCTGCCGGAGCGATGCGGGATCGGCAGAGCATCCAGCGCGGCTGAGCAGCCTGCAGCCCCCCCCCGCATCCCGCTGCATCCCGGCGCTGACCCCGGCTCCGCTGCGGCATCCGCGGCGCCCGTGGGCTCCTTATGTAACTGCGTGGAGCCCGATGCGCCGCAGCGAGAGCCCCGGCGGCTCCGCGGGGCCCTTACCCGGGGGGGGTCCTGGCACCGGCGCAGCCCCCGGGGCAGCCGCGAGGGGCCGGGGGCGGCCGCGGGGGCGCGCGGAGATTCTCCTCCCGCTACTGCGCCCTAATCCGCGCCGATCTTCGGCAAAACGGCATCCCCGGAGCGTCACGTGGGACCTCCGCGCGCCTTAACCCTTTGCCGCTCCGGCTGCATCGGAGCCGAGGGAAGCGGCGTGAGGATGGGGATGGCCGCGAGCATCCCGCCGTGGCCGCGAGCATCCCGCGAGCATCCTGCTCCGGCTGCGCTCCCTGCGGAACCGCGCGGCTCCCAGCATCTCCCGGAGGGATGCGGCCAAAGCGGCCGTAGCCGCGAGCTGCGCTGCATCTCTGCACGCTTTGTCCTTATTGATTCCCTCCTCATTTACTGGGCTCATGGGGACTTGGTTTCTTCTTTGGGGCCAAAAAAAAAGCTTGGAAGCCATAGGGAAAAGTGTGGATTTGGGGGCTGGCCCCAAACAGCAGCTGGGGCTGAGTGAGGGAAGGGGGAGCTGCTGGCGCCGGGGCGCAGGGGGGGACGGGGCGCCGAAACGGTTACGGGCGCGCGGCGGCTCCAGGCTCGCTGGGCTGGAAGTAAGCGAGCCCGGCGGGGATTTAGTGATATAACCGCGAAACGCTCCAATCGGCGGCCGCCTGGTTAAAAATAACCGCGTGACTCCGGCCCTCCGAGGCGCAGATGGATGTGGGACCGCGGCGAGGCGACGCCAGACGGCCCCGCGCTGCTCGCGGCGCGCGGAGCCCACGCGTGCGTGCGCGGCGCCGCGGGGCTTCGTTTTGGGGCGGAACGGAGGGAGCCGACTGTGGTGGTGCAGGGATGCGGGAAGCTGCGAAGAAACATGTCCATGTGCCCGCGGCATCCGTGTGCCCACGGCATCTGGGTGTCCAAAGCATCCATGTGCCCACAGCATCCGTGTGCCTGTGGCATCCCTGTGCCCGTGGCCTCATGGACATCGCGAACCAAGAGGGCTGCGCTGGGCACGGCTGCACTGGCCACTCTGCTCCCCGCAGCGCGAGCTGTGGCCCCGGGGGCTGATTTTGGCTCTGCGTGATTTTACGGTGGCTGCCTCTCTCCCTCCACGCACAGATGCACCCGCATGTGCACGCATGTGTGCGTGGGAGGACACGCGTGCGCACCGTGCGCCCTGCGCAGCCCGTCGCTCCGCGTCGGGGCGGCTGGCAGCGATGCCCGGTGCCCGTGACGCGCAGCGAGCGGCCGTGGCGCCCGCCGGGCCCTGCGCCGCCACCGCTGTCCCCGGGGCCCTCCCTGAGGCACCGCAGCCCCGCCGGGGCCCTCTGCATCCTCCCCGCTCCGGGCTGAGCACTGACACAGCTCATGCCGCCACGCGCCGGGATGGGCTGCGGGAAGCAGCCGGGGGCCTTGCAGGGATTCGGGAAGGAGCGGGCAGCGGCGCTGGCTGCTGCCGTCCTCCCTCCCGGCTCCTCCACTTGCCTGCCCACGCACGGAGATGTTCCCGTCGCTGCTCCTTGCTCCGCAGGGGCCGCACGGCCCAGCCGCTCCCGGGAAGCGGCAGCACGGAGGCCACAAAGCCCCCGGGCAGGAGGCCCGGCCTCGCCGGCGCCTCGCTCGGCCCGCAGCAACGTGACTGCCCCGCACTTCCCGTGCGCAACCTGGTGCGACCGGAGAAGCCTCCTTGGGACAAAGCGCCTGTCAGCACCTGCCCTACGGGGAGGTTCATCCCCCCGAAACAGGCAGTGGTCCCGGGGCTGAGCTGCTGGGAGGGAGAGTGGGATACAGGGAAGGATGGAGGGCTGGGACACAGCTCGGAGGCACCGATGGCTCCACAGCAGGCAGGAGCAGGGAGGGGGATCCAGGGATTCCAGGCAGAACTGGAGGGAGCTGGGAGCCGTCGGAGGGAGCAGCCCTTCCCCTTGGTCCTGACTTCCCGGACAGAGGAGGCTCCTGCAGATGCCAAACACACCCGAGCGCCAGGGGCTTCTCCGCAGGATTTGCCGGAGAGGCTCCGCAGGGAGGCGGGATGCAGGCGGCCGCGGGGGCTGCCGCGGGGGCGAGGGAGACAGCCCTGAGTGCAGGGGGCTGCTGTGCCGGCAGCGGATTTGGGAATAATTCCAAACACGAGGCCGCAATTACAGCGAGAGCCGGTGCTGGAGGATGCGGCGGTGCTGCCCTCCCCCCCATCTCCACGTTGGGCCTGGGGGGCCTGGGGTGTCCTGTGCTTGTGCCCGGGGGTCCTGTCCCCGCGCTGGGACATCACGGACGTGGGCGCGGGCGGGAGCCGAGGGGCGCTGCGGCGGCGGGACGGAGCGGGGCGGCTGCGTTTCCATGGGTTGGGTGAAGGAGGTCGGCTCCGCGCGGGGGGAAGCGCCGGGATGTGCGGAAAGGCTCCGAGGGCGCCGGGGGGGGGGTGGATCTGGGGCTGAAACCGCAGCGGGAGGCGGTTGCTGCGGGGGTCTTGGTGGCGCAGGGCAGCCCGCAGCCCGTCCGCGTCCGCGCGCGGAGCAGGGAAGCGGCTCCGGCGTGCACCAGGGCCAGACCCCGCTGCGTCCCCATCCCGGCACGGCCCGGGGCGCTTACCTGGGCCCGGGGCAACGGGAGGGCCGGTGCCGCCCGGCAGCATCCGCGCGCACCGCGCGTTGTCGTGGCAACGGCGACGGAGCCGCTGCCCGCGCCGGCCCCGCGCCGCGGCGGGGGGGACTCGTCCGCGCGTCCCCGGGCCCTGCCCGGCACCGGGACCCCGGCTCCGCACGGGGCTGCGGGCGGCAGCCCCCTCCTCGCGCCCTCCCCGCGTCCCCCCGGATCCGGGCGGCACCGGGGGAAGCCGGAGCGCGGAGCCGCGTAACCGAAGCCGCTCGCGGGCAGCTGCCGCGGCGCCCGGATCGGGTTGCCCCGGGGAGCTCGGGTGACGCTGCGCCCGGCTCCTCTGCGCCCGCACGGTCTCTGCAACCTGCCCTGTTTTCATTTAATATTTGCAAAAGCAGCAAAACCTCCCAGAGAATTGGCAGGAGGGGGTTTTCTCCAGGCCCTTCCCCAGCTCCCATGGAAAGGCCCATGGGGAGGACAGACCTGGAGCGGATCGCGGCCGCAGGCGGCAGGGAAGCGAGCGGCGCGGGCGATCCCGGCGCGCTCCAGACCCTTCGTGCCAGATGCTCTGGCGAGAAGCAGGAGCGGGGAATGGGGGGTAGAGCGCCGCGCTCCCGGCACGGCCGCGGTGGCCGGTCTCGGCCGCGGGCGCTGCGGCACGTGAGCGCGGCGGCCTCGACGGCGAGGGGACTGCGGCACGGCCGAGCGCCGCCGCGCGGCCCCCCGGCCTCCCGCTGCTCCCGCCCGCGGAGCCGTCATGGGATACTGGGGGACACGCGTTATTTTCCCTCTCCTTTTCCCTCTCCTTTTTCCCAGTGGCGAACACGGTGCTAAGCAGCGCCCGGCCGCCCCCAGGCTCGCGCTCCGCAATCCTGTTACGGCTAAATCCATCCCGCCTCCCCCGGCAGCTCCGTCAGGGCGCGGGCGCTTAATCGGCCTGGAGGGATGGATGGGAACGGGGCGGGCAGGATGCTCCGGCGGATACAAGCCGGGGGGTCGGACAGTGCCGAGTATCCAGATCCGTGTGCAGCGAGTGCGGAGCCGGGTGCTTCCCGGGGGGAATCCCGCATCCCAACAGCTGCGCCCTGCCGGAGCGCTCCTCCCGCCTGCGCATCCCGTACACCTGCGGGAAGCTCCCACCCTGGATGGGCGCCGGGGTGCGCGGCGCTAGATCCGGGTGCCGCCGCCGTCATGGCGTTGTACCCGTGCCGAGCGCGGCCACGCAGCCGGCCGCGCTTGGAATTTGCTCGGAGCAAGGGGCAGGCGCGGGGGCCGGGAGCCGCCGCCGCGGAAGGACATCCCGCCCGCGCATCCCGCTCTGCCCCGGTGCGGGCCCGGGAAGCCCTTCCCGGCCTCCGGAGCGCTCCCGGCGCCGCCGCCGCCGGCCCGTCCCCGCGCCGGCGCGGCCGGTACCTGCGTGGCGACGCTGCGGGCGCCGCGGGCGGGCGGCGGGGCGAGCGGCGGCCCGGGCGCCCGGCGAGCTGGCGCGGCGGCTCCGCCGGCATCGGCAGGAAGGTCGGAGCAGATGGGGAGGAGGGGGGTAAAGATCAGCGCGGGGATTAGGGAGGCATTTTTAGCCAGCCAATCGCCGGCACGTTCCCGCGCGGCCGCTCCGGCGCCGCGCAAGGTGACGGCGGCGCCGCAGGAAAGGCAGGGAATAAGGGGGGCTCCCAGTGCGGACCCCGCACGCAGCCCCCCGGCTCCGGACCCTTCCTGACGTTTTTTTGCAGCCTCCTTCCGCGTTTGCCCGCGGGGCTCATTCGGGGCCTGGAAAAGCCCCTCATGTCCAGGTGGGGTGGCAGGGCCGGGCTCTCCCGCTGCTGGCAGCAGGCCCGGGATGTTGGATCGTGGCGCCACGGCCGGTGTCACAGCACCGCGTCCCTGCAGACCCATCCAGGGAGGAGACGGGAGGTTTTCCCCATGAGGGCAGCCGGCGCTTTACAGCCCGTTCCAAAGGGCATCGCCACCTCCCTGGCTCTTTTTCCATGGAAAAGCACAAGGTTCCCGGCCTTCCCGCAGCCGTGATGCTTCCTGGGATGGTGCCGGCTGCCTGTCCCACCACCCGGGAAGAGCCGGGAGCCGCGGGGACAGGGACAGGGCAACGTCCCCCACCCTGGGCCACTAATCCCCTGGCCGGGCCGGGATGCGCGGGATGATCCCGACACACCGTGGGGACAGGGCCACGATCCCACAAGCCAGAGGCACATGGGGGTGTTTCCCCTCAAACACCCAGGCTGGCGAAATCCCGGGAACAGGGTGCTCCAAGGGGCTGGAATCTGAAGCCTGCCACAACGTCCCAGGCTGTGCTTCCTTTCCTGCCTGATGAAACAGATATTGAAATATTTATTGAAATATGAATTGTAATATTTAATTAAACATTTATTGAAAAAATTATTGATTTTTTACTGAAATATTTATTGGAATGTTTATTGTTCTGCCAAACGTGGCCTGGCTTGGCCTGGGGGTGGGGGGACCCTTTCCCTGCACCCCAGCAAGAGGGCCGGGCGGCTCCGACAGCCCCAATCCCGGTCTCGGCAGGGAACGGGGATCGGGGCTGTTCGGGAAGGGATTCACCGCGTTCCCGACCCCCCGCGCCGGCTACACGGGTTTCAATCAGGCAGCGCCGCGAACACCCAGCGGTGGCGGGGGTGGGGGGCCTTAAGGCGCCTCGCTCAGGCAGCGCCGCGGCCGCCCTCAGAGCCGGCGGAGGGGTCCTCGCGGAGGCCGGAAGCGGCGGCGCCGCGCACGCGCCTCCCTTTCCCGCCGCCGCCGCCACGGTGAGGCCGCGCCCGGCGCCCTCCGCCGCCATCCGCCCCCGTTCGCTCCCATCCGCCCCCATCCGCCTCCGTTCGGTCCTATCCGCCGCCATCCGCGCCGCCGCCGCCGGGGGGGCACCCCCGCGCCCGCATTTCGGCACGGGGAGCGCCCGGGGCGGCGGGGGCGCCCGCGCCGCTTCCCCGGGATGAATCCCGCCCGGACACCCCCCGGGCGGCGGTTCCGCGCGTTGCCTCCTTTTGGTATTCGGCTTCTCGCACCAATTACCGGTGGCGCCGTTTCCCCCCTTCCCCGGGACCCCGAATTCGCGGGCTTGTTCAGTTCGGGCCTCTGTAGCTCTCCGTTCCCCCCGTGGCGCCGCCTTCCCGGTGACCCCCAAATTCCCGGGTCCCGTCACTCACAACCCACCGTCCCCGCCCGTCTCTCGCGCAGATGTTGATGCCCAAGAAGAACCGCATCGCCATCTATGAGCTGCTCTTCAAGGAGGGCGTCATGGTGGCCAAGAAGGACGTGCACATGCCCAAGCACCCCGAGCTGCTCGACAAGAACGTGCCCAACCTGCACGTCATGAAGGCCATGCAGGTAGGGCCGGGCCTGGCTTCGCAAGCCAGGCGCTGCGTTTGTTCTTTTTTGTCTTTTTTCCAACTTTTTTTTGCCATTTTCCTACTTATTGGTGTGTGTTCTGTTTGTTTGTTTCCTGTTGTGCTTGTTCCTGCTCTGTTATTCGCTTCTTGTTGCTGATAAGATCCTCTGCTAGCAGAGTAAAAACCCTTGTTAACGGTGTTGCTTGGAGGTGCTGGATGGTGATAAAGATCATGCACTAAAGAACAACCGCGGCTTCTCTCCCCAGTCGCTCAAGTCCCGCGGTTACGTGAAGGAGCAGTTCGCGTGGAGGCATTTCTACTGGTACCTGACCAACGAGGGCATCCAGTACCTGCGCGACTACCTGCACCTGCCGCCCGAGATCGTGCCCGCCACCCTGCGCCGCAGCCGCCCCGAGACCGGCCGGCCGCGGCCCAAAGGTAAACGGCGCCGGGCGACGCGTGTCCTGTCGGACTGTGCCCTTTTGGGTAGTCGGCCACGCCGGTGCGAGTGATTCTTGGGGACGTTAATGTGAGTAGAGCAAATAGAGCTGCTGCTTTGTATGTGGGGCTAGTGAGATGGCTGTTGGGCTACTGAGGAGCTGGAGAGCGCTGGAGAAAGACGTGGAGTGGAGTAAAAGCCTGGGAAGAGAGCAGGACACAATGTTTCTGTGGCCTGAGTGTCAGAGCAGGCCTGCTGAAACCTGCCACTGTGGAACTAGATGGTAGCGGGTGCCCAGACCCTGTGGAGGTCCCTGGCTGAGCCTGTCCCTTGGCACCCAGAAGGGCTTTTAGGGTGTTTTGGGAAGAACCCTGCTCCACATTGCTGCAGTTCTCCAGCGGGAGGCCAGTGGATACAGGGAACTTTGCTCGAGTTCCGCGTTGGGAAGCCTTTCCTGGCATTGCTCATACAAGGAACAAACTTTCTTCTTAATATAGCATAGGGTGGTAAAAGATTTAATGGCAGAAAAACACACGTGCTGCACGTGCTTCAAGTGGGGCTGTGTCTGTGGCATTTAGGACTGCTTAGGTGCCCACGGTGTTGGCCTTGCCGTGGATTTTAACGTGCTGTCAGGCAAGTCAAGTCCTTAAAGCTGCCTTCAGTTTTAAAAGCTTTCAGTAAATGCAGGTAGCAATTTTTGGTTGTAGTTCTGTTTTTTTTCATGGGGTTTTCAATTCCCCAGAGAAATGGAGATGCTGGTCCTGTAAACGCATCTGCTAGTGTGGATCTCTCAGCAATTGCTCTCTCCCAGGTGTCTCCTTGCAAAATGCTGCAGTGTTTCCTGCAAGCACCTGCAGTGCCTTGCTGAGAGGAAGGTTTTGGGGTTGCAAATAGCAACATCAAAAAATCCAGTAGGAGTTGCAGATCTCCATGTTTGGCAGCCTAAGTAGAATGTCCCCTTTTGGAGTACTCATTTGATGGCCTAGGAATGGTTTAGGAATCACTTAGATTCCTTCATGAGGGGCAGCATTACATAGTAGTACAGTGTAAATAATTTTTAGATGAATGCCATCAAACTACCATGTTGTTCAGTTCTGAAAACATCGTGCCGTTCTAAGGTAGTAATTAGAGTGGGAGAGATGGTCACTTGGCTTGTGTGCATTTGGAAATGACATGTGAGATCCCTTATGTTTGGTTTTCCTGTTTTTCCTTTTGTTTGGTGGGGCTTTTTTTGTCCAGTAGCAGGAAAGAAACGCAACTGTGTAGAGCACAAACTGTAAAACATTGAGTTGTCCAGAAGGTCCTTGTGACCTGAACTTTTTCACATTCTGTGAAGGGGCACCCTTCATGACAAAGCTCAAGGCCTCTGTTCTTCACACCTCTGGGCAACTTTGCATTTGCTCGTATTCCCCTCAAAATCTGTGTCAGTCTGAGTTCAGTGGGGGAGTTTTGCCTGCAAATCCTTCAAGTGCTTTGTCAGCCAAACAAAACTGTAGCATCATGTGCTTCAAAAGCCAGAACTGCGTTGAAATAGTTCATTTGATCTCTGAGGAGCGCTGGAAGTCATCCCGTGCAGTCGTTGGAAGCTGTGTTTATCTCCATCAGTGAGCTGGAGAAACTGCATATATAATGTGAGGGTGGCGCTTGGTTCCCTGCTAAAATACCCAGAGTTTCTTGTGAGGAGCTTCATTTACAGCATCGCAGGCCATGTTGGTCATGGCCAGTGACCCCGTTCAGCCTACATCTCACCAGGATTAGCTGGTCCTGCTGCAGGAATTTTGGTGTCACCGTGGTTTCCCTGGGCACCAGCTGCTTTAGATGACGATAGAGCGGGGATCAAAGGGATGTGTGTATGGGAGGTGCTGCAGAATCCAAACGTGCAAGTTTTGCTTGAACTTTTGTGGGGTTTTTTGTCCTTTTCTGGTACTTCCATGCAGTACTACCAACTTTCTCGAGTGAGGCTTGGTGCAAAGGTTGAAACATTTAGCATAAAGCAGATTTCAGACCTCTGCATTTGGTATGTGCAAGCTGTCTGCTACACATGTAACTTTGCTGTGAGAAATAAAGGATGTGCAGATCTGAAGTAAAAAAAAGAAAAAACAAAAAGCCAGTTTAACCCTAGCAGAAAAGAAGGATGTAGAAGCAGATCCGAGTTAGTTAAATATCTTGACACATCTGTGCTCCTAGTTGTATGGATCTATTCCATTTTGGAGGATTTGTGATACCGATAATATAGCTGTGTTTTTAAATTGGGATGAGAATGTCACATGTTTTGTGGCTTAGAGAAAAAGGAGCTGTCAGACATGACAAATGGCCCTACTTCTGGGATTTTGTTTTTCTTCATTTTTGGTTCTTATTGAATCAAGTGCTGTAGCTGTGTTTGTCAGTAGGCTGTCACTTAGATGACACTGTAAATCTAATTTTTGCATTATTTATAACTCAACCCAAGTACAAGCTTACACAGTTTAACAGATGTCACTCCTGAAGTTTTCCTTACAATATCACTTCTGTATTTACCCTTGTATATACAAAGCTGTCTGAGGTGCAGCTCTCTAAGGTGATGCTTCAGTGCAGGTTTATTTCAGATGCGGGGTTGCGCACAAAATGAGTTGCTTTGTATAAAACAGTGCATTTGATGTTGCTGGTTTTACTTACAGGTCTGGAAGGTGAACGTCCTGCTCGTCTGACTCGGGGAGAAGCTGACAGGGACACTTACAGACGCAGCGCCGTCCCACGTGAGTGTCTTACCATGCTGCTGTATGAATATCAGGCTGAGCTTGCTGTTTTGCAGCTTACCTGAAGGGGTTGTGTCTTCAGTATTGGCCCCCTTTCAAGAAGGAAATGAGAGAAGTTGAGCTTCTGGCATAGATTAGGTGTTTGCACAACAGGATCGATCCATATCTGCTCATGCATGTGGCTTTTTGTTTGTAAAGCTGAACTGTGGATTTCTTCTTGGGTTCGTTTAGTAGTTGTCCTTGTCTCAAGGGCTATTTTAATTCTTTATATTAGAAAAGAATTTTTGAAGTCTCCATTGATTGGAAGCAA
Source organism: Tinamus guttatus (assembly GCF_059628265.1). Classification (NCBI taxonomy): domain Eukaryota; kingdom Metazoa; phylum Chordata; class Aves; order Tinamiformes; family Tinamidae; genus Tinamus; species Tinamus guttatus. Next base: position 1,907,381 of record NW_028289097.1, on the reverse strand, counting down.
GAGGTCTGTGCTTGAGGAGCGGATTCTTTGTAACTCGTTCATCTCTTTCTCTCCAGCTGGTGCTGACAAGAAGGCTGAAGCTGGTGCTGGAGCAGCTACTGAATTCCAGTTCGTAAGTATTTGCATTCTGGATTTACTACTTGTGCTACGGCCCTGGATAAGGGGCAGTGTGTGGGTGATCCGTGCATGCTCTTCGCTGGGTGCTGACCGGTTATTCCATGGAGCACAGGCTGCGTGCAATGACTTCTAATGCTCTTTCTCTTCTGTTGCAGAGAGGCGGATTTGGTCGTGGACGTGGTCAGCCTCCTCAGTAGAACTTCTGCTTATGTTTTGTGTATAATAAAATAGGTGAAAATGTCACCTGAGCTGCATCAGTGTGTGTTATTTAAACACAGATCTAATGCTCATGTAGCTACAGAGGTGACTCAGATTACTAAGTGATTGGCCTGTGTAACAACAGTTGTGTAATAACTTCTGATTAGAAAACAGGTTAACAGTTCCCTAGGTTTGCTGATGTTTGATGCAGGGTTTTGCTGGTGAGTAGATGTGATTTATGGGGGAATGAGGGGCCTGGGTTCATGGCAGCATTCAGGTGCTGCAAGGCAGTTTTTCCAAGTCTTTCTAGGAACACCCTGATTTCTAGTGATTTCTAGTAATACAGTAACCCTGAGCTGAGACTGTTCCATACTGGAGACAGAAAATTCAACAAAAGCAGCTGTGTTGGCCTGAGGCCCTCAGTGATTCAGACACAAACAATGTGTACAGGGCAGCATTTCTTTTATCCCCATCTGAAGTCACTGTGATAATTAACTGTGACCTAAGGAAAATGGGGTGGTTGTGGCAGCACCTGCTGTCTGGAGCTGAGGAGCTGGGGCCAGGGAGGTGCAGCCGAGCCCAATATGGGCTCTGCAATATGGGTCCTGCCAGTAGATGTCACCCGCTAACTAATAACGGGAGAGACGCTAATTGGGAACGATTTTCTACTGCCTGCTAAATGATACTTTGTTCTAGGACAGCCTTAATATCACAGAAGTGCTGAACATTGGAAGATTAAATTGGATTAATAGCCAAGTGGAAAAGGAACCGACTCCAGTTCTAGTTTGGGGGGGAGGAAATAAAGGGCATGTGATTTTTTTTTTGCTTCCAAGGGAATTTGAACTGTGGGTGTTAACTGTCACTTGGAGGAGATTAGGTGCTTCAGAATTTATTTTAATTAACCGTTCCATCTGTCTCTGTTGAAATTAGTAGATGATGATTTAGCCGGACGTCATCCAGAATCGCTGAATCCCAGCTGACTGGATTTAGCAGGGTGCACTTGACAGTCTAGTTCTTAGTGGCAATGTACATTAAAGAAACTTTTTAAGGCTTTGCTGGCAATATTCTTGACCTTCTGAGTTGTCCAGATCTGCTAGAGCTTTTCATTCAAGGTTCTGCTTATTTTATCTCACATTGTAGTGGTAAAGCTTATACTTGCTCCTCTACATTTATAATTGGGAGTCTATTTAAGAAGTCAGTGGTGTGCTCAGCATAAGGTTTAATCTCATGTGAAATTAAGCAGAATCTACTCGGGAGTATGAGTGGCAATTCTGAATAACGATGGGGTTTTCTTTTTCCGGAAAGGGCACTTGAGTCAGTGAAGGGAAGATCCATGTGATTGAATAGAGATGGCTTTTGTCTTGGGGTGCAAAAAAGAATATGAGTCTTCTTAGACTATACAATGAAGAAAATGTCACCTCCACTTTTTAAAAATCTCTTGCTGCTTTCCTAACCCACCAATCTATTCACATAGGTTGAATCCTTGTTCTTTTCAGAGCAGGGTGTGTGGTTTTCTTTTTGCCTTTTTTTTATTTTTTTTTTCCTTTCTTTTAGCATTAGGCCATCTGAGCTGACGGGCTCCAAGGAACACAGGCCCTAAGGATGTCTCATTTCTGGATGCCGTTCGGTGGAATCCACACCCGGCAAATGTTGCTTTTTTGGACAAACGCATGTATTACAAGATGGGCCCAGTATCCCTTGATACCCTCCACTGGGCAAATAACGATTGGAGAAGGACTCCGGTGCTTGCCGCACTTTTTCTTGCTCCAAAGCAGTCAGCTTTTTAGGCAGATTCTCCCTTTTTATGCTGGACCGTGTGGCAGCACCTCTGGGCTGCCCCAGGCCCAGGTGCTTGCCCATGAGGTGATTGTACAAATGCAAACCTGACCTGTTGCCTCTTTATACACACACACACACACACACACACACACACATACATATATATATATATATATGTAATTTGGAGAGTTTTTTGTGGTATTCTGCAGCTGATGGCTGCTTGCTGCCAGCATGGCTTTGCCTGTGAGACAACGCTGTGCCTGGTGCTCCTGCTCCTCCCTGGCTGCCCCTGTGGGAACCAGCCTAAAATTGCCCCCCAAAAAGGGCCTTTTGGGAGGAGCCACCTCGGCCAGGACTACGTTTATGCCTGAGCTTCGGGTGAGGTTTATGTGGAGTGAGCGGGTGCTGGGGTGATGTCCCCGGCAGGGCAGAGCCGTCCCCGGGCTTCAGCGGTCCCGGTGCTGGTTCCGGTGCCGCCGCCCGAACCTTTGTTCTCCTCAGGGCCCCGAGCTACAATGGCCCCCGCCACAGGCGCTCCGCCACTAGCGTAACCCGCCCCCCGCCTTGCGCAAGAGGGGCATTCTCGCCGGCCACGCAATTTGCGTAGCGCCGCTGTCAAAGCGGCCGCCATGCGCCCGGCACTGCGGCTTTTGCGTAACTGTTAAGCACGCAGCCGCCCGGCTGGCGCCTTACGCACCGTCGCGTTATTCTCCAAGCGCGTCTACGCCGCGCTGCTGGCGCAAGGCGGAGGGAGGGGAGCGTGTGCGCGCGCGGGGGGGAGCGATTCTGGAAGGCGGGCTGCGCTGTCTGCGTGGCGGGGGCGCCGTGGAGCGGCAGGGGGAACCCGCTGCCTCCGGCGCGCGGCGGCTTTACGCCGTTTGCGTAGCGTGCCCCAAGATGGCGTCGCGGTCGTCGTCGGCGGCGGTGGCCGGAGCGCGGGCGGCGGCGGCGCGGCGGGAAGCGAAGGGCAGCACGAGGCGGGCGAAGGGCGGCAGCGCGTAGCGGGCGGCCCCCGGCCTGCGGGAGACAGACGCAGAGAGAGAGGCAGACCCCGGAGACTCGTGCGGGGAGGCGGCTCCCCCTCTGCCGTCCCCCCCACCCTGTCCTTCGCCCGCCCCTCGCGGGAGCCGCGGCGGGTCCTTCCCGGCGCCGCCGCCTGAGCCCTGCGGGCCCTGCGGCCTGCGCGTCCCCCCACCCCACCGCGGACCATGATGAAGCTCAAGTCCAACCAGACGCGCACCTACGACGGCGACGGCTACAAGAAGCGGGCGGCCTGTCTGTGCTTCCGCAGCGAGAGCGAGGAGGAGGTGAGGGGCGCGCGGAGGGGCCCGCCGCGGCGGCGCCGGCCCTCGAGGCGCGGTACGACACCGCGGCGAGGCGGCTGTGCCCCCGCGCACCCCCTTTTCCCTCATTCCTTCCCGCTGGAAGGAGGGACGAGGCGCCGCGAGCAGGGGATGGTGAAGCGGGCGCGCGCGGGGCTCGGCCCTTGCCCGGAGCCCGGCGCTGGCAGCGCCTCCGCGGGCGCCTCACATGAGTGGGGAGGGAAACCTGACCTGGGCGTTATAAAAAGAAGCGGGGATAAAAGGATGTAGTGCCAGGAGGGGGCTGTCCAGAGAGGCCAGGGAGGAGGTGGGAATTAGAGGTAAACGGGTTGGTTTTGGGGCACAGGCATGTTTTCGGCAGAGTTAAAAAGAGTAACTTTTCACCAGTGTGCACTTTCATTGTCGTGTTTTTGCCACGCGGGCTGACGCGGGGCACGGAGCAGACCCGCTGCGGCTCTGTCCTTCGCACGCTGTGGAATCGGGCGTCTTCGCCGCGACGCCGGTTCCTCAGCGGCTCTCCCAAAGTCTTTGTTCTCCCGATTATCATATTTGCAGCTACAGGAAATCGGAAGGGAATGCAGAGAGTGCACTAGAGGAAAGCGAGCTAACGTACTGCTCAGTTACTGCTTAACGTGGTGAAGGAGCCCTAGGAGAGCCTTACTGCTGTGCTGTCATGGTGAAAGTGCCAACGGTTCAAGTGGAAGCGCTTTGGAAATTAAAAGAACATGTTTTAGGGCGTCTTTCGTCATAGCTGGCCCTTCTCACTGACTTTCAGGAAACTTGTGATACTTTGAACTAGCTATAAAGAAGAATGTGGTCGTGTTGTGTAATGATACTGGGACTAATAAGCATGTGTAGGTGAAGGCATCTGTATTTCCTGATGCTTTCTTACCCATTTTATTATGCAAGTGTGTCTGTTCTTCACGTGAATTAAGTGCGTGACCCTGTTTGATTACCTCATGGTTAAAGATACACCTGTAATCAACTTTTGCCGGGTGTTTAGTCTGTATTTTACAACTCTTCCATTTGCAGTGTCATCCAGCCTGTGGCTTACGTGGTGGCAACGCTCTGTTACGTGCTGTGACCGGCAGAGCTGCTGTTCAGGGCTGCCGTTGGCCCCACGAAGGTTTGCTCACGTGCGAGTTTCACAATACTGATCAGAGATGATTCAAGAAAAAAAGATAAACAAGCTCCTTCTAAAGGCACACTAGTCTGAAACAATTTTCTTTCAATTTAGTTGAAATTGTTGAGGTTTGCTTAAGCTCTAATTTTAATGTCCTTTTATATTGAAGTTATAACTTGAAACAATTTAAGGTGGATTGGATATCTCTTCTAAAACTGACGGAACTTCAAACTTTATTTTATAGATAAGACTTTGAATAGAAAAATCAGTTTCCAGTTTTCCCAAGCAGAAGCTGAGCGCCCGCTGTTTCTCTGTGTCCGGTTGTGCCCTGTCATTTCCACGGCTCGCAGAGGCTGCGAGTGACAGTCCTGAAAAACTGTGTGTTGGGACAGGATAGATTCCCACCTGGGAGCTATATGAGCACATACAGAACACTATAAAGTGTGTGGTGTGTGATATAGACTGCAGATGTGTGTATATATATATTTAAATAAGCCATAGAAATGGCACAGTTACAAATTAGCCTGAAGTTTTCTTTTATTTTGGGTTGGCATCCCAAGGGCAACACATGCTCTTGCAGACACCATTATTTATTTATGGTATTCATATAGCTAATGCACAGCTGAAAGGGCACCTTGCGTCCTTATCTAGGAAATACCCACAGTAGTGGGCTTTTTCAGCATATTCATTTAGGAAAATTAGTATCAAGTGATATTATACTAAACACACATGCCAGAATGGGCTAATTTAAATTATATTTGTATTAATTATTTAAATCAGCAAATAGGAAGTCTTTATTTTCTACTAATTTCTTAGATGGTTTCTCATTTGATGATATTTAAACTTTGATTTGAGCCAAGTTCACAGGTTTAATCATATCTTCACTTGCACTTTTTTGATAACTAGAAGGCTGTTATCTGTATATATTTAATCAGTTATATATCAGCTTTAAATGTCTATAGAAGTGTTTTACATTTTCTTCTCATTAGAGATCTTTTTTTTGGGTGCTACTGATATGTTTTATTATTGATGGTTTCTGCGTAAGTGGAAATTGAAATCTCTTTAAAGGGGTCTCCCCAAGGAGGGGAAAACAGAACTAGAATGTAGTTACATATGTTTTAAATTGCCACAGTTAAAATCCAAAAGAATGTTTGATGGCTAATTTAAATTTGCTGTATTAAAGCATTGTTCAGGGCTGGCTGGTTTTGGTAGGGCTGGCTGGTTTTGGTTATTGTTTTCTTTTGAGGATTTAGAAATACCGTGCCTTTACACTCACATATTTCTCCTTTACTTCCCACTGTGAACTTAAAAAAGTTTTCTTCCTTTTTGAACCTCAAATTAACTCCTGAATTTTAAACATACCTGTGACTAAACAAAAAGGAATTAAGAAAAAGTAGAATTACGTCTGTATCCATTAGCTCTTCATTTTGTTCATTTAGTTTTCTTGGGTCTTAGCAATAAGTAGATATCGTTGAAACAGCATAACTTTGGTTGGACATTAAATTTTAGAAAGAAAAATACTTAATTCTTACTTCTCTGTTTCTTTTTATGTTAAGTGATTTACTTTTCATAGTGCTAGAGGTTGCGTGTTTTCAGTGTATTGCATTTGGAAGCCAGGGCTATTGGACACGAAAGACCCAGTGGAATATTTTTGGAAGACCAAGCGTCGGGTGAAAAGACGTCTTTGTCGTGTTTGCCTTTAACAAACAGTGAAGGGAGAGTTCATTTAAATGTGAATCTCAAACGGAGTAAAAACAAAACACGTGCCTTAATTGGCCTGCATGAAAAAATCTCTATCAGGGATGTTTCGTAAGCAGCGGGATCGCTTTGAGCAGGAGGGAGGACAGGGGCCCAGCGGGACCGTTTCAAAGCGAATGTGAACGGACTTCAAAGAACCTTTCAGCCATGGTTAGAGCCCCAGGACTGCAGCGTGTCCATCCCTCCAAGTGGAGGAAACTCCTAGGACGTTGCTTCTGAAGAAAAAAGTGGCGAACAAGGGCGTGCAAATGAAGGGACCTTAAGCACCCTGTTACCTCTGCAGCCCTTTGTTTTGTTACTGGTGATGGCAGTGGCTCTCAATATTGCTGTTCTGGTGTTATTTTTAAATAATGCAAGTTTTTTTTTTTGTGTAGACCAGCTGTTTTCATGAGGAAATGTACCAGAAAATTTCACTGATGTCTTACTATGATGAAGCAGATGGAAGCCTGCTTAATGGCAGCATTTCTGTCGTATTTTAACAGAAATGAGAAGGAACTGTTTGGTGTGAAGTCCTCTACTGGTGTAGCTACAGGTTCAAACATGCCTGCGTTGTGCGTGGTGAAAGCACAAGCTGCTCATTAACCACTCGTGTTTTCAGGGACTTCTGGAGGAAATGCCTCAGCAAGAATAGGATCCAGGATTGCTCATCTTTTCTTAATTGTGAATGAGGTCTAAATTAAGATGAGAAAGCCGAACTTTCACATAAGGTCTGGTAAGCGCCCGGGCTCCGTAGTCTTTTGTGTGTGCCAAGCCAGTACTGTCACCAAAAGCTACATTTATGTAGCCACACAGAGCCTCAGCTGGGGACACTAATTGGAAGGCAAACTAACCTTTTTCTTTTCACTTCAGCTGTGTCAGTTTTTAAGAAAACCACGATGTACTACAACAATTCTCAGATTTTCACTATAGTCCATAACTAATCTGTGGGTCTTTCCTTGCACTCCCGTGATGCCACAGAAACGTTCTGCTATCCTTCGTGTTTGTGCTTCCGTCTAAAAACACTACCAGCTAAAAACATGTTTGATTCTTCCTGATCTGGGAGTTAGGGGAGCCCAGCGCCCTGGGATCACCCTCCTTTCCGTGGAGCCTCATCTCAGGATCGCTGTTCCAGTGGTTCAGCTTGGCTCTTCACATTCCCTTCAGCTACGTAAAAAGTTTGTGGTTGAAACCAAATAAATTTCTCCGTCTGTTGCTAACACATTACCACATGTGTTAGCAACATCCAGTAGGATATAGGCCAATGCAGAAATAGTTTTCTTGGTTTGGATTCTCTTGTTCTGCTTGTCTGTGTTGTAGTAAGTTCTTTAGAGCAGGAATATAAACTTTGGCAAAATCTAGCTTACATCTAGCAATTAGGAAGCAGATACTCAGTTTCTTAAAGCTCCAGTTCTTTCTTAACCCTGCTGAGAGACTCACTGTTCGGTCCAGTATCTTTCAAATTTAGCAAGTATTGATACCAGAATTTGTCTCTGTAGCTGTCCTTGCTGCACAGGCAATAATGCACAGTAATATGCTAAGAAATTTAAGGCTAACGTGCGGAATTCAGGGGGATATGCTTACCTGCTGGGTTGAATTTTATTTTAAGGAGCTTCTGAAGGTTTGAATGCTATTTTAATTCTTACTGACTTCGGTGGGGTTTTTTTTTTTGTGTCACTAGCATATTTTAATATTATATGCAGGATTAACTACTTATGTTTGTAAAGCTTCTCAAGAGTGCTCATGGCTGTAGGGCTTTTTTTTTCCAGGATTGATTTTTATAGATCGAACATGTTCATCAAAACAGTATGTATATATTCACACACCCACTGATATTGAATATTTGGTCAGTGTAAAAAGAACAAAATTCTCGCTTTCCCCCCGCTGCTTTAAATGCTAACATTCCTTCTGGGAAAAAAAGTCTGACTTGACGAGCTGTGTAAGTACTGGATGGTCAACAAAGTGGTTTTGACAGGCAAAATAGGTTATCAGTTTTGGGGTCTTGCACTGGGAGTGCCCTTGTTATCGGCCCTCTGCTTCTTCAACAAGTGGCTGCTAGTTCAGGCACTTGGGCTGGTGCCTCTGATTTGGCCCTCCTCTGAAAGGCATGTTGCAGATAGCTTTCATTCTTACCTAAAACGTAGTTTTACTAGAGGGAGGGGGCTCTTGGTTATGTTTTCCTTTGGTAAGAGTAAGCAGTCACTGTAAAATTGCAAGGAATCGGTAGTAATATGGCCCTTGGTGTTTTGAGGCCAGAGTGGCAATGCAGCACATTACAATTTATAACTCTTGTTTTAAATACTTATCTCAAAACAAAAAAACAGGCTCTTTTTATTTTTCTGTGTTTCTAATACCGGAGGTGTGATCCAAATGCTTTGAATAACTTTATTCCAGTTCAGGTTTTACTCCCTTTTCAAGCCTTGTGCTTCATTTTTGTCGAGTTCTGTCACATGAATAATCCTGACAGTTTTCTGTCATTAATTTGCCGTCTCCAGCCGCTACCTACTGCATTGCGAGTTAAATCACGTTACGCCATAGAACAATGTGTGTGTCTGTGTGGAAAAACAACACTTGTCTAAAAACTCTATGTAGCATTCGGGAACAGCCCCCTGCTGCGAGGACAGGCAGCTATGGGGAGGGTGGGTTTTTGTTGTGGCCGGCTCGTGAGTTGGGCACGGGGCAGCAGCCGACCCGTTAGCCGGCCGCGCCGCCCCGTACCAAGCTGGCTGCAGCCTCGCTGGCCGCAGGCTGCACTTGTCACCATGTGCTAAGTTGGTGACATGCCCTGCATAGCAAGAGGGTCGGAGGAGCCTTCCTGGAAGCCTCAACTCCCGACCTGCTTGTTCGGACTATCCTCTGTTAATAGATGGACAAAACGTGTGTTTTGTCGTAGCGTAATTAAGGCTGTGTTGCCGCTAGCTAAATTCAAGAGATTAATTTTTGTCTTTATTTTCTTTTCTCCTTCGACTCCTGAACTCTGTCAGTGCATGCGTTCTCATTGCTTAACGGTGGTTTTACGCAGCCCAGCTGAGAGGGCAGTTTTGCCAGATATAAAAGCGTTCAGATACTATAACAAATGTTCTTACAATCCCAGTATATTATTGTTATCTTTGAATAAAGCATAGAAGGTCTTTATTATGCTGGACACAGAGCTGTATCTTGGCTTCATAGGACAAATCAGAAAGTCTCCCGTACAGCTAAGCTCCGAACTCCAGAATACAGAGACTCTTCTTAAATGGAAACTTTCAAACAAAGGCAGATTGTACGGGCAGAATCATCCAAGTCAGCCATCTTCTGCACCAGGCTCACCAAAGCGTGCTCTGAGAGGTGCTGCTTTCTTGCAGTCAGTGTTCTGATAAATAGTGATAAAATGTGAGATGGGTTTGGATGTCTGCGGCTTCATACTTCAGTAAGTCTTCAAGTACGTGATTTTGGGACTTAATATTTAGTGGAAAACAAAAGAAATCCAGAGTCTGTAGGTTAATTTTGGGCAGCAGAATGTTCCTTGGGACGAATGCACCTATTTAACATCTCGCCTGCTGTTTCTTACTAAGTGTGTGTGCCCGCTTGGTTGTCCTTAGCCTGACAGCTTTGGGTAGGACTGTCTTTCATGGAAGTCAGGAAAACAGCTGCCTTATTTGCTAGTAAGTTTCACCTGGGCTTTAAGGAAGCTGTAGCCCCTTTGGTCTCTGCTCCGTCTGTAAACTGAAAATTCATTCCTTGCTGTCCGGTCTTTGCATTGCAAAGCACTGTTATTTCTGGAATAACTGATGTGAATAAGGTTAGTAAGTAAATCATTTTAAGGTCAATATTGCGTATCTGAGATTCCCAGATTTGTACTGGGAACAGCCTCCCTCTCCTTTTCTAGCCCTGCGTTGGGAGCAAGAGCATTTGGCCGTTGAAACAACGCAGGATATTCCAGCATGTGTTTCCTGTCTCTTCCAGGGAAAAGGCAGTAGGCTGTTCTAGTCTGGGGTGGGATTTGATGTTTTTGTTTGAATGCTGCTTTGAATGTCGCCTGCCATTAGGGCTACACATAGGGCTGTTCGGGAGCCCCTCCTACACACTGAAATCTCCGAGTACTTCATTGCCAAAGAGGCTTGTGCTGCCAATTCCCCTGCTTTGACGTGACATGGCTTTCAAATCCTAGAAAACAGAAGTCGGCCGCATGATGCAATACCTGCAAATATTTTTCCAAAATGACTTGGCTCCAAAGTCTGCCCCTCAAATCCCTCGTAGGCCAAGAATTTCCATAAGCATTTAAAAATAGTTTCCCGGCAAGAATAAAATGGCAAAATGGAAATTTAAACTTTCTTTTGTGTATTGACCTGGCACAAAATTCTGGATTGAATTCTTGTAAGGGACCTGTTGGCTGTTATCAAAGTATGGGGCTGCTGTTAAAGAATCTTGAAAGGTGCTAGATGAAGGGAAGGTGGAAAAGAATGCTGGGTACATGCACAAAAAAGACTCTTTTGGCTCTTTTTCTGAGGCTGGCAGGTGGGATTGAGGTAGAGTTGTGCTAGGTGATGGGCACAGTGACAATGTTGCGTCTTATTGAAACTAGATAATTCTTCCTTTTTTTGTTGTTTCAGGTCTGAGTAATATCTTGTCCCTTTCTCTCTGCTCTTCAGTAGGTTTAAGAGAACAGTAATTTTTGATATATTTTAACTGCTTTGATTAAATCTCTTTATTATGTAAAACTGTTCCCTTAAAAGTATGCTAATAAAGTTTACAGGTTAAAAAATGACCTATTGAGGTCATAGGCCACTAGTAGGTGGTCTTTTTCAAAAAATGTCCTATATATTTTGCAGCTTTTGGGTAATAACTGGAATACATTCCGTCTAATTAGCATTCTGTCTAATTAAGCAATTGAATAACGCTTTTGTCATCTCCCTATCAGAAATATAGAGACAAGTTTTGCAATATTAGGAAGTTTCGAAACAGTACTACCTTGTGATACAAATTTCTTGACCAAGACTTGACTGTCAAAATGCACCAAAAATAAGTTAAAGGGCTGCGCTTCTATCTCTGTGTTGTAAAATAAAAGGTAAGGTTGTCATTCTCTCTTGGCTTTTGATCGGAGTTAGTCTTGTGCTATGTCATGAGTTTATTCTGAAATACAGCAGTCTTGCTATTCCTCCCAAATATTAATGATTTGCAGAGATGTTATTTTGCAGTAGATCTCATTTTATTGCATTTGTGCCAGTTTGTAAAATATCTGAATAATGTTTTTCATGGGAAAATACAGTCTTGGCTTCTAATGGCTCTTACTCAATGCCTTTGGATGTCTTGCATGTATTGGAGCCCAAAACTTTTTCACATGTTCGTTTTTTAGAATACAACAATGTCTTGCCCTCGTTTTGAGCTAGGCCCCTTTGTCTTGTAAGAGCTCATTGGTAGCAATATCCTGTTTAAAGTTGTTTTAAAAGAATGACCTTGTAGGGCATGTTTCCTGCGCTCTCTTGATGGGATTTCCTCTTTATTAAACAGGAAATAGTCTGATTACATGAAAGTGTGAGAATGACAGGTTTTTCCTTCCCAGCGAGGGTTGTTCATGCTAATTCTATTTGGAGTACTCTCAGCTGCCAGAACTGCTGGAGCTCCTTTGCGTTGCCTAAAATTATTGTTTACACCTAAAAGTTTCACACTGGAGCGGTGCTAAAGCGTTGCTCAGCCTGCACCAGCAGCTAATCTTGCATGTGAAAGTCTTTGTACCGTGATTCTGTCACAGATACATTATTTTTTTAAACAAGTAGAAGGTGACAGGATTCAGTGATTTGTAGTTGTGCTCTGCTAATATTCAAAGGTCTGTTTTCTTCATTTCTTTTTTTTTCCCCTCCTCCTTGGCACCCTGAATTGCAATTGGAAACTGCAGAGATGTTGCTTGCTTACCCCACAAAGACAGTTTATATTTGTAATGTCCATTATTTTGCTTTTAACTTTGTTCTGGGAATTGCCTGCGCTCCATATTTAGACAAGGCTTAGTGATTGTTTCATATGGATTGGACGTTTTGGGAAAAGGAATATTACCATGGGATAACGCTATAATGTAAATGCTATTCTATTTTATTCCATGAGCCAAAAGAATGGGCAGATAGTTAAGCGTTCCCTCAAGGAAACTGCAGGATTGAGGTAGCCCATTCATGCACTGTAATTGCCTTAATAGATAGATTGGGTGGTGCCCAGGGATTGATTTGGGGTTGCCTAATAAATGATGGTGCTTCTTGCAACTGCAGACTTGAAACGTGGGCACCGACTGAAGCAGGAAGACCTTGAGACGTGGTTATTGGTTGGATAGACCAAAAATCACTGATTAAAGAAGTGCTGCCACTTGAGAACGTTGGGTTTCGTTCCAGGCTTAGGAAAGGTTAGCCCAGCAGTTGCCGAAACGTTTGTTGTGACCTCTCTTGGGTTTCTGCCCTGAGTTTTGCCCGTGCTCGTTTTGAGAGCCGTTGTGTGGAGCCTTCCTCCTCCCCTCCTCTCCTGCCCCTGCCTTTCTGCCCTGCTGGCCAGCACCTCTTCTCTGGGCATGGTCTGGGGGCCTCTTGAGGGTCATCTTCTTCATTCCTGGCTCTGTGCCTTGTGCTTTGAAAGACCAGACCCTTTTCTTTTTATGTGCAGTGCAAATAGTGCAAGTTCTCTGTTCAAAATTTGCATGTGATTTTGAAGACTCTCATGATGAATATAAGTAAGGTTATTCTGCCCATATTAACTATGCTGTTTTTGAATATTTGACTTTGCATTAATGCTTTGATGAACCATCACATTACTATCTACACAACTTTCAATGTGAAACAGCAGAAAGGGAAATAAGCTGGCAGAGTGCTTGGTTGGTAGATAAAAATTCAAAAAAATGAAATAATGAATAAGCTCTGGAAATCTAAAACTTGCCTCCATTGCAGAGGGGTGGTTTAGAATTCTGTATGTAGACTTCCTCTTGCTAATTAGTGCAAATCTTCCAATATCCCACTGGAAAATCAACATTTACACAGCAAAGCCTGGGATTTCGGTGTCCCGTACGGTTAACTTTGAGGTTCCTGACTGGAGCTGTTGGAGCTGGCCTGCGCCCCAGAGGGGCTGGCGTGTTGGAAAGGTTTTGGAGCAGGCTGCCTTGCTGGGATCCTTGCGCCAGTAAAATGATGTGCAACATGACTCAATGAACGAGCTTTGTTTAGAGAGCTGAAAAACATTAGTTTCTATCTCTGCTTATGGATATTAATTTTTTTCTTTCCCCCCAGAAAAATGACAAGCCCATTTTTGGGTTGGGGTGGAGGTGGGAGGTGTGGGGGTTGCAGCATTGTAGTGGATCGTTGTTCTGGTGCGCGTCGGCTTTGTGCAATCTGCCGCGCTCCGGAGCAGCGCGAAGGAACCACCTGAGATAATTTGGAGATTTGGAGTGCTTTTGTGTAGTTGCTGATGAGGTTTGTGCAGCTGCCTGGAAGGGGCTCAGGAATATTGCCATGGAAAATGTGGGGTATTTTGTGTTTGGAGGTCCAAACTGCCCTCCAGAGGGGCCCTGCAGGATGTCATTGCCTTGAGCTCGTTGCTCAGCTGTGCTCTCCCCGCAGGTGCTGCTCGTCAGCAGCAGTCGGCATCCCGACCGATGGATTGTCCCCGGAGGCGGCATGGAGCCCGAGGAGGAGCCCAGCGTGGCCGCCGTGCGGGAGGTTTGTGAAGAGGTAAGTGCTCAGCAAGAGCTCGAGCGGCCGCGGCGCCCGTTTGCTGCACGGGAAGAACATCAGCGGGTCGCGGTACCGGGGAGGGAGACAGGAGGGAGGGAGACAGGAGCTCCAAGGAAAGACAGCAGAGGGGTGAATTGAGCGTCGCATCCCGAGTCAGCCCCCTCCTCGACTGATCCCTTCACCTGTAGGTGGGTAAAGCTAATCTCTAGCCACTGTGATGCATATGGTGATGCTTTCAGTTTGATTTTGTTTTTGTAAAGTGCAGTCTCAGAGAACTTCAAAAGACAGCTGTGTCTTTGTGGAGCTAACGATTGAGTACAAGATGGAAAAGAGACCTTATGAGTGATCGAAGACTTTCCAGAAATAGGGACCTCAGTGTATTTGGTCGACTCCACATTTTGAGATGATGTGAATACCAGAATTTGACTCTTAAGAGTTGTCACAAGCAGCAGTTCCTGTGTGTTCACAATCTTTTTTTTTTTTCTTTTTCGTCACTTGAAGCCCTTTCAGAAAGGGAATCAAACAGCAACATACGCTTTTATGAACTGCATGGAGAAGGTTTTTTTCCCCTCTCAAGGTTGCAACAGTGAGATGTGGGGGCTTTGTTTGGTGTTTTAAGGAAATTAAAAGTCAGCAAGCGGAAGTTGACTGCATCTTTTGCAAAATATCTTTAGAAATTCTCTTCTGAATATTGCTGAAATGGAGAGGTGCTTGGGATTCAGAAGCAATTAAATGGTTGTGTGTGGATGATCACAGTTATATAAGGCAGTATTAAAAATGCTTTCACGAGGGTTATAAATCTGTGTCCTAAAGAACAAAAATCCAGAGCTAATTAACGGGAGCTGGGAGGAAGCTTTCCCAGCTCTTGCTTTATTTGCTTGTCTCGTGTGTGAACCCTTGCCCTGAAGTGCTTGGAAGTACCTGCTGTCTAACAAAATGTTGGCCATCAGGGCGTCTGGGCTAATCTCATGTGGCAGCTCCTGTGTCATGTGTTTCTCTTTAGATGTTTTCATAATCTAGCGGTTTTTCTGGAAAGATACCAAAGATACAAAATCAAAGTTTATTTTTAAATCACTTTAAGGCCTTCCAGTACTCGAGATTGCTGCTTTCAAATGTTGTTTCCAACTTGTAACACAGCTCCTGCTTTTTTAATAACTCTCCAACCTTTCAAAATACATTACCAGCAAAAGTGAGTTTAGCCAAAACAATAGAAATACTTTCGGTTGCGGAGCCTCGCTTTATAAGCAAATCCTTGCTAATAATTAAGTTATTTGATCCTGAAGTCAAAGGTTCATTCAGGAGATCCATGGCTTCGCCTTTCAAATCCTTAAAATAAATGTGCGTCGCCGCTTGCTTTCTCAGGCAGCTCGGAGCCTTGGAAGAGCTGCGCTCTTTCCATGACAGCCCGTGGCTGAAAGGAAGTCTTGGCATGGACTGCGGCTGCAGCGAGGAAACTGGTTGGGGCTGGCTGGGATAATCCCGCTCTCCGGGCTGGTGCTCCCCGCCTCACGTGGAGCGGGGCCGGACGAGGCTGGCATTCCATCGGGACAGCATTCCCAGCCAGGTGCCCTGTGCTCCGCGAGCCCCCGGAGCCCTTGGTGCCCGCGGTGCCCGCAGAGTCGGGAGCTGCGAACCCGCTCTGAGATGCTGCTGCCGTCAGGGCTTTTCCGCAAGTGCAGCAGAGGAGCAGCCTCTCGAGCACTTGTGCAGCTGATGATTAGAGTAGCTGACACCGGTGAAAAACACATGCCAGCTTTGGGGCACCTACGTTTTTCCTCAGATACGTTTATTTTCCAATATGCTGCTTATAGTATCTGCACCAATTATAATGGGTCAGTTCTGGCTTGGGCCCGATGAGCTGCTGATGTTCAGGTGTCGCTGGGGATCGTGTGTGCAGCAGGTTGGGGTATGTGGCTGGGTCAGGGTACTGCTGTATCCTGCAGTTCATGGTGTGAAGGACTCGTGCACCCGGGCTTTCCCAGCTTGGGTTATTGATGTGGCAGGGATCACGTTTGTAGAGAGAAAATCCTCTCTCCATGTCCATGGACACACAAGTAATTTTTACCCTAAAAGGACCTGGTCTCTGTGTTAACCAAAACTATGGAAGATTCTTGTGGCGTTTCTTCCTCTGAGTTCAGTAGAGCTTTTCCATTTAATCAGAGCTAGTAGGAAGGGGTGGAAGGATTCCTACTTTCAGTTGCTTGTGTTCTTTGGAGGTGGCCATGGCTCTCTTTTGCAGTTTGTTCTTTTATATATATATAAAAAAATATATATATATATTTAAAATATCCTTCCTTAAACTCATTTACATGAGATCATTGGGATAACTACTGTGTAAGGAAATCCAACTTCTCTCTAGTTTTCAAAACGTCAGAATGACTCTTCTGAAAATGAAATGTTCATTCTGACACCTGTGATCCCTGTGTCCCAGTGCGAGTTAAAAGCCCTTTTCCTAGTTTGAAACAGTCCTTAACTGTGTTAATCCGTACCAGGAGAAGCATTCCAGCAGGCAAATACCGCCGCTCGTCACGCTCATCCTCGAGCGCAGGAGATGAGCACGCCAGCTCGGAGCGCGAGCGGGCTGCTCGGTAGAGCTGCTCCTTTCTGACAGCTTGTTGGAAGGGATGTTGTCAGTCTTGTGCAGCTACAACCTCCAGGTATGTTGTAAGGTTCATGAAAACCTCTCTAGGAAAAAAAAATACATGCCTTTCTGAAACAGAAAGACTAGTACCAAAATCATCACGCCTGGTTTTTCTTTTTTTTTCTGTCCTCATTCTTGGCCTTTTCCTGTTGTATTCTCTCCCCCATTTTAATTTTATGTTAGGGAGATGTTTGTATTTTTTTCATTTTATGGGTGTGAGCAAGTGGTGAGGAACATGTTGAAGAAGTAATGCCTTAAATTAAAGAAGGTCTTTGCAGCCTCCACATGTGTCTGTTAAATCCAAACCAATTTTGTGATCACTGCATGTTTTGCATCCTGACTTTTAATACTTAGTAAATGTCACATTCTTTAAAATTAGGGGAGTGTTGGTCTTGCTCGCTTCATGGAAGCTGCAAGGCAGAGGAATTGTGCTTGATCTGTGATCAAATGAGCAATTGATGCCAATATCAAAAATAGTCCATATCATCAGAATACTTTGATCTAGCCACTGTACCTTTGCTCTTAAGTAGGCTTTATAAATAGTCTTTTATTTCATGTCTTTTGTCAGTGATTTAGAATATGATAACCTTCCGTTTAAAAATAGATTTTTTTTTTTCTTTTAAATAGTGTTGCACGGACCATGGACGAATGACAGATAATTCCAGGGAGTTTGGCTCTTCTTAGTTTTAGTAATATTCAGTGCAAATATTGGACTGAGTTCTCTACTGTCTATTATCTTGTATAGGTGTACTGTATAAAAATGAACACAACATTTAAAAATCCTTCAATCTGTGATATTTCACTTTTTTCAAAAATGTTTATGTTGCTTGTAATGCAGAAAAGAATAAGTTACATAGTCACAGCGTTCCTTGAGATATACAATAAAAATAGCAAGAAAATCTGCCTACTAGCTCTGTCATTCCTGTCTGCAGGACTTGTCTAAGCTAGCAGTGTGATTTACTACCTTTAGTAGTACAAGTATTACAGCAAAGATTTGTGTGTGTTACCTCTTGCCCAGCAGTAATCTATAGTAGATGCAGGCTTGGAGCCTAATAGAGCAAAGTAAAATAGCTGAAATTCCAACCCACATTTTCCTTAGCTCAGATGGAAGGAAATAAAAGCTGTCCCTAGGAACAGATGGTGTTGCTGCAGGCTGCTTTTTACATCTGACCCAAACTTATTTTCAGCTTTGAAACCTGAACCTGCTGTTCTTGGATGTCTTCAGTAATTTTTCTTTATTAAAACAAGTTGCTCCATGAGCGGCAGAACGAGTAAAGCTTCATTTCCGCTCGGGTTTTCTTCTGTTGTTCCTTGTCCCACGTGCCCATCCCGGCCCTCTGGGCATGCGGCAGCGGTTTGAAGGTGTGCGTGCTGGTTGGGGGCAGCTGGATATTGCTAAATTAATGTGCTGTTACAAGAAGTGCATCTCTTCCCTTGTGAGGACCGAGTGAAGTGTCACAAACTCAGCTGGGTCTCTGGTGCGCTCGGTGCAAGGACAGAAAGGCTCTTTCTGCAAGTCTTGTCCATCTCGTACACCTGTACAAGGTGCACTGTTACTTGATTTATTTTGCTTTTTCCTGCCTGCACACAGACCGTCACTTCTACACACAGGCTGTTGCTCTTTGGGTGTAAATTAAGTCCTTTTCAAATATCCGTGTGTATGTATCAAATCAGCAGTCTGCATGGGAAGTCCTCTAGGAGAATGTTGTCTTTAAAATCCATTATACCAATAAAATTGGATAGGAGAGTTAATGGACTTGAGGATTTAACGGTGGATATACTTCATGGTCTTTGGTACGGCTTTAGTGTTTCTCATTTTCATTATGAGCTCAGTCTGATGTTTGCCTCAGTCAAACTATTAATTTATGACCCAACTACCACTGTATATGGTAAATTCATCTATGAAGAAAGCCTTAGCACTTGTTTAAAGTGCCTAACAGAATTCAGCATGGTTTTCCAGCAGGATGTGTTGTGCCCTCCTGGCACCTTTCTGGGCGAACAGGCCTAGGTGGAAGGGAGGAGGCTGCTGGTTTGCACACCAAGTGGTTTCGATTCCCTCTGCGCTTAACCCGAGCGAAGGGAAGGGCCCTCACCTGCCTCTGCTAGTGCAGCCATGGGTTTGGAGCTGGGGATGAGCTGCTTGGGGCTGCCTTGGCACTGTTCTTGCTTCCAGGCCAGTCAGTTGCTTGGAGGTAGATGGCTTGGTTTCTGCTCGGGTTGGAGAGTTGGCTAAACCACAGCAACAAGGTCTCTGCCTTTGGATTCGGTGTCTCGACAGGGAGTGAGGAGAACAGGAGCGTGTTGGCCAGAATGCAAGGACCTGTCCTGGGAACAAGTGAAGAAAACTGAAGACAATTATTAGCCTAGAGCATTTGATTACGCTTTGTGTACATATATCTATATATGTGTGTGTGTATGCTGTGATGCTGGAGGCCTCGCGTTCCTCTGCTGATGACCGATTGCTGTGACTGCTTATCTTAAACAAACAAACAAAAAGCTATTGAGATTGCTGGAGCTTTTTGAATGAAATTCTTCGGGCATATCGGCCTTCCAGTGCACTCGGGAGCCGTGAGCCCAGGGCGGCAGCGGCAGTTTTGCCGGTGAGGTGGAATCGCTCATCTGCAAAGGTCAAAGCCGGCAGTTGTGTGTCCCAGCCGCGGGAGCGCGCACACGAGGGCATCGACCTTTCGCTCCAGAAATAGCGGGTGGTTAATAGCAGCCCACCTGTGGGCTTAAGGGAATGTCAGAAATACTGAGGAGATGATAAATTTTGCTCCCAAGCCCACCATAAAAGCTCCAGTTGGAAAGCTCCTCCCTAGAAGGAGAAGTGAGGGAGAACGTTGCAGAGAGGAGGAGGCTTCTAGGAACGCGCCTCGTAGTGGGAGTTACACAGCCCTTCCTCCTCGGGCCTGCTTTGGCCAAGGGGAGCAGGAGGGAGATGTGCTTTGGCTTAGCTTGGTCTCTCTGTGTTCATTCATTAGGCTGGGGACTTAACCACGAAAATCTTTTAATAATTAGGAGTTGCTCCTAATAATTGGGAGTTGCTCCTCTCTAAAACCATGCGACTGGTTAGTAGCTGAGCAAGCAGGAAACAGCTTGCTCCGGACAGAGGATTTGCCTTATTGTTAAAGATTTAGTTGTTCCCGTCACCCAAACATTTTTAAAAAATAAAAAGAAGAGCTTTGTATAATGAGGTCTCTATATCTGGGCTTGAAGAGTAGAAGCACTATTTTCATGAGCTGTTTGGGATACGTTCCAGCTGCCAGAGATGGCAGCTGAATTTACCTTCCTAGTGCGGCTGGGTTGTGTGCCAAATTGTGTGTGTTGCTTCAAACCAGTTGAGTAATGGAGTGAAATCTGGTCTTGTCTGTAGCACTTGAGCTCTGCATACAATCACAAGAAGAAAGAAAATGGTTGGGGAAAAAAGAGGGATCTGGAGGCCGGAGAGTGGGATGACACTTTGCGTGCAGGATGCACCACTGGAGAGCCGAGGGCAGAAACAGCCCTTTGTGGAGCTGACTGAGCCGTGGTGAGGAGTGGCAGCAAGCCACGTAACGTGGGGAGTTACTGATAGTGTTCAAGTACCAGACAAAACTGTTACTCGAATCTGTTCCTAATTTGCGTCTGCTTATGATCAAAAGTCTTTCAATTTACATCTGTATTTTGTTTTGCTTCAAAAATAATATTTTTCCTGTTATTTAGGCAGCTTGACAACTTTGGGAGTATTTTATACTTGTACTTTTTCCAAGTGTTTGCTCACTCTTAGTCAGCTTGCCTCCAATGCGTACGAGACATCACTGCAGTAACTGGGAGCTGTCCTGTCGCTCTGATGGTGCGAGTGGGTGTCCCGCGTATTTCCTCAAGCAGTAACTTTAGGGAAGTAAATCTGCTGATTCCCAAGCAAGTTTTATCCATGTTCAGGTTATGATAACCTATAGAGGAGATTGGGGCTATATCGATGTTCAGCAACTTGTCAAATTGTGATTTTTTTAAAATTTGTTTTTCCCCTTTAGAGTGATAGTTTGAACGTATTAAAAATGGTTTAATGTATTTTTAGAAAAAGAACGCCTGCACGGTTAGAGCTCAAGGCAGAGTTGTGTACTTTCTCTTGTGCCTGTTGTTTTCAGATTGCCTGAATTACAGCATTTGCTTCCTGTTTTGCAGGAACTGCTGTTGTTCAACAAACAAGGAAATATGTAGTGACCTGTTATTAAAGCCTATTTTTTCTCCTTGCCCTTTTTATAGGCTGGAGTGAAAGGGACGTTAGGAAGATTAGTGGGAATTTTTGAGGTAAGTAAATCGTCTTGGAATAAAAATAACTCGTGTGTGGGGGGAACAACAGCATAAAAACTCCACAGCAAAGTAAAAACATTTGCAGATCTTTTCAGTGATGTTGGTCATCTGCAGTTTCCACTTCAGCTGGAAATACTAGTGATCAGCTGGTGCAGCAGTGACTATTCCAGTATATTCACACCTTTCTTCCTGAAAAAAAAAAAAAAAAAGGCCACTCACCGAGTGGTATTTTTATCCCTTCTCACAGTTATTTCCCTTAGCTGTTTACAGCTAAGTTACAGAGGGAAAAACTGTAAGAATCAGATCAAAATGTTTCTTGATTCTTCCAGCTAAGCAACTACTTTATGAATATACAGTCTGTCAAATATTGCCTTACGAGTAGGAACTAGACTTTTTGGTAGTCATCCCAGTTAGTGCTTTCAGACCTCTCTTTTGAAATGTTACAGTTTTGTTAGCTAAGAGCTGGTTATAATGTGATGGCAGCTGTCCCCAAGGCACTACACGGGCACGGCGAGGCCGCGTGCAGCTTGTGCACGCCGCGTCCCGCGCGCCGCGTCCCCTTTCCCTTCGATAGCTTTGTCACCCTGTGTTTGTCGCTCTGCCTTCCAGAATCGGGACAGGAAACACAGAACGTACGTTTACGTCCTTATCGTCACGGAAGTGTTGGAAGACTGGGAGGACTCGGTCAATATTGGTGAGCCCTTTGTGCTTGAGAGCGCTGGCTGCTTCCGCGCAGAGCGCGCCAGCGATCCCATCCTCGGAATCCTTTGGAGGATGCTCTAGAAAAGCTACCCTGCTGTGTCCTTTACTTGCCTGGAAAAACAAAACAAAACAACTTTGTGGTCAGGCTGATGCCATTTTAACCACTGTGGACGTGAAGTCGTCAGTTTGGCTGTAGAGATACAATCTATCCCTAAGGGAATCTGAATTTAATAAGCAAAGTGCATGAAGAATTGGCCATTCTAAAAGTAAAAGCAAATATATGTGGGCAGTATGGATTGATCATTCCCAGTTCTCTTTTGAAATATTTGCATTTAAATCAAACTTCCAAATGAAAATGAAGCTTACTACCACAGAAAGTTTTGTCCTTAGCACCATAACATGGAGAGGTTTTTCTGAGGAAGTGACTTGAAAATTGGTGGAAATTGGGTGGTTTGGTGTGCCTCATTGGATTGTCTTAGAATAAATGTATGATTTGCAGTAGATGGCCCTTAAACTGCTGTGAGATCACAGGATGCTGAGAGAAAGTTTCCTAGCTGTTTTGAACTTACACCTTGCTACAGACTGGAATTAATCATGTAGCATTACTACAAATTACAGTGATTGACAGCTCATCAGTAGTGAACTGGAACACCATAAGGATAACATAATTTTGTTGCAGTACTGTTTTTTCTTTTTATTTACAGGAAGGAAAAGGGAATGGTTTAAGATAGAAGATGCCATAAAAGTTCTGCAGTATCATAAACCAGTGCAGGCCTCGTATTTTGAAACCTTGAGGCAAGGTTGCTTGGCAAACAACGGCACTCCTGTCATGACCACGACGTACTCTGAGAGCTCTGTGTCTGACATCAGATGACTGAAGACGTCCCTATGAGAGAAATTCTGAAAAACAGACTGAAACATGGATTTCCCTCCCCTCTCCCTTTTTTCATATGCCTCCTCTATCAAACAAGAATGGGCAGCAGCCTGTGACAGAGCAAGTGTTGAGAGTGCTGCAATGTTAGTGCAAGGTGGGATTTTTTTGTTAGCTTTTTTTCTTTTTTTCTTTTTTTTTTTTTTTGGATATGTATTTTGTAAAATACATTTTGTGCATGAAGTGCCCCTTTCCCGTTCCGCCGCTCCCACGGCCTGGAGAGCGAGGCTGCCCGTTCCGCCTCTGCCTTGTGTTCCGAGTGTCCCGTTCGTGTCATCCCAGCCATAGCCACTTTTTTTTTTTTTTTTTTTTTTTAAATTAAAAGACTTCAAATGTGAGATCAGCTCTCTAAGTCTTAGTCTGTACTGTAAGGTGCTGTTGAGACCTGTGTGTTGGTCACATTCAGCGCATATGTATAAACTTTTTTTTTTTTTTTTTTTAGATGGAGAATCTAACAATTTTGCAGGAATTTTTTTAATCCTGGTCTGCTTCTGAAAAGGATTCATAATTAATCTGTTTGCCTTTTTCTTATTTTTTTTAATACACGTTCTGTGACAGTGCTAGTGGCTGGGCAGGTTTACTCCCCTTTCAATATCTCCCAGTTTAGTGCAGTGACACTTGAAGTCGAGGGCAGAGTTTTGATCACCTGCAGACATCCCTGCTGCTCAGATGCTTTTCCTACAGCTTCCGCCAATGTTTCTGCTTTTACATCAAAACAAAACAAAAGGAATTGGTCTTTATCACTTGGCCAAAAACAAATAGCCTCAGATGTGCTATGATAGAAACTGAATTTCATTGTGGTAGGAATCAGGGATTCAGAGTGGGGTCGAAGTCTGGCAAACTGGAGCGTCAATCACCAACGCTGTCCGCTGATCCTGCTGCGTTCTGCTGGTGTCTCTCCTTGTCCAATGCCTTACACCGTGCTGAACTGGATATTGTGACTTGTGCTAAAGCATCGGGTTGGACTCGCCGAGTGTTAGTGCACCGACCCCCGGCCGGAGAACCGCGCGTGTCCCGGGAAAAGGTCCGGTGTCAGTCTCGTCCTGTGGCTCCGCGCCGTGGAGAACGTTCGCCGCTTCCCTGCGGAAGGGCCGGCGGAGAGCGCCGCTGGGCAGGGAGGTCCCCGGGTGCGTCCGCACACCTCACACTTTCTTTTGTTGTTTTTATTGATGTAAGTTTCATGCTGTCTTGATTTGCCAACAGTGTTGTCTAGTTGGGAAATAAAACGGGCAGGGTTGGGGCTGGGGGTGGGTCGGGACAGGTACACGTTTGGGAGGGGCATTAATTAATCCCTGGCTTGGGACAAGAGGTAGTTGCTGGAGTCAGTAACATCTCCTTTGTCAGAGCATAGCCAAGATGTGAAATTAAATCTGCAGTACTCGTCTTTTTTTTTTTTCCTCTTTATTTAACAAAAATATTGTAATAAATACTCACTGTTCCAGAGTTTTCTGTCTTCCCGGGAAGCGCTTATGTATGAAAGTGTGACAGAAATATCCATGGAGCCTGGGACTAGGGGGAATGGTGTCCTTGGCACCGCCTTGGCAAGAAGCTGTTGGTTTTAAGAGCCCATCCTGTTCCTTTCCTTGTTCTCCCTGCTTTCATCAGCGTGGCGGAGCAAGGCCAAAAGCAGTGCCAGTGATCACTCACACGGAGAACACTGCCCAAGAAGAGGCGTTATTCAAGCAGGGGCTTGAAACCGAGCGCCTGGAGTCGAGCCTAAATTACACCAGTCCAGTTCACTTCAACCTGGAGACGAATGTACAGTCCTTTCTCACTCTGTGCTGATCGGCCTCAACCAAACTCTCAAAAGGGCTTGAATTCTGGAAAAGTGTAAGAAATGCAGACAGGCCGCCGCTACCAAGCCGCGCGCGGCACCTAACAGCCATCTACTGCCTTCAGTCGAGGTTTTTTTTGTCTTTACTGTACAGATTAGTATGTTGAAAAATGCTTTGCAACAAAACAGCTGGTACTCCGGAAAGAGTAACTGCAGTTTTAATATCAGTAGCATGCACACTTTTGTTTTTAAACTAAAAATGTTTTTACAGGGCTGTTAAACTGACAATTCTAGGGTAGAATATTGTTAATGACTTGCTAATGGCTTATTTGTTTGGGTCAGAAAAAAATAAATTGTGCCAAGAAAGTGTTTCAATGTGGCATGAGTTGGTGCTGTTAACGCAGGGACTCGGAAGGGCTGTTACTCTGCCCTCTGGACTGGAAGCAGCTCCCGGGCTGGAAGCAGCCCGTGCTCAACGTGTGCGTTTCCAAACGGCCCCGCTCCGGTCCTGCCTCCGTCTCCCGCATCACATGGCTCCCCGTCTTCCTCGGCCTCCTCTTCCTCTGCAGCTGAGGTTCTTCTGCAGTGACTGATGCAGCTGCACTGGTCAGTTTAAGCCGTTTTACCCCAAATTCTGCCTGCAGGGGCTTGGGGCCGACATTCAGCCGTACCCGGTGACCCAGATGTCCGAGGGACACCCTGTCCTTGGCTCCGCGGCACCGGGGCCATCGACCATGTGCTGACACCGCCTGTGGGCCAGGCCTTGGACCTCCAGCAACACCCTGCTATGGTATAGTGTCCGGAATAGCGAAATTCCTGCCGGATTGGGGTGCCTGTCTGTCTGCTCTGACCCCTTCCTGGAGCAGCCCTGGGTCTGGCCTCAGCCGTGGCCGGTTGCAATTAGCGTTGGGCACTGATGAATCTGAAACCTCCTTGTGCTGTTTAACACCGTAGCAGTAAAGTTGACTAATCTGATTTCTTTTCCCTAGCCGCTTTTCCTGCTGTCCATGTATTCCTAGTGCGCATGAGGACACCGGGAAGCAAGTCCCTCTCCAGGGAGGAAGGGAGAAAATGACTCTGGAGGCGCGTGAGGATGATGGACTCCGTGCACCGACGCTAGAGCCCCGGCTTGCAGCATCCGCAGTGACGTAACCGCAACAGGGGGACGTGCCACTTCCCGGGGGCAAATCCCTACAGTGCTTCCCGCTTCGGAGCGTGGATTTGTGTCCTCTCCGCAGCTGGAAATCCCCGTCCCGGGGAGCTGCATCCTGCCAGCTGGGCACTTGAGTGAAGCCTTAGTGGGAGAAGGGGAGGCACAGCCAGCGCTCGAGCGGCACTGAGCGCTCGGATACTGCGGGAGCGCGGCGGGTTGGGAATGCAGCGGATTTGGGGGAACACGGCGGGTTGGGGACGTGGCGAGTTTGGGGGAATGTGACAGGTTGGAAATACAGTGTGTTTGTGGGAACACAGCGACTTTGGGGAAAGGCAGCAGGTTGGGAACGCAGAGAGTTTACAGGAATGCAGTGGGTTTGCGGGACGGTGGCATTTTTTGGGGAACGTGGCATGTTTGGGGAACGCGGCAGGGTTTCAGGAACGCAGTGGGTTTGAGGATCCCGGCGGAGTTGCAGGAGCGTCGCGGGTTTGCGGGAACGCAGCAGGTTGGGAACGTGACGGGTTTGTGGGAACGCGGCGGGTTTGGGGAGCACGATGGGTTTGGGGAACATGGATTGGGAACGTGACGGGGTTGTGGGAACATCGCAAGGTTGCGGGAACACGGCGGGGTTTCGGGAGCATCGCGGGGAGCTGCTGCCGCGGTGCTGCACGGTGGCGAGGGCAGACGTCCCTGCGGCCTTAGTGTCTTGCCTGTGTCCCGAGGGATTTTCCAAGCACGTTTTGCAGCTCTGCGCTTCAGCCATGGGTTTGGCTGATGTCCAGAGCTCCCAAGGCAGGTGGGAGCCCCTCGGCGAATGGCTGCGGGGCTGGGATTGTGCGTACGAGCTCTGGGAATCTCTTCTGGGGCCTTTGGGAGGGTGGAAGAGCCTTTTCCATGCAGTGGTTACATTAAGGCTTTGAAGTCTGGGGGAATTTACACGCTCATATGAGAGTCTGGAGGCGATCGGTTTGGGATTTTTTGCTTTCAAATTCTCCTTAGCTGACGTGGGGGCTTTGCAAAAGCACTTTTTTAAAGGATTAAAATAAATTAGTTGAAAATAAGTATTGTTCTCTATTTGGTGGAACGTTCCCACTTTGTTTAATGGATGTGTCACCTCTGTATGTGCTAGCACTCGTGACTGGTTACAAGGGACGGAAGGCAATTTATGGCAAAACTGGAGATAGTGGCAACCACAGGCCCAGGAGGAAAGGGATTTTCCCTGGGGATACCCAGAAAAGAGTTAAAGAGGGTGTTCTTTCCTTTATTCCTGAAAAATGGCATTCAGTGCTATAAAAAAACCTCTCTTGGTCTCGTTACAAAGATGTCTTTGGTCTTGTTACAAAGATGGATTGTTTATTTTCTGACAATAGTTTGCTAGAGAGGAGGGAAACGCGGGACTCTGAGCACAGGGGTGGCTGCTCTGTCTTTGCCCTGGGTTTGTGCCTGGCGCCGGCCTCGTGCTCAGGCCGAGCTGCCCTGCGGGCGCAGAAACCCAGGGGTTTTATCCAGAGCTGCAGATGCTGCTCCGAGAGGCCGAACGCTGCTTCTAGGTGTCCTGTTTGGCCATATATTGCTTTGGGCTAGCAGCTTTATAGCCCAAAACGCTGCAGGGAAGCTGAAGGAATGAGGTGTGTGAGCAGGAAGGCAGCAGAGCTCAGTGCGGTCCCGATTGTGCCGTAAAGCAAAGTAGGAGCTGAAAAATGGAGAGGGGCTGGAATGCGCTGGAACGTTGCTTTTTCCCTTGTGCGGAGACCAAGTATTCAGCAGCTAAAAATGTGGGTAGGGAATGTTAGGAATCCCGGGTTTCATTCCCAATTCCAGTCCTTGCTTGGGGCGTCTGCCTCAGATTTTCCATGCAGAGAATTTTTGTTTGCCCTTTTGCAACACGCTGGTTGCTGCAGAAGAGTGAAACGTTTGAAGCTGCCCAGATTGAACGTTTCCCCCTTCTGGTTATGCAAACATTCAGTTTTCTTGCTGCTTCTCCAAGACTGGATTTTATCCCATATAAATAGAGAGGTTTTATGCTTTCCAGGTGCCAAGTGCAATGGCTCCACCTGGGCAAAGCATCCGCCCTTGTCTGAAGGAAACGGAGTTTGTGAAAGATGTGCTGGAATATTTAACTTTCCGGAGTGAAAGGGAGTGATTCCCGAGAAGGCTATGGATGCCAGCGTGTTGGTAGAACACATTTTGTGTGTGTGAATGCACTGAAGAACTCCTTTCTTATAAAGCCAACTGCATTAATGACTCGGTGCAAGTTGCCATTCCCAACGGCTCAGCCTGTCCCTCCGGCTCCTTCGCTCCTGCCCGGCGAGACGGCATCATCCAGCGGCCCCTTGGGGCACAGGGAGCCGGCGCCTGCCGCCTCTCCAAGGCTCTTCCCTTTCCTCGCTCCATCCCCTGGGATGGGTTTGGTGACGGTCAGGGCGCGCTCGGGCCCTCGGGATGGAAGGTGGTGGGTGGATACGGGGAGTGTTTTACTGGGTGGAGCGGGTCCGTGCCTCACTCAGAGGTGCAGTGGGAACCTGGATCAAAGATGCATTTCGAGGAGTCGCTTCAGTCTGTTTTTGGTGCTAGTTGGTGGGGTTTTTTTTCTCTTTTTTTTTTTTCTGGAAAAGTGAGGATTTTGGAGTTGTACTTGAGGAATTAGACGTAGAATCGCCTCCAAAAGCCATCTTGGGACATGCGAGCGTGTTTCCTGCGCGTCGTTTGTGAATTCGGGAGGTTTGGAAGCTCCCCGCCTTGCGCTTTCTGCCGTCCCCAGGGCCCGCACAGCCCGCGCTGGGTGTCACCGCATCCGGATACAGCCACCTCCGGCTTTTCCGGCCCTTTCCTAACCAAGAGTCCTCCAAGGTGGAAGCTGCAGGTCAGTGCCCATCTTTTCTGCCCCTTTGCTGGTGTCTGTACGTGGCTCTACGGGACAAGGTACCTTTGAACTTACCTTGGGGACCAAGCGCAGGACTCCAGTGACACCAGCGCAGGTCCCAGCCTTCACCGACCTCTTCCAGCTCTTCCTGCTGCAGATGGAGAAGAGGCTGATGCTGTGATTCTCCCCTGGGAAATGCTTCTTACGCTGTAGGTACATTCCTAGGTCACTCGAGTACCCCGAACAGGCGTGATGCCACCTACGCTTTCGTGCTCCCATCGGACCAACGTTTTTGGGAGATACCCAAAAATGCAGAGGCTACCATGCTGATAATGAAAATATTGAATAGGTTTGAGGGAGGAAGAAACAAAGAGAACAAATTGGCCAATCTACTGGAATTAAAAGAAGCCTGAGATTTTCTGCAAAGCTGGAGCAGCTGTATGCTCACTTCTCCGTGAATTCTACATGGATTTGGATGTGTAATTCCCATAATCTTTCTTTTTTTCTTCCTTTTTTTTTTTTTTTTTTTTCTGGCTGCAGATTTTTGTTCCTAACTCAGTGCTTTGTGCCTCTACTCTTTGAGTGAAGAGGGTTAGGGGTTAGGGTTAGGGTTGGGATTAGGGTTTTTTTTTTTTTTCCCACAACACATGAAATAAAAGCAGTTCCCAGAAATGTTTTATAACTACAAGGGCATTTTTGGGGAGCGGACATTTGAGCTGGTAGCTTTTCTTACCACCTTAGTTATGGTGTCTCTTTGTTCAAAGTAAGATTCATTCAGAAGAGACTTTTTCTCATCAAGATCCAAGCCTGAGCCTGCAGGGAGCCGGGTGCTCCCTTTCCTTTAGAGCAGCCGGCGAGCGCGCTGCGAACCTGCGTCCTTTGGATATTCCAGCCCGAGCGGCTGCAGGCGGAATGGGGGCTCCCGCAGGGCATCCCGTGGAGTATCCCACTGGGCATCCCGCAGGGCATCCCCGCACCCCGTGTTGCCTCGGGGATGCGGCTGCGTTGTGAGGCGGCCCCGGCGCCAACGGGAGCCTGCGGGCGCTGGGGAGGCTGCGCGGGGAGCGCGCGGGGCCTCTCTTCTTGAAGGCATTTTCCCGTCAGGGCTGTGTGCAGGAGCGAGGCCATCACTTAAACAGAAAATAAAGGAGAAAGGAAAAGGGTCCTTGGCGAGAGCGCGGGCTGCAGCCCGGTGTCCCGGTAAGCGCGGCGGCGTTCCGCCCTGGTGCTGCTCCATGCACCGGTGGTGCCGGGGGAGAGGCTCCCTCCAAAGAGGCTGGGCCCGGCCTGGTGCCGGGTGGCCCGGTGAGGGGCATGGCCGGCGTGGGAGCGGGACGGCGGGACGAGGGCAGAGGTGAGGTGAGGCCGCGGGGGCCTCGGCCCTGCCCGCACTGTGTCCCGCTCCGGGGGTTTCCCGCACCCGTGTCCTGCTGCCCGTGGGAGGGTGCTGGCCTGGGAACTCCCTGCTGGTGCCTGACCCGCTTAGGGGAGCCCTCTGCTCCCCCAGAGTGGATTAGGGCCCCGGCGCCCACGCGTTCTGCCCGGCCCTTCCCGTGGGACGGGATGGGCCCACCATGATCCAGAGCCCCTAGACGGGATGGGGGAGCCGCAGCCGGCCCCCCTGCCATGGGTGATGCCAGCGCTCACGCAGCACCCCCAGCCATCCGTCCGTCCATCCCTCCATCTGTCCATCCACCCACCCATCCATCCATCCCATCCGTCTGTCCATCCATCCATCTATCCATCCTCCCTCCATTCTTCCTTCCATCGCCCTTTCTCCCCGCGCATCCCTGCATCCGCCCCACCCTCTTGCCCGTGACCCTCTCCCCTTTCCCCCTTCTCTTTTTTCCCTTCTTTTCTATTTTATCCTTTTCCCCCGCAATTTCCCCCCCCACCTCCTCCCTGCGCCCCCCGCCCCCCGGGGCCCGGTCTCTGCTGCCCCCTGCCGGCTCCCCGCGACGCAGACCCCGCCCCCTCCCCACGCAAACCCCTCCCACTCGCCCACGAGCCCCGCCCCATTCACCGCAAGCCCCGCCCTTCCCGCGCAAGCCCCGCCCCTGTTGGCCCCGCCTCGGCGTCACGCGCCGCGCGGGTTCCGGGTGCGGGCGGGGCCGCGCTGGGGTGCGCGGGGGCGACGCGCGGCCGGGGCGGGGGGGCTGCAGCGCTGCAACGGGGAGGGGGGGTTTGCAGCGGGAGGGGGCTACAGCTGCACCGGGGGGGGTTGCACCGGGAGGGGGGGGTTGCAGCTGCAGCGGGGAGGGGGGGTTTGCAGCGGGAGGGGGCTACAGCTGCACCGGGGGGGGTTGCACCGGGAGGGGGGGGTTGCAGCTGCAGCGGGGAGGGGGCTGCAGCGGGGAGGGGGATTGCAGCGGGGGGGGGGGGGGGGCTGCAGCTGCAGCGGGGGGGGGTTGCAGCGGGGGAGGGCTGCAGCTGCAGCGGGGGGGGGGGGGTTTGCAGCGGGAGGGGGCTACAGCTGCAGCGGGGGGGGGTTGCAGCTGCAGCGGGGGCCGCGGTGCCCCGTGCGGGCTGGCGGCGCATGGGGCGGGGGCAGGGTGCGGGCCGGGGGGTGCCCGCGGTGCCCCCCGCTGCTCTCCGCAGCCCTCGGCGCCTTTTCCCCGCAGACGGAGCCCCCGCCTGCCGGGGGCTGCCCGGCCTTGGCTTCGGCCCCGGGATGGAGGCGCCGGAGTGACCGCGTGGAGCCAGGGAGCCGCCAGGGCCTTGTGCCCGCCGCAGGTGAGCGGGGGCTGCAAACCCTGGGCTGGGTGCATCCTCCCCAGCTGCATGCACCATGCACCCTCCCCGGGACAGCTGCCCTCTCGCTGGGTGCATGTATCCTCCCTGGGATGGATGCACCATCTGCACCCCCCACTTAGTGCATGCCCCCTCCCTGGGGATGCCCCATGCACCCCCCCAGGACGGGTGCGCCCTCCCCGCATCATGCACCCTGCGCCCTCCCTGCGCCGGGTGCATCCCCGCATCCGGCTCCTGCGCCGGAGCCTCGCGACGCTTCCTGCCGCCGGAGCGGCTGCGTGGGGAGGGAGCTCTCAGGGCCTTCCTGCCGCTTTGCAGCCGCGGTGCCGCCGTCCCCGCGTGCCTCCCGCGCCGGCTCCATGCGCACAGCGGCCGGCACCGGGCTGCCGCGCCGGCCATGAGCAACAGGACGTCGCCCACCGGCCCGGCTGCGACCGGCGGCGACTCCCTCGTGGGCTACGTCCTCGTGCCGTTTGTCCTCGTCACCCTCGTGGGCGTCGCACTGGCCCTGGTGAGTGGCGGGGAGCGGGCGCCGAGCTGGGCGGCCGGTGCCAGCCCCTCTCATGCCACTGTCCTGCTCTCCCTGCAGACCATGTACGTGCAGAAGAGGAGGAGGTGAGCGGTGCTGCGGGACGAAGGCCCGGCCGTGGCGGGGGGCACAGCAGGGCTCGCGGTGGCCCCGGGGTGTCCCCGTTGCAGCCTCAGTGCTGCATCCCGCGCAGGTTTGACCGGCTGCGCCACCGGCTGCTGCCCATGTACAGCTACGACCCGGCCGAGGAGCCTGCCGAGGCCGAGCAGGAGCTGCTGGTGGAGGCCGAGGACGCCCGGGTGAGTTGCGGGCGTCCGGGAATCGCGGCAGCTCTGGGAATTGCGGCGTTCCCGCTCCAAGTATGTTCCAGCTCTTTGCCAGCAGCCCGGCTGGTGTAACCAGAGCAGTTGCATGCCTAGACGGGATGCACCGGAGCTGGAAATCCCGGTTTGAAGCCGGCGGCTCTCCTGCCTCCCGTGCAGGGCTGGGATTACAGGATGGAGGCTGCTGGGAACCCCCGGCTCCGGTGGGATTTTGCCGCTCATTTTTGTGCTCCTTGCAGGTGGTGCCCGGCTGGGGGGGCTCCCAGCCCCGCCGCTCCCCGCGCTCCGACTGGCGGGTCTGACGGTACCGGAATGTCGCCACGTGCCGGAGCCACCGGAGCCGCCCGCCTCGCTGCCGCCTTCCTGCTCAGCAGGTTCCTCAGGGCACTCGGGCGCTTGCAGCGGGGTCTGCGCACAAGACGCGCGCGGCCGGGATGGGGGTTCTCCCGGCCGGAGCCTCCTGCATGCAGGATTTGGGCAGCGCTGCCTCCTTTCACCCTGTGACAGCAGCTCCTTCGTGTTCTTTTTTGTAATAAAGTGCCCTGCAACCTGGAGCGGGTGCAGGGGGCTCCTTCACCGTCTGCAGGGATGGACAGACGGGCGCTGTGGCTCTATGCAGGTACTGCGCTAAGCACCCGTGCGTGGGTAAAAACAAGTTTTTATCCCCCCAGAGAGGTGCCGAAACTCAGAGCGCAGAGGTGGCCGACATCCATAAAACCTTTTATTCAAGTAACTGCAAGTAGGAAACCAAAAGGTCATTAACAGTGAACCAAAAGTGGGGAAAAAAAAACAACAGATTTTCTCCCACCTGCGGCCGCCCCTGAACCCTTTGGCCAGAGGAGGAGCCGTGGCGCCCTGCGAGGCCCCCACCTTAAGAAAAAGCCCAAAACGGGGAGAAAAAAACCTGCGCCCCCCCTTGGCCCCGGTGCCAGGTGTCACTGTGGCCGGAGGGAGGTAAAGGAACAACAAAAACCTAAAAACCCCAGAAAAAAAAACAGGAAAACAACCCCACATGGCGGCCAGTGCAGCGTCCGGAACTTAAATATCCAGAGGTAGTTGCGAATGAAAGGAAAAAAACGTATAAAAAAAGAGAGAATCCGGCGGGGGCCGGTTGGGGGGGCAGCACATCCCGACGGAGCAGGCGGCCGGAGCGGAGTGTCCCCCTCTCCCTGGCTCCCTGGTTTTGAGGGGGGTTGGGGGGGGTCCCTCCTTGGCTGCCCCCTCCCCGCGGGGCACCGGGAGCGGGGGAGGGGCGGCCAAGGAAGCCCGGCGCGGGGAGGGGGGGGCACCGGGGCAATAGGGATGAGGGGGGGGGGGGGGGAAATTCCAGTGCCGATGTCCGAGTGGGAGAGAGGTGGAAAAAGCCGGGCGGCCGCGGGGCTTTTTGCACCCCCCTCCCCATTAACCAACCCCCCCCCCCCCCCCAACCCCGTGCCCCCTCCCCAAAGGGGGTGGGAATGAGGTAGCGGGCGGGCGAGCTCTCACTGCTCCTCCTCGACGACTCCTGGGAGATGTTCACCTCCTCCGCGTCCTGCGGCTGCCGGGGGGAAGGGAGGGAGAGCGCTGGGAGGCGGGCAGGGCCCCCCCGCCGCCCCCGCCGGCCTCCCGCGCCCGGCGCTGAGTCAGGGCTGAGCGGGAGCGTGAGTCAGCGGCGGCCTCCGCTTCCTCCTGCTTCATTCATAAAAAAGCCCCGGCGGCTGCCAAGGCTGCCACGATGCTCCCCGCGCCGCCGCCGGCCCCCCTGCCCGCCACCGGCAACCCCCATGCGCCGGCTGTGCCGGCACCCGGGGATGGGAATGAGGGGGGTGCCCTGGATTTCCCAAGGGAATCGCCCCGAAACTGCAAGGGAGGGTGATGCTGCGCTGCAGTGGTGCTGGGTTGCACCGTCCTGCGTGTGCACCAGTGTGCATGAGCATGCATGTAACTGCAAGTGCATTGCATGCGGCACGCGGATGGCTGCAGCCACCCCTGCCGTGGCTCTCAGAGCTGCTTTTACTCGTGTTTTCATGCACTTTTAAGCCCGTTCGGGAGCAGGAGGCAGCCCGGGTTGTCCCGTGCAGGTGGCGGATGCAGGTGCTGGACCCGCTGCAGCGCAGATGGGAGAAGTGCAAGAGTTTGGGTTCCCACTTGCAGCTCCCGCAGGGAATTAAGGGGGAAAAAGGGAGCAAACCCCAAGGGCAGAGGCTCATCTGGGCCTTGGACGTGCCTGGGCACTGCAAATCGCAGCCCCCCAGTGCAAACCCTGCAGGGAAAGGGGGGAAGACGCAACTGGGGAATGCGCTTTGGGATGCCAGGTTGGTGCTGCGGTGCCGAGGCCAGGGGAGCTCCGTGCCAGCGCGCCCGCCTGGAAAGCCCTATCCCGCTTGGTGGCAGCGCCGGATCCACCACCCCCACCGGCACCTACCCCCCTGCCCCATGCCCAGGGTCCCTATGGGGCCACCGTGAGCAGAACCCCTCAGCATCCCGCCGGGATGCGGCCCTGGGGGAGGAGGAGCAGGAAAGGCCACTCACCGATTTTTTGGGTCGGCCTCGAGGTTTTCTCCCTGGTGTGACTGCCGCTTTCTGAGCGCAGCAGGACAGGGAGGGGAATAATAAATATTAATACTAAAGAAAAGGGTGTTTCGGTGAGGATGGGGTTTGTGCCGTGGCCGGTTCCCGCTGTGGGCGGCCTCCCCCTCCCTCCCGGTCCCCTGCCAAATTCATCACCCCGGTGGCGTCCCCGGGGGCGCCTGCCCGGCGCGGCCGTGACTCACGGCGCGGGGGCAGGATGTGAGCAGGGTGTTTTGCAAACAGGTTTCTCATGGTGCACGCGCAGCTCGGCTCCGTGTGCCGGGAGGAGCATCCCTTGGAGCCCGGGGACCAGCATCCCTCCAGAACCCACCCCTGGGGACCAGCATCTCTCCGGGACCCCTTCCCAAGGACCAGCATCCCTCCAGAACCCACCCCTGGGGACCAGCATCCCTATGGTCCGCTCCCAGGGACCAGCATCCCTCCGGACCCCCCTACCAGGGACCAGCATCCCCAGAACCCGCCCCTGGGGACCAGCATCCCTATGGTCTGCTCCCAGGAACCAGCATCCCTCGGACCCCCCTCCCAAGGACCAGCATCTCTCGGGTCCCCTTGGGGACCAGCATCCCTCGGACCCCCCTTCTCTCTCCATTCCCACTGCAGACACCTACCCTGCCTTTGGGGGTGGCCTTGTTTTTACTGCCCTTGGGTCGTCCGCGCGGCCTCTTGGGGGTGGGCGCCTCGCTGGGCTCCTGCTGGGGGGAGAGCGGCGGCTGCTGAGCACGGGGCCGGGATGCTCCGGGATCCTGCGGCCCCAGGGCCAGGATCATCCTGGCCAGCAGCTACTTTCCCGTGCGTGTGAGGGTGGGAAGCGCTGGATGGGGCCCCCCATTCCCCTCCAATAACATTTCCACCCCCACTTTAACCAGCAGCATCTCCGTGCCCATTACTGCAGCCCAAACTTGGCAAGAGGGAGTGGGCACAGAGCAAGGGGCAAGTCCCTCTGGCTGCAGGGGGACACGGGGGGGTGCAGCTTCCCCCCCCCCCCCCCCCCCCGAATGGGGGCTGCACCAGGGAGCCAACTCCAGCTTGGAAAAGGCTCCAGCAGCACCTGATCCCTCTGAGCAGCTTTTGCTAATGTGGCTTTAATTAGCCCGGTGCTAAGAGCAGGTTCAGCCGCAGCTGGGGGGAGCCTGTAAGTGCTGGGAGGCCCCTCAGTCCCATCTGGGTGTGGGGCCGGCTGTACCTGAGGCTTCTTCCTGGGCCGGCCCCGGCCCCTCTTCTCCGCTGTGTCCTTGTCCCCCTTGGATGTCAGGGCCTGGCTGGATTTGGCGCCGGATTCGCTCATCTTCCTGCTGGGAGTAAGGGAAAGGGACAAGGTGAGCGCAGGGATGTCACTGGGGGGTCCCACACACGTCCCCATAGCCCTGGCTTCCAGAGCTGCTGTGCTGTGCTTGGATCCAGGAACAAGGAGAGGAATGGGATGGAGCCACCTGGGCCAAAGCAACTGCCTCCAGGGCTTTCCCAAAGCCTGGAGTCATGGGCATCACCTGGGCTGCTCCTGGGACCACTACTCCAGCTGCGGCACCCAAGGGCTCCGCTGGCCTCAAGGGGAGGCTTCATCCTCCCCTCCCTGCAGCACAGGGGAAAAAACCTGATTTCCAGAGCCATGAGGCCTCCGGGTGCTCAGCAAGGAGCTGCACGGCTAAACGGACCGGCTGCTCCGGGCCTCAACTGGCTCCGTGGGAAAATCCCAGTGTGTCTCCCGGTGATGCCTCCCACATCCCAGCTGCAGCCCTGGCATCGCCCATGGGAGCCAGGCAGCTCTCAGGGGGGCTGTGGGGAACTTGTCCTCCTTCCGCCCCCCCATCCTGCTGCCAGCCTGTGCCCAAAGGGATAAGGATGCTCCATTTCCAGCATCTGGCTTCAATTTGGATGCTGTGACAGGGCTGCTCCGGGCGCCCGGGGCACCGACCTCGGAGGCTGCTGCAGAGACTCGTCAGCTCCCGCCCGGGCCGCGAGTGACTCAGAGCATGAAACAACAAAAACAAAAACCACCCGCGGGAGAGAGAGAGAAACCACAGAGCTCCGTAAACACCCCAAAACGTCCCTCTCAGCAGCCCTTCCAGCGCCTCCCTTCACGGAGCGCTTAACCTCCATCGAGGGCTTAGGTGCAGAAAAGCAAACAGGAGGCAACGGGACAGGACCGGGGCAATTCCCCGGAGGAATTGCATCCTCAGCACCACTCCGGATCCTCTCCCCCCACTGTGGATGGGGGGCCCAGGGTCTCCCCATCCTCCTTGGAGGATGGTGCATGCATCTGAGAGGGACCCGCCACCACCTTGCCCGATGAGGAGACCCTGGGATGGCTCCCGATGGGAAGATGCTCCCAGCTGGGGTGGGGGGTATCAGAACCTGCTGGTGCCTGGGGGGGGGGCAGCTGTGCTGCCGCCTCCGGTGCTGCAGGAAGGAGTGCGGCCGCCCGGAGCAGCTGGGTTGCCATGGAGGAAAGGAAGTAGCTGGCGAGAGAAAAAAAAAAACCTTTTCCCCGAGGGACAGATCCAGGGGAGGCAAGAGCAGGGGACGGCAGCGTCCTGGAGAAGGGGGGAACTGGGACTAGACCCTTGCATGTGCAGGTTTGGGGTTGGGGTCTGTCTTTGTATGAGGGTGCAAAACTCTTTCATCCTCCATCCCTGCGGAAAAGTGGTGTTGATGCAACCGCTTCTCTCCTCTTCCAGGTCCCACAGGGGAGCCTGGCTGCTCTGGGGGCCAGGAACCCCCTTTTGCATGACACAAGGGTGCAACATCAGGCTGCAGAAGCAGAAATCCGATCCAATGGCTCCTTGTGGTCTCCCACCATGCGCCCAGCCCCGTAAATCCCCATTCCTGCTACCTACTCCTAGGTTAAACAAACCAGCCCGGGGAGGGAAAAGGGAGATAGGTAGCGACTCAGATCTGCAAAGCAAAAAGAGAAAACAAAACAAAAAAGACCTTTTCCCGCCCAGGAAACCTGGCCCGCCTGCGCCGAGCAGGATCCCGAGCAGGATCCCGGCTGGCTGCACCTCCGGCGGGAGGAGGGGAGCGGAGAAGTTGAAGAGCCTGTTAGGCCAGGGAGCAGCGCGGGAAGGGCCGGGATGGGATGGGATGTGCTGGGCTCCTCCTTGGGACGGCCTCCCCCATCCCAGAGCTGCCATTAAGGCAGGTGCCCCCCCCTTCCTCCCCGGCATGCATAAGAAAAGGAAGCGATAAAGGAAAGGAAGGAGGGAGGGGGGAGCGGGGACAGAAAGAAAGGCGGCAGGAAGGGCACCATCCATGGTGGCTTTGTGACCACCCCGGCCGCCTGCTGCAATAAAACCCCTGCTAAAACCCCGGCCCCATTTTGCAGTGCCCCCCTCCACTGCAGAGGGGTGGCTGCAGGGTCCCCCCCAGCCTGGCCTGGCCCTGCGCAGGGGGCTGCACGGGCAGCAGCACCCGGGACAGGGGGGTCCCGGTGGAGCCACCAGGCCGGCACCCTGCAGAGTGTCACCCCGCAGCCTCTGCAGCCCCACGCGCCTCGTGGGCCCCATTGCTCTGCACCCCGCGCACCCTGCCCTGCCCCAGCGCCACGCGCGGCGCAGGCCCCACACACCCTGCCCGGCCGCACGCACCTTGCGCGGGTGCCGGCCCGGCCCCACGTGCTTTGCCCGGGGCCGCCCGCGCTTCCCGGGGCTCCGGCCGCGAGCACCTTGCGCGGTCCCACGCGCAGCCCCGCGTGGCTCCCTGCCCGGCCGGCCCCAAGGCCCCGCGCCCTGCCCGGCTCCCGCGCGCCCTGCACATGTCCCGGGCCCGGCCCCACGTGCCGGCGCTTGCACCGAGCCCAGGCCCGGCCTTGCGCGCCCCGCCGGCTCCCAGGCCCGGCTCCCTGCACCTTGCCCGGCTCCCAGGCCCGGCCCCACGCGCCGTGCTCGGATCCTGTTCCCACGCACCCCACACGTGTCCCAGGCCCGGCCCCACGCGCCGTGCTCGGCTCCTGCTGCTGTGCCCGGTCCAAGGCCCCCCGCGCCTTGCACGGGCCCTGATCCCACGCGCGGGTCCTGGCCCTGCACTCCCCACCCGGCTCCGGGCCCCCCGCAACCCTTCCCAACCCCACGCACCGAGCCCAGTGCCGTCCCGCGTGGCTCCGGGCCCCACGGGCTCGCAAGGCGGCCCGGACCGGCCCCACGTGCTCTGCCCGCGCCCCGCGAGCCCCGGCCGGGCCCACGCGGGGCACCGGCCCCAGCGCCCCACGAGCCGGCGTGGGGGGTGGTCCCGCCATTCCCCGCCGGGCCCCGCATTGCCCCAAACCCAGCGAGCGGCGCCAAGTCCGGCTGCGCCGCGGGCCCATCAGGTGCACGGCCCGCGCGAATAATAATAATAACAAATATTATCAGTATTATTAACAACAACAAAATGCACCACCCGCCTGTCCTTGCAAATAGCGAGAGAGCCAGGGGTGCCGGCAGCCCCAAACCGTCTCCCCCGCGAAAAGCGAGCACTCACAGTCAGCCTGGTCTCCGAGCCGGGGCTTTTTATTTTTCTCCTCCTTTTTTGCTTTTATTTTTTTTTCTCCCCGGCGTATCTTGTGCTGAGAGCGAATTAAAGCCCCCCCCTCCTGGCGGCTGCTGCTCGCAAATGCGGATCTGAAAGGAGAAGCAGAGAGAGGAGGGAGGCAGCGGCTCAACACGCATCTCCAGCGCGGCCAGGCCCCCTCCGATTTATATAAATAAATTAAAAAAAAAAATCGCTCCGGGAGGAAGGAAGCTGGCTCAAAATCATCTGAGGGGAACGAATAAAAAATACGGAAAAAAATAAAGGGAGGAGAGGGTGGAGGGAGGGGGATAAAAAATAATTATTATTATTAAAAAAAAAGCGATCTCCAAGACTTACTGGAGGGGATCCAGCTGCTAAAAATAGCCAAATCACACTCGAAATTAAATAAGGGCGAGCAGGAGGGAGCTCCCGGCGCGGCGGAGCGCGCAGGGGAGGAGCCGCCTGCATCACGGCCGGGGGCGGCGGCGCCGGGAGCGATAGGTCGGTTCAAAGGGCTGCGGCGGGCGGGGGTGGCGGGAGCGCTCCCCGGTGCGGGCTCGCGTGGGGTGCGCTTCCCGCCATGGGCTCGCGTGGGGCGAGCAGCGCCCCGTGGGCTCGCGTGGGGTGTGTTCACTCGGTGTGCGCTTGTTTGGGGTGCATTTCCTGCTATGGGCTCGCTTGGGGTGTGTTCACTCAGTGTGGGGTGTGCTCACTTGGTGCGGGCTTGCTTGGGGTGAGCAGTGCCCCGTGAACTTGCTTGGGGTGCGCTCACTCAGTGTGTGCTTGTTTGGGGTGTCCTTCCTGCTATGGACTTGCTTGGGGTGCCCTCACTCAGTGTGGGCTTGTTTGGGGTGAGCAGCGCCCCATGGACTTGCTTGGGGTGCCCTCACTCAGTGTGGGCTTTCTTGGGGTGAGCAGTGCCCCATGGCCTCGTGTGGGGTGTGCTCGCTCAGTGTGGGTGCACTTGGGGTGCGCTTCCCACTATAGGTGGATGGAGCACCCCATGGACTTGCTTGGGGTGCATGTGCTCAGTGCCGGCTCCCTTGAGGCCAACAACACCCCATGGGATTTTTTGGGATGTGTTTGCTCAGTGCTGGCTCGCTTAGGGTGAGCAGCACCCTGTGGGCTTGCTCTGTGCAGCCTTGCGTGGGTGAGAAGCTCCCTATGGACCCACGTGCAGTGGGCTCTCCCAGTGCAGGCTCAGCCCATAGGCCTGCTTGGAGTGGGCTGGCTCCCTGGAGCTGAAGAGCACCCCGAGTGTTTGCCCAGGGTGAGCAGCACCTCCTGGGTTCACTCATGGTGGGCTTGCTTGGTGCAGCTCCCTCAGGATGAGCCATGTCCTGGATATTTGCAGGGTGATTGGTGCCCCGTGGGTTCGCTCGGTGCAAACAGGGAGCTGGGCGCCCTCGCAGGGTCTGCACAGCGCTCGGGGTGAGCAGCACCCCAGGGGCCTGCTCGGCACAGACTTATTCAGCAGGAGCAGGGGGCTCGCTCAGGGTGAGCTTGCCCAGCGTGAGATAATAAATAATAATAAATAGGGGGAGAGGAGGGAGGAAAAGAAGTGAGGAGGTGGGGAAAAAAAAGAGGGGGGAAAAAACAGAGTTTTGATACTTTCTGCTATTTTAAAAATTATTTTTCAGGCTCCCTGGGCTGTTCCTGACTGAGGTGCTGTCCCTGCTGCACCCCTGAAACTGGCTTGCGAGCTCTGACCACCCTGCGAAGCCATCAAGCAGCTGGATTTCCCCTCCAGCCCAGGCTCGGTGTTATTAATATCCCTGGGTGTTTATCCCGGGGGATGGCGAGCGGCTGTAACCGGAGAGGGGCACCAGGACCGAGAGCTGGAGCCACCACTCTGGAACTTGCGGTGCTTTATTGGATCTGGAAAGGAAAAAATGGGGGGAGAAATGGGGGCTTTGGGGTTGCTTTTTGTGCTTGGGGTTGTTGTTGGACCCTGGGTTTTGATAGCGACCGTGCTGAGGGACAGGATGGACAGACGGACGCGGCCGGGGCCTTTGTTTCGCTCCCTCTTTTGTTTCCCTGCGGCCCCGTTGCCGGAGCCCCATGTGGCCACACAGCTCCTGTCTGTAATTTGATTAAACGGCTTCTGTGCGGAGGTTTGGGGATGGAGAGCCCTGAATGCTGCTGATTTGCCTGGGAAAGGGGAAATTCAGCGAGTGGCTTTAAGGAGAAAATATCCCAGCCCAGGTCGCGGGTAATCGGGAGCCCGCCAGGCTAATGGGAAGTGATGTGAGTTTTGTCATCTCCAAACCCCTCGTGCACAGCAGTCAATTCCTGCTCTCCGTTTGGGGCCTTGCAGACACGCATGTGATTATCCCGATTTCACGGATGGGAAACGCGGATTGGAGGCTGTGAGACTTGTTGGAGGCCAGGCCATGTATTGGCAGCTGAGAGGGAATTAGCAGTGGCCTCCAGTGCTTGGGAAGCCGTTGTCTGAACCCTCCCTTCCTGGGGGACCTGCTGGGTCCTGCATCCACCTGGATGGCTCCTTCCCGCAGGTGCCAACCTTTGGATGCAGAAGGAAGTGGGGATGTTTATTGCTAGCCCCTGACAAGAGCCAGCTCAGGGGTGGCTGTTGCACTTGCCGTGGTGCCACAGGTGCCACTCCGAGCGGGATAAAGTTGGAGGGAGGGAAGGGATGGTGCAGAGGGAGCTGGAGCGCGGCTGCCCTTTGTGACTGCAAAGCAGTGGCCAGGTCCACCGGGACCAAGCCAAGCCCATCAGGTGCTGCCTTGTTTGGAAAGCTCTGCCGGGAAGTGGCCCTAGGGATACGGCTGGCTCCGAGCTTGGAGCATCCAGAGCTGGGTGGAAAATAACCCTGCGAGGCGGCTGGGTGCACTCCGTGCTCCAAGGGCTGGAGCCAAAGGCTTCATTT
This sequence comes from Tinamus guttatus, assembly GCF_059628265.1. NCBI lineage: Eukaryota > Metazoa > Chordata > Aves > Tinamiformes > Tinamidae > Tinamus > Tinamus guttatus. The sequence continues at coordinate 1,865,517 of NW_028289097.1, read as the reverse complement.
CCCTGTGACTGCAAAAGCTGAGGTTGTTTTCCCACTCTTCCAATCCAAACTGTTGCTTCTCTCTCTTTTTGTCCCCTGCTTTCAGTACCTTGGGCTTGGAGGTGCGTGCAATTGAAACATACGCAATAACCTCATGTACATATTTTGATATATAGATGATATATGTGTGGAATATAGCCCTTTACTAGGGCTATATGTGCATTAAAGGTTTGGCAGTCGGGCTTCCTGGAGCGCAGAAGCCTCAGCTTGCATCCAGCTTTGCCAGGATGTGGGAAGGCAGGTGTCCCAGTGCTGGGACTGGAACACAGCTCCGGCTCCTGTGGGGAGTATCCAGGGCCAAGGGGAACCCCCGGGAGCTGCACCTTGGCCTGCGCCTGCTTCTCCCCTCCGCTTTTCCAGAGCCGGAGCGGCTCTCGCTGCCGGTGTCGCTGCTGTTTTGCCGCGCGGTTCCTTCCCGTGGCCTCATTTCGCAGGCCCCACGCGGGGGGCCGGGAAGCCGCGCGCCGCTCCGGCTCCTGGCGCACAATGGCCTTTTGTGTGCCGGAGCATCCCGCCATCCCGCGTTCCCAGTAACATGAGCCCCGCGGCTCCCGCTCTGGATGGATAGACGACGGTGCAGCCCTGCCGGGCCAGGACCTGCCCTGTCCTCCCCTGGGCACCCGGCACCTTCCTCCTGCTTGGCACTTCTTAGGCCCTGAGCGAAGCAGCAGGGGCAGCCACAGGGCATCTGGGGTAAAACCTGGAAGTTTGAGGGGAAAAAAACAAACAAACAAAAAAACTGCTAATGCTCCCCAGAGCCCCTCTTCCTCCCTGCCCGGGGCATGGCAAAGAGGGGTGAAAAAGGCAATGGAGGTGATGCTGTAAGTCCTTAGCGGCACCTCTGCAGAGCAGAGAGCAGGGCTGTTAATTGTGGACCCACGGTCTGGCTTGGGGGGTCTGTGTGAGGGTTTTTAATCCAAGTGCTTGACTGCAGGTGTCGGAGCACGATGAGCCGGGAGGTGCCACAGGGGACACGGTGCAAGGAGAGGGGGACCCTGCCCTGCCAGGGGCCACAGGATGTGCAATGCGAGGAACCCCAGAGACGGGGTGGTTGTTGCCTAAAGAGCCTCCAGGTGCTTTTGCTTCCATGAGGGATGTTTTTATTCCTCTTTCCGGCTGCCTTTGGGCAGGAGCATGGGGAGGCTTTGGCTCTGCCTCGCTGCATGCATGCCTGGGCACGTGCACCTACGTGCCCCATGCGTGCCTATGTATGTGCCCCGTGCGTGTGGCTCCCTGGGGCTTAGCTCACTGCCGGAGACACGAGTTCACTGTGGCAAAGGGGAGGCAAAGCCTTGTCGGGGCTCCAGGAAAACACTAGCCCCAGCCAAATTCCTTGACACTTTCCCTTTTACTCAGCTCTGTCTGGAAAAGTCCCCAGGCCACGGGACTTCCCTTGCTGCCCGTGACTCAGGTGCTGGTCACGGTGGTGACTCACGAGGGCAGGGACGTGTCATGGGCCACGCTTGCTCCCCCTGGGCTTTGCAATGACTCGCAAAGCCACAGGGATCTGCTGAAAATAGGGATGGGAGGAATATAGGCGGTGCAGGATGAGTGGTGGAGACCCGCGGGTGGGAATTGCTAGCGCTGAATAATTAATTTGCAATAACCCTTTCATGGAGTCATATCTGCACCTGACCCCAGCTTGCTGTTCCGCTTCCCTGTCAGCCCATGCGTGCTGGGATGTCCCCACGGCTGCTCCCGTGGGACCTGTCACCCTCAGTTGGTTTTGCTGTGTCCCCAGTGCCTGAAAACTAGCGCATTCGGGGGGAAAAAAGAAAAGCTAAACTCAGCGGCAGAATAGGAGAGAGAAGTGGAAACTCCAGCGAGTGTCGTTGTTCCCTGGCCCGGGGGCTTCCGGAAAGACCTTGGGGACCAAGGGGACAACGAGCGCCCCTAGTGCGAGGGGGGGCGAGACGCGACGGCGGCTGCGCAGCGCCCGGTGCCACCGCGGTCACTTGCTGCCATCTAATGGGCGCAGGGAGGAAGAGCCGGGATGCGCTGGGATGGTTTGGGATACGTTGGGAGGCGGGATGGGGATCCCCATCCCTCTACGGGGCTGGTGGCCCGCGCTGCGGCTGGGAAGGGGCCCAGGCGTCCGGCTTGCACCGCCGCCGTGGGACATCCCGTGCCAGGAGAAGCCGCGATATTTCCCTTGTAAAAATACAGCAGTTCGTTAAAATTTGAAAACACTTTCAATGTGTCTCCACACGGCGGATGATGGTAGGGCTTTGCCGGTGCCGTAGGGTGGTTGCCCGGTGGGGATTTGGTGGCCCAGTGGGTTTAGTGGCCGCCCAGTCACTGTTGGAATGGGACAGCGATGACTGGGGTGGAAGGACAGGGGGTCCTGTGGGATTTGCAGGATAACAGCGTTCCCCGCTCCTGCCTCCTCGATGAGAGCCACAATTCCACTGTACTCGGGAGAAATGCACGCCGGCCTCGGCTGCTGCGCACGCTCCCAGCAAGGTGGCATTTGGCTGCGAAGAATTGAGCCATGAATATTTCATGCTTGAGGAGGAAACCTCTTTCTGGAGCTTGTTGGATGAATTATGGAAGAGGCGGGAGGAGGACGGCAGCGTCGTTCCTGCTGCGCCAGCCCCTAGTGCTGTCAGACAGGGATGGAGATGCTCCTGTATCAGGACTGACTCCCTTTTCCCTCTCTTTGCATTAATTTTGGGCTGCATAGGGCTTGCAAAGTGAGTGGCAAAACCCACTTAGCCCTGCGGTGGGTCCCCGTTTTCCCCTCTCCTTGCAAGGATGGGGGTACTGGAGATGCTCTGACCAGAGCATGGCGTTAACTGAGGACTGGTGTGATGAGTTGCAGCCGCTTTAAAGGAGGGATTAGGATTTTGCTGTGGATGCTGGGCACCGTCCCCACGGGGGTTTGGGGCTTCCTTGGCAAGCGCTGCCGGGCGCAATTCCCACCCCGCTTCCCAAGCCGTCGCTGTGCTGTAGCGCACGGGTCTCACGGCCCGGAGCAGGGGGACAGAGGCAGAGCAGATGATGCCGCAAGTGACACGGAGCCCGTGCCAAGCGCCAGCGCGGTCTGTGCAGCCCGCGCCAGCTCGGCGCCCGCGCTTTTATTAGAAAGTTGGCTTTATTATTTAATCAAGCCAAATCCCCTGTTGCTGGAGCTTCCGTGGCCTGATAATGTGCCAGGAAAGATGGATCCTGGGGGGAAAAAAAAACAGCAGCTTTTGCTGGTGCTTTTGCCTGACCAAGCTCTGAGTCGGCCTGGATCCACCAGTGCACTGAGCTGTGCCGGCCTCTGCTCTGCCCCTGGATGCGGTGCGGGGGGATAAAGCAGCCAGTGGCTTTTGGGGACAAGCCTCTCTGCTCAGCGCTGGCTCTTCTCCCTGCGCTTTTGCCGTTAGGTGGAAGTGTTGCAGCGGAGAAGAGAAATTCCTGCGCTTCCCGCTCCTGGCTCCGGCAGAGCCGAAGGGGCTGCGAAAGCCGCGTGATCCCTTTGTCCTCTGTAACCACGGTGCTGGAAAGGGCTAATGCTGCAAGGGAGCAAAGCGGGGGATGCTGCTGAGGGCTAATTCTGGACGGGAGAAAAGAGAAATCCCTGGCGGGCAGCCCCACTTGTGCTGGTAATTCCCATTTCTCCAGCAGGAAAATCCTTCTTTCTGCTGGCCAAAAAGGCAGGGCCAGTGGCCTGGGATGCTTGGCCTCCCAGAGGGGCCTGGAATGCTGCAGCTTCACCATGAGGAGGAGGAAGGGCCGCCGACCTGTGAAGGAGCAGGCAGATCATCCCTCTTCCATTGCCAGTTCCTCCCTGCGAGCCCGAATGGGCTTTTTATTTTTTCCTCTCCGTTCTTTAAAATGTAACTCTTTACACAGAAGCCTGGTTAGTCATGAGGCGTATAATGAGTTTTAAATATATATAAAACGGTCTGACATTCGGCATCCCATTATCCCCCCGCTCCTCGAGAGAGAGGCAGCCGGGATGCGTGAGCCTTGCTCCAATAGGAAGGCAGTCGGCCCCACGTTCACACTCCGAAATATCCATATCCATTACCCATATTCATGTGCTGCTTGTGTGTGGGAGCGTCTCCTGCTTGCGGAGAGGGAGCCAAGCCTGGATGGCTTCATTTATTTATTTATTTTTAAATATTGTTGCCCTGTTATTTATGTTTTATGGACACCAAAGTGTTCTGCTTGCTTTCGTTTGAATGCTCTTCCTTTTTTTTTTTGTTATTATTATTTTAATGTTTCACTTCGTGTTAAGGATGTGCTCGCCCTCCCACCTTGGAGGGAATTATATTAGTGCCAAAAGGGAAGGGGTCGCGGGCTCTCCGTGCGGGTCCTTCCAACGTGAGCGGCCTGGGAAGAGGACTGAGGAGGTGGTGGCTCGGCCATAAATAATTCAGGTGCCTCTGCAGAGCCGAAGCGTCCGGTCTGCGAGATGCGGTTTCATGTTTTCCTATATTCAAAGGGAAAAAAATGGCAAAGCAGCAAGGGGACAGCACAGGGGACACGGTGACCTTGTCGGCTGCCGGGGAGCATGGGCGGGAGGAGGCCAGACGCGGCCTCTGAGGGTTTTGCAAATCCCGCCATGCTCCCAACGCTTCCCTGTGCTCCCAGTGCCTCTTCCCATTCCCTGCTGCCTCTCGGATGGTCTCTTTCCCTGGCACTCACCAGCATTGCCTGCGTGAGCCGGGTTTTATAGATGAACTGTATTTCAGCATTCCTGATGTCCTCGAGCTGATGATGGCAACATTGTCCCATGGGGAAACTGCCACTCCTGGGCATTTTTTGGCAAGGCTGGTGACACCCTGGTGTCCGTGCCCTGTGGACGTCGCCACTTGTTTTAACATCGGGTGGGCACGCAGGGTTTCACCCATGCGCACGGTTTCATCCGCGCGCTTCTTGCTCGCACGACCCCTTTGCAGCCTCCTGCAAAGGCTCAGGAATGGCCCAAAACACATCTGGGACGCGCGGGTGCCCGGGTCCCTGCTCCCTCCGCAGGGTGACTGGCACTCGGGGTGATGGGCGCTCTGTGCTTGGCCCTGACGTGCATTTCCCTGGCTCTTCCCCTAGGTGAAGACGAGGCTGCGGATGCTCCGCGCCGGGGCCGGGCTTTGCTGCACGGTGTTTGCAGGGGCAGGAGGAGCAGCTGGGTGGGTCTGTCCCACATAGCCAGGTCCTGTGCCAGCCTCATCCCGGTTAGCCATGGTTTGGAGCTGTTAATATGTCAGTGGTTATTCTCAGGGGCTGTTTTCCCGGGATTCAGGAATCCATGCACAGCGCTGGCCGCTGTGGTGAAGGCTGTGGAGGAGGGAGCCTGGCATCCTGCATCATCCCATGCCCAAACCTTGGGAGCTTCCCGAGTGAGGGTCCTGCAGTGCTTGGCACATGGTGGCACCTCTGCAGCAAACACTGAGGTGGTGGCAGGAGGAATGTGGTTACCTGGAGACCTTTGGGGTCTCAGAGGTTGCATTGCCCAGATGATGGGCATGGACGGGAGAGGAGGATGAAAGGATGGCATGGAGAGGAGGGAAGAGCAGTTAATGGCAGAATGTGTCCTGCTACAGAACGAAGGCCACAGCGGGGAGAAGCCTCCAGGGAAGGAGGGAGAGGGGGCCAGGTCAACCCTTCTGCTGCTGCCAGGAGCCCCCAGAGCCCCGGGTATCCCAGAGCCCCGGGTGTCCCAGGCCTCCCGCGGGCGTGGGCCGGCGCTTCCCGGCGCTGGGGGCTATGGAGTAAGGCGGGGGTCCCGGGGGGGTGTCAGGGCGGCCCCCCCTCCGTGCCCTCCCGCCGCGGTGCGCTAGTGCTTTAAAAGGCTGGCAGCGGCGGTGCGGGCTTCCCAGCGCCTCTTCATGCAAAACTTCCCCGGCCCTCCTTCTCCTCCTCCTCCTCCCGCTGCTCTTCCTCCACCTCCTCCTCCTCCTGCTGCTGCTGCTGCTCCTGCCGCTGCTGGCGGCTGCGGAGCGCGGCTGGTGCCGCCCGGCTGCGGCTCCCGGGGGCCGGGCCGGGCCCGGGGCTCCCCCCGCCGCATGAGGCAGCGCCCCGCGGGGCTCCCCGCGCCCCCCGGCCGCCAACTTCGCCGCGCGCTGCCCGCGGTAAGTGCAGGGGCTGCTCAGCCCGCACCGGGGTACCGGGGCGGGGGGGGGGGGGGGGCGTCCCCGCGAGGAGCCGCCCGTCCCGACGCCGCAGAGCTCCGGACCCGCCGCTCCTCCGTTATTTATTTATTTATTTATTTTTCTCCCTTTTTTTCAGGGGGGGCTGCGACACTGGCGGCTGCAGCAGTGTCCCCGGGCACCCCCCCCCCTCCCCGGGAGGGCTCCCCCTCCTCCTCCTCGCTAACTAATTGCATTATTAATAGTTGCGCGGCCGCAGCGCGCCGGGCGCTCCCGCGCTCCGCCCGGGCTGGGGGCAAGGGGTAGCCCCCGCTTTTCCCACCTTAGGGTCTTCCCTCCCACAGGGCTCCCATCACCGCGGGGCTGGGTCCCGGGGAAGGCTCTGGCAGAGGAGACCCCGGGCACGGGCGGGTGGCAGCGCTGGGTCCTCGCTGTCACCGTGGGAGCAGCACGGGGGGCTCCGTGGGGAAGGAAGGAGCCTGAGAGTGGGGGCGACCGCAGAGGCTTGGGGGGCTCCCGTGGTGCAGGGCTGCAGCCCCCCAGCCAGAGGCAGCCCTGGGTTGGGGCAGGATGCCTGTCCATGCACACACGCTCATTCCTGGATTTATTTTCCTCCTTTCCCTCTCTCCAGCATGTCCTTGCTCTCCCGCTATCCCGAGCTCGAGGCGAGAGCCGCACGCGCTCCCTGTGCCGGGGTCTCCAGGGACCTTGGCTGCCGTGGGAAAAAACCGGAGCGCTCTCCCAGAGCCCCCCCGGGCACGGCCTCGCTATGCACCACTGCGCTCCTCCTGCTCCCTGCCCGCTGTGATGAGTTTGCCGTGCTCTGCTGGCCGGCTTGTTTCCTGGCTGTGATGAGTTTGCCGTGCTCTGCAGGCTGGCTTGTTTCCCTGCGGGCTGGGGGGGCACTGGGCTCCACTCGCAATCGTGGCTGCGCTTCGGAGGCTGGAATGAGTCATCGCGGCTCCGGGATGCAGGGGGGTGCGTCCGAGGCCGGCGCTCCAGGAGATTGCGGCCGCTGGCCCCCGTGCCAAGGGAAGGGAGCCGATCTGTTGAATGCAGCCAGGGAGCTCGGGAAGATGCCAAGAGAGGTGCCAAAAGCAAAGCGCGTTTCCTTGCTCTCTCTTCTCCGCATTAAGAGCGTGCCGGGAGCGCGCCGGGCACGGCACTCTGGAGGGGCTGGCTGGGAGCTGCGGCCTCCCCCGGCATCTGCCACCTCATCCGTGCCGAAATCCTGGCTGTGGGCACCGGGAGCTGGTTCTGGGGGCTCCCCGGCTGGGTGCCGATGCTGGAGGAGCTGGAGTCCTTTGCACACCCCTAAAAGGGGCTCCGGGCTTGGCTCCCTGCTGGGGCTGGTGGTCCCCTCTGTCCCCCAAGGGACGGGGGTTTTGGGGAGGGTTTTACGCTCCCTCCCAACCTTGGCTGCAGCACCCTGTCCTCAGCGCAGCCCCCCAAAAACGGGTGTCACCAACCTGGACTTTGGCAGCCGGCAGGAGGACGGATCTGTGAGCTCAGCCACCTCCGTGCTGCCCTTCCCAGGGTGGCAGCAGCCTGGGAATGTGGCAGGTCCGAATTATAACCCGTGGCTCCGACTCGGTGCCTGCCACAGGCTTCATCTCTCTGTCCCTGGCATCGCATCTCATCCAGGGGTTCCCTGTGTGTGGGGGTGACCTGTCCCTGTGCGCGCTTGGGGCTCGCTCGCTTCTGCAGCCGCTGCCGTCCCGCTTTGCTGGTGACGGACGCAAAACTAATCGCAGGGTGTTTGCACAGGGCCAGGGCTGGCTCTGTCCCTCCATCCTTCCCCATCGCAGGGATCCTGGCTGGAGCTGCTGATGCTCGCCAGGGATTAGCACTGGTGAGGGGGGAGGTGGGCCGCGTGCTTGCCTGCGGTTAGGGATGTAGGTACGTAGATATATATATAGTGTGATAAATATTCCCTGGCGCTGCTCCGCAGCCCAGGTAGAGCTTTTCCCATGGATTTGGGGAGCCTTTTTCAATGCACTTGGGCAGGTATTGGGTCGGTAGGAGGGATGGCGGCTGCACCCGCAATCTGGCTGGCTTTTGCCCCCCAGTTTGGGCCAAGTGCAGCTCTTTTGGGTCTGCAAAATCACCTCTCTCTCCCTTGGGAAGTTGGTGAGTGCATCCAAAGATCCCAGCATCGGCAGGACCTGTGCTGGAGAGGTAGCACTTGGCTTTTTGGGTTGGGATTATGGAAACATTGTAATATTGACCAGTGCATCGTGCTGGTGATTGCTGCATGGAGGAGTTCTGCTTCCTTAAGGAATCAGGCGTGTTTTCCTGTTAAAATCTGCTTCCTGGCCTCACTTTCCTCCCAGGCAGGCGAAAGCTGAGGCGCTTGACCTGAATGCTAAAGGTTTTGCCCAGCAATAGCAAACCTGGCCTCTGCTCTCCCTGTCTCCAGCTCGGCAGCACTTTGCATAGCCTGGGCAATTAAAAGAGGGGAAAAAAAGCAGGAATAGGAGCTGAGGCAAAGTTCCCTGCAGTAGCTGTGTGTGGGGGAGGCGAGCGTAGGCTAATTGGGGTATTGTGCTGCGCTCCGGCGGGCCCCGCTTGCCGCAGGATTCGCAGGTGGGCAAAGAAACGGCCTTGATTTTCCAAGCGCCGCTGGCGGACGTGCCGGGATTCCGGGCTGCACCGTGGGATGTGGGCTAGGAGCTTGGGATGGCCAAGCGCCAGGGTGGGTGCTGGGCAGGGAGGCAGGACACCAGGGCCCCCTGCTCCGATGGTCTTGCTGGTGAGGGGAAATTCTGCAAAAATTAGGAAAAAAAAATCCAGTGCAGTGTGTGGCCAGCAAGGGATCCAGCTCTGTCTTCTGGAGATGTGCGGGCCCCCGGAGTAGTGGCGGATGCTCCATTTGCTCCGAGCCCTGCGGAGAGCGGGTCCCGCTGCCTCGGTGTGAGTGTTCGAGAGCTTTGCTGGCCTTGGCCGTGTTTTGATGCACGTTTCCTCACTCAGCTGCCCCTCACTTGTTGCAAATGTGCCATTTTTTGCTCTAAAATCGCCGGGGGGATGTGTCCGCTTGTGGGCAGAGCTTCCGTCCCCATGCGGCGTGGGGGGCATCCCCTTGCAGACGTGGAACCGATGGCGCAGGGAAAGGGCTGCTCCAGAGGGATCCGGCTCCCTGGGAAGCAGAGATGTTGGCTGCTGCTTGGAAAATGGGTGAATTTGCCTCCTTTTGGGCTGCCGCCTTTTGGGCTGCTGCATTTTCCGCCCCATAGGCACGCGCAGGATCGCTGGGGTTGCCTCTCCACTTGCTTCTCGCCTGCTGCTGTCTTTCCACCTCGGGCTCCTTCCCGCTCCGCCACCGAAGGTGGCACAAAGCGGGAAGGAAACAGCTCAAGAAGGAGCAAGGAGGCGGCTGCAGGCTCGGGGATGCCTGCAGGAGCATTCCCGCTGCCCCAGGGCCGGGCGGTTGCGTGCAGCATGCGGAGGCTCCCTGCCTTTCCCAGCGGGAAACTTGGCCCAGCTAATTCGGGCTGCTTAAAAGCCCTGGCTGTCAGGAAGGCTTTGGAGAGGGGCCTTCAAGCGGTGCCGGAGGACAGGGAAGTGCATAATTCATGGGGGTGAGCTGAGGAGAGGGCCCTGCCGGCGGCGGGGGGGCCTCGAAGCCGGGATGCGCCCAGGAAGTCTCCGCCGGAATAATTGGATGAGCGCGGGCGGCGCGGGGATGAGCCGGCTCCCACGTGCCGACGTCGAGCAGAGCGGGGGGACTCGGTTGTGCAGGGGGTGGCGGTGGCGGCTCCAAGCCCCTTCCTGGGATGTGTGGCTGGAGAATGTGCCCGGGGCTTGGGAGGAGCGTTGGCATCAGACGGGTTCACTCGGGGTTTTGCTTGCGGATCAAGAGGCTCTGGTGAGCTGGAATGTGTAAAAAAGCTGCTTTCCACCCCAAAAAGAGTTCATGGAGAGGCCTGGAGAGGCCACGGGGCTCCGGGGCGGTGGGATGGAGGCTGTGGGCCCACTCGGTGCTCGCCCTTCTCCAGGCATCCTCCTGCCCTGGTGGCTCTGCGTGGATGGAACGGGTCCCGGAGGCTCCTCCAGCCTGAGTCAGCTGCCGGTTCCCCGGGATCCTGGTCCTGCCACCTGGATAACATGTTCAGGTGGAGTTAAAGTAAAGTGGGAAGCAAAAACCCCAGGGACCCCCCAATCCTTTTGCAATTACCGGCAGCGTGAGCAGCTGAAGGGCTCCTGGCGCCCCGGCCTGATCCGTCTCTTTCTCTTTCTCTCCCTTCCCTTCCCCCGTCTCCCTTGCAGGGCTGCGGAGGAAGGAGCCGGGGCCGGCGCTCCGTGCGGCGATGCCTCCCCCGCGGGGACGCCGTGACCCGCCGGGCCCCGCGCGGGAGCTGCCGCCGGGCGCGGGGAGGGCTCCGTGAGCGCCCCGGGGCTCCCATGCGGGGCCGGGGCGCGCGCGGGGCCGCGGGCTTCGGGGCTGCGCTGGTGCCCGCAGCGGCGCGGCCATGAGCGGGCGGCGCGGCGCCGGGGGGCTCTCCTTCTGCCTCCTGCTCGGCGCCTGCAGCTGGGGCTGGGCGCCCGCCGCCAAGCCCAAGGGCCAGGGCTCGCCGCACATGAACTCCATCCGCCTCGACGGCGACCTCACGCTCGGGGGGCTCTTCCCGGTGCACGGCCGCGGCGCCGAGGGCAAGGCGTGCGGCGAGCTCAAGAAGGAGAAGGGCATCCACCGCCTCGAGGCGATGCTCTTCGCCCTGGACCGCATCAACAACGACCCCGAGCTGCTGCCCAACATCACGCTGGGCGCCCGCATCCTCGACACGTGCTCGCGCGACACGCACGCCCTGGAGCAGTCGCTGACCTTCGTGCAGGCGCTCATCGAGAAGGACAGCACCGAGGTGCGCTGCGCCGGCGGCGGGCCGCCCATCATCACCAAGCCCGAGCGCGTCGTCGGCGTCATCGGCGCCTCGGGCAGCTCCGTCTCCATCATGGTGGCCAACATCCTGCGGCTCTTCAAGGTACCCGCGCTCCCCTTCGCGGCGTCTCGGAGACCCTCCTTCCTCCTGCTCCTCGCTGCCCCCTCCTCTTCCTCGCCCGGCGCGCTGTGAGCGTGGAGCCGATCACGGACGGGCCTTGAGTTTTCCCGGTCCCCTCTTAGGAAGATGCTGGTGTCGCAGGCGCGAGGAGGCTGCTCAATAATTAAACCTGTATGAATTAAAGTGAACGGGAGGGACTTAAAAGCTGTTTGCCAAAATGAAAACAGCGGCGCACTCGCCTCGGAGAGGAGGAGGAGGAGGGAGGCCGGGGAATGACAGCTGGAGGCGCACAGGGGAGCTGCGCCATTCTGAGGGGTCCTTCTCTTTTTTCCTTTTTTCTTCCCCCCTTGTTGAGGTTTTCATTTTAACCCCCCTGGTTTTGCTCCATTGAACAAGTGTCCGTGAATTGTGCAGGGAGGATGTGGCCGAGCACAACCCGTTACAGACAGCAGTGAATCCCCAAGTGCACAGGGGGGCCCTGCTGTGGGCGGCTGGGCTGCTGCGTCCCAATTTATCCCTCATTTTCATGGAACAACTCTGTTTCCCTCATCACTATCAAAGCCACTCCTGATCATCCAGGAAGCAGAGGAGGGTTCAGAGCTGCCCAGGGACGGGTGGGATCCCTTCCCTGGGGAAGGAGCCATGTGGGGCATGGAGCCCTGACCCTGGGGAACAGCCCTCGCTCTGGGTCTGGAGACAACAACTTGGCTCCCGCCTTGCCCTTTTTCCAGGAGAAAAGCGGCTCTCACGCGGCCCCTCTGGCTTCTGGCCCCGGCAGCCCCATCCCTGTTCACCTCCCCTTCCCAGCCCAATGGCTCCTCCCCAGCCTGGATTTTGGTGCTCCCGCTGCACATAAATAAATAACGTGCCCTTCGTTAGCTGCCTAATTAAAGCCGTATATCAGCGGAGCGACTTGCAGATGCGGCACCCGCTGCCCGAGCCGCTTTCGTTGCGGCTCCCAAGCGAGCTGCTCCCGGGCCCTCGCAGCCGCTGCTGTAAAAGCATCCGGCCCTGCAAACGTGACCTCCTGGATGCCGGCGCTGGGAAAGCGGCATCCGCATCCCCGCGGGGCGCGGGGAAGGAGCGCGCCTTCTCCATCTGCATTTTGCTTGTGCGCTGGGGCGAGCGGCGCTCCGCGAATCGCGCTCGCTCTTGTGCACTCCAGCTCTCGCTGCTCCCGTTGCCCATTTTTCCTTGGAGCTGGCATCAGAACCAGCATCAGAACCATTCCCGGGCCTCCAGCAGCCCTGGTGGCTCCTGAGCCATCCCGGGGATGCGCCTGCTCCTTGCATGGGTTGCAGCATCCGAGTGGTCTTGGGTCCCCCCTCGTCGCAGCAGCCCTCGCGGTTCGCTGTGATGCTCCCCCTAGTTAAAAGCTCCCATGCAAGCGGCTCCATGCTCGAAATTCTAATTAAATCAATTCCATCTTGCCTGCGAGCCAGTGCTTTTGCATAAAGATAAGCGTGAAATTAATAATTGCGTGGAGAAAATTAGCTGCCGCCAGCCCCATCCCTGCGCGGGCTGCAACGGGCGCTGGAGCTCGCAGTGAGCTCCTTTCCCCGGGATGCTCCCTGTTCTGGCTGTGCTGCTATGGGACCAGGAGGGGAAGCCACTTCCACTTCGAGTGGGGTGGAAACGGGCCGTAGTTGCCACCTTGAGGATGACTTCCCCCCCAAACAAGAGCTTGGGTACAACATAAGGCAGGAGGTGGGTTTCTCCATGCTCTTGCTCTGGCCTCATGCAGGTGCCCACATCTGAGTGAGATATTGCTCCCCTTTCCCACTTCCATCTGCTTTCTTTCGAAGAACCTTGAATTCCTTGCCTGCATTTCACTTTTACAGACCTAAAAGGACTTTTGTCTTTTATGTGAGAAAATAGCTGGTGCAGCGAGTTGGGCTATTGTAGACCAGGAGATCAAAAAGACGGACAAGGGGAAAAAAGGCAGGAGACAGCTATAAAAGAGTCATTTGGGAACCGATATTTTATTCTTGCTTCTATCCTAGGCAGTGTGGGCAGGGAGAGAGAGAAAAGCTCTTTCTGTTTGTTTATTAAAATGCAGCTTCCAGTTTCTAGCCCGGAGATCCGCAGGTAATTCCTAGGCTTCATTTTTCCGATGGATTGGGAATAGCGAGGGCTGCGGCTGCGCGGGAGCGGCCACGCTGCCCAAGGCTGCTCTGAAGATCAGGGTGGGTAGAGCCGGCGGTAGAGCCAGATGTTCATCCAATGGGCAAATCCAGCTGTGCGCCCACGCGGGTGTCTCCAGATGTGCGACCCGTAAGAGCCAGGTGTGCGCTGGTAGCGGTGGGTCCATGTGCACACGCGCTGGGTGGCTCCAGATGTGCGCCACGGCGCTGGATGCAGATGTGCACGGATGTGCGCCCCAGCCACTGCCCGCGAGCCCCTTGGCCACCCGCTCTGTGTCCCCAGCTCCCTGTCACAAGGATGTGTTTAAAACTTAGCCACTTTGCAGAGAGAAAAGCATTGCCAGGACGGATGTGCCCTGGAAAGCGGGGCTCCTGCCAGGAACAAGCCGTTTTCTTCCCCCTCGTGACCTGTTTCCCAGCTCGATGGCCGCTCGGGGACCGCGCGCTTCCAGAATGTGGCACTTGGGCGATGCAGGCGTCCGGCTGCCGCCGGTGTCCCCGCGTGCTGCTCCGTGTCAGCGCTCCACGGGAAGCGCGGAGCAGCTCCCGCCCGGGCCGGGCGCTAGCGGCAGGGGGGGCTTCGCTTTTCCTCTTTTTCCACCTCGTCAAACCCCGGCGCGCGATGCCGGTGGGAACGTGCAGAGCCCAGCCCGGAGCCATGTGGCAGGCAGAGCCGTGGGGACCATTTCCATGCCCCTCCCGTGCCCTTCCTGGCATGCAGATCCCCAAATCTCCCTGCTTCCCATGTCCTCCCATGGCCTCGCTGGCCTCCCCGTGCGCTGCCTCCATCCCGAGCCCGGTGGCCCTGCTTCCCGCCGGGAAGGAGGAGCAGTGCAGAGCAGCCTCCCCGTTCCCTCCCCGGCGCGAGCGAGCGCCCCGCGCGCTGCACAGAATTCCAATCGCGGCTCCCGGCCGCACAGAGCCGACGAGCGGATCGCGGCCCCGCGGAGGGGGAGCGCAGAGCAGATTGTCACCAAGAATAATCCTATTTGCGCCGCGATGGAGGCTCCTTCCTCCTCCTCCCCTCCCGCTCCTCCTGCCTTCCCCCGGGGCGTTTTCCTTGTGCGTTTTGCAGGGAGCTTCATGAGCGGCTCCTGCTTTCCAGGGGCCTCTTAGCATTCAGGTGCTGTCGTGGGTTGGTAACACTGGTATCGCGTTTAATAGAGAGAGAGACCGGAGTGGAAGAGGGGAAAATAATAGTGAAATAAGGGCAAAACTGGCAGATGAAGCCTGGAAAGGGCCAGGGAGCCGAGCAGATGCGGACAAGGGGATATCTCTGGGTTCGAGCCGGACCTGCCCAGGGAGGTGATGCTGGGAATCCCAGCCCTTAGATGGATTTCCCGTTTGATCTCCTGGAGCTCCCCAGGGCCAGCTGGCTCTGCCAGGACCCCTGCATGGCACAGGCCCCCCTAAACTGGCTCAGGCCTCTCTTTTGGTGCTAATTAAGCTAATTGTTCAAAGCAGGAGTTGTAATTGCTGAGGCCGGCAGCACCCATGTTGATTTAAGCATCCTGCAGCATTCCAGGTGCCCTTCCCAGAGAGGCGCTGGGAGCAGGGCTGCTCCCGGGCTCTTCCTTGCCCTGTTCGCTCCGCACAGGCTCTGTGACCCTCCCTGGGTTTCATGAGCCCTTTCCATCTTTGAGATGCGCTAAGGCCCGCAGCGCGTTTTGCAGTGCTGTATAAGCGCTAAGCGTGGCGCGATGCTCCGTGCTAAATCACCCTAATCCGCTGCTCAAGGGGCAGCAGCTCTGGCTTATTTAAAAGCTTGATTTACTTCAGGTGCCTGCGGGACCTGGGCAGGGGTCCAAAAACCATGTCCTCCAGGCAGGTTTTCTTGAGTTTCTCCCCCTCTGGGCACCTTCATGCTCAGCAAACCTTTTGTGTCTTGCTTGGTGCAGTGGCCCGATGGCTTCTCTGGGTGCCGGGACCTTCTCCTGATGCCCATCCTGGCGTCCTTCTCCTCCACAGATCCCGCAGATCAGCTACGCGTCCACCGCGCCAGACTTGAGTGACAACAGCCGCTACGACTTCTTCTCGCGGGTCGTCCCCTCCGACACCTACCAGGCGCAGGCCATGGTGGACATCGTCAAGGCCCTCAAGTGGAACTACGTCTCCACGCTGGCCTCCGAGGGCAGCTACGGCGAGAGCGGCGTGGAGGCCTTCATCCAGAAATCCAGGGAGGACGGTGAGCGCCGCGCGCTCCCTGCGCGGCGGAGACGCAGCGGGGTCTCGTGCGGCTTGGCCGGGATGCTGGGGTGGGGGACACGGATGCTTGGGTACTGTGCAGGGAGCTGGGATGCACTTTGGGCTTTTCCAAGCCCCAAAATTGTGCCTGCTCCTCATTGTGGGCAGCATGACCTGGGCAAGCTCCAAGAGGGACGGCTTTTACGGGTGCTCCCGGGCTCTAAGGACGAGTCAAGCTGGCACCAGTGAGCACTTCACCCAGTCTGAGCGCAGTTATCCCCCAGGGCAGGTGCTTTGCCTGGTCTGTAGGCTTTGTCCAGGCGGAAAGGCTGCGCTCAGCAAAACTCGCGGTGAGGATTTGTGGGCAGCCAGGAAGCCTCTCGCTGCCGGGCGCATGGGAGCTTAGGAGGGATTAGCAGGGCTGGACACAGCAGGATGCGGGATGCGCCGTGACCCCGTCCCAGCCGGAGCACCACCGGGATGCAAAGGGACCCGCTGGGGTCTGCCCTCGCCCCGGCGCCTCTTTGCATCGAGGTGGCAGCTCAAGAGTGTTCAAGGCAGTTAAAACCCTGCAGCGCGCAGACGGCTGCCTATTACTGGCTTAACTGTATGTGAACGGCACATTAAGTTCTGGCAAAATCGGTGGGACACCAGCCTGTCTGGAGCTCGTCAACTGCGTTATGGCCTTATAAATGGATAAAGGGAATAAAAACTCGGAGGTGACGAGCTCTTCATCGAAGCCCTATAAATAGGAGCAGCGTTAATTCTGTCTCGCCCGGCTGCCGCGGCGCTGGGAGCCGGCTGCGCTTTTAATATGCAGAGCAGCCCATCTGGGGCTTCAGCCTGCGCCCGCTGCTCTTCGGGGTTTGCTCAGCTTGAAAGCGGAGGATTTCCACGGATTTCTCACCAAGGAGCGCGCGGTGCTGCAGCTGTGTGTGCGCACGCATGTGTGCACGCCAGGAGCGGGCGGGATGGGGATCCTGTGCATTTCGGCGTGCAAGAGGCTGCGCACGGGTGTGCAAAAGTTGCATGTTGGCAGCTGCAAAGAGGACCTGGGCACCGCGCGGCCGAGCAAGGTTGCAGTGCCGGGACGCGGCCGTGCTAGTGAAGGCCTTGCTTTTTATCGCTCGCTTAATGACTTAGCTGCGAGCCCTGCCAGGCTTTGCAGATGCTGACGGCAGCCCCATCTGGCTAGCGGGGATAACGTGATCCAGCCAACAACGAGTGAAAGGCAAAGAAACCTCTTTTGGTGGTGGCAAATTGCAGCGCAAAGGTAGCGCGCGTCGCCGTCGTCCAAGCACGCACGTGTTGATCGGGAGCCGCGGCCGTCCTGTAATTCCCGCAGCCGCGTAACCCCCCGATTAAGTGCATTAGCGATAATTTAGTTATCACAAAGCATAATTCTGCCGTAATTGCAGCCAAACGGCAGCGGTGGTCGCTCTGCTTCTCGCGCGCTGCAGCAGTCGGCTCCTTCGCCAGAGCGCCGTATATCAAACGCGCCGGGAGTGCCAGGCTCCGCGACGCAGCGCTCGTCGAGTGCCAAGTGGCTTTGCACCAGTGGGGAAGGATCAGATCCCACTTATTTATTTATTTTTTGCAGCCTGTTTGTATTTGCTTGCTTCAAACGATGGAGCTGGCCGTGCATTTCCCGTGCTCCGTGCGAGATTCCCTCCTTTGCATTGCTCCATTTTTCACGCCACACTGGAGCCTTCGGAGCTGCTTTTTATTTCCGTCGGGCAGCAACACCCGTTGCCACAGGTAGCAGCGTTTTGAGGATGCTACATCTGCAAAGGATGGATTTTGGCTGCTCTTAACGTGTTTTGCATCAAGCCTAGTCTCCGCTGGAGCATCCCGCAAGGGTGGTGGGTGTTCGCCGCGCTCCACGACGGCAGCGTGATGCCGCCCTGCGGGAAGGGGAATATCCGCAGGGAAATGCAAGACTCCTGGGCTGGGAAGCTGGGAGCAGCCTGTGCTCCCACGTGTCCAGCCATCGTCTAGCCCAGCCCCGGCTCCTGGAGGTTGGACTCGGACTAGGTCTTTGGCAGAAGATGCTCCTGGGCACGTAGAGACTGTTATTACTGATGTGAGAAATGGGGATTTTGGGTGTTCCTGGCCACTGCCACTGCGCGGGGCTGGACACACAGCACCGTCGCACCGCGCTGCAGCCTGCTGCTCCCAAATTACCCATCCCGCGCTCCAGTTTTCCATCTTTTTCTATTTTTTCCCCTCTCATCTCTTCTCCAATGCAAATTCATTAATTACTGATTTAGCCCAGCAACGCAGGCGGCTGGAAAGCAGCCGAAAACTGCTCGAATTCGTAACATCTGGGGCGCTCTCCAAGCATCGCAGAGCAGCGGCTGGGGCTGTAGCAGGGACGAGGCGGATGCCAGCGGTGTCCACAGGAGCCCCCGCGTTGCTCATCCTTCCTCTTCCCCAAATTGCAAAGCCCTCCCCAATGCTCCCCACGGCTGCGGGGCTGGGGGGGATGTCTCGGGCCCCGCTCCGCAAGGGCTCGTCCCTTCCCTGGTGACTTCTCCCCCAGCGCGTCCCTTGCGGGAGGCTTTGAAGTGCCGGAGCGACGGCGTCGCGCCAATTAATGCTCAGGGATTTAATTTGCGCGGCCTCGTTGGGGACGGGGAGGCCGAGCAGGGCGGATGCGCGCGGGCTGCGGACGGGCGCCGCAGCCAAAGCCCATTAGCTGCCTGCAATCAAGAGGGCACTTGAGCAGCTCTCCGGAGCTGCCCTCCCGCCGAGCCCCTAATGGGGCAGATTAAACCCTGACCCGTGTTTGACAACGCGCGTTAACCCCCTCTTAATGAGGCCGGTGCTCTTAATGAGGCTCCAGGGAGGTGCCGGTGGGTGCAGGGAAGCGCCCGGGGCTCCTGCGTCTTGTTGGCAACCCTCTCTCCTGCTGCGCTGGGAGAAGGTTTTGGCTTGGGAACAAACGCATCCCCACTGGGCCGGGTTTGCCGGCGGGAGCTTCGCTGCCTCCACAGCATGAGGGAGGCTCGGGACCGGCTCCATGCAGGGCACGGAGGCTGGTCCTCGCTGCAAGCAATCCGCATCCAGCATCGTGGCAAACTTGGGGCCTGCCCGAGCACCCCCAAATCGCAGCTGAGCCTGTGGGCTGCCTCTCCAGCAGGATGGGGGTGGTTTTCCTGGGCCCGGGAGCTTTTCCCATCTCCTTTCCAGGGGCTGGGAGAGGTGGCACGCAAGGGAGAGTGGCCGCCCCCGTTCCACCTCCTCACTTTGATTTCTTGCTTTCCAGAAGCATTTTGACTAAATGGGTTTTGTGCAGAGATATTAGGAACAGCGCCGGGCACCATCCTCCTCTCCCGCGCCGCGGGGCCATGAATAATGCGGGCGCTAAAAGCCTTGGTGGCTCGAGGCACACGGCGAGGGAGGATTCGCCTCCTTTATCCATGCGTCTCGAGGTCGAGTTGCCTTTGCCATCTGCAAGAGCCCGGGATCGCTTCCCTATCCGCAGCCCTTTTGGCCGTGCTGGAAAATCTTCCGTGTTTAAGCCCGGATTTCGTGCCCTGCCGCCCACTGGTCTCGTTGCCTCTGATCTTTCCTGTGCCCTCCCAGCCTTCTCAGACATCTTTGCCTTTAATCTTGTCCGGGGATTTGGTGAACTGGCCCATGACCTCTTTTTCCAGAACGTTAATTAAGAAGTTAAAGCTCTTAAGAGGTGTTAGAGCCCTCGCACGTGGCTGATCGAGGGCGGCCTTGAGGTGCCCTTAGGGCAGCAGAGCCTGGGAGGAGCTCAGCAAGCCCCGAGCTGCCTTCGAGCTTTGGTTTGGAGCAGAGAGCGCCCCAATACGACGTGTTCCCGTGTGCTGGGAGCGGGTTGCGTCCTCAGTTTGCACCCGCGCGCTTGCAACGGCGCCTGCATCCTCAGCCCTGCAAGCCCTCACCTTCTCCCAGGAGCTCCTGGAGCCTCTTCCCATTGTGTGGATGAACCTCCAACCCCGGGACCCCCATGTGCCTCCAGCCGCCACATTAATGAGCTCTTCATTACACACTAATTGTCCGTATCCCTTTTTTTTTTTGTTACCTGTTATTTTGACTTAATGGAGCTACCGAATAACTTGGCGGTTTCCAAATGGCCATCGATTTAGTCTCCATCCTTATTTATTTACAGGGCGTCTGCTCGGCCGCCTCCCATCCGGGTCTCGCTGCCTTTCTTGCAACACTCGCAGTATTTCTCCACCACCCGCTCCTGCAGCGGCCTCGTTGTGCGCCCGGGCGCACGTGCGCAGCCAGGGGCTGGGGAAGGCTCCCGTGTTTGCAAACTGCGTTGCTTTTGCTCCTGTTATTGCCATGGAAACTGTCATTAAGCCGCGAGGGCGCCGGAGCTGGCGCTGGCCCCGCGGCTCCGTGGTGGCCGAGGGGGCGAGCGGCGCCGCGGGACGGGCCCCCGTGCTCCGTCCTGGAGCCCTGTTCATCCGACTCCCTCCTCTCCATCCATCTGGCTCCCCATATGGGAAAAGAGCCTCAAATTGGCCCAGTTTCTTCCTGCGGAGGATGGGGGGAAGGACCTCTCCAGCCTGGCCCTGCAGGGGATGCTCCTGCCGGCTGCCGCCGCCGCGATCGGCGCCGGCCCCGCGCGCTCTTGGCCGCTGCCCTCTCTGCTCGTGCCCATCCCGGCCTCGTCCCACTCCGGGGCCGCGATCCGGGAGCTGCTGCTAATTATCCTGACCTTTCTGTAAGCAGGGATCGTTGGCAGCAGCCGAGGACCATCCGTCGTGTCATTTACTATGCAAATGGGGAGCACCCCTGCCCGCCAGGAGCTCTTGCGGTGTTTAATTTTCTGCCCTTTTTCCAGCTCTTTTAGCTGTTGTGTTTATTTTTCTTATTGGCGCCTGCACAAACGCTGTAGTGAGAAGCGCTGCGAGCGGCGCTGCCTTTCCAGGGCTGGGGACACTGGGCACCCTGCAGTCCCTGCCCCATCCTTAATTCTAATTAGCCCCTTCTGCAAGTGGTGACCGGCCAGCACCGTTTAGATGTGTCCGTGGCCGAACAGAGGTGCCGATCCGGCCCGTGCGCCCGGGAAGGCCGGTGTTCACCCGCCGATGTCGCGGGCGCCGGGGACACGGGACGTCCCCGGGGCGGCTCAGGGCTCTCTTCCCGCAGGAGGGGTCTGCGTGGCCCAGTCCGTGAAGATCCCGCGGGAGCCCAAGGCGGGAGAGTTCGACAAGATCATCCGCCGCCTCCTGGAGACCTCCCACGCCCGGGCCATCATCATCTTCGCCAACGAAGACGACATCAGGTGCGGAGGAGCGGCGGGGACGGGGGGACGCGGCGCGGGGCGCCGGGGCGGCCGCGGCGGAGCGGTGCCTCGCGGCTCCCCTTGTTTACGGCGTGGGATGATTCACATGGAATTACCCCTGATTTCCTAAGTAGCTAATTTATTAATCAGCAAACATTATGTAAATGTGGGTAAACTGTGATTTTAAATCAGTTTACATCAGATGTGCCAGCACTGCCAGTGTCTTTATTCCCTTTCCTTAATAGAAATGTCTGCAGAGCTGACATTTGTGCAGGCGCGCACACAGGAACGGCGGGTTTGCCTTGTTCTGTAAATGGCAGGACCAAGAACTGGGAAACATTTAGAAACATTTTCCTGTCCGTATGCAAATGCATCCCATTCCTGGTTATTTCCATGCACCTCCCTGGCACTGGGATTCAGCCCTCTGCTCCACTGGGAGCATTTTCCCAATTCTGCATCTCGAACACTATCCATGTCATTGGCTGTATGTGTCAGGACAAGTCACAAGCCTGTCCCCGTGCTGCAAAGTGGCACCAGTGCAGCCCGGTTTAGCCCTTTCCCAGCCCGGGTTGGGATGTGTGGCCCTCTCCGTTGGTTTGCCACCACGACGGGCACCGCGAGCTCCCGTGCGCTCCTGCACCCTCCAGTGCTGCCGCTTCTCTGCTGCGGCCCAACCTGTTTTTTTTTTTTTCTCCTAATGTTGGGTAATTAAGGGGGAAATTCAATTAGCAATGAGCACATATGCAAATAGGGCCGGGGAAGCCGCGCGGGTGCTGGAGCGACGAGCACCTCCTTGGGCAGCGGCTCTTCTGAGCCGAATCCCGAGGGATTCGCGGCACCTATCCCGCTGCTCTGCCCGCAGGAGGGTGCTGGAGGCGGCCAAGAGGGCCAACCAGACGGGCCACTTCATCTGGATGGGCTCGGACAGCTGGGGCTCCAAAATCTCCCCCGTGCTGCACCTGGAGGAGGTGGCCGAGGGCTCCGTCACCATCCTGCCCAAGAGGGTCTCTGTCAGAGGTAGGGGGACCGCGGGCTCGGGTCTCCTCCAGCTCCATCCCTCCTCTTCCCTGTTGATTTCTGGGCTCCGTTTTGCTTCCCTTTGCACCGTCCCAAAGATTCCCGCCCTCCATCTGCTCTTTTCCGGACAGGCTTCGACCGCTACTTCTCCAGCCGGACGCTGGACAACAACCGCCGCAACATCTGGTTCGCCGAGTTCTGGGAGGAGAACTTCCACTGCAAGCTGAGCCGCCACGCGCTCAAGAAGGGCAGCAGCATCAAGAAGTGCACGAGTAAGGGCCGCCGTGAGGCCACGGGGATGGGCGCCCGATGGCAGGGAGCCCGGGGAAGGCGCTGGGAATGTTTTGCTTGCTGTGCCTTATGGCCTTATCAGTCAGGTGGGACCGTGGCTTGGACATCAAAAGCGGTCCAGGTTTTGGGCTGAGCCAAGGGCACAGGGATGCTCTGGAGCAGGGATGAGCGCCCTGGAGCGGCTTTGCCTGAGTTTTGCCGCAAGCCGCGCGGCTCCAGGCAGGAGTGGGGCGGCCTTGGGCGCCCGTCACCCTCCTTAAGCGACTCTGGGCATTTTTAGCCCCTCGCGGCTAAAAGAGGCTTGTCGGGATTAATGCAGTAAACAAAGCAAATAGGGAATCTGTCTTGCTGACAGCACGGCTGCCGAGGTGATGGGTGGAGGCTCAAGGAGGTGACATGTTTACTGAGAGATTGCGGAGATTTACGGTGTGCCAGGCACCGGCTGGAGACAGAGAGCGGCGCGGTGGCTCCCGGGCTGTGACGTGGTGGGACTCGGGGACGGCCGCGTGTCCCCGCGGCAGCGTCACCCTGGTCCTGCTCTTGGCATGGGTGTCAGCACCCATGGGTGTCGCATCTGGCAGTTGTCAGGCCTTGTTGTACCCGTGCTGGGGCTCCTGATGATCCAGCATCCTGGTTTTTCCCCCCTTCCACAGCTGAAGACTGGCAGGATGCGTGAGTGGGTCCTGCGAACTGCTGATCTCTTCATCTTCGTAGTAATGTAGCGTTTAAGTGAGCAATATTTCAGGGCTGGGGCATTAGGGGAGGCAGCTGAAAGCGTGACGTGGCAAATGTCCTCGGAACTGTCTTTAAATTATCTGTATTTGTCAACGAATAAATTATCTCCCGAACATTTGCTCGCAGATAAGCAGCGAGGAGAAATAGTGCGCGGCTGGAAGGAAGCGAGCGCCCGGCAGCGCCACGCGCTCCTGCTCCATGTTCCTGGGAGCTGAACTCATCCCACATCGAACTTCAGCTCTGGGGAGAGCCCCAAGCACCCGGATTGGGGCCGTGATGGGAAAACCAGGCCTTGCCGGCCTGGAAATGGGAGCTGGGAGGAGGAGGAGGCTGTTCTCCTTCATCCTCCCCCTTCCCTTTCTGCTTCGTTAATAATTTGCCCACGTGCCGATGCAGACGGGGACGTGCTGGGCGCCAGAGCCGCCTGGTTTTGCAGGGACAAGGGCAGGGGATGGGGCGCACCGGGTGTCCTCCCCCAAGCCCGGGGGGATCTCATTGCATTTCCCTTCTCCAGCCATGATCCCCATGTCCTTTTTCCTCTCTGGTTCGTTGCTCTCCGGCTCTTGCAGCCGAGATGGGGCTCCACGGCACAGGATTTGCACCGTCCGTGTCTTGCTCGAGCCCGGCACCCCTCTCCGCGTTGCTTTGCTTGTGCAACTTGCCATCCCGTCCGGTGCTTCCAGGTTTTCCGGAGGGGAAGGCAGCAGCCACCCCCTCGGCTCTGGGTGCTGTGAGCGGCTCTGATTAACTCCCGCCGAAAGCCGATGCTGGCGATGTGATTGGAATTGATGCTAATCCCTCCTCATCCGCCGCTGGAGGAGATAGCTGCGTCCCCACGCTGAGGGGGGCCTGGGAAGGCTCGTCACGTACTTGAAAATTAATTACCAGCCCAGTCAAATGATGCACGACCCTGCTATTATAATCAGCGGGGTTACATCCTGTTGGCGGCCCTAATCTAGTGAGGGTTTTGGCGAGATTTGTTGTCTCCGTGGCTGGAATGTGCCACCACCAGCCTCGGCTTTCCACTCCACACTGCCCCTTCTCTGGGCCAGCTCCATCCCCTCCTGGAAAAAGCAGCTCAGTCCTGGTGAAGGGTGCTGGATCAGCAGCCCTGGGGCCTCTGGCTTGTGCCAGGTGCCAGAGCTGCCACTGGTCACAGTGAAGGAGTGGGACTTTTGGGGGGAAAATGCAGTTTTTGCATCCCAACACCCTGCCAGGGCTCCAGAGCCGAGCTGGACCGTTCCCACGGGCCCGATTCCAGCGTGGAGGCTCTTCCAGCCCCTCACTTTAATGGGGAATCATCCTGACAAGATAGAGAGGCTCGTCTGCAGCGTGGGAGACAAGCGCGCGGAAAGGGCCCGGGTTGAGGGGGAAGATTAATAGCCCTTGTCCGTAACAGGGAAGAACGGATAACTTGACGGCTTTCGCATGAGTAATCGCCACGCGCTCCAAAAGCATTTTTATAACTTTGAAGGATGGGCTATAAATTTACCCCTTTGATATCATCTTAGCTTGTTGGCCAGTTTGCTATCAATGTGCTTTGGCGTGTGGGCACCGGACACGCGTGGCTGGCCGGCCCGTGCGGGGACCGCTGGGGACACGGGGATACCCGCTGTCCCGCCTGGCTCCCGGGCGGTGACGTGCGGTGGCTGTGACGCTCTGTCACAGCGGCGTCCCATGGGAGATGCTTTCTTTGCGGTAATTAACAGCAAGCTACATTAATCGATGTCTTCTGCTAAATGATTAACATGTTGCCATGCCCGTTCCGAGCAGCTGTGACAGGAGACGCAGGCGGCTGTCGCTGGCAATCGGCAGCTCCCGGTGGGATCCAGGAGGATGGGGGTGGCCAGAGGCTGCAGGGGCTCTGGACTCGGCGTGGTGGGAGGAAGGGCAGGAGAGCAGAGAGGGAGGAAGGGAGATTTAGGGATGTGATGGAGGACATGCAGCGGGTGATGGATGTCACCTGGATGGTCCCTTGGCACTGCTAATAGATGTCACCTGGATGGTCCCCTGGCATTGCTAATAGAGACCGATGCATTGGGAGCTGCAGCGCTGCGTGCGCTGGCAGCCGAAACGGCCCCACGATCGCGGTGCTGCCCGCGGTGTCGTTGCAGACCGCGAGCGCATCGGCCAGGACTCCTCGTACGAGCAGGAGGGCAAGGTGCAGTTCGTCATCGACGCCGTCTACGCCATGGGCCACGCGCTGCACAACATGCACAAGAGCCTGTGTCCCGGCAAGGTCGGGCTCTGCTCCAGGATGGACCCGGTGGACGGGGTGGAGCTGCTCAAATACATCCGCAGCGTCAACTTCTCAGGTCTGTCCCTCCCCTGGCGCCGCGGCGCGTCCCGTTGCGAAGGGCTGAGGCACCTGGTGTGTTTAGGAGCAGGGGACAGATGAGGACATCTGTGCTCCGCACTCTCTCCCTGATGGTTCTTCCCAGGCCGTGTCCTTGTCTGTCTCCAGATCTCTCCTGGAAACTCATCTTTTCCTCTGCTCTATCTCTTTAATAAACATTTTCTGTCTTGTCCACCTTATTACTTCTATTTATCTCTTCTCTGCGATCTCCTCCGCGATGTCTTTCTTATTTATTTTCCCCTCTTGCTTGATTTTTGTCTCTCCTCTCCTTTTATTGGTGTTTATCTGCGTGGTTCACTTGATTTAACGCTCAAGCTGCTTTTCCCCCTTCTTGGAAACCAGCGGCAAAATGGCGGGTGCTGCTGTGTACGCGGCACCGGGATGGAGGGATGTGCCAATGTCCTTCCAAATCGGCTCTCGGGGCGAGAGAGGTGCCCGGGCAAGGCAGGAGGGCGCCGCGCGGATGAGCCCATCGGTCGGGCCGGGCTCCTCGTGGCTTCGCGTTGGGTGTCGCGAAGGTTTCTGGGGTTTCTCCTGGCGCTGAGCCCCGCTGTCCCGCAGGCATCGCGGGGACGCCGGTGACGTTCAACGAGAACGGCGACGCGCCCGGGCGCTACGATATCTACCAGTACCAGATCAGGAACGCCACGGCCGAGTACAAGGTCATCGGGCAATGGACCGACCACCTGCACCTCAAGGTGAGGCATGGGAACACCCCGCGGCTCCTCCGGCACCCCTGGGTTCGGATGAGCCCACGTCCCACGGGTGGCAGCTCTTGCTCCCGGCTGCTCCACACAACTTGGCGGCTCCGAAGAGGGCCGGGGAGGTGGAGAGGGCCACGGATGCTCACGGTGTCTCCTCCCGCAGCTCGAGAGCATGCGGTGGCCGGGCGGCGGGCGCCAGCTCCCCAGCTCCATCTGCAGCCTGCCCTGCAAGCCGGGCGAGAGGAAGAAGCTGGTGAAGGGCATTCCCTGCTGCTGGCACTGCGAGCGCTGCGACGGCTACCAGTACCAGCTGGACGAGTTCCACTGCAAGCGCTGCCACTTCAACGAGCGGCCCAACGAGAACCACACCAGCTGCACGCCCATCCCCATCATCAAGCTGGAGTGGAGCTCGCCCTGGGCCGTGGTGCCCGTCTTCATCGCCATCGTGGGCATCATAGCCACGCTCTTCGTGGTGGTCACCTTCGTGCGCTACAACGATACGCCCATCGTCAAGGCCTCGGGGCGGGAGCTCAGCTATGTGCTGCTGACGGGCATCTTCCTCTGCTATGCCACCACCTTCCTCATGATTGCTGAGCCCGACCTGAGCACGTGCTCCTTGCGACGCATCTTCCTGGGGCTCGGCATGAGCATCAGCTACGCCGCGCTGCTCACCAAGACCAACCGCATCTACCGCATCTTCGAGCAGGGCAAGAAGTCCGTGAGCGCCCCGCGCTTCATCAGCCCGGCCTCCCAGCTGGTCATCACCTTCAGCCTCATCTCGCTGCAGCTCGTTGGCGTCTGCATCTGGTTTATCGTGGACCCGTCCCACTCTGTCATTGATTACGAGGACCAGCGGACTACAAACCCCCACTTTGCCCGGGGCATCCTCAAATGTGACATTTCAGACCTCTCCCTTATCTGTTTGCTTGGGTACAGCATGCTTCTCATGGTCACCTGCACTGTGTATGCGATTAAGACCCGTGGGGTCCCAGAGACCTTTAACGAAGCCAAACCCATTGGGTTCACCATGTACACTACTTGCATTGTGTGGTTAGCTTTCATCCCTATATTTTTCGGGACGTCACAGTCGGCGGAAAAGGTAAGGGAGGAAGGGAGAAGTTGGGCTGGTGGCCTTGTGTGCTGGAGGATGAGGGGCTCAGATGTCCCAAGCAAGGAGAGATGCTTCTCCATGCTCCTCCTGGCTTGGAGATCATGGTGGAAGGGTGGGTTTCCAAAGGTCTTGCTCCACAGGGAACCAACATTCACCGCCTGTGACCTTGCACTGCTGCTTTCTCCTTTCCATTCCCTTGCGTTCTTCCCCACTTCTTCCCTGTCTATCTTTTAATTTCTTTTCTCTATATTTTTTCCTCATTTCCTCTTCCCTGTTCTCCTGCTGCCCTTCTCCAAAGGGCTGGTCGCTGCCGCTCCCAGTGTGGGCTGGGGGAGGACGTGTCCCCTGGGCATTCAGAGAGCAAGTGGCCAAGTCTGGCCCCTGGTGTCACTTTGGTGTGGAGGAAAGGGCTTTTGGGGCACTCTGCAGGGAGGAGGGATCCCGAGTGTGCCCAGCGGCTCCTTTCCCCTGGACTAAATTGATGACAGAGGTTGTAGGGATGGAGATGCTCCCCAATTTCCCATCTGGAAACAGCTGGGAACAAGGGAGAAAGGGGAGGACTGGGGCACTGTCCTTGCCTTGCTGGGACACCATGCAGCGTGTGCCTTCCCGCTCCATTACCCTTTTGCTGCAATTTTAATGAACACCTGAGTGTTGGGAAAGGTGACAGTCATGAGCAATGGTCCCCTGGCTGTGGTGGGGACCCGGTCTCGACATGACTTCCAGCGTGCGCTGGTGACAAGGAGTGGGGCAGCTCTGCGCAGCGAAGCCGCCCGTGTCCGTCACCATCCCCATCCATCGGCTGCTGGATCTTGGTGCTCAGCGCAGAGCGGGACCGGTGTGGGCTCCCTGGGAGCGACGCCAGCCCAGAGGGAGCTTTGTGCTCTAGTGAGAAGCTTTGCGTTCTGCTGCGAGCGAGCAGGAACAAAGAAGGGGTTCGAAATAAAGACAAATCTCACGAACGAGACCCAAATCCCCTTTGCCTGGCTGCCAAAGCGGGAATTGCGCTGTTATTAAACGCAAAGAGCTCGCGCCTGCCAGCGCAGGGCTGCCCGTGACCAGGTGCTCTTCCTCGGGAATCCCTGGCACCGCATCCCAGGCCGGCTGCCACCTGGATTCCCTGGCACATCCACTGCACTGGAGTGACTTCCCACGAATTTTTGTCCTTGATGCTGAACCATGGATTTGGGAAACCTCTAATGCAAGAGGGGAGGTACTGACTCCCCAGGAAGGATCAGGAGATCTGCTGTAGACACCAGAGAAGGTTTGTGTCCCCCTGGGATGCTCAGAGCGTCAAACCAAGGTCTCTAGTGGCAGCTTGAACCTTGGCTCGAGCAAAGACGAGCTACCAAGCAGCTCGGCTCGGTCTGGATGCGTGAAGGAGAATTAGAGAAAATAAATGGAGCCTTTCGCAGCATTTCCATTTTGATGAGATGGCAGGGGAGATACTAACAAGAAAGCAGGTTTTTTAAGAAATTATTGCAAAACAAAAGCTCCCTTAAAGCTGCCTTAATGTGCTCGGCATACTGTGGGTAATAAAGATGGAAATGATAATGATTGTAGATTATGCGCAAGGTTGCTCACCTCTTCACTGCAGCTTGTCATGGGATAATTTAGGGCTGCCGAAAGCCGGCTGTCAAGTAGCGATTCGACAATAGGCTGCACCTCACTTCGGGGGCTTGTAATGTGCAGGGCTGCTCTGTTATTAGGCTGCTAACAAGCTGATTAGAGGCAGGAAAAGTGATGTTCCCAACTCCCTTTGGACACGGAGCTCTTCTCGTGGAGGCTGCCGCTGCCGCGGCATCCGCCGAGCCATTGCAGGAGGATTCTGCTGTGTATCTGCCCTGGGAATTTCGCCCGTACATCCAAGTGGGAAAGGCCGGGTGTCTGCCAGGTGCTCCTTGTCCCATGGAGCGCATTGGGAATTTTGCTCGCTCCCTGCATTGCTGCGGCTTGTTTGCGGCCAGACCCAGCGAGGCTGATGGATGAGGCCTCTGAAGGAGTCGGATAAAAATCTCCATTTTTCTTTGATTTGCCTTTACGTCGTGCCTACAGCTTTGCATGGAGGTGGCATATTATTATAACAAGTCCCCCAAGCCCTTTCTCAAAAGAACCTCTTATCCCCGCCGATCCCTGAGGATTACAGGAATAACAGCAAGAGAGGATCTAAAGAAAGAGACAATTTCCTGCACCGATAAGGCAGCAGCTCGACGCTGGTGCCGGTGTCTGTCTCCCTGTTTATCGCATTTGCACATGGAGAAGGGAAGGGGGGGATGGACAGGGAGGAGAGGAAGGAGCAGCCAGCAGCTTCTTTTGCAGGATTCGGAAGGGCCCGGACTCGAACAGGCTGCAGCCCTTGATCCAGTGCATGATGCAGCAGCTGCTGTTGACCTGGGGCTGTCACTTCTTTGTCACTTCTTTGTCCCTGCTTGTGCCTCAGGTGCCCCTATGGGAAGCTGAAGTGTCATTAGCAGAGGAGCAAACAGGGTCTGGGATTGGAAACTGGCCATGGGAGCAGGAATTGGCACAACTGGGCTTATTTTTTTTGATGTGGCCAAGGGTTAACTGTGGAGCCCTTTGAGCACTTGATGTTTCAGCTCCAGGCTAAAAATATTTCTCTTTTTGCTGAAACGGGGCCTCGCAAAGCTCTCGAGGCTGATGGAGGCAGTCTAATGTGGCCTGAACAGAGGTGGCTGGGGAGGAGCACGTACCTGGGTTTGGAAAGTTGCAGCCATAAAGAAGGGAGGAAAGAGGAGATCTTCCGGCATGGAGAAATGTTTTGTCTGTTTTTGATGAAACACATTTGTTTTTCTCTAAAATCTGCCTAATTGCTCCAACTGCCCTGCAGAGAGCAGATGAACGGAGCGAGGCTGCGAGCCCCCTTACCAGGCTGGGGATGCTCACGTTGCCCGAGCCCAAGGTGACTTTTCCCACCTGTTGTCATTCCTGGGATGGAGAGTCACCTTCCCATGCTTTCTTGTGGAGCATCCACGCATCTGCGCTCGGCTTTTGCTCTTGGTCACCTCTTTGCTCTTTTGACAGCAGAAAAAGAGGTCCCCAACTTCAGCTCCATCCGGAACAAGGTGGCAGTTGCCAGCCGCTGCCCTTCTTGCTTTTTTGGGGACCCTCAGCTGGGTCCCTTGCTCAGCGCCTGTGCGTGAAAAAGCTGCAGGAGGAGCCCGACGTGCCATGCTGTGGCTGAGCCATTGGATCAAGTTGAGAAACTGCCTTAAGCCTCTTCCTAAAACCTTGTTAGCAACGTGCAGAACAGTCCCTGCATCAGAGCACAGCTGGGAAAATCCCAGGGCATGCACCGGCTCCGCCAGGAAAGGCCCAAAGTGTGGGCGGAGGATGGAGCAGGCGGTGGGAAGCGGAGACCTGGGCACAGAGGGGGCCCAGGGAGCCGATGCCGGCGGAGGAGCCAGCCCGGAGAGTGGGAAGGGGTGGAGAGAGGGGTCTCTTCACCTCCCCTGGCCACCTGATTGAGATGCCCCCGGCTTGCGAGGAGCCTGCCAAACGCTCTCCATAGAAAAATGGATTATTCTACAGTCAGATTAATGGGCTTTCACTTTGCAAAACATCTGTCACCGTTAGTCCTGGACAGCGAGCGTGAAATTAGTTTTGACTGCAGAAAGGCAGTGTCGGTGCGTAATATGTGACTTACATGACAACGGCGCAGGGAGCCAGCTGGGGAATGGGAATCACCTGGTGGCGGGAGCTGAGGGAGCGCTGGGTGCGCGGGCGCGTGTTTCCCTGCCGTGCCCATCACCGTGGCATCCAGGCTCCCTGTCAGCGCATGGGGGTGCTGCGTGAGGAGATTGGGAGTGCAAAGAGGGTGTCGGGGACCCCATCACTGTCTCTGCTGGTGCTTTTAAGCTGCTGTGCTGGCAGGTCACCGCGAGAGCCTTGGGGACGGGTGGCAGTGGTGGCCGGGGCCCCTGCCGGGCCACGCGGGGCTGAGCTCGTGGCTCGTGTCTTGCAGATGTACATCCAGACCACGACGCTCACCATCTCGGTGAGTCTGAGTGCCTCGGTGTCCCTGGGCATGCTCTACATGCCCAAGGTGTACATCATCCTCTTCCACCCGGAGCAGAACGTCCCCAAGCGCAAGCGGAGCCTCAAGGCGGTGGTGACGGCGGCCACCATGTCCAACAAGTTCTCTCAGAAGGGAGGGTTCCGCCCCAACGGAGAAGCCAAATCGGAGCTGTGTGAAAATCTGGAAACGCAAGGTAATGGCGCAGCGGGGGGAACCGGAGGCTGGAGCTAAGGCTGAGCGTTGACATCCCTGGGATGAAGCCACCACCTCCCATGGGAAGCGAGGCCATGTGGGCAGGCCTGGAGGCTGGGAAAGCCAGGAATGGCACATACATTCTTGCTTCGCTTCTGGGTTTCCAAAAGTAGAGCCTTGCAGGAGGAGGGAATGGCTGGAGCCAGCGCTGCTGGAGTGCTTGGAGAAGGGAAATTCCGCCCTGGCTCCAGCACAGAAAACCCTGCACAAACACAGACGTTCCCTTTGTGCCACCAACACGGCTGGTTCTCAGCACCGGAGTCCATGTGTCACCTGGGGACAGGGGCTGCTCGCAGGATTAGAGCCATGGGCAGGGGAGGCGGCGGTGTTGTCACTGCAGGGGACAGGGCCCGTTTGTCACCCTGTCGCTGGCAGGTAGCGCATCTTTAAATACCCAACAGAATAAATAAATTGTAGGGCTTTGATATGAGCAGATTGGCTATGAAAACACCGTGGCTAACAAATCGTGCTGTCAGCTCTAATTCCTTATGGCCCGTCTAATTGCTAGCCGGGAAAAGCAGGCGGAAATCTCCAACGTGGCTCATCTGGCAGGGAGGCAGCGGGATGCAGCGGGGGCTGCGGGTCCCTCCAGGCTGCTGTACGGGTCCATGCAGCGTGGGGACATCTCCCAGGGCCCCGAGCCCGGCCAAAGCACTGCGAGGTGGCCCCAGGTTTGCACAGGTGACCCTGGCCCAGGTTCACATCCCGTCCCCGCAGCGAGATGGGGATGGACAGGCGGGATAGGAGCTGGCAGAGCAGGGTGACACGTGTCCGTCTGTCCCTCCAGCGCTGGCTACCAGGCAGACGTACGTCAGCTACAGCAACCACGCGATTTAAGGGCGGCGAGCGCCTGGCGCGGGGGCGGCCGCGGTGCCGCGGGCAGGAGGAGCGGCGCGACGGCACCGCGCGGCGCGAGGGCGGCCGCACGGACGGCGGCGGCAGCGGCGGCGGTGCTCCCGGGCCGGGCCGCCGGGCAGAGCACCTGGGGAAGATGCCGGTTAACAGCAGCAAAAAATATATATAAAAAAGTAACGAAATAAAAAAGCACCGACCCACTGACCGCTGGGACCACGGAGGCCTCCCCACGGAGGGCAAGGAAGAGCGGGACAAGGGGCGGATTGTGGGGAGGAGGTGACCGACTTTGGCGTTTTGTTTCTGTATCTTGGCAAAAAAACCCCAAGACCCAACATTTTCCCTTTTCTGGAATTTGTGAGATTGTTTGTGATTGTGCAGAACCTTCTGTTTTTCTGTTTCTTTTTCTTTTTTTCCTTATCCTTTTCCATTTTCTTTCATTCCCGTCTTCCTCCACTCCCTCTTCACTCTCTCCCTTTTAACCTACCAAATTCTATATGTTGCAAAAAGGAAAAATAAAAATAAATAAAATTTAAATAAAAACAGACAACAAAATAAAGTAAAATTCAACCTAGACTGTGTTCAAAGTGCTGATTTCTATAGGTGGTTAATTAATGTATGTGATGACCATATGGATTGAATTATGTCTGCTTTATGTACTGACCAGTCAAAAAACAAAAACACACAAAAAAAGTTCAGTGCCTGGATGTTTATGAATTATTCGATGACTGTGTAGAGCATGATCATTTTTATACAAGGAGATTTCTAATAAAAGACCATGGTTTTGCACTCAGCGTTTGTTGTCCCTTGGTGCCTGTTGGGGGCTGGCTTGGGGAGGTGCCCTGGTTTGGGCCAGTTCCTCCTCATTTGTTCTTCCCCGGCATGTGCAGGTGTGAGCTGAGGCTGGGGGGAGTTGGAGCAGTGCAGAGACCCAGGTGTTTTCCATTTTCTTCCTCTTTTTTAACTCCCCTTTGCAGCTGGAACCAGTTTCACCTACCCAATATGGTTCAGCTGGGCTGGTGGGGTGATGTCTTCCCTGCCCAGAGCAGCTCTGCCTTCTCCAGGGAGAAGGATTTTGTCCTTGGGATGGTCTAGCCTGTGGGATGAGGTATGTGGCTGTTCAAAGGGGTCCTGGTCTTGCCTGTTTTGGGGAGGGCTGTGTGGTTGCCACTGTTCCTGTGCAAGGTCCTCTGAAAGGAGATGGCTCTGCTTGGTGGCTACCAAGAGAGGAGAAGATGGTCCCGACCTCTCTTTGCTCGTGGGAGCAGCTGTGACGTGGGGAAGGGGAGCTCTTCCTTGGCCGGGCAGAGCCTGGAATGGTGGCCCCAGGGGGATGTTGCTGCCGTATTCCCGCAGCTTTCTGGGGCACGTGGATGCTCTCCAGGAGTGTTGGAGCTGGCTGTGGTGTCTTAGTGTATGTCCTAGTCCTCATGGAAGAGGATGCTGGATGCTTTCCACCCCTCCAGTGTGTTTGTCCTAGCTCAAGGATCTCCGTGTGTTCCCTCTCTGCCTGCATGATGCTGCCCCAGTGATACACGTGCTCCTGTTCCTATCCGTGTGTTCCACGGGGGTCTTGGATCGGCTCCCTGCCCATTCCTGGGGGTCGGATGGGCCGCACGTGCTGGGGAGGAGAAGCCTCCGTGCTGCTTGCTCTGAGCTCCGCAGGGAGCCTCTGCTATCACTCAAAATGAGAAGGGAGAAGTGACTGTTCCCTGCCAGCGCGGAGAGGACAGAGTGGGGCTTGAAGGCAGAAATTAAAAAAGGAGGAGGAAAAAAAAAAGAGATAATGAAAAGCTTGAAACTTTGATAAGATCACGCTTGTCAAAAAAGCTTCTCTAGAGAAAGAACTGCTTTGCTCCCACTGCATCCATCACTGTCTGATCGCATGGCGAAGTGCTGCCTGGTTCAGAGGGCTTCCAGAAAACCCCAGCCGCTCTGGTGCTGTGTGTAGCTTTGAGTTACTGCTTTGCTGTTTACAAGCAGTTTCACCCCTTAAACTCCACCTGGGGCTGTTTAGAAAGGCTGATTCCACCTTAGCTGAGCATCCCTCCTGCTCCCGTTGCAGTAGGTAGGATGAGGGATGATCTGAGCCAGCCAGAGCGGTTGCACTGGGGATGACCATGCTGCTCCACGTGGGTTTTTCCAGATTATTTTAGTGGTGTCCCGGGTGGATTACAGGGCATGGTGCAGAGAGGGGCTGGATGAAGGAGATGCACAGGACCCAGGTCGGTGCTCTCTGCTGCAGAGGATGCACGGAGCAGGGCTCCTCTAGCCGCTCTTTTTTGGTAGCTCCGTGAGCTATTTCCCTCCACTTTGAGGTGCTGTCCTGGCTCTATCTTGTTCTAAAACATTTCTGCCTTCCAACTGCTTCCTGATGAACGTGGCCAGCCCTGGAGCGTGTCGTATCAGCTACGTGGTGCGTGGTATAGCAGAAAGGGGTGTGCAAGCAAAAATCACACTAAGTCCGTGCTCGGCTGCTTGACGATGCCCAGCATCCTCAAACACCGTCCCATGGTAGAGGGGACGGGGGCATCTGGGCTCCCATGGCCAGGACGGGCCAGGAAGGCGCTTCCCAAGGAGGGTGCGTTTGAGTCTTGTTTGTGCTCCGTCAGGAAGTTGTTTCTCTAAATTTCAAAGAATTTCATGTTCCTCTCTCGCATCAGGCCCTATTTAAACACAATAGCTATCTTGATTTCTCGATGGATCTGCTGGAGTGTTAAATCAAAAGAGTCCTCGTGTGGGTACTTATTTTGGTGTAAGTGTGCTTTACAGTGATTCAGTTTTATTCCTTGCAGACTTCAGCTTAAATGATATAAAGATGCTCTTAAACAGATATGCAAAATATTTGCACAAAGCCAACCTCGCTGGTCTTGAAACAGAATTTTAATCGGCCCCATTTTTATCGGCTAAAACCTACACTCGCCGGCCCCGTTCCTGTCGCTGCTAAGCAGCCTGTGCCCGTCCCAGGGCCGGGCGCATTTCGCTGGCGGATGCGATGACCTCTGAGCACGGCTGCTTAATTTTACACCGTGTTTCATAACACAGCGCTGCTTAATTCTAGACACTTATTCGATTATGAAGGCTAATTAAAATGGAGCCGTCTCTTCGCGGCGGAGATGGATGTGGAGCGATGCCGGGTGCCTGCAGAGCAGGGGCAGCCGCTGCTGGGGCATTTTTGAGGATTCGTTGCCTCTGTTGGGATTGGGATACAGCTCTGCTTAATGTTTTGGGGAGCAATCCGGCTGCTTGTGGCTGAGCAGCAGCAGAATGGAGGAGCTGCTGAACGGATGGGTGGGCATGAGCTTTTGGTGCTCTGTGTATGTACATACTCATGCATATGTATACATATAATTTTTTAAATGAGGCTCCTGTCCTGAAATCCATGCTGCTGTTTATCCGCCTTGCCTCCCTTGCAGCCTGAAAGCACTTGTGTGATTTCTCCCTTATTTTTGTGAAGGGTCATTGAGTTAAAATGGTAATAATCGCCTGAGTTCCCTGAATGGTTGGCCTGAGTGTTTTCAAGGTCTTCTGGGAGGCTGAGATGGGGCAGCAGGAACCCAGGCTTGTTGTCCCACAAGATGCCTCTCCTTGGATCTTTCCCTTGGCCTTAGCTCCCCTTGGTCTCGGTTCGCTGGTGCTCTCGCTCCTGTTTGTGGGGCCGAGCGGGTGCTTTGAGGGCACTGGTGCTGTGGGCGCTGCGGCAGGGCCTTGGCGGGCGCCAGAGGACCATGCGCTCGTCCGTGACAGCCGGCGCGGAGCGGCAGCAGCGTGGAGCCTATCATTAACTCTGCTCCGCGAGAGGCAAATTACAGACTTCAGCGACACAATTAGGCCAACTCTATAGGAAATGGAAAAACAAAATCATTTCTCTGTGAATTCTTAAAATCTCCTCCTGCCCCGCTGGCCCTCACTCCTCATTGCGGGTCTTCTCTCCCCACCGCCTTGGGGCTGGAGATCTCCTGGCAAAGCCATGGCAGATCTCTGAATCCAGAGGAAGGGGATGGGAAGAGCTGGGCTGGAGCTGAAAGGCAGCAGAGGCAGCACCGCGGCTTGTTCCCTGCTCTGAGGCAGGTCTCCACTGGGTTTCTCTTCCAAGGAATTGCCGAGCATGGCTCGGAGCAAGGTGCAGATGTGCGTTTGGAGCAGGAAGCAGCAAAGGTTGCGACAGCTGCTCTGATGGTTACACGGTGGGAGGTAGCGGGCGGGTTAAGCTAATTCCCGCACTATGGAGCGTCCTGCCAAAGAGAGCAGCTGCCAACCAGAACTTCTGTCCTGGAGCATCAGACCCTTGTAGAGTCACTGAGGATACAAACAGAGATCTCAGGCTTAGCTTTCCTGGTCTGTGGAAGAGGATGGAGCGCTGCAGTGAGCACATCCACCCTGCTGTGGAGGTGCAGAGCTGCCAGGGAAACAGCGCTGGGTGGTGATGGGTGCTCCAGAAGGAGGTGGAATCAGCCCGTGGCTGCGGATGGGCTCCGGCTCGGAGGCAGAGCGGAGCTGGACCTGCCACCTGGACGTACCCATGGCCAAGGCCTGTCCGCCTTGAATGGGGACACGTGCCATGAACGGGAGGGTCTCCCCAGTGCCAGTGTTCTCTTGCATGGTCAAGCGAGTCACTGGCAGATTGTGTTAAAATCTTACTTCAGAAGCGAAAGCTGCAATTAGCATTTAATGAAGCTTCTTGCTTTTATTTTTAGGTAACCTCCGATTCCCTGACTGTATAATTTAGTCCTCCATTGCTCGGAGATAATTAAAGTATGTCACTATAATTTGCTTTTTTTAAAAGCCTGTAATTATGTTTTTATTGAGAGTAAAATAGGGGGAGGGGGAAACAAAAACAATGTTGGGGGAGGAGCAGGTTTTGGATGGACAAGGCAGTTTTCTCCTAGCTTGAAAGCTCAGGAGCTCCTTCCAGGTTGCTGGGCACTGTCCTCCTTCAACAACAGCTTGAATAATGGCCAGGTGCAGGATTTCGAGTGGAAATGGATGAATTTCTGGTTAACTGCAGGGTAGCTCCTGTGCATGAATTTGCCCAGAATTTTTTAGAACTTTCCCAGTTCTGTCTGTGTTGCTGAAGGGAAAGGCCTGATCTGGCAGGATGCTGGGCTATGCAGCTCTTCTTTTAGGTCCTCCCTGCACAACGATGAACAAATGAGGAGGAATTAAACGTACCTCACCAGGCCTGTCCTTCAGGGGATGCTTCTTGCTGTTTTGGGCTGCAATCGCACCCATAAATGCTGCTGTTGGCTGTAGCTGCCCTGCAAACTGCTCTGAGCCGAGTGTGGCCATCACGGGAGGAGCTGCTCACCTGCAATTCACAGCCTGCAAATTGGCTGTTTGAGGAATCTTGAGTAATGAATAAATTCAAGATAATTGATTGGCTTGCAGCCAGTTCACAGCCAGACAGAGCTGAAATGAGTTAGATTGTTGGCTTTTCTATTTTTTCTTCTAAATTATTCTTGCTCAAATTTTTGAGTGTTAAGAGGCTACGTTTGGTTTAGAATATATTTAATTCATTAAAACCTTGATCTTCTGTGCTGCAGAGTTCAGATTTGATCCCAGGCTTTATTCCTTATCTAAATGTAAAGGTTTCTTGCCAGAAATGCAGAGCAGAAAAAATGTTGATCCTTGACAAAAGTGACATGAAGAAGGGAGCGTGGTGCTGAGCTGCCTTCCAGAGCCGCTGTGCTGGGGACCTGCGGTGACATGGGCTGGTGTCCTCGCCAGCCCCTACCTGCCTTGTTTCCTTCATTGCCGTGCTGCTGATCGAGGCTCGAATATCTGTTTTGGATCCTCAAGTAGCAACTCAGGGTCCCTGCAGCAGCTCCCTAATGTGGAGTGCTTGCATGTGGGGATGCAAAGAAGTTTGGTGTGGTTCCTCCTGAAACCCACGTTCTCTGGAGGTGCCCGCTCCATGCGCACGGGGCCAAAGGGCCTCTGGGGAGTCTCCTTGGCAGAACAGTTCCTGGCTGGTGTTTGTGTTGTCAGACTGAGCATCTGTGCCCAGGTGTCATATTTGGACAGCGGCGCAAGGAAGAGCGGACCCCGAGCTCTGCTCGGGGCTTGGTTCCTCTGGGCTGGCATCGCGTTCCTCCTCTGTGGGCAGGATCCCTGTTCCCAGGCTGGGGTGTTGGAGCCGCTTCCTTCCAAAGCCTTGGTTATCTCCTGGGGATAACAAAGGCAAGGAACAGCACTTAAAGCCCAATAAAACCCACACGCCACTGTTGGCTTTTGTATTGGTTGCTATGGAAACCCCATACATACACCGGAAACGCTGGAGTATGCAAATGAGCTTCTTAATTAGCTCTCCTCATTCTTGCATGCCCCTGGTGCAGCAATTTGATCATTAGATGAATGTGCCACTTAATTATCAGTGGCTTAACCAAACACAAGCTGGAGTGACCTTTGGGGAGGGTGGGATTTCCTTGGGAGCTGGTGGCAGTGGGAAACGGATTCCGAGTGTTTGCGTGGAGTCACCGTGTTCGCTAGCGGGTTCTGAGGTGGCATCTCCACAGCGTTGGGAGCTGGCAATGCCGAGCCCATGTCCCTGTCCTGCCTCGTGGTTCCCGGAGGGATCCGTGCCCTGCTGAGGGGAGGATGGGCTGGAAAATCCAGGCTCTGAGACACTCCGGGTCATGCAGTTGGTTGCAACGAGCTACCCCAGAGCAGAGCTGCGGGCAGGGAGCAGGGCTGGACGTGTTGCCTCTAGCCCAGCCTGCTGGTTTCCCAGAGCCAGCTGCCAGGCGGGTGCATGTGTGAGCTCTTGTTGTAAATGCTATGAGTTTTTCACCAAACAAGCTTCATTAATCGTCTAATAACCGGATTAATTAAGGACACTGAAAGTAAACAGCAAGAATGTAATTTGCCTCTGATTGCCATGTAATTGCAGGAGTATGGTCCTATTTGGATATGCAGGAAGTGTTGTTGAGAGAGGTATTGTGACCAGGAATAAGAATGCATGGAGGTCAAATGTGCCCTTGTGATTTTCAGACCCCTTTTGCCATCGTCTGCACTGCCTGCGTGTGATTTTTCTCTACGGTTCTCGGGTTTCTTTCCAATTAGGCAACTCTGCTGCTATTTGTGGAGCTGGAGCTTTCCATGCTATTTGCTTAGGCAAACACTGATGCAGTGAATGAACGGGCAGATCAGCCTGGGATGTGTCCAGTGTCCTGCAAGATGACGGCAGCAACTGCGAAGAAACCTCTCGTTATTGGTGCAGTTCTGCTAAAGGTGGGGATGGCGGGTTCTCCCTCTGACCCAGCATGGTTAGGACTTGGGGTTTCGGCTGGGACTTGGGGTTTCGACCATGCTTGGAAAAACTTGACCTTGAAAACCCTGGAGAACTTCCAGTGCCTCCAGTGGAGACGGAGACCAAGAGGTGAATTGGCTGCATGCAGAGAGGAGAAGAAGCTGTGCACATTGGAGGCAGAGCCAGGGGCTGATGGCAAGTGTTTGAGATGCTCTGCTGTGCCACGCCGTCCTGCGTCCCATGTCCTCTACCCCCTACTAGCTATTTTTTCTTCCAGTACTTCTCTCTTTCCTCTCAAACGCAGACAGCTGGATGGTGACTAATCTGCCATCGCTCTGCCTCCCTGTAGCCCCGGGTGAGCTTTCTTCTTGCGTTTGACCTTGTCAACGCTGGATTGGGGCCACTTGAGGAGCGGGTGCACGTGGTGCTTTGCAGAAGTGACTAAGCACCCCTCCCACACACCCAAAGGGGAAAATTCAGAGGACTGATCCCATCCTGGAGAGGTCCAGGGTGATATTTGTGTGTCTCCTCAGCAGGCATGGCTTGGTGGAGAGCTACAAAGCAGAGGGAAGGGACCTTCAGAAATGACCCAGGTGCCTGACGCTGCCGTGACAGCAGTGGTCCCAGCGTGCTCGTCTTTGCCATAGACGCAATGTCTGTGAACATCACACGTGAAGCTGCAGCTGCTTCAGCCTGCTCCTCACGTGTGCATGGACCTGGACTAAATTCATTACCCTTCGCTTAAGAAAGACACCTTCTGCTCACTTGTGTGTGCCCCACTCCAGCGGGATAAGAAGCAGCAAATTTGATCCTTTGAGCAATCGTTTCAGAAAACAGCTGGCAAAATGTATGGGGGCCAATTTGCCAACAGAACCCAGGGGACGAATATTTGTGAAAGGAAACGGGCTACTGGGACCCACCAGCCGCTGTCTGTGGGCATTTTCCCCATTGATTGTTTGTTTCCTTGCAGTATTTAGAGGTTTCTGGGCCAGGTTCCCACAGCTCTAAATGCCATCCATAACTGTCCCAAACAGCTGCCAAACTACATTTATCAGAGATAGCATTTTGCATTCCTGAAAAAAAAAAAAAAAAGAAAGAAATTGGAAAGAAATCAGGTTTCTCCCAGAAATTCCATGGGGAAACGGGTAGAGGGAAAGTAGCCTTCTGTTCACGTTGCACAGCCTTTCTGTAAGTTCCCTTAAACAAGCTGTCATCGTGTCTCCATCTCCAGCAAAGCAGCTGCACGGGCTCCCCAGGTGCCTCCGTTTGGTTTCTTGCCACGCGGGGTCTCCTCGGAGGTGGTGTTTGTTTCTGCTTAGCCATCGACTCCCTTTGCGTTTGCAGAGCAAGACAGGGAAATAGCGGCAAGTGTGATTAGGGCTTTATTCTGAACTCCTCAAATCTCTATTTTCTGCGGTGAACAATGTCCTGAAGCGGCTGGAACCTGCACCCCACGAGCCTTTCACAGTGCATTTTTCAAAGCAATAAATAAGGGAAGCAATCAGCCCCTCCTGGGTCTGCAGAGGATGTGGGTGTTGATGCCTGCTGTGCCTTTGAGACCTCTCCCGTTGTCAACCTGCTTTCTTCGGGAACTGAGGCCAAAGCGAAGGCTCTGTCACCACTGTCGCCTGCTTTGAACCACACCTGAACGGCTTCGGATGTTTCCTAGAACATTCCAGGCTTCCTTCTGAAGCGGTGCCGCCGCTGCCCAGGGTGAGCCGATGCTCGCCAGGTTTGGGAGCAAACCTTTGCTCCCCTACCACGTATCTGGCTGATATCTTGAGGCTCACGCACATGAGTCACTCCTTGAGGCTTAGCAATGTTTTCTCAAATGGACTTTTCTTTCTCCTTTCCTGCGCTCTGGGGCGTCTGCAAGAACTTGACTCTGAATAGACGTTTTTGAATTCAAAGAGATAGACACGTAGCCCTATCTGTATCCTGGTCTGAGCGACCTCAGGGTGCTGCGATCCCGGTCTGATGCTTGTATGCCCTGGGCTTGGGCAATTCGTCTTGCTCTGATCTGGCTCTTTGAAATCTCTCTTTCCTACTGGGCTCTGCATCCCGGTGCTGTCTGCCTTGCAAAACTGATGGGGAAGCTGCCTCTGGTTGGACTGTCACTGCTGCTGCTTTTCTATTATATTTCAGATGCCTTAAAAACAAAACAACAAAACAAAAAAAATCCTAAAATCCTGTTTTGTGTTTTTTCTCTGTAATTAGATGAAGCAGTGATCAAAATATATTACATTGCACTGCAAGCTTCTTCAGGCAGCTGTTCCATCACCAGAGGAGAGATGACTTCATCTTTTGCATTTGGAGGCTTTTTTCTTTTTCTTTTTTTTTTTTCTTCTCCCTTCCTTTTAAGAGAAAGGAAGGAGTTGGATTTCCTGTGGTGTGAATATTGGCTCACAAGGCTTCACAGGAGGGATATGTGAGAAGAGAACTGGGATGAGGAGGGGTGAGGAGGGGGAAAGGGCCGATTTCTACTCTGGCAGCACTCAGATCCTGGGAAATGCACCCTGCGTGTTTGTTCTGTTGCTGAAGCTGTGGAGCCCAGGGGCTGTGACCCACTGTGCTGCCTTCTTGCAGCTTCGTTGCAGGGTTTCTAGCACGAGGCGGGCTGGCGTGTCCTAACTATCCAGAGGGGAACAGAGTTTCTCACTCTCTGCCTCTCTTTCAGAGCTTGATAAGAGCTTTCAGAGCAATGGGGAAGGGTGCAGAGGTGGCATCAAGTCCACCTTTCTGTTCTTTGGCATCTAGAGCATTCTGTTGCACGGTGCCTCAAACTGACAGTAAAAGCAGGTTAATTCCTCAAATCAAATATGAGGAGTAGAGGAAGCGGTGGAAAAGGTGAGGGGGAAGCCTCTAAATGGATCTTTGCTAGGGGATGGCAGCAGAGAAAACATTAGCTCTGGAGGAGAGATATTGGTTGGAGTGGGAGGGCTGGAGAGGGCACAGGGAAAAATGCCTTTGGGAATGGGGACACCAAGCACAGATTTTCAAGTTCGGCTCAGTGACTTCTGAGCCATCAGATGTAAAAATGACAGCAATTCTGGAGTCAATATAATGTGGCTACAGGTTAAATAAACAGTGTTTGAATGATAATAATTGCAAAATGACACTATTTCATCCACCACAAACATGTGGTTAAGCTCTCATTAGCTGAGACTACAGGCTTTGCAGGAAGCACAGACTCTTTGAAAGCAGATCTTGTTGGATTATGCTGCTATAGAAATTCCTGGACTGCTCTTGCAAGTGCTTAATAATGTTGGTGAGTAAGCTTGCTTAAGGGTTCGAGAGGATGATCAGAAAGGCCAGCACCTTAAAATAGAGCTGGATTCTTCCCCCTTCCCTCCCAAGTTCTGCATTTTTAGGTTCAGGCCTTTGAAATCCTGCTTTTAGATCATTAAGTCTAAATTATAGTCCCGAAGCCTATAGCATTTTTTTTATATATATTTACATACA
Organism: Tinamus guttatus; assembly: GCF_059628265.1. NCBI lineage: Eukaryota > Metazoa > Chordata > Aves > Tinamiformes > Tinamidae > Tinamus > Tinamus guttatus. The sequence goes on along the minus strand of NW_028289097.1, from coordinate 1,822,733 downwards.
GTATGTTATGTATAGATGCATGCACATAGGTAAAGGCAGAGCAAGTGTAGGCTGTTTTGACTTTCAAGTTTTAGCTAAAGGCTGTTTACTCCTGTCCCACAACCTTCCTCCATTTCTTGTTCCCCTGCAAAATCAGGGTGCTCGACCTCTTTGCCCCTGGATTTGGGGAACTTGGTGTGCTTGGCGCTGAGCCGGATAGCGGTGATTTCAGAGTTGGCTGCAACATTGATCCTCGCTTAACACAGTAATGAGAATCTGCTTTCCTAATCAGCTGGGGAAAAATCTTATTTTCCAGCTCTAGAAGAAAATGAGCTTTGTTTAACTGTGTCGGACGTATGGTGGTTTGGAGAGGGGTGAGCGATGCTGGCTTTTCTTTGCTTGGGTCTCTGACATGGATGGGAATCTTTTGGATCTCTCCAGTTGTATCTTGTCCTTGGCTTCTCTCTCATATGTCCTTTGGGACGCATATGTCCACATTTGAGCTGAAGAGGGTTTTCTCGTTTCTTATGAACCCCAGCATTTATATCACAAATGTTGGTGTTTCCCTAGAGTAAGCGACGGTCTCAAACCCTTGTTTGGTCTCAACCTTCTGTTGTTGCAGAGATGTGGGGCCTTATTCAAGATGGCTCCACCAAGCCTGGTCTTGCACCTCATCCTCCTCATCTTCAAAGCATTATTGAAGGGAGGAAAAGTTGGGGTGGGAGGGGGCGAAAGCGTAATTTCCTTTCAGTTCCTCACTTGGAAAGTTGCCTGGTGAGGAGAACTACCCAAATGCCCATGGCCTCTCCTCTTCCCTTCACCTCCATCCTCGCTCACCTGGACTGGGCCTCCTCGCGGGTCCGTCTGCCTAACGGCAAATTGTTTTCTGATGGCTGGCTCGGTATAACTGAACTCAATTTGCCTTTCAAAAGCAGCTAATAGTCGCATTAAAAAATCCATTTTCGCTTGTGATTGAATTTGACGGTGGCTCAATCAATAGGCGAATGGAGTGTTTCTCGCGCCGTACCCGGCGGCCGTCGCCACGGTAACGGAGCAAGCGCGCGGCCCGGTGGATCCTTGCGCGTGGCGGCGGCGGCGGCGCGGTGGGCCCGGGGCGGCCGCCGGCTCCTCACCGTGGGGCAGCACCTCCAGCCACCGTGTCCCCTTCCCTGAGGGAAAAAGGGGATTTGTTGGCACGGCCTAAGGGGGAACAACGGGCTACGTCATAGCGTCAACGCCATGGCCGAGCTCATGAGGGGATGGCAACCGTTTTGTGTGCAAATGGCGGCCAAGCGCTCCCCTCTGTGGGGATCTGCCATTTTCCTGCACCTTTTTGTTCCAGAGTTCACAGGGCCAGGGGTGTTTGCCGAGAATAGAGCAGCTGGAGAGGTGTTGGGGCCATGGAGAAGGGTGGCAGGGGTGGGTTTTCTCAGGGGTAAATTCTGAAGCAAGGAAATGGCAATGCATGTGGGTTAGTTCTTTCTTGTCTTTTTTTTTTTTTTTCCTTTTTTTTTTTTTTTGGTAGGGTTCATCAGAGTTTGAAAAATGAACGTGGCACTTCCCTACGTGACAATCAGAATGTTTTCTTTCAGCTCTTGCTTGCTTTCCTTCTATTGTATTCTAAAATGAAATGGTTCAGTCAGGAATTTTGCAGTTCTCTCTCTCTCTCTTTTTTTTTCTTCTCTCCCTTCTCCCCATTTCCACTCGCCATAGCAGTTTCCTGGGGGATTTTAATTGGAAACTCCCGCTCTGCTCCAAGGCAATCCTGTGTCTGGCTGTAAGTCTTCTCCTGCGGGCTGGCTCCATGGCCATTTTGTGATGTGCAGCAGCGCGTTTCTACTTGCATGCTCCGCTGCCAGGGACGTTATTCCTGGCCCCGCTTTCCTAGAGTTTCCTTCAGGCCAAGGAAGGGGGTCTGAGCTGCTCAAGGAAGGAGCCACCTTGCCAACACGTTGGCGTGTTCCCTGCAGGGAGCTTGCTGGAGCCTCTAGGTTGCCTTTAGTTGCAGGTTCCTTATTGCATCCCTAAAACACAGGCAAACACCCCAGGCTCGTCTTGCAGCTTATTTCCATCAATTCACCTGCACTAGAGGGAGGGAAGGAGAAAAGAAGAAGAAAAGGCAGTGCTCAATTTGAGCTAAAGCAAGAGGCAGGCTGGGTGCCCTCGGCTCTCGCTGGAGCTGGAGTTCAGCCCTGCTGGAGGCTGAGCCATCCCTGCCCGCCCAGGTTTAATCCAGATGCCTTTGCTGAAGGCTGCTCTGCCCCTTGCAGAGGGAACAAGCCTGTTGCCATTAATTTCCCAGGCTGCTACCACCCTCCCCAGTTTTTTTCCACTACTGGTGGCTGTGAGGATGATTTGTTTCTTCTGGAATGGGTGGGAAGCAAGAAAAACCTCTAACAATGGTGCCCGAGCAGTCCACAGAGCTCAGGAGACAGCCCGGAGGGTCAGGGCCTTGTTTCCTGACAGATACGGGGCTTCTCTAAACTGTAATTTTGTTGTCACCACGAGCTGACGTCTTTGTCCTGGAACAACCTGCAACGGAGCTGGTGAGAGCGAGCGGAGCCGCGGGCTCTGCCGCCGGAGCGGGCGCAGCTCCGCTGCACGGAGGAGCCGGCTGTGGATGCCACCGGCCGGGCTGTGCTCCTCGTGCGCTGCGGCCGAAGAGACCGGGCTCCCGTCCCGGTCCCGCTGCTCGGGGATTTCCACAAAGCTGCTGTGCTACAGCTTTGCCTTCTGCACCTCCGGGGCAAAGAGTCTCTCCTTATGCTTGCGCCTCCCCAAAATCAGGTGGGAAGACTTGAGGAAAATCGCTAAATTGGACCGCTTGTTGTTGATGAGTGTGGGTTGAATATTGGCTCCTTTCCCAGGGAGCGTCCGCGTGGGCCCCGGATCGTGCCCGCGTGGAGTCTTGATGGACGGCCTGACCTTTCCAATGGTAATCGGAAATCTCTCAAAGGCACCGCGTTCTCCCTGTGAAAAGGCGAGTTGAATGGGCTGGTGACCACACGGAGAGGTGTGCGGGGCGGCTGTGTTACAGCAGCTGCCAGGATCTTTCTGGGAGATAAAGCAGACGCCTGACCCTGGGAAACCGGCTTGTGCCCATCTGGGATTTTTGCCTTCAAAGCCTTGCTGGACCCAGCTAGAGAGCTCGGAGCAAAACAATTTCTTAGGGCTCCTTTTTATTGCACGTGCAGAGCTGCTGAAGTGTAATAAGCCGAGGGGAAGGCGATAAGCTGCTTGGTCCGCGCCGCGTGCCGCAGCCGCACGTGTGTGGTCCTTAGCCCTGGGAAGCTGCCCCTTGCCAAGGCAGCCGGGAGCGCCGTGTTGCTGCTGCAGCTCCTGCAAGGAGGCGGCTGTGGAGCTCGGGATGTGCGGGATTGGAGCAGGCGGAGTGTTCTGATCCTCGTTGCAACTAGGTCTGAGCAGAGACATTCGGCACTGCATGGAAGCTGGGCATAGTCTTTATCCTAGTGCTTGAGAAACAGAGGGAAGAAATGGTCCCTGGGAGGAAATAAGTTATAATATTAAATAATTTGCTTGATGCAGAAGATATAACAACGCCGTGGCAGCACGCTTGAGGTGGTGGGAGGTCTGAGCTGAGGTTTATAATTTGTGCTGAGGCTTAACAAGGCCTAAATGGCTGGGGGAGCTCAGAGCAGGGAGCGAGCAGCAGCCTCCCGGCGGACACTAGTGTGGGGCCTTGCACCGAGACAGTCACCCTGGCTTGTGGCAAGCTTGGGACAGGCCATCCCAGGCTCCCGGCCATGAAAGCTCAGCCCCGGTTTGCTGAATCCAGCTGCAGAAGCTGCTCCTGGGTGTTAATATTCCCAGCACTGCTGTCTAGCTCGGCACAGGATGGGTTTGTGTGACAGGGGATAAATCTTCCCCTGGTGCCAACTGGCATACCTCCATCAAAGTCACCGAGGACAAGGAATCCATTCCCTAGCACAGGGGCTCCAGAAATTGCGGCTGTGGGCCCTAATGTTGCCTGAAACAGGGGGAAAAATTGCCCAACTATGGTGTCAATACTGCTGTCAATTGATTTGTGTTTGTTTACACCAGTAGTCCTGGATCAAAGAGGGCTTTGGGACCTGACATGCGAAATGATTTCCTGTCTTACGTTGCTGTACAATTATTTGCAGATCCTTCCCCCTTCACAATTGCATGGAGAGATGCTAAGTCATGAGATTAACAATATTGCAGAATTAAATTAAAGAAATTAATTTGGGGAAAAATGTGGAAAAAGTAGTGCAGGGCTGAGCTGGCATTATGATTAATTACAGATCAGCTGTTGCTCTGCGCCTGTGATAGGGAAGTTGTCTCCATTGCAGAGATTTGTGTTCACGCTGTGCAGGGCTAGGAAAGAGCTGGCACGAGGAGCTTTAAACCTCTCAAACAGGGACAGATCAAACCTGGAAGGAGTTTTCCTGATGTCTTTCTCGCTCCTACCCTTTGCCTGAGGCTTGTCTATGTGGGAAAGGACTTCTTGTCCATTAAAGTAGTTTCCTAGAGAAATGAGGCACTTGTGACTTCATTCTGTCCATCTATCCCACCCTTTCTACCCCACTAACTTCTTAACACATTAGCCAATTTAAATCCTATTTGATGGTAGAATGGAGGTCTTGGAGATGTGCTGGCTTGTAACTTTGCTTGCTCGTTCTGTGGACTTTAATTCTTTTTTCAGTGCATGCTCCATTTGCTCCTTCCCTGCCCCTAAGTGAGAGTGATAGGGAACAAGGAGCCGATCACGGATGTTCCTGGGACAGGGACCGTTTTCCCGTTATGGAATCGTCCTGCAGCCGCAGTGAAGGAGCGCTCCTTGCCTGCCGAGGCACATGGTGGTACCTCAACGCGATTTATAAAAAGGGGCCCAAGAAATATAATCTAGAAATCATAGAATCATAGAATCATAGAATGCTTAGGGTTGGAAGGGACCTCTAGAGATCATCTAGTCCAACCCCCCTGCATACGCAGGGACACCTAAAGCACGTGGCACAGGACTGCATCCAAGCGGGTTTTGAAGATCTCCAGAGAAGGAGACTCCACAACCTCTCTGGGCAGCCTGTTCCAGTGCTCTGTCACCCTCACTGTTAAGAAATTTTTCCTTAAGTTCCTATGGAATTTTTGATGTTTCAGTTTCCGGCCATTTCCTCTAGTCCTATCAGTGGCCACCACTGAAAAGATACCATGACCGTCCTCTGCACTCCCTCCCTTGAGGTATTTATATACACTGATTAGATCCCCTCTCAGCCTTCTCTTCTCCAGGCTGAACAGGCCCAGCTCCCTCAGCCTCTCCTCATAGGGCAGATGTTCCAGGCCCCTGATCATCCTTGTGGACAACAGCAGCTGCTGCTGCTGTTGTCTCCTATGGGCTTTTATTATTATTAGTATTTGTTTTTTTAATTAGTGTCCTCTACCCTGAAAATTGCCTCTTTCTGACTAAAAATTGCTGTCGACTCCTGGTGATGCAGTCCCTGGCTCCTGCTGCTCTAGTGGCAGGATAAATGCCTCCCTCCGGAGCCTGTCCTGGAGATGCAGGGTGTCCTGGCAGCAGAGCCCTGTGGAAATCCAGGGAAAAGGAGGTTTCGGAAGCGCCCGCGGGTCCCCCCTGCTGCAGAGGAAGAGCTGGAGCTCGGGGCGCCTCGTTCCTGCCTGGGGTCGCTCGGCTCCTGGTGGCCGTGCCCGGCTGTAGGGAGCTCCGCAGGGAGGACAAGGTGTCCCGAGAGCCCTGTATCCACCAGCTCTCCCACCCCTGGCAGCCAGGAGAGCTCGTGCCGTTTGGCCAAGCAAACGGAGCAGAGCATTTTGTGAGAGCCAAAATGTTTTTTGGGGTGCGCAGGAGCCTGGTGCTGGATTCTCGCTCTGCCGATCAGCTTCAATACGAAGCTACCAGCAGGCTGGAGTCGTGGCTCCCTAGTAAGACCAAGTTCCACGTGGACAGGAGCCACGTACACGTTTGAGCTGCATTAAAAGATCATCAATGCTAACCTATTTAGCTTGTGGCCCAGTGCAAAGCTGTGGAAATGTCTGGGCTGGGGCCTGCTGCATTTGTTTCTTCTCTGTTGGTCTGCATGTGTAATAGGAAAAGAGCTGGGAACGTGGGGATTAGGGAAAGAAGAGCATGGAGGAATGCGGGGATTAGGGAAAGAAGAGCATGGAGGCAGTTTCTGCACGGAGAGGCCGGTGCTCAGCTCGACCTCGCAGTTCTAATCGCGCTGCTGATGGCAGGATGAAGTGAACGTTGCCCAGAATCTTTTCATTAAAACGAACGTGCGAGGATGTATCGGTGTCACCAAACGCGTTAAGCCGTGCCCGGAGCAGGAGCGGGAAGGGCAGCCTCCCGGTGGAAGCCCTGGCCTGTCACCAAGCAGCTGCTGCCGGGGAGGTGGCAGGGGACCGTGCCACCCGTTTAAGATGATGTTCTGCGCTGTAGCCCCAGTTGTTGGATCTGAATAGCTCAGAGCAATTCATGAAATGCCATAACTGCGTGTCTGTGCTGTGTGTAAGCTCTCCCCAGGGGCAGGAGCGTGTGTTTGAATGTCTTGTTTTGATAGGGCATTGCTGCTGGATTTAGCATGCACAGAACTGTAGTCTGTGCCTGGGATCTGCCTTTATACAAGGATCAAGAGAGATGAACCAACCTCTTATTTCAGCTTCAGAAAAACACACTTGCCTTTTCCCTTTTTTCCGTGTGTGTGTGGGAAGGGATTGTTGTTATTTTTATTTACTCTGTTTGGTTCAGCACTAGTCAAAGATCTGGGGGGTTTTGCATGTCTAGTCCTAATTACAGCATGGGCATGTTTGCTTTCTCCACGAGGCTAAGCTCCAAAGCAATTTTCATCCGTGTCTTTGTTTTCATTCCCCTGCAAAGAGAGAGATCTGAGCGGCTGTCTCGGGTGCTTTGCTCAAAGTAGAGAACGAGCCCTACTGAGAAGGGCAGCTGAAAAGAGAGATTAATTAACCTGGCCTTCGTGGGCTTTTTAAATGGGGAAAGAAATCTCTCTCAAACTGCTTGTTGCTTATTTAGCTTGTAAGGAGCTGCCTAAGCTCCAGCTAGGTCTTAATCCAACCCACTTTTGATGAAGGTAATTGCTGGCAGTTTGCTAGCCCATCTCTGGGCAACCTTCTCTTCCTGGGTGGCTTTACCAGCTGTGGGCCAGGGTGATGGAGAAATGAACTTTCCCCATCTCTTGCTACACAACAGACAATAAAAGTCTCTTGGTACAGTCAATTTATCTTGATAATCCCAGGAAGGTGCTTGTCTAAGCCTGGGGAGAGGAACATGGAGCAGAGATGGTCGTGGAAAATGTCTCCTTTGCTCCCAATGTATTTACAGTGCGATCTAATTAAATGAAGTCTGGGTAGCTCAGATCCATTGATTTTCATCAGTGGCAACCTTGATATGTTATCAGAAGTGAATAATCCCTTCTCTGTAAAGCAGACTTTGATAGATCAATAGGAGAGAACATGCTGTATCTCCTGGCAGCTTCATCAGCCTTGGTGGGAGGACTATCAAGGGCACCAGCATTCCCGGTCCCTATTCCAAAGCTTCATTGCTTCCTCCTCCTCGGTTGCTTCCTCCTGTTTGTCACTGGTACGTGCTGCTCCCCAGCCCCCAGCTCGAGATTCCTCGTCTCCCTGGAGGGTCTTGTCCTCATGTTTCCTTCTCGCCCCACAGTTCAATCTCCTCAAAATAATCTCCTTGCTTCAGCTGAACGTTAAGCGCTGGGTACGTCACTTGCTGCAGCGATGTGTGGCAAAGCTCAAAGCAGAAGGCTCTTGGGACAGAAAGGAAACACTTCGGGGTGAGAAGAATTAAGAACCATCAGGGCTGTCTGAGCTGAGATTTCTGCTCTGTTTTTGAAGGCTTCATGCAATGTGTTCCTGGAGTGAGACGACACCAGCTTGCTGCAAGCTGTCTTGATAGAAAATAGGGGTGCGTTGGCCACTAGCTACACGAGCAGCCCCTTTGTGCCGCTCTCTAAGCGCTTAGATGTCACTAGGTGCCTCATGCACCGCTGCGAATACTGTGATTATTTGTGACGGTCGCATGCAGTGAGTGTAATTTGAGGCTGTGGGAGCTGTTGGGTGGAAACACCTGGTTGCAGCGGAAGGTCCTGTCAGCGCGTGGAAACCCTTCCCGTGTCCGCACGCGGCTCCGCGAACGCCGCGCGACGAGAGGGCCCCCGGAGCCCCTTGTTCAGGTTCCCCCCTCCCCAGCCCCGTTCCTGTTTTCTTCCTCATTTCCCTTCCTCTGTTCTTGGAGCAAATTATCAAAACGCTGCGATCCACAGGGTGAGGTCCTGGGAAGCATCGAAACCAGTGTACGACGAGCGGTTCACCTCTCGCGTCTTATCTCCCCGCATTAGACACAGAGACAATCAAAGTCAATGCCACACTTATTGTAAAATCTTTACGGCGTGTCTTGCAGCAGCTCCGAGGGGATGCCGACCGGTGGATTTTTTTCTCTCTTTTTGAAGCTTGCCAGCTGGGGCTCTGCAGCCGGAGTCCGTGCATCCCGCGCTTCCATGCGCGGCTCTTCTTCCCCGGTTTCTGCCTCTGAGAAACTCGGGAGTGCCCAAGCGTTACTAGAAAGCTTCCAGACGTGTGGACTGGCAATTTGCTGTCCGTCCGCGATCCGTTGCAGCCGTAGGACTTGGCTATTGCGGAGAGAGGAAGAGCTGGAGCTTTCGGAGCGTTCTTGAACCTGAAGCACTGCAGGAGCTTGGGGGCCTCCTGAGGAGGGAGAGGAGACTCCCGGGATGTTTGAGGCCTTGGTGCTTTTTTGCACCGAGCTCAGAAGGCTCAGCTCAAACCCCTGACATCCTGCGCGGTCTCTGCTTATTGCGTGGGACGTAGCAGCATCGGCGGGGCGCCTCCGCGTCCCGCGTGGGGTGGGCCGGGCGCCAAACCCGCGCTCTCCCGCACGGGGCGCCTGCAGAAGGTGAGATAAGCGCAGGGCGGGTGCAGAGAGTGAGTAATTGGAGGCCAAGAGGCAAAAGTGTCTGACAGCCCAGGATTGATTTGAAGGTTTTCACTGGAACGCTTGAAAAAAAAAAAAAAAAAATCAATGCTTATTCCCTAGGCCTGAGAGCATGTTTACTGTATTCAGCAGCCTGCATTAAAAGTGAATTCCAGCAATTGCAATTACAGCTTTCTCCATCTTTGCCATCCCCCTTCTCCCTCCTCCAGTCCCCGCTCCCCGTCTCTTTCTGGCTGCCTTTCGTCATGTTTTGGAGCCTCGGGCAAAGCTAATGCAGTCAAACTGAGAGTGGTTTTGTAAATTGCCAAGCCCACCTTCCCCCTTCCCTGCGTCTCCCTGGGGAGCCGCCTCCTCCTGAGCACTGTCAAACTCGATTCAGCTCAGAGGTACCTCTGCAGCGAGGGCTCCTGCCGGGGCCGTGCGGCCTTTGTGGAGCTTCCCAAGCTCCTGCAAATCGGGGCTTCCAGCGGGAATTGCCCAGGCCCCGGGCTCCCCCGTAAGCCTTTCTGACTGGTCCCAGTAGAGGGCACTGGTGCCTGCCCGGTTCCTCTTCATTAACCGCTAATTAACGAGCGGGTCTTGCCCCGATCAAGCGCGAGGGCAGGGGTCTTCCCCGGCTCGGGGGGCTGCGGTTCCGGTCGGGCACTGGCAGCGTCCCCAGGGCCGCGGAGACGTCCCGGCGAGGCCGGCGGAGCCGTTTCCTCCTCTTTGCCGTGCGGATGGAGCTGCGGGCGAGGAGCCCTCCCCGCTCTGTGTGTTGCCGCCGCTCGGCCGGGGGTCGCGTTGGAGCGAGGGGCGCTCGGTGTCTCGGAGCTGCTCCGTGAAACGGGGAGGCCGAAGGGTTTTGCGTGGGGGCTCCGCTGTGCGTGTCCACACGGACTCCATTCCCTTCCTTGCACACGCACAGAGGTCAGGACAGCACAAATTCCCTTCACAGGCACCTGCTGCGATGGTCTGTGGGTCTTTTCCCCTCTTAAACTCAAATGGAGGAGCTGGGCTGAGGAAGAACGATGATTGATGGAGCCAGGGACGGGCTCAAGGGCACCCCGTCCCCTGCTTGTAACTTGGGAAGCTCTGCTAGAAAAATCCCTGGCCAAAAAAAAGGGAGAAGGCATCAAACGGCCGGGTATTTGGCCCCTTATATCTGCTGTGAGTCCTAAGTGCTTTGCAAAATCTGGCCTTTAATTCCACACCGTGGGCTGGAGAGAAGTGATTTTTTCTCTTAATTTTGAAGGACGCAGAGTTGGGCATTCCGGAATGGACTCTGTGATGGCTTGTCATGAGTGAATTTTATGCTCAGTTTTCCTTGGGTAGCTTTGCAGCTGGAGAATTCACGCTGAGCTTTCAAATGAAGCCAGTGCCCCCATTTGTATGTTAAACCCCTGGCCAGGCCTGTGCTGTGTTACTGGTGCAGGCCCTTTTGCCCAGTCGGAGTGGCCGGCACCATGTATGGAAACGCGGCGTCGGATGGCACGTGATTCCAGGGTCACTAGTGGAAGCGACCCCCAGGAAGGCATGGGAGACGCTGCTAAGTCAAAACGTGCTTTTTGCAGGCAGCAATGCAGGAGTGTTTGTTTTCTTGAGTGTCTACGAGTTGCCGCACATAGCAAATGAGTATTGACTCAGAGTTGCCACGGCAAGACCCTGGTGGAGCTCGGGAATTTCCTTTCCAGCTGACGGCAGGAGCAGGCGATGATTCAGGGCCGCATTCCTGATGCATGTGCCCTCTTTCATCGCTTTCCTTGTTTATTTGTGCCTAGGACAGGAAATGGAAGTGCTCCCGTGGCCTCTTGGGTGCTTTTTGCTGCACAGAAAAGCAAAACTTGAGCGGTCAGATTCTCTTCCGGCTGGGAAGAAACAACTTCGTTGGCCTATAGAGAAACGGGATAAGCAGAGGCCCGGATTGCTCGGCCAGGTTTGCTATCCGAGGCCGTTTCCTTCCTTCCTTGCGATTCCTGCTTCTCCCTCGTGGAGAAGTTGTTTGGTGCCAGACAGCACAGAGCAGACAGTCCCCGGAGGGCTGTGCTACGCATGCATAAACGCAACGCTAAGTAGCTCTGGGACGGATCGGGGAGGGATTCGGAGTCGCGGAGCTCTGTGCGCGGCTCCATCCCTGTGCAATAACCCATCCTCCTCGCTCCCTCTCCTTTCCGGTGAAACCCAAGAGTGGGGAAAGTCCCCTGACGTTGGCTTTGCAACTGAGTAAACCCAGCTCTGTCTGCAGGAGAATTGCCTGACTTTTCCCCAGGAACTGGAGAGCAAACCAGGGGAAAACCACTGATTTCCTGGGATCAACAAACAGCTGGAGCGTCTGTGCCTGCACAGAGCACGTTCCCTTCAGCGCCCCGTGCTCCTCGGCGGGCTCCAGAGACACTGGTCACTCGTGAGGGCTCTTTGGAGCATTGGGCTCTCCGGGGGCGTTTGTGTGATCCCCGAGCAGCACTTGTGCCAAGTGGCAACCCGTGTCCCCCATGAGCCGCCCGATGCGTTGCACGTGCGTTCCCAAAGGCCGTGGGACCGGCTCGGAGGCTGTTGGAGCAGAAAGCTCCACTCTGCACCGAGGTGGGGACGGAGGTAGAGACTGGTGCTCTTAAGAGCCAGGAGAAAATGCAATGAACCCTCTGGGCCTCCTGGCTTTTCTCTTTCCCCTGCCCATGCTGCTGTTTGTACCCTATGACCGTATGCAGTAAATACCCCCCTACCTCAGGCTTTTCTGTTTGTGGACCAGCCTGCGACGCTGGCTCGGGTTTCCCAATGGAAGAAATGGCCTCTGCAGAGACTGGAGAGATTCCATGGGTTGGATAAAGCAGGATTGGGGTGGTTTTTCGGGACCTGCTCGCGGCCTTTTCCCAAGGACGGGCCTGGCAGCACTCGTACGCAGGGCTGGGATTTGGAGAACTTGATTGCAAGAGGCAGGTCTAAGCACAGCCCGTGGCTGGGTGGCAATGTGCTTGCACGGCGTCTGGATAATTTAAACTGGAAAATGTCACCAGAACAACCAGAGCGGTCCTCTGGCTCCGGGGATTAAGCAAATCCCCTCCCTCCCTTTCCGAGTTGTTGGATTTCGGTGCTGGCTCCGTGTCCGTGTCCAGCAGGGCTGAAGCCAGGTGGATTCAGCCCCAGCTCCTGCCCTTGGCTGGGAGGCGCCTCCAGGTCTTGGGTGTCTTTGTGGCTTGTAGTTAACATCTGGCTGGTGCAGGCAGCTTTCCCTGCGTTTAATTCTCCTGCAAAGTGACTTGGCTTTCCCAGTTGAGGAAATCCGTGTGTTCTGCTTGAAGGAAGCCCACTGTTTTTCCCCTCTCCACAGCCCTGGCTGTTTCCTGTCTCTCCTTGGTGCAATCTGGGCACATCCAGCTGCTGAGCCCTCTGGAAAGGCTCTTGGAAGCGTTTCCCCTCCAGCATTTCCAAGCCCCAGTGCCCTCCTGGGGAAAACCCCTGTGGAGGCTCTGCCAGGGCGCAGGGAGAGCATCGTGTCGGTGCATGGATTGATCCTGCTGCTCCTTCCTTCCCAGAGGTATCAGACCTATGCCTTAGAAAACTTTGTCATTGGCACCTTTCCGCTTTACAGACTGAATAAGGAATTTTGGAAAATAAGAGGTGGTAGCAGAAACAAAGCAGCTCCCTAGACGGGGCGATGGCTGCAGGAACACAGGGGATGCAAAGCACCAATAAATCTCAGTGCTGTGTTTAAATAGCTGTGCAGCTATTTTATGCCACCTTTTTCAATCTTTTTTTTAAATGTTTTATTTATTTTTCACTGAAGGTCATATCCTAACAGGTGGGCAGCGTAAATGGGAGCATCAGTCATGGGATGCTGGAGAAGGGTAGGGTTTTGTCGGATACCTCCGTGCTGAAGCCTCTACCCTCGTGGCTCTGCAGTTTCCCCTTCGGGCACTGCGTCTGGCTCGGGAGAGCTCTGGCCGGGGCCCGAGACTGCAGCTCCTCAGCAAATACAGAGCAACACATAAATACATCTTAATGTCAGCTTTTCATTGGAAGTGGACTGAGAGATTAAGATGTCCTGCCTTGCGGGGAGTGACTTTATAAATCTCCGTGCGTGCTCACAGAGTGTTGCTAATCACCAAGCTCGCTCTAGATTGCATGGACTGTTTATTTGAGAAATCTCTTTCTCCAGGCAATGAGAGCCTGGCTCAGGGAGACCTCCTTGGGGCTAATGTCGCTTTCCGTTGTCAGAAAGTTCTTGGGTTTCCTGCTTCTTCTGAGGCTGTTGCATGGATTTCTTCCATGTGCTTGTGAGCCTGGCCTTTGAAGATCATTCCAGGAGTGGCTTTAGGACAAGCAGAGACCCAGAGCTGATGTGAGACTCTGGGAATCATGTCCAGGACACCATCAGGGATGCTTTGAATTCCCCGAGGGTTCCCATTGCCATCCTTTTGGTGGCTTTTGCAAAGCCCTTGGGAAGCCTTTTGGGTGTCACTGTGCTGTGCTGAATTGCAGTGTTAGATGTGTTCTAGGAGCCCTTAAAAATGTTGCCCTTGGCATCTTTCTTAAGCATGAAATGGTCATAGAAGGATTGGAGCAGGCTGAGTAAGAGATTGCCTTGTTGTTGGCTTCTATTTTTTCCCCCTCTGCTTATTTTCTTCTCCTGCAAGCATTAATCTGGAAATTCCCCTCGGCCCGGGCTGGATTGATGGCGCCGGGACAGTCGGTTGTGTACTGCTGCCGTTAGTGGTTTTAAAGGCAGTAAAGTTGGATCCTTGAAGTGCTGTCAGTAATCATTTTTATGGTGGTCAGGTTGCTCATTAGCACACTTGTTTTCAGATATTTAAGCTGGAAAGAAATCTATAGTCCTTGCATTTTTAACTTGATAGCCACTCAATAGAACAAATAGAGTTGGAAATTAGAGCAAAGCTGGGCTGGAAGAAATAGTCCTGAACGCTCACCTCTTGCCCCAGAGGTCTGTAGAGACAAGTGCTTTAAGAACACAGCTTGGGGAGAGCACATATATTTGGCAGCCTGTAGAGGAGTTAAAACACAGCTCAGGTTGACAGCGGTGCTTGGAACTGGGGCAGAGGCAGCCCTAGAACAGATACGTTGAGTTTTTGCCTTGAGCCCTGGTGGAGACCAAAGGCTGGGTGAGACATCCTAGTTCTTGGGTCCCACATCCAAAGGAACAGCCTAAAATGGAATACCGGGAAGGCAGAAGAGCCAGCGGCTCCATTTTCCTCCTCCATGGAGGCACGGATCTCTAATCACTGCTGTGCTGAGTCCTCAGTGCTCTGCACCAGCAGCCCCCGCCTAGGCTGTTGCCCCTTTTTCCTTCCCTATCCCAAAGCCGAGGCCGGAGCAGGAAGCTCCATGGCTGGGTTCCCCTCCGGCAGCATCCCTGGGGATGCCGTGTGCTGCGGCGGGCGCATGGAGCGTCGGGTTGATTCCCTGTTCATCCCCGGCAATAGAGCAGAAGGGGGCTGGAGCACGGCTTGTTTTGGGGGGTTTTGTGAAGCGTTTGGGGATTCGGCTGGCGGGAAGGTGCTGTGCAGATGCGAGCTCGTTAGAAGCTCATTATCATTATTTACCTGCTGGGCCTGTCTGTCTCTCCAAATAGCATTAGCTACGTGTCCATTTATCCACGTCCCCCTTGTTGCAGGATCGGGCAGACAGCAGCTCACCCCATCTCCCGTCCCCTCGTCACGGTTAGCACAGAGGGGTGTGTGGCCACATTGTGCCCTGCCTTCAATTCATGTCCCACTTTAGGGGAAAACTCGGGCTTTTTGAAGCCTTCAGAGGCAACACGGGTGCCCGGGCCAGGTGCCTTTCCCCTTGGTAGCCAGTTGTCCCCATCCCCGCATGTCCCCTGTGCAGCCAGGGTGGCTCGAGCCCACGCGGCGTCGTGACTGCCTTGCTCGGAGGAGGTAATTAATGTGGAGAAGTTGAAAAATCTGCCTTGCACTTTTTACAGCCTCCAGCCCTATTAGCCAGGACATTTGGAGTCCAGGGAGGGCTGTTTCTTGCCGCAGTAGATTGCAAGTGGATTGAATTTCATTACGTTGTTAATTAAAAGGAAAAGGAAAAAAAGAAAAAAAAAAAAAGATGGGGGAGGAGGAGAAGCAGTAGAATTGTTGAAATTCAGGAAGGAGAATTAAAGGCTCTTGGGTATTTTCCAGCGCTTCATTCACGTATTGCTTCAGTGTGTTGTTCCTCCCCGACTTTCTCGGGCTTCATCCTGGGGGCTTGTGTGTCCCAATGCTGTCCTGGGACCCCAAGAAATGAACCCAGATATTTTGGCTCAAGACCAAACAGCAAAGAGCGAAGGGGCTGAGCATCGGGGCTGCAAGCGGAGCAGCCCGGTCATCCCCAGGGAGCAGCCGCGGAGCCGGCGACGGGAACATCCCGGGATGCCGGAGCGGTGCAAGCCCGTCTGCCGAGTGTCCCTCGTGCCCTAATGGAGCGAGAAGCCCTGGTAATGCACCGAGGGCCGACAGGCAGGGCTGGTGGGCACTGCCACAGCAGGCCTGGGGCCACGGGGATGGGCTGCGACCTGCCCAGGGCTTTGCAGCTGCCTCCAGGGCTGCATCGTCTTCGTCGGGTGTAATTGAAAAGGAATGGAAGAGCAGGGGGAGCGAGGGAGCAAACAAGCATGGGTTTCCCTTCCCAAAGGGCTCTCCCATCCCTGCTTTGCAGAGGGAAGCAGGTATGAACCTGCTGAGATCCTCGGAGGGGATCCTGGCAAAATCAGGAGGGGGAGAATGAAATAAATACATATAGAACTTATTTTTTCCCAGCTGCATTTGCACACAGCAGTGCTGTCTAATTTGCTGTACAAGAGAGATAAGGGAGAGAAGGTTCTGACTTAGTTTCCTGTCCAGCCTCGCCGGGTCTTCTCCTTGGGGATGGCTGGTCCGTCGCCTCCTGCAGAGCCTGTCTTTGCTTTCCATGCTTTTTGCTGTGCAGAACAGCTCATTAGCACGAGTTTGGATCCCTGGAGACTCCCCCATTCCGCTGCTGTCTTGCGCAGCACGAGGACGCAGCGGTTTCTCTTGGCACCCAGCAGCTCCCTCCTGGTTGCACTGGACCTCTCCTTGGACCTGTCCAACACCTCCAGGCTGCCCCACACTGGTACAACCCCGCAGACAGGAGTGCAAATCGGTGACACTTGCACCCCTGACAGTGACACTGCCATCCCCTCCGCCTGTTCGCAGCACGGAGCCGCCGGCCTGTCAGTGCTCCAGGGGTTTTATGGCCCTGCCAAACACCTAGATCATGGTGACACGTACGTAATTACATATTGGAGCGGGGAGGATGAAGTGCCCGGTACCTCCTAGACGTGTCAACATGATTTGAGAGGTTGGGAGTCGGCTGGACTCTTCCAGTGTTGGATCTCAGACTCCAATCACGGGGGCGTCCGGAGGATCAATAACCTCAGAGCAGCCTGCGGCGAGCGAGGGACGCGGGCGTCGGGTCGGGGATGCCGATGGAGATGACGCATCAGTTGTTTTGGGGATTTGTTGCTCCTCTTTCTTGATGGGTCTCGTTGCGCTGAGCTGGGAGGAGAGGAGACCTCGTGGCAGCTCCAGGGCTCCTCCAAGAGCTCTTTGGAGCTGGTGAAGCCAAGACCGGCACTGGCCGGGCCTCTCTCACTGGGTTATCAATGAGAGCTGGGGTTTGGGGCAGCAGGAGGAATCCAGCAAGCACAAAAGGACCCCATCCCACCAGGCTTATTTGAGGTATTTCATTTCCCCACCATGGAATTTCTGCTCTGGTCCCCTGTCTCTCGTGCCATCCCCACCAGCCCCATGGCCACTTCGTGCTGAGGTTTCTCACAGCTCCTGTGCCGGCTCTGCCGGGCTGAATTACCAGGCACGACTTAAGGGCAAAACGCATGCAAACAAATTGGATGTTTCTAAGTGCAAATTGGATTTTCAATTGCTCAAGATTTAAAGTGGCAACACTGCAAAATAATGTTATTTTTAAGGTGGCTGTCTTTGGCTTTTTTCTTTTATGTGTGTTATCTCACATGAGAGCTTTTGCGTGGGGAGTGCTTGGAAGAGGCCTTGGGTTTGGGCGCTTTAGGCAAGTTGAGCGAAACGGCGCGGGGTTTTCTTAGTTGCCTCCTTACATTGCACAAGGCCAGCAGGTCCTTGGAGGATGGTTTCCTTTGGGCATGGGGTGGGTAAACCTTTCCCTGGTCCATGGAACAAGCTGCAAAGTGCCTGCCGTGTGATTGTCCCCCTTTTTTGGGAAGGCAAGGTGATTCCCTGCTCTGCAAGGAAGCCCTGTCTGCTCCTGAGGACCTGCTGGGGGATCCTGGACCTGGTCCATGTGAACGGGTGGTGGTGATGCTGCAGCTCCTGGAGCCGAGCTCAGCCCCGCTCCAAACTTTCCCTTCTCCTCTTCCTGCTCTCTGCGGTCTCCGTTTCCACTAAATCATCTCAATCGGCTCCGCTCGGCGGTCGGAAAGCCGCGTTCGGGGGATAATGGTTGATCTTTTATGACATTTACCGCTACTCATGTCAGCGCCGGTGCCTGTTTAATTCACTTGTTGCTATGCCACCTGTCCATCACCATAAATGCTAGAACAGTGATCCATCACCGGCATGGGGAGCCCAGCACCTGCATCCCGTCCGGCCCGGGAGAGGCGGCGGTGCCTCCAAATTTGGGGAGAAAAGGGGTGCTGAAAGGTGTCTCTGGCATTCACCCCATGAGGATCTGGCAGCGGGTTTGCTTGCAGTCTTGCTCCACCTCTGACTTGTGCCTCCCCCTGCATGATTACATGTGTTAATTAATTCATCTATGCCCTGAGTCATAACCAGCTTATTGGGATAGGGGAAATCCCAGCTGCGGGGTCAGGGCAGTGAGCCGGGTTTCTTCCCTGGCAGGTTCAGGGCTCCTTCCCGCTTGTGCGGAGCTCTTAGCCGATGATGACTGTAATTAAAAGCCCAAGTTCATGAAATGGTAATGTGCCTGCAGGCAAGTCGGTGCTGGAAGGATGAGGGGTTTTCAGGACCTGGAATAGCCTTGGTCCCTATGGAGAGCTCCAGCTGCTGCCCAAAGGCAGTGGGAAAGGCCCACCTTGGGTGTAAGATGGGGACAAATCTGGGGTGTTTCTGCTTGGTTTGCGTCCCTTGACTTTTGGTTTCTTTGGACGAGGGGCTTCCCTGCGCTCCCAAGAGATCCTCGCCATTTCTTCCCAAAGGGAAACCAGGGCTCTCACCCTGGGCCAGTTCTTGCTCCATCCTGGGTGGCTCCTGGCTGCTCTCACCCCCTGGCACTGCTGCCTGCGGGTACCATTCCCTGGGAAGATGCTGCGTTGTCCCGGCTCGCAGGGATGGATTTACGGCTGCTGCAGCAGCACGAGGGGATGATGCAGTGAGCAAAGCAGGAGGAGAGATGAAATAGCGGCCGGGGACTCCAGGCAGGCAAAGGAGGCCACGGGAGCAAGTGCTAGTGCCTGATTCCCTAAACCCTTGAACACAAGGGTTTATAATGGAAAGGCTGCCAGAGCCGGAGCCTAGCAGGGTGAGTAGAGCTGCTCTAATGGATATTAAGTGATTTGCGAGCCTGCTGCTTGCAAACACAGCTGTAAATACGTGAGAGGAGGGGGGAGCCCAAGGAAAGAGGCTCCGGCTCTTTAGCAGAGTGGTGTGAAAAATAGGGCAAGGTTCCTGCGCCGGGCTCGGGAAACAAAAGCCCCGGCATCTATTTTCATATCTTTTATGTCCTCCTTGCACTTAATCTTGTTTAGCTCTGCAATTAAATTTTAAGACGCGTAAGAGTGTTCGCTTACACACTTGGATTCTTCACAGATTGAATTATTTAATAGAGTGTGGAGCGGCCCCATGATCTGGCAGCTATGGTACCAAACGCAGCCGAGCAGAAAATTAATAAACACTGCCTGGCGCCCGGGCTCCCCTCGGCCGCATCCGCCCTCCGCGCGCAGCCCTTCCGCGCCGCTTTTCCCTCCTCTCCCTGCATCCCGAGTGGAATTCCAGCCTCCCTCTTGGCTCTGCTCTCGCCCTGCATCCCGTGGGCTGGCGCTTCACAAAGGTCTGGGTCCCACCGCCTCTATCCCACCAGGAGATGGAGATCCTGCAGGGCCAAAGCGCTGCAACGGGGGCGTTTTTGGGAATGTGCTGTTGGGTGTTGGGGATGGAGGCTTCACTGCTGGCTCTTCCAGCCCAGTCCGTGCCTGAGCTCTGCTCGCTCCAACCCGTAGCTCGTGTGTTGTCGGATACAGCTTCATTCCCGCCGGGAAAACCCCTCCGCTGAGGGAACAGCGGGCCTGGCCTGCGATCACGTTCCTCCTCCTGGAGCGAGCGGAATTGCAAACGCTGCTGCCTTCCTCCTCCTCATCCTCCCTGCTGCAGGGTGCAGGGGGCAATTACCCTGCGTGCTAACGAGAGCACTAAGCCAGCCGTGGTTTCCACAGCGGACAGGGCTCAGCAAATGGCAACGAAATCCATCAAACTGTCTGGTGGATAAGGATGGGCACTCACAATGTGCCCAGGTGGGTTATCTGGAGAAAAAAATCGTTTTGCTCTTTCTTTTCCTCTTCCCACCTTTTGGCAGAGAGATGAATAAACAGGTTTGAAAATTGCTGCTGCAGAAGGGGCCTGGCTTCCCCATCCTGGGAGATACCGGCAGTTTTGCTCCGTTGCTTCTTGCCTGGGATGTGCTTGGGATTTTGGATGGGAGCATCCGCTGCTGTGAGCCTCAGGCCATCCCAAAAGAGCGTCCTTCGGTTCCCAATGTCTGAATGGGAAACTTCCCTGTTGGGTCGAATAGAAATTCCCACGTGTTCCAGAGCATTTTTCTCTTTCCAAAAGCCGCCTTTCCAGTGTGTTGGCAGGAGCGAGGGCTCGGAAGCATTGAGGTCAGGCGGGGAGGCTGGCCTGGCTCCGCAGCAGGATGGGAATAGATCTAGTGCAATGGGAATTCGGCAGGGAATAGCGGGGACACAGCTGAGAAGCAGCTAAAACACCTCTCTAATTGCCAATCGATAAACTAGAGAAATGTTGCCCTGGCTGGAACCTGCTCTTGGGGAAAAAATAAAAATCCACAAGATTTGTTTCATGATTAGAATGAGGTTTTATTTGTCTATCTTCCAAGCTGGCCTCCTTTTCCCATTTTCCTACCCTCATGTCATGCTGGTTTTATGAAGTTATCACCTGTTTGGGGCTCCAAACCTCCGTGAGAAACTTTTGGCTCTGCAGACCGACCGACACTAATCTGCTGCGTAATTGAATCATCAGTGGGGATATTATTTGGCTTCTTTGAAGCAGTTCTGTTTCCCAAGTAATATTTTATTAGCTTTTGGTGTGGTAGCATTTCCCCCTTCTCCTTTTGTAGTAATATTATTTCCTCCCTTTTAAGAGCACAGCTCCTTATTGATGCATTTTTGGGATTTCTATTGCTCTTAAAAATCCCTTGCGAGGCTGCAAATTCCCCTGCCCTCTAATAGGGCTCTGTTGCCATTTTGAGGAGGAATTAAGGGACTTGACCAAGGGGAATTTGCTTTTGCTTGTCTGTACCTTGGTTCTGGCCCTGTAGCTTGGCTCGGTCGAGGTTGCAGATGTTGCAGATGTTGCAGATGGCTGGGGGACACTGGCGCGCTCCTGCCCCAGGGCATTGCTCCGGAATAGGGAAAAAAGCCCCGGATAAATGTAACGCACATGGGATCAAGGAAGCAGCTCCGGGGCTGAGCCGCCGTGGGAGGGATTTGTGGAATCCTGCGATTGCCTGAATCCGTCTCAATTATTGGCAGCGCTTCGCCACAGCACTAAATAAAGTAAAATAAATAAGGAAAGCAAAAGGCAATATAAAGCAGTTAGGGAGGATCAGTGGTGAATTGAATAATTCATTCAGGAGAGAAAAGGAGCTATTTGCCATGTCAGTCTTATCTTGATTGTATTTATAGACAGGAACTTTTGACAAGGAAATTACCTGTAAATTCTTCTTCTCCTTCTTTTTTCTTTTTTTTTTTATCCTCCATCCCAGAAAATAACTGGCAAGAAGATTTCCTGCAGGAAGATTTTCTGAGGCTGTTTGATGGATTTCTGTAAAGAACATAAAGTCTTGTGACCTCGCTGGGAGCCTGGGGGAAGCTTCGGCTTTGATGGAAAATGAGATAGTGGGAGATGGAGGGAATGAGTTGGGTTCGAGCCGGCAAGCAGGGCCGGAGGCTGCTCATCCTATCGGAGGGCTGGGGGATTCCTCTATTCCCTGTTTTCCAGAAGGTGAAATCGGATCATGGGAAGGGGCTGAGGTTGGAGCGACGTGGTCCTGGGTAGGGATACGCGGTGCTGGCTCCGATGTGCCGAGCGCCCGCTCCGTAGCTTCCCTTCCCATGGAGCTGAACAGCCGACGCTTCGCACGCTCCGTAACTCATCCGCACCTCGGAGCAATGGGAGCCGCAGCGGCACCAAGCAGTCGAGCTCCCTTTGGTGCCTTTTGGTTTAAAATGTTGCGTTTCCAGGGATAAACGTTGGCAGCGCTTGAAATAAGATGTATTAATTAACGAACGGAGCTCTTAATTTAGCTTTAATAGGATAATCCTTTGCTGCGTGTTACATAAATACTAATTGAATATTAAGAATGTATTGAATGAAAACTAACAACCAGGGGAAAGATGCGTTTTAGAGCGCGCTTGTAAAATGCTTGGCCTCGGTCTGGGTTATTGCTTGGGAAAACCTCATTCCAAGGCCATGGAGAACAGGGAAGAAACTGCTCGGAAATCAGTGCTGAAGCCGGAAAGGACATTTGGGATTGGACTTTGGGGATTCCCCGTCCAGGCTGAAACTTGGCTGGGCAAGAGGGAGGTTCCAGCATCGGCTCCAAGAGCTGCCGCATCCTTTGGTAGGAGAATGTGACTGTCACCATAAATGTGGGTTTTGGAGTGGAATACACCACCTTTTATTTTATTTTGGGGTTCATTTATTGCCGCTTGCTCAATTATTGCAAAGCGTGAGTGAGAAAACCCCTGAATCCCTCGCAGCACTGCCTTGTTTAAGGGAATAATTAGCGTCGCCCTAAGCAGGGTGCAATCCTTCACAACAGAAAACTTGGCCGTTAAGGATGTTTTCCCTCTAACATAGGCCGGATAAATTGGCTCAGATCGCAGCCCTGTGGCAAGGTATCGTCTCACATTCCCTGATTTCAGAGGGGAGTTTCCCAAGGGCTGGATCCGGATGCTCCAGGTGGCTGCATCCCTGAAGCCGAGATGCCCATTGGCGCAGGGATGCCAAGAGCTGGGAAGGGAACAATCTGTTGCAGATTCCTGTCACACTGCTTTACTTTTTTCTTTCTTTTTTCATCCATCCTTAAACCCAAGCGCTTTACTTGAACACATGCGGGTGATTTATGCCAGTTTTTTAGCTATTGCTTTAAAAGCAGGTGCAGCAGCACAGGAATAGGGATGTATCCAGCTCTGGAGGCCGTTAATGACATGTTTGCTCAGGTCCTGGCCTCATCTGCTGGGTTTGGTTTGCTTGGATGAGCCCCCCTGATGCTCCGAGCTCTTTACACACGGGGTCTGATCCGAGGTCCATCCTTAAGGCTCACGGTGACGTCGTCCTCACTGAATATCACAGCGAGGATGCTCTAAAGCTGGAGCGCAGAGGGATGCAGAGAGACGTGCCGAATGGGAAAGGGCTGCAGGAAAGGATTAGGGGAATGGTGATCGGAAGTGAAAGGAGGTGAAGTCTGAGCTGGCCCCATGAGGGATCAGCGCGGGGTGGCCGGGTGCTCCGGCGAGGCTCCCGCGGGAGCGTTCGGGACGCAATTAAACACGTTCCTGAGGGAAGCGGCTCCCTGGGGGAAGCGAGCGGCTTTGGCCCTTTCCCATCCCTGCTTTTCCTAGTGGTCTTCCAGGAACGAAGCCAGACGGAGGCTATGGCACAGCCGGGAGCTTCTCGCGGCAGCGCCGTCGCGGTGGCTCCGGGGCAGAGCATCCCTGGAGGAACGCGTTGTCTGAAAGCGCTCAGGAAACGTGAAAACAGTAATTATTCTCTTCCACGTAGCAGTTCAGGGACACCCGATCTCCCCATCTCGTTGTGCAGGGAGGCTCTGGCAGACTGACACCTTTCACAACAGGCGGCTGCGAGGGAGGTGACGGGGTTGCACAATGCGCCGCGAAGCGGCACCACGGCTGCGGGGTGTCCTGGCCACCACCATCCCGCTCCAGCCCCTATGGAAAGGTCCCGTCGGCTCCGTGCCGGCTTCTCACCATTCCCCAGGGCAGGGGCCCCGGGCACCTGCGTGTTGGTGGCACCGGGAGTCCCGGGGCGTTGAGTGGAGAGGAGATGTGCAGGAGGCAGCAGGCTTGATGTGCAATTTGCATTTTAATAAAGAAAGTTGTATTTTTCGGCAATTTGCATTTAAATAAACCCT
This sequence comes from Tinamus guttatus, assembly GCF_059628265.1. NCBI lineage: Eukaryota > Metazoa > Chordata > Aves > Tinamiformes > Tinamidae > Tinamus > Tinamus guttatus. The sequence continues at coordinate 1,799,425 of NW_028289097.1, read as the reverse complement.
GTTTCATAACAGCAGTGTCTTGGCGGGGAGCTCGGAGCCTTCCCTGGATGGAAAGGTTAGAGGAGTCTTTCGCTCCCCCTACTCGAGCTAGCGGTGCCGCTTCTTGGCTTGCACGGGGTATCTACACCCTCACCCGGGTGTTTCCGCCTGTTGCAGCGAGCTGGAGTTGTCAGCTGTGGCCAGCATGTCCAGGAGGAACAGGCGGAACGGGGGACATGAAGCGAGTTGTGCAAGGTCTCTGCAGACGCAAGGGGCTGGGGGTGGGTGCGATGCGGAGACGGGGTGTGCACAGGAGATGCCCCAAATCTCCCAGGTGCCCAGAAGGGCTTTGGTCTGATTTCCCAAGGAAATAGTGGAAATTTGATCTAGAAATCATGTTTTCTCTGGGCATCTCAGGCTACCTATGAGCCCGTCAGGCAGTTTTCCAACCTGGGGAGCAGACGTAACCGAAACCCTAAACCCAGTCTGGGGTCTGAGCATCTCCCTTCGTGCCCGGTGCCACATCGAGGCGCCGGGAGCCGTGCGTGAAGCCATGGGGCCTGTGCCAGGGACGTGATGGCCCCGGAGATGTCACCAAGGTGTCACCCACTGTCTGCTCAGCAGGGGCAGGGCTGGGTGCCACCTAAGTGCTGTGTCACTGCCGCTGCCTTCGCTAAAGGATGGCGGAGCCGAGAGGAGGAGGTTGAGTAACCGCGGGTATAATTCAGCTTGATTTCTTCCCAGACTCTTCATTGCTGAATGTGTCACCGGGCGCGTGGTATATGGGGTGTTTCGTATCAATTTTCCGCAATGCCAGGCCATAAATAAAGAAAACAAATGTTGCGACTGTTAATCAGCCGCTGCTCACCCAAATGAGTTCCCTATACGTTTTCCTGTTCTATAATTACTTGTCACCTATTGCTAGTTTGTAACTTTTCGGTCTGTGATTCTGTTAGGTGGCTTTCCCCCCTTCTTTTGACAGGATTAATCTGTTAGTTGTTGGCTTGTTTTTGTTTTTATATGTATTTTTTTCCCAGGCGAAGGGAGTTAAAAACCTCTATTGATTTGTAGCGGAGGTTTCTTGTGCTTCAGGAGCTGAGGAAAAACAATCTGCAATCAAAGCTGTACTTTTAATGTCCAGAACAAACACGCAGGGATACCTGATGCCGGCAGAGTCCTGCTGTCGGAGATTCCTGCAAGCAGGCATTGATTTGGGCCCGGCGTCGTGCCTGCAGCTAGGGGTAGGGAAGCACGCAGAGGTGCTGAGCGCTCTCTTCTTTTCCTGCCTTCCTTTATTCTGCAGCTCTCTCTTGCTTTTCCCCCTGCAATTTGCTGCAGAGCTCCTGGCCTGGCCCTCCTTGGTGCCCTGCTGCTTCCCTGCATGGGTTTGTGGCTCTGCGTTTTGGGGAAACCGAGGCAAGGCGACCTGCTTGTGGTAAATGAGCACCCAGCACACAAATCCGGGTTTGTGCATCCCGCGAGCTGGGGTGGGAAGCGGCGCGACGCCTCGCAGGAGCTGCTGCCTGCGGTACTGGCTGCGGCACCGCTGCTGGAGCAGAACCGGCTGTGAATCCCGGTCTGGGGATGCAAATCCTCAGCAGAGTCTCCTTTCCCCTTGCACCTACAATAATAATAGTTCACACGCCAAAGGGCCTGGTTCCCCCGCCGCCGGCTGTACCGGGGTGCGTTAAGCGCAGCCGCTCCGGGGGGACGGATCGGAGGGAGCAGCGAGCGCGCGGCCGCTTCGTGCCGGGGCCGCCTCGTGCACGGGGGGCTTTGGAGCCTTCCCAGCGCGGCTCCTTCTCCTGCCGGCTCCAACCTTGAAGGGGAATCAAAGCCCGGGTTCCTCATAGGGGAAGGAGAAGGTGCCACGGGGAAGCGCCCGCTCTGCAGCCGGAGCAATGGGTCTGCGAGGGGCATCTGCCGGGCACGCGGGCGAGACCCAGGCACCTCTGCAGAGGGACCAGGGAACATCCTCCCTGCATCCACAGGGGCCTGGGAGCTCCTTGCGGAGCAGCCGCCGCTCCAGGCCCTTTGGCGGCTCCCTGAGCGCGGCGCTCCCTCCTCTTCCTCACGTTCCCCACTTTGGTGGCATCTCTGCTCCGTCCTGGCAGACAGAATGGAGCCCCGAAACCAAAATGTACCGAGAAAGTGAGACGGCAGCGGCCAGGCTGCGCGTGGGGATTTGCGGCGCGCAGACGTAGCCCGGCTGCCAAAAGGGTTTTCTTGCTTGTCCAATGCAGCTTTGTGGTTCCTCCGCAAATTATTTATCAGTATAAATAATTGCGTATTATTGCAATAGCAGATGCAAATGATATAATTAATAATACACGCTTCAGGAGTAATTTGCAATTTAAAGTGCTGTATAAAAGCCCAGTATTAGCAATATTTATATTTATTTATTAATTGCTGGCTCTCCACATCTCCATGGTGAGTAATTTCCCATCTTTTCCCTTTCTCTTTTAGTCCTGTGGCTCTGGGGAGAGGGAAGGCAGCTCTGTACTGACCTGGAGGCAAAGGTGGTGGCTCTGGCTTCACCCTTGGCACCCTGGTCCCCTTGTGGACCAGGGATTATTATTTTATTCCCGTTGTTGTCACTTTTTTAAGCTTTGATTGGAGGTTCAGACACATCTCGCTGCTCTTCTGAGCTGTTCATTTGGTGAAATTGAGCTTCCAAAATATGAAGGCAGTGGTAGGGGAAATCCAATGCTGCTTTTTATTTGTTTTATTATTTTTTATTTATCTAATGGGGGCTGGAAGGGTGGTGAGCTCTATGATGGGCTGGAGCAGGGCCTGGAGCAGCAGGTAGGGTACCTTCCCCCTTTTGTATTTATGTTTTTATGGCCTTATGTTTTATGGCAGGTGAGCCCTGGGGACTGGGCGGGCGCTCAGATTCGCAGCACATGGTGCAAGTGGCTGTGAATTCCCTGGGGAAGCGAGACCCGGGAAACGGGGCAGGGAATGTGGGAAGAAGGGAGCCCGGGCTGGCTGCAGGCTCACGTGGGTTGACCGTGTTTCTTTTGCTGCATGTTTCTGCAGGCAGATTTGGGAGGAAAAAAAAGCCCTTTCGATGCTGGCGATGGTGGCTGAGGTGATCTAAGGCTCCTGTAGCTGCAACCCTCTCCTGTGCCGGACTGGAGCAGCCCCAGCGCGTGGGGAACAGCTGCCTGCACATCTGGCAAGGACCCTGCGGAAGAGGGAGCTGCACCTTGGAGCACTGCAGGTCTGAGAGCACCAGGGGAAGGTCTGGGTCCCACGACCTGCCCGTCTGCCCCCCGTGATGCTCCAGGCAGGAGCAGAGGCTGGAGACATCCCCAGCAGAGGAAGGAGCATCCTAGGGAAAAGTGATGGCAAAACCCCTCAGGTTTCCCACATGTTTAATCCCATAGCACAGAGGGTTGTTTTGGTCCTTGCTCTCTTGGCATCCCGCTGGAGCAGGGATGGGAGACGAGCCTCCAGCAGAGCCCTGGCTGGAGCAGAGAGCTCGGTCCTGGGAGCAGAAGCATTCCCACGGGATGCACTCCCACGGGATGGCTCTGCAAAGACGGGGCTGCGGAAGAGCATCCGCAAGACACCAGCAGCCCAGGGGGATCAAACAAAAGCTCCGAGCCCAGGAGCGCCTTAGGTGGGATTGCAGCGAGCTGCAAGCCGAATCCTTGGGCTTATAAGAAAGAGAGTTTTATCAGCTCCTGTCTCCCAGAGCAATTCTTCCCTTTCATCTACCACCAGGAGCGTGGTTAATCCGGGAGCGTCTGGAGCGCAGTGCGAGGGGCATGGACTGGGCCGTGGCGTTGGGATGGAGCGTGGGCTTGAAACTTGGCAATGCCTAAAGCTCCCAAAATTCAAAATTCATTCCCAAATGTCCCCAGCCATTTGCAGGGTGATTCTCCTCCTGACATGGGGCCAGAGAGAGCAAGAAAAGCATCTTTTTGAAAGCAACTTGTCTTCACCCAGTGTGGCTTTCAGTGTGATAGTCTCCTGCCGGCACGTGTCTTCTCCAACCTCCTTTTCCAGAGCTGGGATCTCCCGGCTCCATCCTTTTTCCTGAGCTCTCTGAAGTTGCATCCCACTTTTAATCAGTGCTCAGCTCCCTGCATGGCAAAGCGTCATCCTCCTTAACGAGCGGGACGCGGGGGACACGGCAGAGCAGAGCAGCCCATTGCTCTTCGTCACCACCAATAGATCAGAGCAAATCACTTTTTGCAACAACTCTAATAAATTGATTCAATTTTGTGAACAAAAAAGAGACAGAGAGGGAGAGAGATTAAAAAGTAAAGGAGGAAATAACATGTGTTGCTTCTAGCAATTGTAGTAGATGGTAAATCTCTCCTTTATTACTCCTTTATTATTTCCAGAATCTGAAGCTTAAATAATTAAGTAGAATAAATGGTGGATGAATACTATTTTCAAGTTTTATTTATTGATTCTCAAAGGACAGATGTGCACAGAGACCCACATGCAGAGGAAGCTAATTTCTCCAGTGGTGTAAATCAGCATAGGTCCATTAACTTGAATGCCATTTAGCAGAGATTTACACCAGCTGAGAATCCAGCCTGCTAATTTTGGGAGGAAAATATGGAAGACTACATAGATTTTAATAATTTTTTTGTTCTGTCTTCTGTGCAATTCATTTATTTTCCAATTTAAAAGCACATCAGGTATTTCTCTTTTTTTCTGGTAGTTTAAATACGTTTCTTGGCAGTGCTGCTCGCTCTAAAGGTCTTTTTGGGAGCCTGGAATTGGAAACGTGCCGTGTGCCGGGGGGTTTGCATCCATGAGGCCATGAGGGAGCTGTGCCAGTCCTGGGCAAGGAGGCAGCTGGCTGCACCATGCAGATGCTGCCGGGCTCTTGGTGTTGCCGTGTGAATCCTGAAATTCCAGCAGGAATTTGCATGTCCAGGGGCTCTCCCGATGGAGCCTCCGTGCAAGGCTCCTTGGAGGATGAACATCTTGTTGTGCCTCATCTGGGCTTTATTGCAGCTCTTGTACCAGGTCAGATCTGCAGTCCAGGCACGGGTGGCATCAGCATGCGCGAGAGCTTCCACCGGAAAATTCCGACAGTGGGAAAATGTTGGCAAGTGGAGGCGAGCGAGGAGGTGGCTGCTGCAGCAGGAACAGCAAGGACACAGAGATGCAGAGGCAGAGTAAGCAGGAAGGAACAGTGGGACCAATTAGGGAAACCAGGAATTACGGAAATCTGACACCTGTAAGTAAATTAACCCAAAGGAAATACAACGTTACATGGAAATTCTGCTAGACAGGGAGTGACATACAGATAAAACATCCCTGCAAGCAGATAAATGTCCCATTCCCTTTGTTATCCGAAACGTGATAAAGCCAATTTGGGCACATGGTCCCTGCGGTTGCAGCCGGAGCCAGTGGGCACCGGCACTGGGAGCATCCCTGGTTTTTGGGAGTTTCTGACTTGTCCGCACCACTTTACTCCGGGCTAATTCCATCGTGCAAAGTCTCAGCTGGAGCTGGCCCAAAGGGAGCAGCTTTGAGTGCTTGGAAGAGCCCTGAAATACAAATGCAGAAAATGCAGAGCTGCTCAGCACTCAGATTTTTATGGCTGTATTATCTATCTGTGAGTCTGGTTCTGGTTCCGGGAAGTTATTTTATTCCATTGAGATGGGAAGAGTCTTAGGAACTTGGCTGGGGTTCATTCTAATCTGTTCCCAGCACTGAAATGAAAAAACAGGCTGTGATTTGTAGAGATTCCAGCGGAGCGGAAAGCTGTGGCTGCCCCCCCTTCGTTTCTGTCTCTTATTGGGGGCTATAAAGTGCTTTAGAGGAGCACCCAAAATTGGGGAGACCTCCGACCTGTGGTCACACAGCGTTTGCTGCCAGATCCGGGATATTTCCACCCTGCATGGTCCCTCTGGCTGGCCTGGCCCCCCGGGGGACACCAGTGGGATGAAGGTCCCATCCTGCTCATAGAACCCGATGGGAAGAGGAAGCAGATCCATATCCTGCTGCTCCATCTAATCAAGATGATGAAAGAGCGGGCGGCTTGGTTTGCCTTCCTCCCTCTGCTGAAGTGTGTCAAATTAGTCTATTTAGCCGCTTCTCCTGCTAAAATTTTTGCCCATCTTTAGACTGGGGCCTGTCATCACCTGCTGCTTTTTCCAGGAGTCTCGTGGTGCTCCAGAGGAACACTGAGTGGGTCTGGTTTTTGGCTCCCACGGCTTCCGTAGGGGTGTGATTCGGTCCTTCAACATGTCACTTCATAAATTACAAGTAATGATAAACACTTGCACTTACTCTCCCCTTCGTTCCTCTGTGGGAGTAGATGATACTGCTGAGTGACTGATTTGACCCTTGAAAACACAAGAATCATGTTTAATTCATACCTCTTATTTATAGATACGGGCTCCTCCGGTTTCTGTCCCGATACCGGGCTGCTTCTCCGGAGCAGCAGGAGCAAGAGCAACCGCGCTTCCCACTGGGAACAGCCTTGGAGAGCGCATGGATGTGATAAGTGATGGGACCAGGTGCTGTGTTGGCTCCTTCCGTGCTCCTGGCATGTCTGGGCTACTCCCAGACTCGATTCTCCTCCTGGAGCTGTTGAGGTGGGAATCAGAGTCTCTGCCTTAAAATGAGGCTTTTCCAGTGGTATCAGTGTCAGGTACGTCTCTGCAAGAGCCTATTCTCTCCATATGTCCTTTGCTTGGGAGAAAGTGCCACCTCCATGAACATTCCAGAGAAAACATGGAAAATGGAGCGCAGTGGGGAGTGAAGCTCCAGGCTATTAACCAAACTGACACGAATGTCACCCAAAACCCATGTGTTGAGGACAAAAACAATGAGTGGTGCTGGATGGAAGCAGTACAGGCTGCCTCCAAACTAGCACTTCCAGCAGGTAAATGTGATCCTGGGATATGTAACTGGAGCACTTGAGCAGAGGACAGGGGAGTAATCCCTCCTCCCAGCACCGTGCTAGTTAAACCACCGTAATGTAGACGGCTTTGGGCAAAGCATCGCAGAAAGGAAAGGGAGAGGCAGCAAAGAGATGGGATTGCAGCCTGGAGGAGGATAAAGGATTTAGAGAGAGGAAGGCTGTGAAGAAAGCGATTAGAGGAAATGAAACGTGGAGAGGCTGGAGACAGAGGCTGGGAGGGGAGGATGGCGTTAGGCAACGTGAGAGGCTGACGTGCAGCTGAAGGGCAGACGAGGAGTTCTGGCATGGGGACCAGACTGAAACCAAGCAGTACGAAACCAAACAGTTTGGAAGGGGTGGGAGAAAAATGTTAATTCCTGCCTAATGAGACCCGAATGCATATGGTTCACCAGGCAACCCTGGTAAGTGTCTCACCTCTGTCAGTCCCATTAATGAAGAACCCAAATGAGCTTTTGATAGAGCTCTTCTACCTGTTCCCTCCTCCCCACGCTTCCCTCTAGTGATTAGAGGTCCAGCACGGCAGAACGTGCCTCTTCCTTTAGACAAGGCTCTTGCAAGGGACAGACAGAAGCCTCATTGGTCACTTCTGCAGCTCCTTGAGGTGGGAAATGCCATGGGAGATGCTGTCTCCAGCAATTTGGCACATTGACTTGAATCTTGCCTTCCTCCAGGGTCTCTGAAGATGCTGCTTCGCTGTGAGGATCAGTTCACTGTGAGGAACTGATCGTCACAGTGCGAGGTTCATGTTTGGTGGTGGATGTGAGTGTTCTTGTACATCCCAGGGATACAGTCAAGAGCACTTGGGTTGCCTTGATAAGGGCAATGAAGAGAGATGAGGTCCCGTGTGCTCTCCAGCTCACTGCTCTCCATCCCTGGGAGGTGCCCAAGGGCATGTCCCTGGCACTGGCTTCCTACAATCTGTCACCATTTTGTGGGTGCTTCCATAGGGTCTCTTTTGCACCCAGTGCTGTTGCGTTGATCCAAGCCTGCTACACTGTGTCTCAAGAAGGACCAAGAATGACCAGGGAGTCAAGAACCTCACTGCAGGCTTCATCTGAAGAGGATGGAAGGGGAAAGCAGTGGATCTTGTTTTGACCCCACACAGTCCTTTTCTATGTAAAAAAAATAAGAAAGAATTAAATCCCATCAGTGGCTTTTAAAAGTCAACTGAAAATGTCCTTTATTAAATTACCACCCTATTGATCTCGCAGTCATCCGAAAGGGGATTGATTGAGGACTTAAACAGACGTGCAGCCGGGCCAGACGTTCAATTAATGTGCATAAACGGGCAGTGGAGAAGCAATTTTCAGAGCAAGTCAAGCAAAAGATCAATCCTGTTTTGCCTTCCACCACAACGTTGATTCTGTCTTTATTTTTGTTTTACTTTACCCTATTTTTTTTCCTCTTATGATAAGCGTGTTGATGAGAGGCAGCATTCAGCACAACTCACCCAATGCACTGGAGGCATCGGCAGAGGACCTGTTGCCTGCTTTGAGCATTCATGTTGAGGAGCCTTGAGTTGCATTCCCAAGCTTGGGCAAGATTTGGGGAATAAACTTGCTCTTTGCTCATTGTTTCCAGCTTCCCCATCCTCCAACAGTTCCAGGTGGCTGCCAAGGGTGGAAGACTGCAATGGAGCTTCAAACACTCAGCATCCCGGAGGATCCTTCCAGCCAGGAATGGGACAGGCATTGTCGGTGAGTTGTTGAGTGGGTTGAAACCTCTGAGGAGCAATAAAATATCCTCAGTTAGGATATGCAGGGGCTTTTGAAACACCTCAATGGGAACTGCTGCTGCAGTTCTGCTCTCTGGAGCAGAGAGCCCTCAGCTCCTCCCTTCTTTTTCTTTTCTTTTATCTCCCTCTTTTTCTTTTTTTTTTCTTTTTTTTTAATTCTCTGGGTTGTTGTTTCTTCCCTTCTTGGGAATGGCTGTGCAGAAACAGATCTGTGCCCCAGGGAGCTGATGGTCTCTTTTGAACCAAGAACTGGCCATTCAAATTATTATTATTTAAATTATTTTAATAGTGTTTTTAGGGGGTGGGGGAGAGTTAGTATTTTATTTTAGGGAGCTACTTTGCCCCAGGTCATGCAGTCTGTAGCTCGGTGTGATGGAGCTTCCTCTCCCTCTGCATCTTCTCCGGGTAATAACCAGACAAGTGGAGCATGTCATCAGCAAGCTGTTAATGCAGGAGCCTCCGGATGGGCACCGTGGTCCTGGACACCGCGGCCGAACCTCCTCATCCCCCTTTTCCTGCTGATCCTGGGTGCTGGGATCATCTCAGCTACTCCCGGGATGGGAAGCAGCTTCCTCTGGCCGAGCTTGCAGCAGCCTTGCAGCCCTTGTGGGACTGTAAGTTTTGGGGGTAGGGGCAAAAGGAGTGACTTGTCTGGGTAGTTGGGATTTTATTTGCATTTTAAATCACACTCTTCTGCTAAACTAATGGACCCCCTATTTATAGATGACTCCAACATAAAGTGACTGCTAATTACTACAATTAATATAGCGTTAAAGGCTTGCCAGCCAACTCCACTGCAACTTGTATCGCCTACTCATTTTCAATTAAGGCACATTGACAAGTAAAATACGCAGTTATTAAGAGCAGAGCCCTGTTGTGTAATTACATTTTTCTAAGGTCATTAATCTCCCGTAGTATAAAGTTTTGCACCCTGTGGCCGGAGCGAGGGGCAGATTTGGGGGACAGCCACCCCACCGGTGGGACCGTGGTGGCCTCCAGGGAAGGCGAAGAAGGTGGGATATTCCCCATGGTGCTGGGCTTCCCATGCCAGTGGTGGGTTGAGGATGCCAGCAAGGAGCAGGAAAAGCTCCTGTGTACCCAGGATGGGATGAGGATGGAGGAGAGGACACTTGTGGGCTGGGTGGTCCAAAGAAGCCACCAACCATGGTGCGGTGAGGGAGCATTCAGCTGCTCCATGTAGCAAAAAAGGGGAAAAATAGAGAGAAAGCTGCACAAAAAGAGGCTTCATAGCAAGCGAGCAGCCAGAGCAGGGAAGGAGCATCAGCTCCCGAAGCCTCTAGCAGCGGCTGGTGAAATCATGCGCAAAATATTGCGGCATTAGGGCGCGCGCGGCGACAAGGTGTAGCGCCGTGATTGTAATAAAGACAGACACGGGCCTTTAACACCATCAGGCTGATGCTTTGATTGACTGTCTGAGCCTCGGTGCTGGCAAAACGGCTGGAGCCCTCTGATTGCCGGTGCCTGTGTGATCCCAGGAGATGGGGATGGCCTACGGAGAGGGTCTGCGCTGCTGGCCAGGATGCCAGGTACAGGGGCAAACTGTGGCCACCGCGCTCCAACTTCATCCCCTGCTTTTGCAGAAACACCTGGGATTTGGTTGCGTTGCGGTCCAGCTGAGTTATGTTTTTGGGAAGCGTGTGCTCGTCAGGAGCATCCTTGCTGGGACCTGCTGGGACTTGCTTTGCGAGGTGCCATGTTCTTCCCGTCAGGGAAATGCCATCTCTCAGCCTTGTCCCTCACAGCTCCTGCCTGGTTTGGATGCAGGAACTGTTTTCTCAGAGCTGAAGTTACTTCTCTGAGCTCAGTTTCCTCTATTTCATTCGCAGGTTGGGATTTGCCTCTGGACACTCCGTGGTTCTGCATCTCCTTAGACTCCCTGGTGCTTTCTGATCCAGAACTATTCGCCACGGCGGCTGCTCATCCGTGTCTAGCCGGGTATTACAGCACTCCGCTGATTCCTGTAACTCCAGGATTTAAGCATCCAGCATGGCCCTTAGCACTGAACAGCAGCAAATCTCCGAGTCCTTGTGTACCGCCGGCTTTATTGACAGCCGGAGGAGCAGCCAGGGCCACGTGCAGGGAATGAAGATGCCCGAGGAAGCTGGCGCCCAAGGATGGTCATTGGCACGCAGGGTTCGTGTGGTCCTTGGAACACCTTTCTGCTGTTCATCCTCTGTCCTTGGGCTCCCAGTGCAGGATCCGGATCTTGCCCACTCTTTGGTACCGAGTGGGTTTGTTTCCATCTAGAGCGTGGTCCTTGCAAACAGCGGATGCAGCGGGATGTCCCCAGCCATCGCTCCGGGCTCGGGATTTTCCGGGCAGAGTTTCCAGCTCTGCCTGCTGAGCACAGCCAGGTGCAAGAAGGGGCAGGCGCAGGAGCAGGGATGAGGAGGGAGGCTCTGGCAACTTCCTTGCAAATCCCACTGTAGTGCATGGGAGTCCCAAGGGAATTAGACACTTGGCTCTTGCTGTGGTTTGGCACTTCCAGCCTGTTCCCATCCCTACTTCCTGGTCCTCAGTGTGGTCCCTGAGCTCTCAGGGCAAGAACATCCATGCTGATGTGTGCTCCACTCATCCACGTTGCCACCCCGATATTGCTATAAATTACGGATGAACCAAAGAGAGGACGAAGAGGGGCCTGGCATTAATCACACCCATGCAGGCTCCTATCTTGTTGATTCGCTTGGTGTTTTTCCTTCTGCACTAATCCCCCCACACTGCTTGACTTTTGCCCATATACACAAATGCTTGCACGCTCTCACAGATGTAAAACAGAGGCTGGAAAATGGGAGTGGGAGGCAACTGGCACCCAGAGGGGACACGGCCAAATGCCTGAAACACCATCACAAATGTCCTGTCCCCACAGAACCCTTGGCCTTGCTCATCCTCCGCTTGCCTGAGTTCTGGCTGCTGTAGTTAAGGACAAGGTTTACCGGGGTTTATGGTACCTTTTGGGGAGGTTTCTAGGAAGAGCTGCCTTTTTGCCCGCTAAATTACCAGCATCTCTGGCTCTTGCTCTCCCCAGAGCTCAGATCCCCGACTTGAGTGACACAAAAGCTTTCCGGCTTCGGCGACGCACAGAGACAAACGAGCAATTTGCTGGGAAATCATCCTTTGGGATTCCTCCTCTCTCCAGGCAGCTTAATTGGGTGCACTCAGGGTGGCTTTAATTGCTCTTTTCTATGTGCAGCTTCACCCCCTCCTCTGCTTTTTCTCTCCAATCTCTCCCTGCTTCCCCCTCCTCCTCCTCTTCCTTCCCAGCACCATTTATCTCCTTCCTCCTACAGCATCTCCCCTTCTTCGTGTTTTTTTCTTCTCAATATCTCTGGGAAACAGTGACAGTCTAAAAGCTGAGAGGCTGTTTCAGGTCCTCACACATCGTGGCCAACAGGTTCTCCAAGACTTTGGAGCTTCCCAGAGGCTGGTGAACCTGCGCAGAAAGGGGCTGGATTCACCCTTGGGATTCACGACAGTGTCGGTGATGAAGAAACAAAACCCACATGATTTGGGTTGGATTTGGGTTGTTCTCATCCCAGAATTAGCTTCACCTGCAGCCCTCTGAGTGCCACCTACACATCCTCGTGCTCCCTTGGGCGATGCTGGAGCTCCCTGTGCTGCCCAAGGAGCCAAACTCTGGGCTGGAGGCTTTGCTACTCGCTTCGGATCGACGTATGGATCCGATATAGCATCTGGGCACAAGAGGGAACAAGCAAGTCCGCTCGTGGGCCTGTGCCAAGGGACCTGTGGATGGCTCGTGCTCCCCAGGGATGCAGCCGGGCATCTGCGCGACAAGTGGACTATGACTCGAAATCGCAGCTGAAGTCCAAACCCCTGCTCACAATAAATGTATAAACTAGTTAAAACTGAATTGATTAGCCACAGATACCCTCTTAGCACGCTTTGAACTCCAGCATCTGTTTGCAATAAATAATTCAACCAGGAGGCATTAACAGGGGGGCCGGGAGAGGAGGCTGCACGGAGCCTCCCCGCTCCCGGTGCGGCTGCGGTTGGGAGCCCCGGCCTTGGCTCCGGCAGCAGCATGGGCTGTCACCAAATGATAATTACGGGTTTTCCCCTTTTTTCTTTCAATCAGAGCTACCAGCTGCTGTCCTGACGCATGAGGGGCTGCTCCTGGCAGTGTTGGGAGACATCCGGAGCCATGGAGGAGCCAGCTGGAGCCGGACCGACGTGGGAAGGGAGCAACGAGCCGTGGTGGAGCGGGTTGTCCTGCCGCTCCGGATAGGGCACAAGGGCTGGCCCGGCTGGGAGCTGACCTGGATCCCACCCACTTCCATCCTGCCTCCCTGCAGGACAGAGCTTCGCTTCCCGCTTTGCAGGTGTCAACGGGCCGAGGCTGCTCCCTAGCCCAGTACCCAGGCGAGCGCCGTTCCCGACGCTCCGTCCCAGCGGCTCCCGGAGCTCCCGAGGCCACGACAAGGCGCTCCTGCCATCCATCACCCCCTCGGCCGGTGTCTGCGGAGGAATTAAACTCATTTGTCACTGGGGCTGCAGGCTCCTTCTGTTCCCGCTGCTGTCCCGCGTCCTCCCCTGTCCCACACACAGACCCTCAGCCAGGATTGTCCCTCATTCCCGGCCGCTCCAGCACCAGCCACTCCAGAGCATCCCCTGCAATCCTGCACGACGCCTGCCTTTTAGCTGCCTACAAGCCATCGCTCAGCCTCCCATAGGGAAAAAGAAGGAATGAGCCCCTCGTTGTGTCATTACCAATAATTTTCCTGGCTGTTAGCCTGCTCAGCTGCTCTAATTTTTCACTATCCAGCCCCAGCAGATGAGGGATCCAGGGAGTTAGCTGGAAGGTGTCTCCTCAATCCAGTAGGGATGGAAATTGTGGATGAACCCTAATTGTGGGGTTGCAGTTGTACTGGAAATCCCACCTCAGCCTTGGAAATGCAGCTTCTGCCCCCAGATATCTTATAGCCCAAGGGAAAGGCAGCCTGAGGGGTTGTCAGCCCTCAGATCCCATCCCAGGGCAGCAGGATGTGGGGAGGAGGAGGAGGAGGGAGGCAGGCACCGACTGGGGGAGGCTGAGGATGTAGATCACCAGAATTGGCCAGGGACAGGCCATAAACCAAAAATAAAAAGGTATTCTAATTTATGATGCGCAGTAAACGCATCGCGGCAAGCTGGGTTATGAAGAAGGATTCATGCTCTTGTTGACTCAGTGTATCTTTAAAGATGATAAATGATGTTATCGCTCCTGTCCTCTCTGTCTGTGAGGGCTGGGAACCCCTTGCAGGGCTGTCCGGGCAGGAAAGGCCCGGGATCTGCGGAGCGGAGCTGGGAATGCTCCCCACGTGCCATCCGCGAGGGGACGGAGCAGCGCTCGAGCCCGGGGTGCCTCTGCAGAGCACAAACGTCCCTAAAGCGCCTTTGGGGACCCGAGAGACTGAGTGTCCCCCGAGGAGCCCAGTCGGGCTCCTCGGTGCAGCTCCTCACACATGCCTCTCCATGAGCCCAAAAATGTTAATTTTAACTTAAATGAGACTAGGAAAGATGTGATCGTGGCAGCTGAGCCCACCCTGGCCTTGGCTGCAGAGGCTCCATCCATGGTTGCATTTTGCTGCCATCTATAAAACCCCCATCCAGGGGAAACGGTGGGGCGAGGGAGAGAAGGGAAACATCTCCATCGTGTCCCATCGCTGTGCACGAGGGGCTGCGTCATGCCGAGCTCCCTGCTCCAGGCTGGCTTCGAATCCGCTTGGATTTCCAGCAAGTCTGGCCCAGGGACCTAAGGAGCCCAATGAATTTTGCTACGAGGTAAATAAAAATTAACAGGCGGAGATATAAATATAGCCACGGATGAAAAGCGGGTTCGCGTCTTTGAAATATGCTCAATTAGAGCCATTGGCTTGCTGTTTTTTTTTTTTTTCTCAATAAAAGCTTCATAACCACAGAAAATCTTGAGGACTGACAGCTGATAAAGGCAGCCGGAGGTTCCCCGTCTGCCTCATGCATTTGCGAGTGGTTCGCACCGCTCATGTAAAATAAAAACACGGCCACAAATTAAACATCTTCACATCCAAACATCCGGGGAAAAACAGACCGGGGTACAGAGCCGCTGCATACCCCTCCACTGCAGCCACTGCCAACAGTTTTGGGGCTGTTTCTGCTGTTTTTCAGGTGTTTGGAGATGGAGCAGCTCATCCCAAGTAACCCCATCCCGGTGCAAATCCGCCCTCCAGGATGGTCAGCAGCAGTCACCTGCCCTTGATAAGGAGCTGATGGGGGCCAGGTGATAAATCCCCGCACGAAGCCCCCTTTGCATTGGGTCCAGCTGCGTGTGGGACGTTCCCGCGCCAGGTCCGGTGCCTCCGCCGGCTGCGGAGTCGGGCGCGCACGGCCGGGATGCGGTGAGTGCTCCGGTGAGTGCTCCGGCTGGCGGCCCCGCAGCTCCCTCGTCCCGCGCGCTTCCCTCCCGCTCCTTGCTGCAAATCGCCGAGGCGCTGACTCAGCAGCGCCCGGAGGAGGCTGTTACACATCCGTGAAGGTGTAAACCCCCTCCGTCTGCGCGGGCACCGGGTCACCTTGCAGCGCGGCCGGTGCCGAGAGCGCTGCCGGCGGGTGCGCGAGTGACCCAGGCCCCAGCACGTCCCGTCCGCGGCCCCGTCCCTGGGAAGGGGCTGGTGGACGGGGACGTTTTGCTCGCGGGGACGTTTTCCTTGCGAGGACGTTTTGCTCGTGTGCCCGGTTTGCCGCTAATTCACTAAAGCGGCGCTGGGGCAGCCGGGCCGGCTCCTCCCGGGGTGGAAACGCGGCGCCTGGGGCGTCGATGCCACAACCCGAGTGTCGCTGCGGTGCCGCCGGAGCCGCCTGCGTGGCCAGACTGCGCCCGCTCCGCGGCTGCCGCATCCCGCCTGCCGCAAGGAACAGGCTCTGCTGCCATCTACCTCCTCCTGCCGCCTCCATCCCTCTCCAGAGGCGCCGGATGCCCCGGCAGGGCTTTCTCCCCCCTTTGCTCCTGTCCTCAATTTGTAATTTGGCGTTATCCCCCCGAAACCCATGCTCCGGCTGATGTTCTCTAGACCTTAAAGAATATTTAACCGCCTGTTAAATTATTTATCCCTCCAAGGTTTTGCACGCCGCGGGCAGCTCGCTGGCCTCCTGGAGAATTAACTAGGGCCATAAATCAAAGAGACGGGTGAGAAATTTCCTCGCGCTCGTGCTGATGGCAGCCTGGCCTCCGAAATGCCACTTGCCGGGTGGGAGCCCAGTGCTGCCACTCGCTGCTACTACTTGTTTAGGAGCTTGTTAAATTTAGAAGTTAAATAGACTCTGGGAAATGGATGAGACGCAGCGGGCGCAGGTGGCTGGGGAAATTGGGTGGCTCTCACCCCCACATGCACCTTTTAAAGGTTGGGCCTTTTATTTTCCCTATTTTGCAAATTGCCGTTGTCACTTGGAACAGGGGGACCCCAGGCATGCCGCAGGTTGCGGAGTCTGCTCTTTCCCCTGCAAAATGAAGAGCTGATAATTCTGTTCACTGTGGATAAAACCCCAAGAGGTTCTAAACATCCCGCACAGCCCAGGACCCCGGGTGCACACAGCGATCCTCAGCACCTTGGGCTTTCCAAGGGAAACTCATGGCAGAGCCGGGCTTGACAAGCAGGTCCCCCAGCCCGGAGGCGGCCCCGCAAGGACACGTGTCTGCCCGGAGCGAGCAAGAGCCTCAGGGCCCCCCCGAAGGTGAATTTATTCCAAGTGCTCAGCATCTTCTGCAGAAAAGCACCGGGGAGTGGGAAGGAGGAGGGGGGAAAAAAAAAAAAAAAGCTCTGAGTATTAAGCGCTAATAATTCCCTGCTTTTATTTGCTGTTATCCACCTACATGAAAGAGGCTGGGGTTTTTTTGCTGACACTTTCTTGCTGGGAATTGACTGCTGCCTGAATCATCCATCCAGGGCCATTTGCTCATAAAAGTGAAGGAACTGCTGTTTTGAATCTTATTACCGCTGCTAGCGCGGCGCAGGCGGCGGCGACGGATTCGGAGGGCCTGGGAAACGCTGGTGTTGGAAAGAGCATCCACGGGGGTGTCGTGAAGGGGGAAACGCTGCAGAGTTCGGGGACCTGGGGGGCTCCCTGTCGAGCTGCAAACTGCAGAGCAGCCCCTGGGGCTGGGAAACGGGGAGGGAGCAGCCAAGGGGCCGTTGCAGAGATTCCTCGTTCCCGCTTTCGGAGGCGTCCTCATTTTGGAGCTGCTTTTCCCCAGGCTGCTGTTTGCACAAGCGGTAACTGATTTGGAATGAATTGAGCCAATTATTGCCGTTTTCTTAAGGCAGATGACGCCAGTGCTCGGGTGAGGAGCAGCCAGCCCAGCTGCAGCGTGGACGGGAGATGCTCGGGTGCCCTTTGGGCCCCAGGTTCTGTCTCTGGCTTGGTTTGCTGCTCTGGATCACACGTGGTTTAGGTGGCAGCAGCCGGGGCTGAGCACCCTCAAGCCCACGGTGCTGGTGGAGACGTGGTGTCCCGCTCTGTGCATGGTTATTTATCGCAAACAAGTGATACTGGAGTGGTCCTTGCTCTTTGCAAACAAGCAGTGCCTGCAAGTGCCTATGGATTAATGGAAAACTGAAAAGCAATAACTCTTGAATGATTTTCTTCAAGGATGGGATCTCAGAGATGGGGTTGGAGATGCTCCAGTTCCCCAGTCGGTGCATGTGCGTGTGGGAATGTTGTGGACGGGAAATGTGGGTTATCCAAAGGCTACAAAAGTGCATTTCTTTCCCCAAGCGCTGGTGGGCTGAGTAACAAAAGGGTCATTCAATAAACACCCCGGTCTGGTCCACCTTTTCTGGACTAAATCTGCATTGCAAAGCTCACCAAAACTTTGAAGACCAAGTAATTGTCATTGGAAACCTCGTCCTTGTAACATGAGGTGCTGCAGTGGAAAGGAGCCGTAATGAAGATGAATTAAAGCTCGACTGCGCGAAATCGAGCAGAGGCATCGCGAAATGTGGCCAACACACACAAACCCTCAGCCGGGCAGCTCCCCGGGCACGGAACGCAACCTGCAGCACCGCGTTGGCAACCTGCACTGCTCCACGTCCCCCTTCATCCCTGATGAGCAATGCATCTTCGGGAGGCTGCTGTCAGCTCTCTAAATTTAATAACTGAACTCGCCCTCTTCTCCCATTGTTTGCATATAAATAAGCATTGGATCAATATGGAACCTCTCTAAGAGCGCGCTGGTTTGAAAAACGAGGGGAATGGCCTGGCGGGTGGCCGGGGAACATCACAGCTTTGCACATCCAGCCCAGGGCTTAAAATGAGGCCAGAAAAGAAGGAGAAAAAAAAAAAAAAAAGTCAACTTTGCACAGTGCTCCCTGCCAGCCAATGCCTGCATCCATGAGGCTGCCGTGGATGAGGGTGAGGAGCTCTTCACTCCCTTAGGAAATGCCACAAAGCGGCCAGGGGAGCCCAAGGGAGCGTGCGATGGCGGGAGCCAAAATTCCCTTTTGAATTTGGTTTCTGTCCTAGGGGGTGGCTGCTCTTCCTGTGCCCTCGCTCCAGGGCTGAAGCCTTGGGATTTCCCCTCGCTGGGTCTTTGGACCAAGAGGGGAGGAAAAGAGTGTCCAAGAGGAGAGCCCGGAGAGGGGACGACCGCCGCGATAACCCGTGACACTGGGAATGGCTTTTCCCTGGCTCTGCTGGTTCCGTAATGCCCCTGAGCCCACGGGCCTGCGGGGAGGGCACTAACTTGCATGGTTAGTTTCCAGGCGGGAAGCTGAAGTCGGGCTGCCGTGTTCAAGGCCATGTGCGGGGACATTTAAACGTTAAAGGCCAAAAGCTAAAGGCTGGTGTGACTTGGGGTGGCGCGTGGAGCCACCCGGCCATGGGGACAGGAGGGACGTGCTCGTCCCGACCCAGCGGATGCTGCCAGCGCGGCCCAAGAGAAACAAACGGACGGGTTTTTCTTTTTCTCTGTGCTGCTGGTGTTTATTTTTTTTTATTGTTTAAATCCCTACTTTGCGACTGCAGAAGTCCTTGTGCTGACACGGCATTATTTATTTATAAAATATGTACAGGAGAGCTCGGGAGCGGGGCCGCCCTCCGAGGCCGGACGGGAGCGAGACGGTGCCTCTGCCTTGGGCTTGGGAGGAGGAAGAGGAGGGAAGGGCTGAGGAAGATAGAGACCTCAATGTACGTGAGCAAATATTTACAGGGTCCAAGACAAAAAAAAATATATATATATATATGTCTACAGTGTTGTCTTGGATAGAGAGTGTTGGGCTAAAAGCAAAGCCTGCTCGCAGCTCCATCTGTTATATTGATTTATGAGGAGGATGGAATCGATCCGTGCCAGCGCGCAGCTCCGGCAGCGCCCGGCCCCGGCGCTGGCACGGGGCAGCCAGACGGCTCCAGCCGCCCGTTCGTGCTCGGGTGCCTTTTTGGGATGTTTTTGCATGGTTAGTGTCCAGATGGGGGGACGAAGGTTTTTGAGACGCTCCCCCGAGCCCCGGGGAAAGGAGGATGTGAGCAGGGAGCGCGTTTCAGAGGAGCGGGAAGGGAGACGCTCCGATGTGGAGCGCAGCCCACCACGGACGGGGAGAGACTGCGTGAAATGAGTTTGTGGGTGCTTAGGGGGTCTAGGTCTCGGTCCCAGCGCTCGGAGGGCTGTCCCAGTCCGCACTGTCCATGGTCTATGCGGGTGACACTTGGCTGGAGGAGACGGAGGAGACTTCGGTCTTGCTCTGGGACACGGTGGAGGAGACGTCTTCGTCCCCAAAGGGGTTCTTGCCGCAGCAGATTGTGGTGATCATGCAGTTACGGAACTGGGGTGGGCAGAGAGAGAGAAAATGGTGGCACCGGGGACGGGGGGGACACGGGTTCCTCATTTGGAACAGGCTGCCCAGAGAGGCTGTGAAGGCTCCTTCTCAGGAGATCTTCCAAACCCGCCTGGATGCCACCCTGTGCTCTGGGTGTCCCTGCTGGGGCAGGGGTTGGACTAGATGATCCCTAGGGGTCCCTGCCAACCTCAACCACTCTGGGATTCTGTGTAGATGAGGCACTGGGGACATGGTTTAGTAGGCACGGTGGTGATGGGTTTACGGTCAGACTTGATCATCTCAGAGGTCTTTTCCAACCATAATGGCTCTATAAATTTATGGTGTGGGACAGTCCCCCAGCAGCACCGAAAGCGCCACTGAGCAGAGCGCAGGGGGAGGCTGCACTGCTGAGTCTCACCTGCTTGTTCATGAGGACATAGATGATGGGGTTGTAGAGGGAGGAGCTCTTGGAGAAGAAGGCAGGCACTGACATGAGCGTGGCGGTGAAGTCGGCTCCCTTGTTGGTGAAGATCCAGAATGCCACCACGGCGTAGGGTGTCCAGGCCAGCATGAAGCCCAGCACCATGAGGATCACCATCCGTGTCACCTCCTTCTCTGCCTTCTGCGTGGTGGCCGACTCCTGCTGCTGGGCGGCCGCCTGCGGGAACGGACCAGGATGTGAGGTGGGGTCCGCTGCTCTTGTCCCTGCCATCGCTGTCCCTTTCCCACCCTCCCTGTCCCCTTGGTCCCCTCCGCCCCGCCAGCACAGACGCTACCTCTCGGACTTTGCAAATGAGCCGCCCATAGGAGAAGAAGATGACGATGACGGGGATGATGAAGTGGATGACGAACATGTAGACAACGTAGGACTCGTTGTGGTAGTCAGGGTTGTGGGTGTAGTAGTCGGGGCCGCAGGAGCACTGCATCCCCTCCGGCATGTATCTGCCAAGAGGAAAGGTTAGGACCCTCGCGAGGACCCTCCTCGGGGACATGGCGGCAGGTCCAAGATAGTGACTGGATGCTCTGCAGCCGGGAGATGTTCCCGGAGCCAAAAGGCCTGGGATGAACTCTAGGATGAGCTTCACAGCGCTCACCCCATCGCCATCATCCCCTGCTTTGGGGACGTGCCAAGGTGCCCTGGGGTGGGTGCCCGCTCCATGCTGCTGCGCCAGGGCGGGCGAGCAGGGCTCTGTGTGACACTTGCTGCCCCCCACAGCAAACAGGACAGTCACCACCTCGCCACGCGGCTGAGCAGTTGCCTGCTGGAGCCACCTGCTCCCTCCCTCTGCGGATGGAGGGACGGGTGGCACCGCGTGGGGACGGCAGCTGCTCCGAGCTCCAGAGGGTTTCACCCCTGCTCGGGCGTGGGGATGGGGTGCACAGCCCATGTCCATGGGGTCTCGGACGGGAGGGATGGAGCTCGGGGCCCAGTTGGACACCCATGTGTGTGGCCATGGGTTTTGCTCTGCTGGTGTGTGCTGTGTCACCAGCTGGTGACATGGGGACCTTGCTGCTCGAAATCCACCTCCTGCGAGTGCCCCTATCTAATCCCCCCAGACAGGGCATCCCTTGGGCCTGCAGGGACGGTCCCCTCCGTGGTGTTGGGAGCAGGACAGGGGGAGGCCAGGCAGGATGGGGCACAGGGAAAGGTGGCCGCAGGGTGCAGGAGGAACAAAGAGCCAGGCTGGGGCTGCTGCGCTGCAGCAGCGTGTGAGCAAGGCCACGGGTGTCCCCTGAGCAGCTGTGTGCGCTGCACGGGTCATTCCGGTGCTGTTTAGGGTCTGTGGGGACACGTGGGCCCTTCACAACCCAAAGGTGGGTTGAACAGCGTTGCAGGAACATCTCTCTCTGCAGCTCCTTGGAGGGTTCTCGCAGCTGAAGATGCTGAGCCTGGAGCTACCTTGACTCGGGAGGACCCAGAGCCATTGTAACACCAAGAGACAGCGTCTCCAGCCTCGCTCCGAGGAAGCCTGGGATGTTTTATGGCAGGAGATGGGCCCTGTCCCTCCCAACCCTTCGGAGCTGACATGGAGCATCCTCCGAGTCACCTGGACCAGCCGAAGAGCGGTGGGGCGGCGCAGGAGAAGGCCATGACCCAGGTAAAAGCGATGCCCATCATGGCGTGGGTGGAGGAGAAGCGGAAGTTGCCCATGGGTTTGCAGACGACGATGTAGCGCTCGATGGCCAGGACGACCAGGGACCACAGGGCGACTTGGCCTGCGGCAGCAGAGAGAAAAAGAGCGTGTGATGGCACTAAGGTCCCCTCGGGGCGTCATCCCGTCTTCGTGGTCACAGTGGCGGGACCAGAGTGTTGAGGGTGGGCAAGGTGTGACCAGCATCGCTGTGAAACGGGGAAGAATCTGCCCGATAAACAATGGAGAATCCCTTGGTCTAGGAGCTGAGGGGAGCATTGGCCACAGTGGGGCCTGGCCACCGCAGAGGGATCATCGGGATTTGTTAATCCCTTAAAAATCAGCAGCGGGAACAGCACCTGCGTGCCGGGAAACACCGTTTCCAGCAAAGCTGCCAGATGCATCCAAACCTGTTGATGCCTTTAAATGTGTTTCGGGAGCCTTGCTCTGCTGCCGGGAGGCTGGAGGAGGTGCACGGGGGAGGCTGTGCGGGTGGGCAGGCGGCGCGTTTATTTATAAGGGATAATTAAACTTCAGGGGATTGGGAGCGTTTAGTCGGTGCTGTAAGCCTGCTAATGCCCCCAGCTGCGATAATCTGCTGATAACTACACCCTGCGCTCGGGTTCGCGGGAGACCCGCTGCTAGCGCACCGCCTGCCTCCCATCAAACCTGCTTTCACTGTGATCGGGAGCCTCCTGTTCTTCACTAGATAAAAAGAAGGGGTGGAGGGGAGGGAAGACTAAATCACCTTGCCCGAAAGCACCTCTGCTTGCAGGCTCTGTCAGAAATGGGGTAGACCCATAAGATGCTCTGCCACCTCCCTGGTACCAAGCCGTGGCTTGGGTCAAGCAGTTTAGCCTTGCTTTTGCCTGTCAGAATCGCTATTTTTTTGTTGTTTTGTTTCTCAGATGGGAACTATTGCAGGAAAACACCCCTCTAAAGACAAAAAAAATAGACCTTGGTGCATTGGCTGCAGCTCTGCTGCAGGGAATAGCGGTTGTCAGCTGAATCACGAGGTGTTGGCGTGGGCACAGGGCGCTAAGGGAAATTTGGTGCTCGTGGCCCAGAGGAGGGAAATAAGGGAGCTCGCGGCGGGCAGCCGAATGGGATGCAGCCGGGGCTGCAAACCTGGCCCTGCTCCGCCGTGTTCCCTGCGATGCCCTGGCCAGATCCCTTCTCCTCCGCGACACCCCGGCTTGGGACCTGCGGGTGTCCCGGCCAGCCCCGGGACAAGACCCTGGCCATGCTGGTGGCTGCATGAAGCCAGGTTACATGTGCAGACCCGGGTTCGCTTGCTTTGCAGCCATCCTACCAGCCACGAGACCAAGCTTGAAGAAATCTCCCTTTTTTTTCCCTCTTTTCTCCCCACCTTTAAGCCGAAGGGAAGCCTTGCGCCATGGCCCCGCCAGCGACCCCCAGCTTCGCCTTGCAGCCCATTTCTGCGTCCCTACGGGACAGGTGCCATCAGCACCGGCTCCATCCCATCCACATGAGAAGGACGGGATAGGGCTCCCGTGGGAATAACCCCATCCCCAACTAGGCCTTGCCCGCGGCGCTCACCTCCCAGCGTGGCGAAGAAGCCCTCGATGGCGCAGCCGACGGGGCCGAAGACGAAGTAGCCGTTCCAGGCCGTGTAGAAGGTGACGGTGAAGCCGCAGCAGGCCATGAAGAGGTCGGCCACCGCCAGGTTGACCAGGATGTAGTTGAGCGGCTGCCGCAGCTTCTTGTGCTTGAAGGTGACGAGCAGGGTGAGGAGGTTGATGGGCAGCCCGGTGGAGATGAGGAAGAAGATGTAGCAACAGACCACGCGGTATTTCCAGGGCTCCGCTAGGTAGTACTGGGGGTACTCGAAGGGGCTTCGCACCACCCCTGTCTTATTGGACATAGGCACATAAAAATTGATACCTTCCGTCCCATTCATCCTGCCAATACTTTGGCAGCTGCTTTATTTATTTATTACCAAGTGCTCCGCTTTATTTTTCTTAATTAATTTTGTTTCAACCCCAATTTACTGAAAAATCGCCTCCCAATGCTCAGAAATACCCAATTAAAAAAAACCAAATCCCTCCGCCCACCCCAGTTCCAAGACCCCAGCGAGTGAACGGTAAATCCCGCGGGAAAGGGGTGGTGCGCGGTCCCTGCTCCGTGTCGAGGGCTGGCGCTCCCACCTGCCCAGGGAGGTTTTATACCCTCCGGCCTGGCCGAGGGAGCGCGGGGGGAGGCCGGATTAGGGGCTAGGCTAACTTTGGATGACAAGGGCAACGGGATTGAGAGGGGCTGAGGGTTTAAGCACCCTCTAAGCAGCCAGTTGGCCCCAAA
Source organism: Tinamus guttatus (assembly GCF_059628265.1). Taxonomy (NCBI): domain Eukaryota; kingdom Metazoa; phylum Chordata; class Aves; order Tinamiformes; family Tinamidae; genus Tinamus; species Tinamus guttatus. The sequence continues at coordinate 1,775,557 of NW_028289097.1, read as the reverse complement.
ACCTGCATTAAAGCGTATTAATTGCCATTAAGTGTTTAATATTGTTTAAGGTGGGGGGGAGGAATGGGGAGCACCTTGGAAGAGGGGTGAAGGCAAGAGGTGAGTTGGACAGCCAAATGATGGGGAAAATGGGACCCTGCCCGGGGCCCCAGGGTGTTTGCAGCCATCGGTGCATCCCGGGAAGCTGAAGGACCCAGTGGGGGCCTCTGGGGCTGGTTGTGACGGCCAGCTCTGCCATGCCAACCTTGGGTTGGTCATTGGTGGAGAGAGGACTGAGGGCTGTAGACGGGGTCCCGGGGGGCTGCTTAGGTGCTCTGTGGTTGAAACACCTCAACCTGGGTTGCAGCTTTGGGAGGATTGGCACCATTTAGGGGAGATTCCTTGGCTACAACTCTAGAAACAGCTTGACAAATTGCCGCTTGTTTTGGCAATTGCTTTGCTCAATAAGCAGAGCCTGAGCACTCCATGAGGAAAGGGGAAGCCTAAGTGATGCTGCCTGTCCCAAATCACCTCCAGAAACAGTGCAGGAGTAACCAGCACCAGCCTGTGGCCACACTGGGAGAGCCAGTAGGAAGGAAAAGGTTCCCTCTGCCTCTTAGTGCTCAATTTGGGGTGAGGGAACCTCCATCCCAACACACACAGGGCCATAATATCCTTCTCCCCAGGGTCAGTGCTAGCCTGGAGTGCCAAAGCTCCATCCCATCCATGTTCTTTCCCCACTTCTTCCTTCTGGGTCATGGGGGCTCCTTCTCCAGGAGACCTTCCTAAGGCGTCTTAGCAAAGCTCTTCCATTAATCTCTGGCATGTGGTGGCGTTAATGGCCCTGATCTGTTAAGGCGGTGTAAGCTGTTAGCCTCTTTCCCACAGCAGCCCTTGGCCAAGGCAAGATGGGTGGAAAAAGTCAACATCATCTTGATGGAAGGGCGAGGGCTCCTGTAAAACTGGAGCGCCTGGGAGCTAGAGGGCAGGAGCGGAAGCCAAGGGGCATGGGGTGGGATGAAAGACAACCTAATCGCTTGTCCACTGATCTGCATGGGTCCAAGAGGAGCAGAACTAGGACATGGCAAGAGTAAGTGGGTCACAGCAGCCTCAGGTGCCCCCAGATAAGGGCTCCTTGTGGGATGGCCATGCCACTTGGCAACATCTCCCTGCACGTTTTGTGAAATCCCCGCTCTCATGAAATCATCAGTCGCAAAATCCCCGGTGTGGGTCTCTGCTAGGCTCTCCGCAAGTTCTTCCTTGGGAAAAGCTTTGTGTGGAGAGATCCCATGGCCTTACTTCTCAAAAAGCTTTGCCTGGAGGTATTTCTTGCCTCTCTTGATCACACTTAGGCTTCTGACAGTAAAAAAACTTAGACATGTTTTTACAGAATTAGTTTGGTACGGAGGAAAAAACAGAAAAGCTAATGCTTGTAAACAGCCAAGTCCAGGATATCATTCCAGCTGCCATGGTAGAAAGTAGCTCTGCTCTCCTAAAATATTTCACCATAAAGGTCCAGCTTCAGAGATCTGGACCTTGCTGTCAGTTCTAGAGGCACGAGAGAGCTCATGTTTCACCAAAGTTTTGTCTATGAATGTGACGAACTCAAGAGAAAGTGAATTTTCACCTTCCTGTGTTTCTTCTGTTGGGCCTAACTTTCTGCCATGTCTTTGCGGTGTTCCATCTTTCCCTGAAGAGTTGCACAAACGAAGCAAAACTGGGGAAGGAGCAGGAGGAGTTAAAGTTGGTTTCAATGGGAAAGGATCAGCAGTATTTTCTGTACAGAGGATTTCTCCCCGGCCAAGGTAAACCCTTTCCTCTCCCTGTTCCAACCAAGGCTTGGCGCAACCTTGGCTTCATGCCTGGTACCTGGAAACCTTTAGGACAGAGGGCTGCTGACATCTGGACCAGGAGGACGTTCGCTTGGTCTTGGAGCAGCACCCGGGGCGTTCCTCCTTGTTGGAGCTGTGTATGAAGCAGGTAAGTGGAGGTTGCCTTGTCCTTCCAAGCAGTCTGAGCCCGGGGCTGTCCCTGCCTTGTCCTCATGGCCTCAACTTTCTCCATTCGCGAGGGAAGGTTGGTGTTTCGGTGGATGCCCTGAGCTTGGTGTTGATGTGGATTTAGAGTTCCCGGCAGGTCAGCAGCAGCCGGAGCAATGCTAAAGGCCTCACATCAACCCAGGAGAAGAAAATGATACCAGAGAGTATCCTGGTTCCTCCAGGACGTGTCCTGAATGCAACCTCGGTTCCCCTTGTGTCTGTCACCGAAATGGAAAGTGATGGCTTTAATTTGGTGTCTCTAAGCAAGGAAACTTTGGCTGTTTCCCAGAGAGTTCTCAGTTGCTTTCTGTGCTGACTGTAGCACCAAGAAGGCAATAGCAAAATCTAGGCCCTATGGAAAGACAGAGAGGGAACAATCCCTTTTGTCCTTAAGTAAATGAAAGGTTTTTCTTCCCTCTTGCAGGATTTTCTGCCTTGCTAAGCTCTTTGAGATGAGATTGTCTCTTATTCATTGTTTGTCAGCACGTTGCATGACGGAGCCCTGAGCTTGTCTGGGCTTTTATGTCCTGTGTAAAGCAAGAAATGATAATGATAATCAAATAACCAAGTGGTGGCAGCTGGCGCTGAGATGACAGGACATTCGTTGGGCTTGTGCAGAGCAGACCATGCAGGAGTGCAACCAAAACCCATGGTGCAACCGAGAGGGACACCCTGCACGAGCCCTTCCCGAACAACCCCAGGCAAGTCCTTCCCCTTCATCCGGGTCCCCTCAGCCCCCAAAGAAACCGTGCGGTGCCACGGGCTGATCTCGATGCAGACACCGAAATCCGGGGGTGAGGAGCCGGGGATGAGCTGGCACGTTCCCGCCTGCGCCCTGTGCCGGGCACCGGGGCTGGCTTTGCCCTTTTGCCTCCACTGGCTTTGCGTTCGCCTGGATCTCCCTTCCGGAGGGGTTGGAATCTTCCCCACAGGCAGGAGCGTGAGCATCCCACAGATCCGCGCCTCCTCCCGGTGCCCCCGGCTGCCCCGGGAAGCCCCCGCTTCCCGGTATCGGATGGCAGCGACGCCGGGCTGCTGCGCTGAGCCGCTTACGCCGGCCTTGCGAGCTCCCTCGCCAGGAAAGGGGTTAAAGCTAAAGCCGGAGCGTTGCGGAGACCATATGGAGGGGAAGAAAACCCTTTATCCCGTAATTGGATTCGTTCCCAGCAGCTCCCGGCGGAGGTGAGGCTGAGTGGAACTGACAGGTCGTGATGGGTGAGGCGCTGCCGGCCGCCGCGGCCAAAGCAGGATGTGTGTGCACAAACTTGTAGATCAATCCATTAGAGTGGATCAAATAGATTTAAACGTGTGGCAGGGAGGAGGACGCAGATGTATTTACAATTCGGCCGGTGGCCGTTCCCCCTCCTGCGGGGATTATCCAGGCCAAGGGCTCCCTGCCGGCACCGCTGCCCGCGGGTCCTCCCGGCTCGCGCAGCTGCATCCATCCAGGATGAGGGGCCGGGGGTGCAGAGAGAGGCTCTCCGTGCCATTTCCTCTGGAAAAGGGAGCATGCAGAGGCCTGGCTCCTGCAGGGAGCTCCTTGCTCAGAGCCCCCAGCACTCGCAGCACCGGCAGCTTTGGCCAGGGCAGCAGCAGCTCCCGTCTTCCCAGCACGGTCCCCTCTGCGGCTCCTTTTCCAGGCTGTCCCCACCAGTCGGGCCGAGGGGAGCTCCGAGGGGAGCAGGGCCACGCGGGCTTTCCCTCTTCCCGCTGTGCCACAGGCCTCCACCAGCACCACAACATTTCCTTGCGGACACAAAAGGCCAGGGGGACCTGGCACCTTTGTGCCAAGCAGCGGAGCGATGCCCGGTTCAGCCGCCAGCCCCACCACGCTGCCCGGCGCTCTCACTGCTTTTACCTAAGTGATAAGCAGGGATGTAGCGTGTGGGTTGGTGAGCCGGGATCAGCCCGGCACGTCAGAGCAGCTTCCTTCTCCGAGGAAAACAGTGACCACCCCATTTAACTCCAAAGGGATGCGGGAGCGTCCGGCAGCGCCTGCTGCGGGCCGGCGCCGAGGACGGCTGAGCAGTCAGAAAAGGGGATTTAGGCAAATAGCAGTAATCCAGCTCTTTTATTTTTAATTCGTAAATCTCATTTGAAGTCGAACCCTCTTGTTCCTGAGGGCTTTATTTTGGCTGCTTGCAGCCCGCTGCAGCAATGCTTTACACATGCTGTTTCATTTTGTCATAACTGGGTCATTATTTTTATTTTCCCCCCCTTGTTTCTAGCGCGTAGCCCATGTTTTCTCCGTGGAAACCTGGTGACTGCTGTGACAGGTCCGGCTGCGTTTTTATGTTCTGGGGAAAAAAGTGTTGGGAAATTCGGGGTTTACTTGTTTGTTTACTGTTTTCCAGCACGGCTGGTGCCCAGATGGGCTGGCTCTGGGGCTCTTTGCTCCAATGTCCCTTTTTGGACTGTGCATGGACACTTTGGTGCTCCAAATCCTGGCAAAGCTGCTTCCCGGTGGCACTTGGGGTCTCCAAGACCCTTCTCTTTGCCTCAGGCTCATTGCAGGTGCCCAATTCCCCGCAGTGGTGGCCAAGCATCTTGCACTGTCCTCATCTGCTGCTGTCCCTGCTTTAAAGCCTCCTAGGGATTTGCTCCAGACCAAACGCATCCCTTTGCCCTTCATCCTGTAATTGGATTCATTTCTTCCACTCGGCCCAGCCCAGCTCCCTCTGCGTCCCTTTACATAACGACCCCAGCTCTTGGCTTCACCTAACAGAGCTAAACCCCACCACTTGGGGCAAATTAGCGGAGAGGCTTTCACTGATTTTCCTTTTTTCCTGCATTGAATCCCATGTGGGCGCCGCGACCCTTTTGCTGTTGTTTTCCCTTCCTGCTCGCTGCCTCTCCGGCCCTTTTCACATGCGATTTTCGTTTCGCGCGGCGGCTGCGGCGGAGCTCTGAGCACGTCCTCCTGCCCGGGGGCTGCCAGGGCCCGATACAAGGTAAATGCAGCAGCCCTGCTCCGACAAGCAAAGCGATGCAGGGATCGCTTGGAAAAGCAGTGATTAATTCTCCACTCCTTTCATTAATATTTATTCTCCTTAATTTCCTGATCTCTGCTGTTTAGCTCTCCGAAGCTCTTGCGGTTGACTAGGAGAGGCTTTCCCTGAGGTTGCTATTCATCACCTAGGCAAAACATCCATCGATTAAGCGGGCGTTTTATCAAACCTGAGTCCCATTGCGGGATGGGAGTTGGCCGGCCGGACGCTCCGAGTTCTGCACCGGTTCTGCCGGCGCCGTGTCCCGCGGGACGCGCTGCCGGGGCTCCTGAGCGCTGCTGGCGCTCGCCCTGGGCACGTTAACCAACCCGTAAGGCCCGTAGCGAGGCGCTTGCTGGGTCGTGCTGCCTCTCTTTCACCCTGGAGCCATCCCGGCCTCTTTCTGTGTTACCTTGCAGAACGAATTGGTGTCTCAGAGGCCTGAGAAGAGATAAAGAAACAGGAAATTCTTTTCCTTTATTGAAGATAAACTGCTATTAACTGCTGAGGGGTTCTGGAAGGAAAACAGAGACTCTACTGCAAGTGCTGATAAATCCTGGGTACCAGCATAATCCAGTCCATGTATCAGGAAATCTCTCGGGAGCTGGCAGCATTGAGATCAGCAATGCTTTTTCATGCTACAGCCTCACACGGATGGGTAATATCCACGGACAAAACCCAGAAATGCTGGAGGTTGTATCCCAGATCCTCCACATTTACTCTAGTTCTCTCAGGCAAAAAAAAGCTGCTAGTTTCTGCAGGAAGACAGGGCTTAGTGCAAATTTGGCCTGCAAAGCTGACCACAGGACTTCATTTTGCATCCCATGGGTGAGTAGGAATATCATACATCATCTTCCCGCTGATTTGACAGCGCAAGCAGCCCAGCAAAGCAGCTATTTAATGTACTTCTCGGTGCCTTAGCATTTCATCTTGCTATGCTTAACCTGATATATTGTTGTTCGATACAGGAACGGTAGGGGGGGTAAAAAAGTGGTAATAAGAAAATAAAAGGTCAGTGGGTGCCTGGTGTGTGTAAAGGCTAAATTGCTCTTTCATAAAATCTAATAAATATTCCCTGTGAGTGGGGCAGAGAGCCGCCTTTCCGAAACGCGAGCGATTTCCCCAGCTCCGGATTTCTGCCTCTCCAGGGAAAGCGCCTTGGGCCAGTGCCCAGGCTCTGGGCCCCTGGGTGCAGCACCAGGGCCAAGGGGCAGCCAAAGCCCCTCTCAGCAGGGCAACGTGCATTTCCTAAACGCATTTTTCCTAAAAACATTTTTCTTAAAAACATTCCTGAGCCTTTAAGTGAAAAGACGGTAGTTTGACTTTGAAAACCCAAAGGGGAACGAATAAGATGCATCCCACTTTGCTTTCTTGCCTCCTTTCGCTCTTGGCTTGTTCTAGATCAGGTAGAGAATGGCAAAAGATGGCGCAAAAACCACGGGAAAAAGAGTGAGGAAACACTCTCCTTCTCCTTCATTTGTTTCTTGTCTGAGCAATTAGAATGTTTTACAGAAACACCAAAACGTGTTTTGTAAATGCATGCATGGCTCTCCTTGCAAGGCCAAAGGATGGTGAGAAATCCCTCCCAGGCACAGAGACATCGAGGCAGGAGGCCAGAATTTCAACGCGTCCCCCAGTACCAACGCGTCAGCCAGCACCATCCTGCTGCAAAGGAGCTACTTTCCATCCGGGGCCTCTTGGAGATGTTGGAGACCGAAGGAGCTTTCAGGTAAAAACGACTACTGCGGTACAAGGAGGAGAGAGAAGCAGTGCCAGACAAGCTCTGCATTAATCTAAGGGATCGCTATTTGCTGCAACAACCAGGAGGGCGACCAGTTCTGGGGAGTCAGCAGGAGCTCAATCCTCACCGCTGAATCCCTCCCAGCCCCTCTGGATTCCTGCAAATTCCTGCACCCAGCAGCAGGGAGAAGCTCAAGTGGGTGCGAGGCAAGACTTGGGCTGGGAGCGGGGAGTCTGTGCACTTAAAATATTTATGCTGCCAATTAACATGTGTTTTAAGTCTGCGATTCTTCAAATATTTATCTAGCATTAATATTTGTAAAACTGCATTAAAACTTGCCACTGGTGCTTTATTCATTAGGAGGGTTCGGCAGCCGCTGCCAAAGGCTGGATCCGCAACGCGCCGGGCGCGAGGACGAGCTCTGCTCCGGCTGCCGACACGGAGCTTCCCGGGAGCCCCTTCCCGCATCCGTGTCCCGCTGCGCAGAGCGGGACCGACCCACTGGATCCCGAGCGGAAAAACGGAGCGTCGGCGCGGGAGCAGCGGCTCCCCCCTTGCCAAAACACGGCCTCCTTGGAGGGAGACCGGCCGCACGCGGCGAGCAGCGCGCAGGGCTGTGGTGCTCGTTTTCCTTTGATCCTTGGCATTGCGATGGGTTCACGGTTTAATGGGCTTTGCTACCACTGGCCGTTTCCTGTTAAAATTCCTCCCAGATACGGCAAGCATTTAACTGCAGGTCCAAGCAGAGCTGCAAACTAGTCCACATTGCACAACTTTTGTTTTTTTGTTGTTATGCTTCTAACCTCTGCTGTAATTCTGCTTCATAAAACAAGGAGATTTTAAGGGGACCTGCAGGTTGCAAGTTGTTGCAGGGAGCGCAGCAGAACAGGGTTCTTTTTGCCTTATGACAGAGCCAGGACTCCCACCCGGGATATTTATTTTCTTTTTTATTGGCAATGCTGGGAGGGAGTCATGTTCAAAGCTGCCTTGTTGAACTCAGCAAACCTAGAGCAAAAAGATACCCGTTGCTTCCATCCATGCCAGTGCTTCCATTAAAAATATCTTGGAATTGGGTCTCAGTTCTCTTTTCCTTTCTGTTTTGCGTGCACTTGCATAATTATGAGGTGGACTTGGTAGACAGTGTCTAGCTAATACAGATATGATTAATTTTAGCCTTGTCTTTTTATTCTAAAGGTTGTCCCTTCCAATGAAGCAGCTTCGTCACAGATGGACGGGAAACTTGCCAGGCAGCCACATTTTTGAGGTAAAAGGGGACAAGACACGGGAAAGTTTAGTGCTTTGAAAAAAGTGACCTTTCTTGGTAATTAATTTGTCACTTCTCAACACCATCTGCCGAGTCAACAGCTGAATCCATCACAGCCATAAAAAAAAATAAATAAATAACTGAAAAAGTCAATTAAAATGAGAACCAGGGTCAAATGGTATTTGGGCAAATTCTTTAGTGAAGGGAATAATAACCGATGGTGTAACGACCTTTTCATCAACACACATGCACGTGGTCCCAGGGAGGAAAACTATGCTGACCTCTCCGGCAGCTTGATAGCTGGGAGCACTTCACTGCCTGGCGATAAGCGGCAATAAATACGCGGGGATCTTGGAAGCATCCTCGTGGATGCCACGGTTTTTCGGGAGGGTTTGGCCCAAGCTGAGTGTTACGGCCTGCGGAGCCGGTCGGTGTGGCCGGGTTTCCAACCCCCCGGCCTGTTTTCCTTCGCAATTCCCGCCTGCTTTGGGCCGGGTTTCCAACCCCCCGGCTCATTTTGCCTCGTGCTTCCCGCCTGCTTTGGGACGGTTTTCCAACCCCCTGGTCCGTTTTCCCTCATGCTTCCTGCCTCCTTTGGGCTGGCTGCTCTCAGGTTTGCTCGCACGCAGCTGCCCAGCTGATGAGAAGCAATAGGACATCTCTGGCCTTGTCCCAGACCTTCTGTGTCCCCGAGGGGGATCCGTGCGTCCAGGAGTGTGACCCGCTCGGCTACTGTGGAATTGGGGCCATCTGAGGACCCTGAATAAACAGACAAATCCCCCAGACTGACCAGTCATCTCCTCGCTTGTCTGTTCAGTTTATAAAGCTCTTTGGGGTAGATTTGGCATGTACAGTTTTATTTATTATTTTAATATCTTGCTCTCGATCTAGCCAGGGATTTATTACCTCAAATCAATGCTTTTGCAATGCCAGTGGGTCAAACTTCATTCTGCATTATGCTTATTTCAGTGGCATCATTGTTATTATCATGATTTGTTCCTATTACACTAGAAATAGAATCAACACCCAGGCATCATTTCACTGCTGATACATTCCCAGCATAAAGGCCTTACGCGCAGGGCTCACAATCTCAATAGATGAGTTGGGAGAGAGGAATTTTCTCCCCTACAAAGAAAGGGAAACTGAGACACGGAGGGATTTGCTTTAGGTCTGGCCGTGGGCACCCCTGTGACCTGCTGCTGGCCTGAGGACAGACCCTGTGGGAGGGCAGGGAGCTGATCATCCCAGAAACTCCTAAAAATTCAGTGCGGATAACAGCGCTGCTCGGCTGGCAAACCCGTTTCCATGCGCTCCAGGCGGCTGTTCAGCAGCCCCCTTGGAAGTGGGGGTAGCAGTGCAGGGAAGCAGGTATATAAAGGGCTGGGAAAACCAGCAGGAGCGTCAGGGTGTGAAGAGGACCCGGAGCTGTGACCATCGGCACCCCGGGGACACACTCACCAGGTAGGTGCCGGGTTCCTTTTTCCACTCGGGGCAGCCCGTGGGTGCTCGAACAGGCACTGGGACAGCTCAGGGTTTCTCCTTATGGCTTTCAAAATTCTCTGCATGGAAAAAAGAAGAAACATGACTCAACCAAAAGTTTCTCTTGGGCAAAGAAGCAAGCTTTTCCTTGAGAAGAGCTCAAAAATGGCCCTGGAAGGGTCCCGTTTCCCTAATCCCCATCTCTCCCATGCTTGCTCATCCCGCATTGACCAGGCATGGGCAGAGTTGCTCTTACCAGTGCACACGCCTTTCCATTTGGCAGGAGCTTGTCTGATAAGGACAGAAAATCAATGCTGAAGCAAGGGGAATGGTGCGTTCTGCTCTTCCCCGGAATGGGAGCGCTGATTCCACCCGCTCCCGGCCCGCTCCGAGCCCCGGCAGACACGGGCAGCCCTGTGCGTCCTCTGCACTTGGGGAGCTGCTTTGAACACAGAGAAAATGGGTCACAGCTCCTGTTGAGAGGGGCAACGCGGCTTTCGGAAGGCAGAGCTCAGCAGAGAAGGGCCGTTTTCCTGCTGTCCTCGCACCAGCTCGATGCCCACCCCTCCAAGCTCTGCCCCGTGTTCTGCTGCCATCCGCAGACTGGCACCGCTGCCTCCTGCGACCGCAGCACCTGGTTGTGCTGATGCTGAGCGCAGGATGCTCCTGCTTTGCGCCTTCCTTTTGTAGCTGGGAAGCAAATTCGCTAGCGACAAGGTGCATATCTGCCTGGAGAGGCAATGAGACGGTGTTCTCATGTCTGAAAGACACGTCCTGCTTCCAAAATACAGAGGGGACATTCGGGAGAGACGTCCTCCGCCTGGAAATGTGGGGGGTGTTTCTCTGGAGGAAGAGGGAGAGAACTAATTCACCAAGGGCTACTCGGTGAGAGCCGGAGGAGGCGACTGGGTTTATTTTGCTGTAGACAGCAGTATTTTATTGCAGCGCTGGAATAAATGAAACAGCACCGAAGATTGATGCTCCTGTGATAACGCGCCACGAGGAGCGCGTGCGCATCCCGAAACGCTCCGAGGATGGAGCGCCTGGGCACGTGGCCACGGCACGGGGCAACAAGCAGCCCTGAGCCCATGTGAGGGGGCAGCCGTGGGGCCCAGCCCCACAGGGAGGCTCCGCTCGCCGTGGGGCTGCCCCCGAGCTGACGTTTTGCTGAGGGATCTCACGGGCAAGGGGAGCACTTAGGAACTTCCACTGGCTTTCAGCTCCAGACTAGCTGATATTTATGGGAAATCTAATTTAGGGGTCAAATTTGACCTAAAAAGGTCTCTCTAATAAAATCCAAAGCACGAGCTTTTTTGAAACTAATTAAGGATCAGGCTCCAATCAGGTAGAATAGTTAAACTGTGGGACTTGACTTCATTAAATTTGTCCAGAGAGAATATTTTAATATTTAAAGAGAGCATTTAATGTTGACATAAGTCCCCTTCTGATGCAAAGTCACTCTTAAGTCACTTCACAAGCTAGTTTTTAAAGCCGTTTCTACCGGACTCCTATGGAGCAGGGCTGGCGAACGCCGTTCTTGGCTCCCTCGGACCCAAGGAGGGTTATTAGATGATTCAATGCACTGATGCAGGTTTCTAGGGGCTAGAATATGAAAGCAAAACCTAACAGGGCAGCCCCAGGGTGGGTTGTGCTCTCCCTGCTCCTGGCTACATGGGGCTGGTGGGCAGCACTGCCGGGCAGAAAAGCTCTCAGCGAAGTCGATCTTCACAGTCACTCTATGGGCCGGGCTTCGAGTCTCCGGGGTAGCTGCTCGAGAACAAATCTGTTTACAAGAAGTGGTTTGGGAGAATTGACAGTCAAGGCACTTCTATTCTCAGCTCAGGAGCAACTGGAAGAGTAAATACACGTACAGTCAGCTGCTGGCTAAATCAGATGGCAGCTGATTGAAAGCCCACGTGATTTCTCTCCCAGCCTTCACGATGGCCCTGTCTCCTCTCCTGTGCTGTTCAGGCTTTCACCATGGTCTCCAGGAAGGTGGTGGCTGCTTTGCTCGTGCTGCACGTGGTGGCTGTGCTGGCTGGACACGCCGAAGGTTTCCTGCCCTTCTTCACCCAGAGCGACTTCCAGAAAATGCAGGTATCCCATAAGAGATGCACAGCGCTGCCTGGAGTCCCAAGGAACGCAGCAAAGGGGCTGCTCCCATCCTCCCCCCGGGTTTTGCACTCTTATTCCCGTCATCTCTCCCTTCTGTCCAAACAGGAGATACTGTAATAGTGGCAGTCCCCTGCTCATCCCAAAGCTAAGGGAGAGAGAGAGAGTGGAAAAAGAACTCCAACCCTCTAAATAAGAATTGAAAGCCCTGCATGGGTTATCTGCAGATGCTGCCTCTTGTTTTGTCTTTCCTCCATGCTAGTGGCTGTATTTTTAAAGTGAATTTGCAGCCTCCCTTCACCATTCAGCTGGGTCTTTTTGTTGCAAGAAATAATTAACCATCCTCCAGATGGTTGTCACCTCTGGGATGTGCAGAGTGGAGGTTTGTTCCTGTGATGCAAAGCTAACACTGTCGAAAGGTGCCAGGCAGGCACCCTCGGAGACTGGCATCGTCCCCTTAGCCACAGTCCGAGGGAGCTTCCCCGCACGGTGCGATCCATGGACACTGGGGAGAAATCCTGTTTCCAAAGCCCGTCCGCTCACTGCGGAGCAGCTGCAGCTCGCGGGGAGCAGGGCCATCCCTGACCTCCTCGAGAGGAGGCCAAACACTGTCCCTGTGTCACCTGCACGTCACAGCCCTGGCAGCTACGACAGTGAGAGCCCGCTGGGTGCGTGTGGGTGCCGGGGCTCCCTCCCAAAGGCGCCTCCCCCGCCTGGAGCACTTGTTCCCGCTGCAGCAAGAGCCCAGCAAGCAGCAGGGCACCCAGCACCCCTTGTCTGTTGTTCCCATATCCCACTTTTCTCCTGGGGCTGGAATACCCCTGCAAAGTCACTGACCACATCCCGCTCACAGTGCTGTCTCGCACGGCTCTGGAGTCATCGAGGGGTTCACTAAAGATCGTTCCCTGCAGCCTGACCTTGCAGCCACCACTGCAGCACTTGCTGCACACCCGGACTGCAGCCCCGAGGCCAGGCCGACCGTGGTGCAGGGGTCTCTTCCCAGCGAGCTGCAGCTTGGGGCCGCAGGGAACGCTGCTGCGTCGGCTCCGCGCAGCAGTCAGGCCTCCCGTCACGCTGTACCCAGCTCTGCAGGTCCCTGCCCGCAGGACACAGACCTGCACTGCCGCAGAGCGGGTTTCGCAGCAGCACTGCCCTCTCTGCTCTTTCCTGGGGGTTCCAGGAGAAGGAGAGGAACAAGGGGCAGAAGAAATCCCTGACCTCGCTGCAGCATCTGGAAGAGCAAAGCTCCCCTGAGCAACCCAGAACAGAAGACGTCAGCAAGGCCAGGACCCTCCAGGTAAGGGAAATCTTGGCATTCTAGGGAATCTGCAGGGACACACGGGGCCAGGTGGCTCCAGAGCCATCTCGTGGGACCTGGCTACCCACACACGGCTGCTGCTGCCAGGCAAGAAGAGAGCTATGGAGCTCCTAGGCAAAACGAAGGAATAACACCCATTTCCAAGCAGCTCTGCCAGGGAACTGAGCGAGGTTGCACCAGAGAAAGAGGTAATTTCAGCCTTTAAATTACCTCATATATTTATAAGACAATTAAGCCTGGTCAACCTTCAGACCCACTTGGCCTCTCTCTCAGTGCAGGAAAGATGAAAGCAACCCGTGGGTTTTCATTTGCCACTCGGTAAACACCAGCCAAATGTAAGTCAGTAATTTACAGCTCTGCTTCAGGTCAGGTTTTGACTTGCCACCTTTCTGCCCAGCTCTGGCCTCAGTTTTCAGCACCGCTCACCTCCTTTCACAATGCTCTGCACCGGGAAGACCTCATTCAAAAACCTGAGCGCAAACACCCCCACCCCCAAAGCCTGTATATAGAGCAGAAAAATCTCAATTTTAAGCATTTAAGTGCCAGTCTAAGCCCTCAAAGGCACACTTACCTGACCAGCCAAGTCTGAAAATAGTGTTTTTCTGGTCTCGCGCCGTCAGTGCAGCCGCTTCTGTGGGGAGCACAGCCTCTGTGTCCCAGCAGAAGGAGCGTGTGGGTCCAGTCCCGTCTGCAGGAGGGGCTCGGTGGGCCAGACACCGTGACCAGCTAGACTGCAATTAGGCCAAAATGCAGGTTAACAGGCAGCTGCTCAACAACGCGGTACACCAAAATTAATAACAGGATTTAAGCAGCTCAATGCATTAAATAAGAGACACATCCCAGGGTCTAACCCCTCCCTGCGACCACAAGGTATCCTGTGCCTCCAGCCATGCCAGAACAGCTTTCCTGTGGGTACCTGTGAGCAGCACCTGGCCTGGCACTGATCAAGCTGGTGGCAGGACAGTGCCTCATCCCCAGTCCTTACCAGTGCAGGATATTCCATCAGCATCGGGAAAGGGGATAGCTCGGAGGGCGAAGGTGGGGGAGAGCGGGGGATTATACAGCTCGGAAATGACTCTCTCGTTTGAGGTCTGTCACCAGCAGGTGCCTTTATCTGTGTTTCTGAGTCAGCCCATACGCATGAAAAGCGGCACTGTGAAGAGCACAAGATTGGATTGACACTACAAGGGGCTGCCTCGAAAATGTTGCTGTTCCCCACACTCAGGGTTGTCACCTTCCCTTCACATCGGTGCTGGACTCTCTAATAGCTTCAGCAAAGTGGAATCAAAGCGTGGCTGCCCCCAACCCACCTGCTTCTCTTCCCCCAGCTTTTCCTGATGATTTTTTCCGCTTTCTTCCACAGTTAGCTCTTCCTGCCAAAGCTGGGATGTGGCTCACCTCAAGGCAGCTGGAAAAATACCAACATGTCCTGGAGAAACTGCTAGCGGGGATGTTACAGGACACCCCAGACGGTACTGTCAGAAGCTTGAATTCTGCCTGGGGAATTCTGCCTCTCCCTCCTCTCACCAGCTCATCATCATGGAGATATTTATACTCCTCAGAAGGGCTCCTGTGTCATGTTTGCTCACTTTGCAGAGGCCTGGGATACCCCTGTCCCTTCTCACGCGTGCACGTTCCGGGGAAGGTTATCCTGTGTCCAGGGGCCCCGCGAGCTGGCATTGACTGCTAGTAGCACGGCAGCACTTCCCGGGAGCATTCCTTAGCTGCTTCCCACTTCCCTGCTCCTCCTCCCTCAGAAGTCCTCAGCTTTAGGGTGCGATTTCCCAAAGGGCTCATAATGCGAGCGGCACCTGCCCTCGGGCTGGAGCTCATGAAGATATTGGGTGCAGAGCAGTTCTGAGCACCTTCCCCCTTAGACAAGGGCTCGAAACGGAGAGAACTGGCTGCGTTTTGAAGTGTCAAGTGCTAACAAATCTGCTCCAGGCTTTCATGTTACTCCGTGGGAATTGCAAAGGAGAAACGCAGGGGCAGGATGCTATAGTTACTCCTGCCTGCAGACTTGGGGTTGTGGAATGGTTATCATTTATCCCTGGAGCTTTGTCTTATCTGGGCTTAAATGTCTCTAATAGGAGGGTCTCTGTTATTCCTGCGGGAGTTGTTATTCTGCTTTGGCTGTGTTAATTTGTCTTATGGATTTTTAGGTGAAGAGTTGAGGAGGAGGAAACAGTATAAAAAACCTAGCAAAGACTGAATGACAAATCTAAGGACACTTGTTCTTTCTTCTTTTCTTTTTAGCTTACTGATATCTGCAGAATCAGAAGAGAAAGCTCTGCAGCTTGCTGAAGTTAAAGGCCTCCACTTATGTAAATGAAATCTGTAAAAGAGATTAACAGCAAAATCTGAGGTGAGATAATAAAATGCGCAGTATAATTAAAGGAAGGATTTGTGTCTTTTTTCCAGCATGCTTCTCAGCCAGATGGCAAGCGCCAAGTGTGGGAAAGGAGAGGCAGGGTTTCCAGTTCTGGAGAATATCACTTTTCGGAGAAGTGAATGCACATTGCACTGCTTGAGTAACTGATCTCCATGGACTAAGGAGTTTCAGTCCCTGCTTTTGGCAAAGACAGAAACAGAGACAAAGATTTTCTAGGATCACACAGCCAAACTGGTGACATGAAGCCATCAAGAGAGTGGGGGTGTTGGACCAGGCTCTCCCCCCTTGGCTCCCTGCTCTTTCCCACACTGCTGGGAGAACCCTGGTGTCCTCATCTGCCCACCTGTATTTTTAACCCCTTCTTGCTCACACATACTATATAAATCTAAATAATGCCCCAGGGGATAGCTATGATGTAAACAGAGTGTGAAACAACACAGAGGTCCAGCCTTATCACTGCCCCTAGATGTGACATCGTAAGCCCACTTGAACCTACTGCTCTCCATTTACCAACCTGGGGCTTATTTTAGAACTGATCTGCTCTATTGGCAGCAGGAAATCCAACATATGTAAAGTAAGGGCCCTGAGACCAAGGGTATGTACGTGAGCATAGCCGATTCCAATCCAATTTTATCCCCCCACCTCAACATGGATTCTGTTCTCGCTGTGGCTCACTTAAACAGCAGTGTTGTGCTAGAGCAGCACATATGGGCTTCTAGCTCCTCTGCTGAAAGCCATCCCTCAGGAGGAAAGAAACCTGCCAACGTATAATGCAACATCCAGCACGGAGGGGGTTCCAGCTACAACATATGATTCAAAGGCCTGTCCCTGCTGCACGGCTTGATCTGTTCAATGGAACTGGAAGTTTGCAGGGATTAGTGCCAAGGCAGGCTGAGTTATGAACTCCCTAGCGAATGAGTGTGAACAGGAGGAAGACAGAAAATAGCACATCCCAGGAGGCTGAAAAGGAAGGTTTGCAGGGCTAGAAGCTCAGCTGGTGCAAAGCAGGCTCCAGCAGGGCACCATGAGCGACACCCGTTGGAGCTGAGGCTCGGAGATCACGGGAGCTGTGTCCTGTTTACGACACTGTCCTGCAAGATCAGGGACAGGCTGGTTGCAGCAAAACAGGAGCTCTTGACTCGTTAATTCTGACAGATCCAAACCCTCATCCAGGACTTCCTGCCACAGGGAAACAGGGACAGTCCCTCCTTGAAGGGCAAACTCCTAAAACCCCTCTACCCATGTCGGAGCTTTCCCTGCGTCCTCCTCTTTTGCCCAGCTCTGTCACTGCAGGGTTGTCCCTAGCTGACAGGTCCCCTGTGGCGGCTGGGAAGGAGCATTGCCCAGTGACAGGAAATCAGAAAGTGAATATGAGCATCTGGGATTTGCTTCCTGGATCATTTCCCACTGGGCTGATGGTCGGGCTACTGCTGAGGAGACTTCCACAGAGGGGATCCATAAGCGTGGCTTTGCTCTGCTAGTGCCGCTCTTCCCTCTGCTAGTGCTTTCTGACCAGGGCAAACTGCCATTGCTGGATAAGAGCACCAAGCTCTGGTTTTGTTCTGGCCCTCAGATGTGTCAGTAGCTCTTTTCACTTGACCCAGCTATAAACAAGGTCATACGAGCCTGTAGCAGAGCTGTGCTGTCCAAACGGGCCACGAAACCTTTAGCTTTGGGAAGCAAATTCCCTCCAAACTCAGCGGGCTGGAGCGATGCGAAGGAAGACAGACACTGAGCTGGGTCCCCTCCCTCTGCAGGGCTTTGTGGCCAGATGAACGAGTGAACTGCGGGGGCAAACAGGCAGGGAAGCGAGGAGGAAGCAAGAAAAGAGCGAAGGAGACACGAACTTTGTTCAGCGTCTAACCTAATGAGGAGCGAGGCAGGCTGAGGAGGTGACACACGATCGGGACATGAAGCAGTGTTCTTGGGTCACACCTGTGCTGCCGCTGTGAGTGACAGGCTGCTAAATTGGCACAATCAGCGCCCAAGTAAGATTTGACGCTTTCCCTGGTGACATCTGCAGGACTGTCATCCACATGCCATGGGATAAGAGGCGGGGGGATGCACTTGCAATTTTTACGGCACCCACTGGGTCATGGTGGTGAAGGTTCATTCTCGGCCCTGTTTTTTGGGGGTGCTTTCCTCTTCTGGGGCCTTGTGAAGACAGTGAAGACCTAGTCCTACCCCTCTGCTTACTCAAGCTGTCCTGAGCTCGGGAGGTGACACAGAGACACCGCACTCCTCCTCTTCCCATGCTGCCACTGAGTCACGGCCAGCAGGGCCAAGGCAGCTGCTAGGATGGCAGGAGAAGCAGAGGCCGTCCCCTCCTTGCTGTCCCATCTTCCCGCTTCCAGCTCAGGATCTTCACAGCCAAGATTCTCCAGAGCTGCCCTGTGGACTGGGAAGCGGTTTTCCACAAGGAGCCGTCTCCGGATGTCAGAGCGCTTCCAGTCGGCCCGTGCTGCCCCTTGGCAGCCTGTCCCGCTGCCCAGAGCCGCAGGGATAACCGAGGGGCTGCACGGAGCGGGATCCGGAGCCCTTCCCACCCAGGAACGCCAGGCTCAGCGCTGGCACTGCGGGCAGCGTAACGGGAAAATCAAGTGCTTGTCCATAGGGCTATAGGCTCTGTCCCCTCTGGAGCAGAGGGCTGTCTCCTGTGCTCATCACTGCGATGTCTAGGTAGTTCCCTGGATGGTAGGGATGTTCCCAGAGGGTTGTCTTTGAGGAAGAAAGGGAGAGGGGGAGCTGATTTCTCTCCACAAAGAAGGGTCATCTGTTCCTGTGGAGTGTCAGCACCACCGACCTCCCTTCTGCAAATCTGCTGCAATCAAAGCTTTTCCCCAGCCCTCCAGCTCTCCAACACCACCAGGCTCTCCTTTCCATTTCAGAAGGTCACCCGACAGCAGTGCTGGATCAAGCTCTACCCTGGTATAACTTCCCCATTCTCCAGAAGCTGAAGGGTTCTCTGTTTGCATTGTTGTTTTGTTTTGTTTTTCCTCCAAACCAAGGGGGATTCACTTAATTCATGAGCTTATATCAGCTCGGGTTTGGATGCCAGCATGCATCTGCATGTCTAGGCAGAGCTTCTCCAAACTGCCTCAAAGCTGTGAGCTTACAGACACTGTGTACTCAGAGCCTATTCTAATTCCGTATTTACATTAGACACCACTCCAAATTATTAGCTGTCAGTCGCAGTTTCCAGTTAGTGAGCAGGGGAGGCTCAACTTAGCACGTCCGCGCTTCCCATCAGAACTGAGTATGCTCTTTTAATAGGCTCCCTGGCCTCTACTAAGTGTATATTTGTTGTTGCTAACCAGATTAACAAATCTCAGTGTATTTTGTTGCTGCTTTCTTGCATAAATCAGGAAGAGCAAGGACAGCTTTGTCTGATGCCCTGAATTAGAAGAAGGGCATGACAGCAAAGCGAGCGTGAAAGGAGGGCCTGACTCGCTTTGTATTTAATGCATCCATTAAAATCAGAGGCCCACGCTTGATGAGCCCGTACAAGACGCGGCGTCTAATCGGATGACACGGCTCTGCGGAGGCTGCCGGCTCTGCCCCGACAGCTGCACCCGGTGGAAGCCAGACGGATTTCTCACCCTTCGGAGCTCCGCTCTCGTCTTAAAGGGCGCCCGGGTGGCAAAGCTTGGGGACGAGTCCTGCGTATCCATGAGCGCCCTTCCCGGAGCTGCTCCCATTCCCCACGCGCAGCACGTCCTGCTCTGTGTGCTGTGCAGTTTCCATGACTCTGGCACCATGCGTCTCACAAAAACCAAGCTGCTGAGATGGTCTGTGTGCATTCGTCACTACCTTTTCATTATCCTTAATTAAATTCCAATACTACACCACAGTATTGCAGCCACTTTCATTACTTACTTTATGGGCAGAAGCGGGGAAAAGAAAGCAATTACTGTATATCATAGCCTTGCCAGAATGCATTTTCAAGACGACACTTGATTTTTTGCTTTCTTAAGCTGCAGATATGTAAGGAGCCTCCTTCCCCAGCAAATATCCCCAGGACCCAGACCCTGATCCTGCCAGAAGCAACGGCAACGCTCCAGCTCCTTCGCCTGGTGCCAGCTACAAATATAGCTTGGCGGAGACAGGAGGGAGAAGGAGAGTGTGTGTCACCAGGTGGCCTGGGAAAGCCACTCTTTTCTCCTCACAAATGTCCCCATATGTGTCAAGAACGGGCACGGCCTGGTGCACGCGAGGGTGAGAGGCGGGCGCCCTCCTCACTTGCTCCAGCCCCGTGCTCCAAGGCAAGGCAGGGCGCGGCACTGGCTACTCCCAGAGGCTGAGGCTGCTTTTGCCACCTCCATTTCTCCCTTATCCTTCATCTTTTCTCCCCTGCAGCTGCTTCCAGGCACATTCCCTTTGGGCGGATGGGAGCAGCGTGAGCAATGACCTCCCCAACATGGCGGAACCAGCGGAGCCGCCCTCACAAGATGTCGGGAAGAAGCCTTTTCTCGACCTTCCCAACATGGCGGCCGCACCCGCCCCGCCCCACGCACCTGACCATATAAGCCCCGCGTTCGCCCTTCCCAACATGGCTGCCCTAGGGGGGCCGCTAGCCCCTCCCAAGATGGCGGCCGCGCTCCCCCGGTCGCAGGGCGCTTCCGGTCGGGCCTGTGGTGCGGGCCGCGGCCATGGCGGAGCTGACGGACGCGGAGCTGCGGCGGGAGCTGCTGGCGCTCGGCTACCGCGCGGGGCCCATCACGGACACCACGCGCGGGGTCTACGCTAAGAAGCTCCACTCCCTGCGCTCCGAGGCGGCAGCAGCGCAGCGCGGCGGCCGCGGCGCCCCGACGAGCCCGGGCCGCTCCCCCGGCAGGCCGCAGCAGGCCTCGCCGCGCCCCGGCTTCGGCGGCGACAGCGACGACGATGACGACGAGGAGGAGGAGGAGGAGGAAGGCGGCCCCGCAGCGGGGCGGCCGCCCACGTCTCGCTGGGGGGCGGCCGGCGGCGCGTTGGGCTCGCCATCCCGCCGGGGCCGGGCCGCGACGCTCGACGCCTTCGGGGGCTCCTCGCCGCACTGGGGCTCGGAGCGGGCTGGCAGCCTCGGCGGGGCCTCCCCGGACGGGGTCAGGGTGCCGAGCGCCGGGTCGCGCTGGGACACGTCCGCGGAGAGGAGCGGCGGCCTCAGCGCGGGATCCTGGCCGTCGCGGGACACGTTGGGGGGCTCCCCGCCGCGCTGGGGCCTGTCCGCGGAGAGGAGCGAGGGGCTGAGCTCGCGGCCGCCGCTCGACGGCCTCGGCGGCTCCCCGGCGCGCTGGGACGGGGCCGCAGAGTGGGGCGGCGGGCTCAGGGCCGGTCTGGGGGGCCCCTCGGATGGGCTCGGTGGGCTGAGCTCACTCTGGGGCTCGTCCCCAAGCAGGAGCAGGGAGCTGGGCGGCAGCGCCGCCGCCACCGAGGGCAGCGCCCGGCTGCTCTCCAGAAGCCCCTGGGGAGGCAGCGCCGGCAGCCTGGGCTCCCGCGACCCGTGGGAGGCCCCGGGGGAAAGGAGGGGATTCTCCTCCGCCGGCTCGTGGAGGCGTGAAGGCGACTTGGCCCCTGGCTCCCACTGGGCCAGCTCGGCCGCGCTCGGGGGCTTTGGTCACCAGCCCCGTTTTGGGAGAGGGGAAGGAGAGCTGCCCTACAGCGACCGCAGGGAGGCGGAAAGGGAGCTGAAACCCGGCGCCCTGGGAGGGGGCTTGACGCGGAGGTTCCCGTGGAGGACGGCGGGCGATGCGGATGCGGCATCGGGGTCCCGCTGGGGGTCGGCAGGACAGGGAATAACGCCCCGGCCTCCGCTGTGGCGGTCGGCGCCCAAGCCGCGGCTGGAGGGAAAGGGCAGAGGCCTCGAGTTCTACCTCTCGCGGTTCCTCTCCCTGGCCAGCTTCGTGCTGCTCACGATCTTCCTGGGCATCCTCGTGGTGAAGATGATTGGATCGGGCTGGCTTGACAGGACAGAGGAGAGCTGTACGTGTGCCGCTTTAATTCCACTTTTAAGCTGTGTTCTCACCTTCCTTGTCTGCTTTTGCCTCTCTCCCTTCCATCTCCGTCAGATTTATCATTCTTTATCGTTGCTGTAACTTGACATCTCTGCTCCTATCCCCATTTCCCTCTCCCCTTGCCCATGGGAAACCTTGTTGCTTGTGGAAGGAAAGTCAGGTGTGTTCATTTTCTAATGAATTTGGCCTCCAGTTCTTCAAAACCACGGGTTTTATGGAGAGTGAAATGCCCACTAGGCTAAGGATTGCCCGTTGTGTAAGCTAGCACCCACGTAATTGCCCTTTATGTTTTTGTGTCAGCCTCTGGAAGGCAGAGCCGTTTGCTGTCCCTTCTCCTGGCCCCATCTGCGAGCACCGTGTTGGGACTGGTACCCTTGTATTGCCACGTGCGGTTCAAAAGGAAACGAAATGGGACTTTCCCATCGCCCTGTGTTTAGGACAGACCTTCCCAGCTGGAGCAAACAGAAATACTGTCACTTTATGTCTTGGAGCTGAAAGAAGAGGTTTGGGGAAGGTTTGGAAGGTGTGAGTCTCGATAAACTCACTACACAGTGTCGTGCTTGGGCATTTGCACAGTCTAAGTAGGATATTTCTTATTTTCTCACAGCCAAAACAAACCCAGCCAGTATCACTGCTGTGCATTTCTGGTGCACCTGTTAAAACTTACTAGGTATTTCGAAGCCAAAGTTACTTTGAAGCAAGAAATCTTGCAGTCCAGTTGTAAATTTTTAAATTCTCTGGTAATTAAGATTAGTAGAAAGTGCTGTATCATAGATCTGTGGGTGGCAGATATCTAACACTTGGCAGGAGGAATCGCTATTAAATGCGAGGCAATAAAGTGCCAAACCAACAGCTCTTTTGGCTGAAATAGATCCTCTGCTTTTGCCTTGAGTAGATTTAAATCTCCTTTATCACGGTGATAAATCAAGTGGCCGTGGCCTGCAAAAATGACCCTGCTGGACTGTGAGAGATCCATGCAGGACCCACGCGCGAGAGCAGAGCTGCAGAAACGTGTGGACCACAGTGGTCCCTCGGTTTCCTCGTGTGCACCCTGGTACAGAGCACACTCTATTTGTTTGGTTTTCAGCACTGCTGTCAAAGCAGTGCTTTGACTGCACGATTTGCATAGCAAGGTGCTGTGCAGTGAGATTAACAACAGCAGAACTGGGCTCCAAAGTAGAACCTTCTTAAGCGCATAATTACTTTCTTGATCAAAGCCCTTGTTTTGCAGTCAACTAACTCTTCTTTCTCCTTCTTTTTCATAGTTAATCTCTTGCCTGTGGATTGTGACAAAAAAACAGATGATGTAAGCGTACATTTATTTATCTTACAATACTGTAGATAGGGAAATCTCTCAGAAGAGTAATTATGCTAGGTGGCTTCCACCGGTATCAGCATCACTGTAAAATTATTAGTTCTATCATTTTTTGGAAAAAGTTCTGATTTGCTGAGTTGGAATTAATAAACCAGATTAAGTAAGACTGTGTTTCAGGCTTTGGAAAATCCATTTCTGTAATAGGTGTAGCATAACTGATGCTGGTTTGCAAAAGAGGCTATACCTGCATTCAGCCTTAACCGCAATCTTTAGTACAACTAATTCCTTGAACTCCATTATAATGTTGTACAGTCCCGATTTGATTTTCCAGTGCATTATTAGGAAAACTTTGGGTGCAGTTCTGGTTAGATTTTTGTTTTTTTCTGGAGTCAGTGCAGCCTGTGCGCGGGCACCCGCTCCTGCAGCTGCTGGAGGTGCAGCCCTGGGTTGGGTGGCATGTGGGAGCTGGTGGCACTTTGGCAGGCTGTGCTAGCCAGCTTTTGACTCAGAAACTGCAGATCTTTGCAACAAAAGCGTTTCCTTTGAATTGAAGTGATGCATAACTGACTAAAACCCTACTGCTACTCTATTTTCCTATTTTTGGCCAGTCTGAGCAGTGTTGCTGCTGGTCTATTGATGTTTTTACCTGTTTCTGTCTTTCAGTTCTGTCAAGCTCAACAGAAGGAGATTATAATGAACATGCTGCATGAGTTGTATAACTACTTGTCAATACAAGCCGGTAAGTTCCAATTGTCATTATAAAGCACTTAAAAGCATTCAGCAAACTGCCTGTCCCAGCTGTCTGGACATTTATAACCTTACTTTGAAGAGAGGAGTTCATGGAACAGTGAGTTTCTCTTGAAGAGCTCTAGGAAAGTCAAGTAATAGGAAAATAAAAAAAAAAAAAAAGATGAGTTTATTTTTAATCTGAATAGTGCTTGGCTAATGCACTGATACCACTGTGTTCTCCTGGAGTGGTCCTTATTTGCTCTTCATATATTGGGAATTGGAGGTACAAATATTCAGCTTTATGGTCCTACCTGCATCTTGAAACCGTCTTCAAGACAACTTGGAGTCCGTGAGCGTTAACTGATGTACTCTTACAAATGGAGTTGGAATGACTTCAGCAATTGCTGTCTCTGCTAAAACGTGGTCGCTGCTTACACGAGTGCCTCTCTCCTTGTCATTGCTAGGCGTAGCAGGCTGGCTTAGCTCAGGAGCTAGCTGAACTCTTGCCATTTTCTACTACATATCTGGAAATCCAATCTATAACTAGTATTTCGTGATGGAATGGGCTGTTAGAAGTTCAGTGGGTATATTTTTATTTTTTGGTAACCTACATGGTAACGTTAATCATTAAAAATGCTTACGTTCCATATTCTAGAAGATTTCAGATATTAAGAAGGCTGGGTCTTCTAGGCACTGGAATTTTACTGAATTTCTAAACCTTTTCAAATCAAGACTTCAGCACCTGTGAAATTTCCATCAGTTTTACATAGTCTCTTAACACATTTGTTTAGTCATCTTTGCGAAACAAGATTTAGAAGCCTGAGTTTCTGACTGGTGCCTGGGTAGAAGATAGAGCTGGGAAATAGGCTGCTCTGTAGCATTTTTGAATGCTGAACCTTAACTCCAGCATTACTGTCTTTGATGCCTGATGGAAGTTACATCTGCAGGCCGTTAAGTCAGAGAGGTAGTTATGTCCTTGGTCGGGGAAGAAATATTTCCTCTCCCGCTCCCCCGGATCGCACGTCGAGTGGCTGGCGCACTGAGGCGTGAGGCTTGATTGCCTTTATCCAACCTATATACAGTGCTTGAGCATTTTATTAATAGTCAAAAGATTATCTGCCTACAATATAAATCTCACCTTGTAGTTGTTTTGCCCAGAGCTGGAGCTCATTTTAAAGGATAGCATTTCCAGACGGTTAAGTGTATTTCTGAACTGTTAGAGGGCTTTTTTCTAAAACAATTTTTATCTGTTTGACTTTCTTACCAGGTAATTTTGAGTGTGGAAATCCTGAGAATCTAAAAAGCAAATGCATTTGGATTAGTGAGGCAAGGGATCACGTGATGGTGAGTAGGCTTTGAACACCTATTGTTATAGCATAGTGCTCAGCCTCTTATAAGGCAATAAATAATAGATACTGAAGCAATTCACCATCTGTTTTACTTCCTCATCCTGTTTTGATTTTTTTTCTCCCCCATATCTCTTGCTTCCCCTTTGGGCAGTTCTGTTCTCAGCAGTTCTTTTGAAAATAATCTTCTCCTACATCTCTGATTCAGCCCCTATAAATCTAACTTAATGGTTTGTTGTTTCACTGTAGTCATCAGTCTTCTGAAACCAGAAATTTCCCTGGTTTGAGGGCTGGGCAGAAGAAAGATTTTTCCATACTTCAAAGTGTCAGAAGACAGACTGCTTTGATCTAACATTCCATTTCTTTCATGGTAAACTGTCAGTAAGATTATGTTGTATTTAGTGGTTAGTCTTAGCAATCCAGGGACAGTGTTATTTTACAGCATGCTTCATGCATCATCTACCATAGTCATAAGATTTTGGTCCAGACCGACCTCCAGATTTAGTTTCTCCTTCTTCCACTTTGCAGGATTATGATAAGAGTTAACCTAGGGACTGACTACATAAAATGAATTCTCCCACTAATGTAATGAAATAATGTTATTGCTGTATTTTAAATGAATGAAGAACTAATCCTGTGGATTTTTCCATGCAGAATGTAACTGCTAGTTCACATAAGAAGTTTGAGGCTGCCCTGGAATGGATACTGAAGAGTAGCAAGGATTTAGGAATAAGGTAAGTGAAAGCCCGCTGTGCCTGTTGTGCCAGTTGTGCTCATCTGTGTTTGTTGGGGTGATGTAATTTGTCATCCTGTGTGTGCTCGAAAAACTATGATACCTCCCTTAATAGATTTCCTAAGATAATCTGGGGTAGCTTTGTCAGTACTGGCTGGGCAAACTTGCAAATAGAAAATAAGGTACTGCAGCAAAAATTGGCAACTGAGGGCATTCCTGAGGGCATGTGTCCCAACATTTGCCCTAGGGGACATTGTGTTCACAGAAGGACTGTCTTTCAGATGAAGCATCAATCTGAAGTCCTGGCTGCTTGTGACTGACAACTGTTGTGTCGTGTTTACGGCAAGGTTTAGCACTGCTAGTCCTGGTGTCCTGCCCATGATCAGGATCTGTATTTTAAACCTTCACACCTACCCAAACGCTTCTCTCTAGATATCTTTTCTACTCAGTACTGCTGTTGACCAAAGAACCCAACTCTACACTGCACTGAACCATAGTCTAAGGAGTTGGATTTGATGGATAGTATTCTGGGATCCTTTGGGACCAATCTCTGTGAGGAATAGAGGGAAATAGTCGTTGCATTATATCTTTTCTGTACTATCAGTTGTTTTTCTGACAGAAAATAGAATACATATTAAAATGAATGGAAAGACTCCCACTGACTATAGGGTGTTGGGCAGTCACAGGAAGGGCTTTTCTTGGCTACTAGTCACTTCGGCCCACAAGAAATGACAGCAATAATAGCTTCATCAAGTGTATAGTATAACATTGAGGTCACTGCTTAATGAAAGGCTTATCCAGAGTCTGCAGACTCTGGATATCTCCTTTTGGGAAGCGCGTGCTGCCTCCACTCTGTGTTAACAAAATCAAGCATTTGTTTGCATTCTAACATTGCTAATTGTCTCTGATTAAATGACTTGTAACAACAGTAATGCTAGGCTTTGTGGTATAGCTTTCAATAATTCCTAGTGCTTTATTTTCCCTTAATGTCTGTAGCAGTTACTGTGATTCAATGGTCAGAGAGTGTCTACTGCTTTGGCTCTTGGTGTGTGGTAAATTCCCAGGACAGGGCGCTGTTTCCTTGGTGGCAAGCTTGGATTTGTGGGTGGGTTGAGATTCAGAGTTTTCAAATGCATATTTTTTCTGCAAGAGCACTGTTGAAGTCGAGAGGCGTGTGACAAAACATAATGCCTTCTTTATTTTCATAATTAGCAATTCTGCCAGCTTTTTGCCAAATGGTTCCGCTTCCAAGGTGCTTGTGTGTCGTGCAGAACGCGTGTTGAGCATGCAGGTGGCATTTGAGCAAACAGCACATGAGATTATTTTCCTAGGTGCTAGTCGGAGAGGCAGAACAGAAATGAGCTCTGCACTGGGTGATTCTGTTGCACGTTTTAAACATCTTCCTGGAATCTGGATTGTAAATAAGACAAGGAGGTGGGAAACAATCGGGTGTCTCTCTGGTTACTGTAGAATGCAGTAACCAAATGCAGGCTGCCAGCAGTTAGATCCCATACTAGCAAACTGAAACAGTGTCTTTGTCTAACAGTCTATTCATTGCAACCCAGAAGGAATTAGCAGTTTTTTAAAAAAATCCCTTTTAGCCCAATTCCTCCGAATCCAATGGGGCTTGGCTTGGATTACTGATGCCTGTTGGCTTAGGGTATTTAATAAGGAAACCACATCCGTGTGGATGTGCATAAAGCAGCGAGCTCGAAGCGTGTCGGCTGGCGCAGCAGGTGTGTGCAAGCGATTCTGCAGGAGGAGCTGCATCAATTTTGCCACAAATGCTTGCCCAGGGTGTGTCTGTGTCTGTTTGCTGCTGCAGATACAGCTGATGTGTTTTCCCTTCTCTGGCTAAACTGTTTGTGCTCATCCACACTGAGGAAAACAGTGCAACCTCCACGGACGTGTGCAGTCTCCCTCAACTGCTCTCTGCAATTGTTGAGTGACTCAGTAAACATTTCCATTTCTGTATGCTGGGAGGTGGGAATCCAATTTAAAGTTTAATCTTCTGCACACTGAGCGGTGCTGCCAGAGAGTCTGCAGAGGGAGACTTCAGTTTACCAGTGGGTGTTCCAGCCCTGATGCCTTTTCTAAAGCCATATCCATTCCTTGCTAAGCAGTTGGTTCCAAAATATTCTGGAAAGAGGAGCTGCAAGGATGTAGTGTATTTCCTATGCAGCGTACTGAACAAGTTACTGCCTCTGCAGCCTCTTTGCTTTCCCTCTCTTGATTAAAGTCTGCAGTTGAAGTGCCTGTGTCTTTTACTGAAGAATTTCTGCCTTTTCCCACCAGGCTGAGAGGCAGGGACCCTTCGGAGGCGGTGGAGGCGGTGCAGGACGTGGTGTGTCTGGAGTCAGCCCACCCGCAGATGGGGCTGGGCTGCCGGTTCCGCCGCGCCGTGGTCACTGCCATCATGAACCTTTTCTTGTTCTTCTGGGGTAAGTCCTTAGTGTTAGCAACCAGCCTCTGCCCTCTCCAGTGCAGATGAACACGCATACATGCACATTCTCCCAACCATATGAAATTATTAGTAGAGGTGAAATAAATCTGCTGGTGAGTTAATTTCTAATTAACCTTTGCTCTGGTAGCAGAGAAAGACCTGTAGACCCACTCTTGTGCTATGAGTGCTTAACACTTATTTTAAATCAGCAAGTTGATTAGCCTTCTGAGTATTCCTCAAGCACCCACTAGTGTGGTCTGCAAAATGAGTATTTTAGCCTGCCTAGGAGATTTGGTTTCTCTTTTTTTCTTTTTTTCTTGCACTAAGCTACTAAGTCTTCTGGTCTCTTTGGTAATGACCTGGAGCTTTTCAGTGTTATGGACTGTACTGCAAAAGTCTGTCATGCCCCAGTTGAGACAGAGGCCTTGCTGAGATAGGTGGTAATGAGAGATGAGTGTTGCCTGGAAGAGTTTATAATCCAGCCAGGCGAGGTGGGAGGGGAAGGAGACAGTTGTTTTTATTGCAGAGGCCGAGTTATTAGTGTTAACTGATGTCGTAATTGGGACCTTTGTCAAGGCCGAATTCTGGGCTGGAGCCCTGGACTTTATTTCCTTATGAAGTACCTATTTTCAGAGCAGCAGAGCTTGACAGTTTTCCTAAGTGGTTATTGTGGGGGAGGCCTCTAGCAAAGAGGTGGCTCTGGGATTTAGAGAATTAGAGCCTTGTGGTTGTCCTGAGGTTTCTGGCGAGGAGGGGAAAAAGCCCATGATGAGGCCCTTTCCACACACACACGTGCTCTTCTGCTGCAGACACTATCAGTGCTGAGGCTTTTGTGGGGAGCAGCCACCACGAGGAGTCTCAAGTGAATTGTTTCAGATTCACTCCTGTTTTGGATTCAGTCCCAAGCAGGCCCTGGGTGTCAGGGAGTGGAAGCTGCCTCAGAAAGGAGGCAGTGTCAGATACAAAACAGGTTAGCATCCAGCAGGAGAATATGTGGCAGTACTTGATGTTTGTTTTCATTCTTCCCTTAGGTCTGCTGACTCTTTGGGGGATCCTCATCTTCTTTAAGTATCGCTGGCGGAAGATGGCAGAAGAGGAACAAGCCATGTACGAGATGGTGAAGAAGATCATAGGTAGCCCGCGGTCACTCTAAGCCGAGCAGCACGTTCTCCTGTCTGCCCTGCTGAGGTGTCTCACTGTGCTTCTGCCCCCACAGCCGTTGTCCAGGACCACTATAAGGAATGGGAGCGGAATATGGAGCGTTACCCCTACGTGGGCATCCTGCACGTGCGGGACGGCCTCATCCCTCCGCAGAGCAGGTGAGCCGAGCGCCGTTTTGCAGGAGGGCTCTTGCCATGATGTGACTCGGCCCAGAGCCGCAGTCGGTGGGTGACAGAGCATGTGCGGGCCACGGATGGGAAGCTGGAGAGCAAGAAGAATCTGTCTGGCCTTTCAGTTTATAAAGGATTCTGACATAACTCAGGCTGTGTCTTAACCTGCTGCAGATGAATGTGACAGCGCTGGCGCTGGTCCCTCGTGCAGGCGCGCAGGTGTATTGTCATTGCTGTGTCACACAGTAATTGCATTTTGCTTTGCCTGGGCATGGAGTTACCTTGCTTTCCCTCCATCTGATCCGAGCTGGATGCTGTCCTCTTTCTCAGCTGTCCTACCGTGTTCTCCAGGCAGCTGCTGTGCTTTTCACAATGAACCTTTCCATGAGTGGAATAGGGGATCGCAAGGCTCTTCTGAAGTGGCTGTGTGTTGTCTGCCTGGAAAATTACCAGTTTGAATTGGGCAGCTTTGAAAAGGAGATGCAGCGAGATGGCTGTTCCTGTGCTTTTTCTGGAAGGAAGTGCGTTCCAAATAGTTGCTCCACAGCTGATGGAGCAGGGGGTAGGAGCCTGGTTCTTGATGCTTCTGTACCATCTGCCTCATCTTTGCGGACTCATTTCTTGCATTTGGAGCAATTTGCAGTTTGTGAACTGGATCTCTTCCCAACATGAATCAGATTGAAATTGAGGTCAGACGCCAATCTCTGCCAGAGGGTCTCTCACCTTTGCCACTAGCAGAACTTGTGTTTTCATGTCCTGGTCTGAAACCAGCTCCAAGCCAGAATTTTGCTTTAATCTCTCTTGTCTGCACAGGGAGCAGGAAGAGGAGAGCAGTAGCTTGGTCGCCATCCACAATTGCGTAAGATGGAAGGCACAATGGGGATGTGATTGTATTTTTTGTTGTTGTTTCTTCTAGGAAAAAAATGAAGCGGGTCTGGGACAGAGCTGTGGACTTTCTGGCTTCGAATGAGTCGAGGATCCAGACCGAGTCCCACAGGGTAGCAGGAGAGGATATGCTGGTGTGGAGATGGACTCAACCTTCTTACCTCTCGGACTCAGAACACTAAAGAGGAGCAGAGGCCGAGCTGTTGATGTGGAGCTTTGCAGAGGGACACCTTTCTGGCGGTGGGAAAGAACAGGTCAAGATCCTCATCTCCTTGGGCTGGGGATTGGTCACATATTTGCTCTTCTCTCAGAAAATCTACATACACACAAACACACACACACAAAAATATCAGAGCAATAATCTTGTCTGGTAAGGAAGAATGGCCTTGAGCTGATGGGAAGCTCAAATTGTACCAAAGTCAGCGTTCCAGCAGGTATCTATCTGGCTTCCCCAGGCAAGCAAACAGAGAGCAACTTTCTGTAAAGCAAAAAGATGCCTAAAATACCCAATAGCGAGGGGCTCGGGGCCTTCTGACAAAGGTTGTCTCTTAAAATTTGACCTCAGTTCTGCAAAGGCCAACCGGTGGCAAAGTCCATCAGAGAATGTTTTTGTAAAAGACTGACATTTCGCATGGAAGCTTTTGGGTGGCAGCTAAGATGCATTTTAGCAGCGCAAAGACCGTGCCAAAAGCGCTTAATGGATTCCGAACGAGGAAAATGTTTGTCTGCTTCCTCCCCTAATCCGAACGAGGAAAATGTTTGCTTCCTCCCCTAAAAATGGAGGGAGGAAAAAATTGGGGAAGGTGTTTGCAGAGGAGGGGCAGTGTGATGTGCCTTGGGTGGCTGGGCTGGCTGGTGGGGAGGAAGCTCTGTGACCCTGAGGACACTAAGTCTGTGATCCCTGCGCCCAGCTGTGGGAGGAGGGCAGCTGTGGGGAGCAGTGGCAGGTCCAGCAAGGCAGGGAGAGCTTTTTCCTTGGCTGCAGCCCAAGGGGCTGCTTCAGGAGTCGCTCCCAGGCCGCACTGGGAAGGCCGTCAGGGTTGAATGTACGTGTTTACCCCCGGCAGCTGCAATGTGTGCGCTGACACCGTGCGTGGAGCGTCCGCCCGGGGTCCGTTTGCCAGGTTGATTTTCCTGCAGCCTCACAACGGGCTCAGGGAGCGGTGATCAATCTTCCGTTCCTGCTGCAGGCGCTGTATTTCGTGTCTATAATCATTTGGTTACTTAAGTTTATGTCTAGCAAAGGAGTGTTTATTTCAAAGAGAACAGCACTGTGGTGCAGCAGCTTCGGTGCTGCCCCCGCTCCGCACTTGTCCCTGTCCCCGCCGCTGCCCCGGGGCTCGTGGCCACCGGCGTCCCCGCGAGCCAGCCCCGCTGCGGGGGGCCTGCAGGGCGCTCATCTCTAGCCCCGTATGTTCTTTTTGGTTGCAAAAGTAGGGTGTTTGGACAAAAAAGGAAACTCAGCCCCTGCCTGTGAGACAATAACCAGCTTCTTCCACTATTTTTAAAATAGGGGATAAAATGAAGGCAGCTTTGATTTCTTCTGGAATGTTGTGACAGGATCTTCGGTGCTGTGGTAGGAAGTCTTGCAAACACCAGTGCCTGCAGTCCTAGGCCTTTTTAAAATGCTTACGGGGTTTGGGTTGACTCTCTTTTTTAACCGTCCAGGTGTGGGGTGCAAAGTGAGGCGTTGCAATCATTTTGTATTAAACTTGTTTTTGTAGAATAAATCTCACTGGCTTGGTGCTATTTATTATACGCTCAATTTAGCTCTGTACATCGATATATAAAATAAATTTATTATAAATGATTGTCACCTTTATTTGCAGTGAGAAGGCACAGGTTGTGCTCAGTGTTTTGCTCGTGCAGTTCCAATGGGTCCAGCTCCAGGGAGCTCAGCTTCTAGGAATAAGAGGAGAGGGAACACAGGGATTACCCAAGCACGTGGCTCCGTGCGGTACTCGGAGCTGTCCCGTGTGTTCGGCTGCAGATTGGATTTTGTTTTGGGACTAGCGTGTGTCGAGCTGGAGGGTGTGTGACAGGCAGCTCTCGTCTGGCCGTGTTTTGGTGACACCGACAGCCTCGAGGCTTGTGGTTTTATAAAGGGGAGGGACCCACACGTGGGCAGGGGCGGCGGGTGCCCCCAGCTCTGTGTGGGCTGGACCTGCTCTTCTCAGGCCCCCATGTGTCCTTGGGCACGGTGCTAGGCAAGGGTGTAAAAGCAAGGGTGGAACAGATCCTCTCCGTGTTCCCCGGCTGTCTCGGGTCATGGGACGCATCGTTCCCCTCCTGGTGCCTCAAGGGTTAAGAGGGCTCAGACACAGCCCTGAACAAGCGCTGCAAAGAGGGGGTTTGTCGAGAGCAGAGAGTCAAGTCCTGGACTGTTCCAGGACCCGGAGTTCTCAGGGTGGGCAGCAGCCAGGCCCGGCCTTGGGCTGCTCCTGCTTCCTGTCCCTTCCCTGAGTGACAGTGACTCACGGCAGGCGCTGCTGCGATTTTTAGTCTTCTCATGGAGCAGCGACGGGAGGCTGAATCATCGTTGTGTAACTTTGTGGACACAGTTGACTCACTCGTGTTTGGTGGAGAAATGTTGCATTCGCCTCCTAAGGTAGGTCTGGGTTACCAAGGAGCGGGGTGTCCACGAGGGCCATCAGCGTCACAGCCTGACGGAAGGTGGTGGGGACGTGGCCACCTCCCCTCCGGTGAGTCCTTGTGGAATTTGGGGACAAAAGCAAGGGCAAGGCCTATGTCTCTCCTCTGAACCTGCCTTCCTGGGTAGAGCCTTCTACCTGTCGAGGTTGCTAAGTTACAGCTGAAAATACTCAAGGTTAGGAGCTGGTCTCAGGTTTGGTGTAGCTACACGTGAACCAGGTCGCCGAGGAGGCTTCTCTGCGGGTCCTCCCCGTGTGCCGCCTTCTGCTGCTGCCCGGGGAGCAGAGCACACGGCTCCAGGCCACCTCACTCCTCATCGCTCCGTGGAAGTTGTCCTGATGTTCTCCATAGACAAGCGGATTCCTGGAGCCCCAGGCCTGTTCCCAGAGGGGATGAGGTGGGTTCTTGATGTCCCTTCCTGCTCTGCTCACAACTTGGATCAACTCCCCGGG
Source organism: Tinamus guttatus (assembly GCF_059628265.1). NCBI lineage: Eukaryota > Metazoa > Chordata > Aves > Tinamiformes > Tinamidae > Tinamus > Tinamus guttatus. The sequence goes on along the minus strand of NW_028289097.1, from coordinate 1,742,367 downwards.
GTTTGCTAACGCCCCCCCTCCCGCTTTCTTGTAAAGCCTTAGGAGGCCATAAATAAATTCTCAAAGGGTGGGCTGGTAAAGCCCTCGCATCCCCTTGCTGTCAGGAGGAAAAATATGTACCAACAAGGCATCTAAAATAAAATTTGCCCTTTATCTTTTTATTTCCTGCTTCCATTTAAAGGCTTTCATATTAAATGTTTTGTCTCCTGCTGACATGACAGCTGATGCCGTGCTTATTTATGGGAGGCAGAGGCAGGGCGCCGTGCCAGCGCCGCCGCACGGATCAGCGGGAACGCGGGAGGAGCAGGGCCCACGGGAGCCTCCCCGTGCTGGGCTGGGATCGGATCAGCCCCAGCCTGGCCCGTGTGGCCGCCGGCAGCTCCTGCGCAGGGGCCGTGGCCACGGGAGGTCCCCGTGGTGCCCTGGGCTGCTCACGGCCTCCTCCTGCCTTGGCTGGCAGCACCGGGCGCTGAACCGGGACCGGGGCGGGTGGTTTGGGCAGGGGGTCGGGTACCGGCGGTGATGGGTTACGTGGGGCGGCCCCGCGGCCCTATTCCCTGCTCCAGAGCTCAGCTGGCCCAAAGGGGGATGCTGGGACAAGCAGGGCCTCGGTCCGGGAGACCCGGCTGTGCCTGGGGTGGACGGGGTTACGTGTGGTTGAACCTGGGGGTTTCAGTGCTGCCCGCGGCGGAGAAACGACACTGAGCGAGCGGGAGCCGCGAGGCCGGGCTGGGGGTGCCCCTTGGCACCCCCGTTCCCTGCTCGCCCCTTCTGCCCATCTTTGCTGTGGGCCCGAGGGCGCTGCGGGCGCCTGGCGCCTCTGTGGTCTGAAGAGGGGACAAGGGGACCAGGGCAGTGACAGCATCTGGGGCTGTGGGTGCTTCGGGCTGTGCAGGATGAGGAGGGGACGGCAGTGCCATGCGAGCGGCCAAGGCTTCCTGGGGAAAGGGGTGTTGAGACTTGGGAATGCCGAGTTCACCCCGGGCTCTGCTCACCCGTGCTCTCTCCCAAGCACCCGTTCTCCCTCTGGTTGGGTTTTGCTGGATGTGGCCCATGGATTCGGACCTGGCCCTCGAGAGACGTGACACCAGCTTCATCCTCACCTGTGCCCATGTCCCCTGAGGCTTCATGGGGCACCGACCTGCCTGTCCCCCTGTCACCAGCTTCCCCTGTGCACAGAAGTGCTGCGGGTGCCTCCATCCATCCCGACCCCCTAACCCCATCAGGATGCAGCTCTGGGGGGTCCCCTCGTCCACCCCAGCTGCATCCCGGCCACCCTTGCAGGTCCCTAGGGAGATGAGGAGCCGCGGCCGGGGGCTCCCGCGCCGGGAAGCTCCGCAGGGAGGGAGCAGCTCTTGTTTCCCTGGAGAGGCGCGAGGGAGCCAGGAGGCAGCCGGGCTCACCGGAAACCCCGGGCACTCAGCCCGGGTGACGTGGCCACCACTAGCCCCTGCTCCCCCTGGCCCCTTCTCCCTCTTTCCCGCGGGCTGTTTTCCCTCCCTCCTTCCTAGCGCAGCCGTCAGCTGGGCATACCAGGAGCGCCGGCGCCGGTCACCTGATGTCCCCGCATGTCCCCACGCTCCCCCCATGCCCTCGGGCCTCATACTGGCGCAAGACGGCCGTGCCCAGGCTGTAAAGCGGCGAGAAAAGCAGCGCGGCAACATCCCGAATCCCCAGAGCCGCACTCGGAGCTGAATCCCGCGGGATCCCGTGTGCCCAACCTGGAGGTGAGGATCCAGGGCACCTCTAGTATCCGCGCCGGCCCCTTGCAGGGCAGGAGGCTTCATGCACTTGCTTTTCTTGGAGAGCAGGCGGGATATTATTAGCGACTCCGTAAACGTGGGGTGGGATGGGGCGGGAGCGAGGGGCCAGCTGGGACCCGCAGGCTCAGCCACGAGGACAGCGAGTGGCCCCGGGCAGGATGGCCCCGGAGCTCCGGGTTCCCCGGGCGCTGCCGGAGCCGCCGCGGGACATGGAGACTTTCCCGCGTGGAAGGAGATGGGCAAAGCGACGCTCCGTGGGGAGCCCCGACTCCGGTTTTGCTTAGTCCCTACAAACACCCGGCAGAAAGGTAGGAAAAATTCCCTGCTTCCAGGTCACGGCCTCGAGCCCTGATAAGTAGGTGCCAGTCTGTGGTTGTGGGTTTGTACCCCAGGTTACCGGCCATCACCCGCCTGTTGTAGGAACAGGTATTTACAGGAAAGCTATTTGCTGCCCTTGGGCTCAGGAGCCGCTCAAGAGCCATCCAGGTCCTGGTAGCCCCGGTCTGTGTGAAGGGGTGGCCGTCCTGACCTCATTTTCCCATCCGTGGGGCCGAGGAAGACCAGGGCCAGAGCAGGAGGTTGTTCATTGCTGCCCTTGCCCAGGCGCCAGCAGCATCCAGCCATGCTGGATGGGGCCGCAATTCCCACATCCCTGCGGTCCCAGGTACTATCAGAGCCCCCAAAACCCCATCCGCAGGGTGCTCCGCACACAGAGGCTCCTTCCCAGCCCTGCTGTTGCTTTGCGCCCTCTCCCACGTGCCCAGGCCGAGGAAATGGGGTTTTTAGCAGTCCATCGATCCACATTAATGCGATTCCCATCCCTCCCCTCTAGATCCTGCTGCTTTGCAAAGCAGCCGAATAAATCCTTGCGCACAGCGAGCTGCATCTTTGCATCTTATTCGTGAGGGATGTGGGGACCAGTCGTAAACTTTATGAACATCATTTTCTTCCAGGAAAGGAAATGCAAGATAAAAGAGCTCAGGGTTTTTGCACATTAGGATTTATAGGGGATTGACTCGAGCGAGGTTTCGTGCAGAGAGCCCTGTTTTCCCTCCCGGCTCAGTGCTGCCCTGCAACTGTTTGTGCCTCCTTGGGCCGTGGGCAAGGGAAGAGTGGAAGAGGAAGCTCTGAAAAGTGATGAGAAATTAATATTGCAGCCACTCGATGACATGGGGAAATGGGCACGTGGAAATGCACGGAGGGGCTGATCTCGAGCGAATTTTGGGTAGCGGGAAAGGCTCGCGGGAGCGTTTGGCCCCATCGGAGCAGAGGAGAGTGCCTATAAATAACCCGGGAGCTGTAACGGGAAACCCAGAGGGGTGAGAGCGGAGAAGCGGCCGCGTGGGGGAACAGGGCCCGGTGGAGGGGCCTCGGCCGGGGTCCGTCCCGTCGCGTCGCGGTGACCGAGGGGTCTGTGCCGGCGCTCGGGCCGCTCCGCGCGAGCCCCGTGGCCCGGAGGGAGCAGGCGGGTTTGTCAAACCCCCGGCGTGAGGACGGCGGTGGGGACAGCGACTCCCCGGCCGGGGATCCCGGCCAGGGCTGGTACCGGGAGCTGCGGCCAAGCAGATCTCTCCAAATTAGCAGATTCATTATTGTCTTGCCTTTTAATTAAAGCCAGATGCCAGCAGCCCGCGGTGCCCAAGGCAGGCGCTGCAGCAGGGTGCTTGGAGTTGCCCCCGAGAGCAGGGTCCCCTGGAGATGAAGGCACCGAGCATGACTGATAAAGCGAAAACACGCTCCCGTGCTGGGAGGGCACGTGTTCCGAAAGCAGCATCGCTTAATATTCCCAAGTATTCCCGCTAACAGGAGTCAATGAACATAGCGGCTCATGAGCTGCAGTTTGCTCCTAGGGCCGCTCTGTCTCCCTGCATGCTGGACTCGGAGCTGGAAGAGCCCTGGGCAGGATGGGGGGACGTAATCGAAACACTGGAGACGTGGTTGGACTTGGCCGTGGTCAGAGCGGGGGGCGAAGCAGCGGTTCCGCTCAAGCCGGTCCCTCTTGGCATCGGGTTGGCCCAAACGGGGTCCACGCGGTCCCGGCCGTCGCGGTGTGAAAGGGGGATCATCCGAAACGCAAACGCTTCCCAAAGCGGACGCCCTTCGTTAGCAGGAGAGCTGATGAGTTCCAACAAGCAGCGGGGGAAGAGTCAGGGAAATGGTTGTTTGCAGATGTTTAAAGGCTCTTGGGTGGTTTTTCCCTTGGAGTGGGGAGTTTTTTTATAAAGAGAAAGCAGAAAGTATTTTCCTTCCCCCTAATTTCTGAGTCATTTTCATCTGCAGTGCTCGGGTTGTGCTTTTCATTATTACTTTTTTTTTCTGGAAGAAAAATATTCTTTTTTTTTTGAGATAAAGTGGTTTCGAGGATACAGATTTATCTGTAATTCTGTGTATTTTTAGTGACGCAAATATCTTTTGGCATTCACGATAACTTGAGCCGGGGAGGTGATTTATTTCAAGAGTGTCTTGTTTCAGAGCCGCTCAGACCAGCTCAGTAAGTGTCTGCAGCTACATTTATCTGCTCGGAATGAACAAGCTGCTTCAGAACAAAAAGTAAATGGGAAAAAAAGCCCCTTTCTCCTTAGTGCAAATCTTGCCTGGAGTTTTGCTTAAGAGTAAACAATAAGAGCCTTATCAAATTGTATTTTTTTCCCTGACTCTCTTTGCAATGCCAAGGTTGCCAGAATTGTAAGTGTGTTATGTCAGCTGCGTTTCAGCCTTGGAATGTCTCTAAAGCAATAAATACCGGATTGAAGTCATGTTGTGCTCTCTGCTCCGAAGAGGTGTTATGACAAACATAACTGCTGCTTTTTTTTCTTTTTCTCTGTTTTTTTCTTTTTTTTTTTTTAAGGAGGGAAGAGAAATAAAACAAACCCTACAGCTCTAGAGGGCGAAATCCTCTTTAAAAGTTGCTGCAACTTAACAAAACACTAAATGCTTTTATTAACTTGTGGAAAGGCTCTAAAAAGCGACGTTCTACCTAGACCGAAAACCACTCATCTAAGCAGCCTGGCTTTGTTCCTTGCTGCTGCTGCTGGCTGGTAATTGTAGAGTAGAAATTCCTTTCTGAAGAGCACAGTGACGAAAGGAATAAAATACAAGGGGTGAAAAAGCCCCTTTGGGGGTGCAGAAGGAGCTGCCACGTGTGTCCGGGAGGCGGGAGGTTTCTCTGTTCCCTGGGGAGGCTCCTCTGTTCCTTCAATCCGTTTCTTCCACCTCCTCCTGGCCACAGGGTCCCTCTGAAGGGGCCGTGTTCCCTTTGCTGCTCCGTGTCCCTCTTCAACGGGGTTTGGCTCCCGTGGGGCTCATGGTGGGAATAGCAGCCCTGCTCACGGGTCATGGAGGTTTGGACATGACAGATCATCTAAAGCCCTCATTATCTGCTGCACTCGTTTGCTTCTAGCAAACACGACTGATGCAAATTTGCCCTAAGCTGTGCTAATAAAAAGCCAAGGCAATAACACATCACCGTGTACAGAGCCAGGCAAGAGCGGGGCTCCGCACACTCCCTTTTGAGGGCTGTAGAACCACGGAGCAGACCTCAAAAGGACGATTTTCTCCCATCATCTACACTTTGTGACCATTTTCCTCTGTTTTTACTGCCTTGATGGCATTGAAGCAAGGCTGCTTGTGCAATGTGATGTTTGATCCGTTGATTTTCCATCCTCCTGCCTGGCTGCAGAACCTCCCCAGCACAGGAGCCACCCGCGAGCCTTGGGCAGAGCGAAGCAAAAGGGGTTTTTGCAGCGCGGATGCGAGAGAACCCGGATGCCCCTGCTGAGGCCACGCAGCAGGACGGGGACCCGAGTGCTTTTTGCTGAGTGTTTTAGAGCCAGACCTTGTTCCTGTCCAAACCAGGGGTGGTTTTTCCCTGGGGCTGGAAGCGGGACGCGAGGCTGCGCCCTGTGCGTGAGCAGCCGCACGGCGCTCGGCGAGGTCGGCCGGGACGGAGCCACGTGGCTGCATTGGGACATGTCCCCGTGCCCGGGGGTTGTCAGGATGGAAGGGTCGCTCCTCCCGACCGCGTTGTGAGCTGACGGGCCCTGTCTCCATGTGACAGGTCTTCAGGAGGTGCCATCCGTGTGGCTCTCGCCATCGGCAGCACTGAGAGGCAGAGAGCTGCCCAAGGAAATGAACTTGCGGAGCGCTAATTAATGAGCCTCCCTCACCGTGGCTTGAGGAAAGACTAGGAACCTCATTAGCTGTTGCTCCAGGGGCAAGCTGGCATCGGGTGACAGCAGGGTTGTCCCTCTCCGGAGCAGAAAGGTGCATTGCATTAGCAACCCAGCCCAAGGACTACCCTGATACAGAGGCAGCCCCATGAACTTGGGAGCTCGTCTCCATCTTCCTGCCCTGCTGCTCTTGCAGGGTCTTTTTCAGCACAAAAGCAGCTCCATGCATGGAGGGATCTCACCCTACACAGGTGCACGTGTCACCAGCTTCGATGTCCAGCACTCACTGCGGGTGTCAGTCGAGGGGGACACGGTGCAGAGGGCACAGGAGGCCACTGCAGGGCTGGGTTCCTGCCCTTGCTGCATCCCAGCACAGGAAAGTGGTTCTGCAGCCCCTGGTGCCCCCTCTCAGCCTCCTGAATGTCCTTTGCTTTGCAGAAAGGGCGTCAGTGTCCGGCTGAGAAGCCAGAAGGCACCTGGGACGGACTCAAGATCCATTGACGCTCACCACCCCGGTCCAGAACGCACTGAAACCCTCTTCCGACCCCCGTCGCCGCTGCTCAAGGAGCCAGAAACATCCGTATCTGCCCGAGCACGAAGCAGCCCGAGCACCATGGTGGGGAAGAGCCCTCTGGACGCCAGCGACCCCCGGAACGTGGTGCTGCTGGAGCCCTTCGTGCACCAAGTGGGGGGCCACATGAGCATGATGAAGTACGACGAGCACACGGTGTGCAAGCCCCTGGTCTCGCAGGAGCAGAGCTTCTACGAGTCGCTGCCCCTGGCCATGCGGCAGTTCACGCCCCAGTACAAAGGTGAGACCTGGGGAACGGCCAGGATGGGTTTGGGGGGCGCTCCCAGCTCCGGGGTTCCTTGAAATGGCATCTCCAGAGGGCCCTGACGAGTAGGCAGGTTTTCCTTGGGATTGGGCAGGCTGCTGCCGAGCTTGGGATAAGCTGGAGCGATGGAGAGGCCGCAGGGGAGACGCCGGGCACCGCTGCGGGGCTCAGTCCGAGCCATGAAGTCCCCAGCTGCTCTTTCACTTGTGCCGATCATGTTCTGCTGAGCAGGGACTTCTCCCAGGCAGGTCTTGCAGAAGGGGAGAGTTTCCCGTGCGCGGACTCTCTGGTGTCTAATACGGGCTGAGCACTGGCCGGTGGTACCGGGAGCTCCTCCCGTGTCCGTCCACCTGCTGCCGTGGGATTCGTGGGACACAGTGACAGGGAGGCCGCTCATTAGGTCGAAAAGGGCCAAAAAGAGGCAGACGCAGAACGATGGAGGCTGGGAAAATGAACGGGGTGATGCAGAGCACTGGCTGTCTGTGGCTTTCCCTGCCCGAGCCGCTTTGTCAGACGAATCTCTAGATTTTGCTATTAAAAAGCAGCACTTGGTGTCGACGGGAGTCTTAGCACTCTTTTAAAGAAGTTTCTTCCGCTTCCTTTATTCTCCCAGTATTTTTTTTTTGCTTTTACTGCCAGACTTGTGCTGTTCATAAAGCTTCCGACCCTGGATTTTTGTGGGAGGCAGGAAGCTCAGCTGTCACTTAAAAACTAAAATATCTTTTGGTCCTTCAGCATTACAGAGGAGAGCACAGAATGTCAGCTGAGGTTTTGATGCACTTCCAATTCAATCTCTCCCTTTTCCAGAAAGCCAGGGGCCTGTTCAGATTTATGGGACGACGTTAAAAAGATGCTTAAGAACAAAAAAAAAAAAAAAGCAATTTTCTTAGCTCATCAACAAGCAAGGCCCAGGGTTCAGTGCTGGGGAGCTGGGCCCAGTTTTGTCTCTCTCATAAAAATGTTAAGCAGTCACAAACTATCAGTTCAAGGGTGGCCGGGTTATTAATATCTTTTGGTCTCCTTTTTCTTCTCTATTGCAAGTCCCAGCGAGTTTTGCAATGAGGGGTAATTAAATAAGAGTTCTCCAGTTTGTCATCAGACACACATATTTTTTTCTACATGTAACCGACCCGGGCCGAGGACTGCATTCCTTGAAAAGAGGCGGGATGTTTTCCCACGAGGGGAAAATTCCCGTGGTCTCTATCAGCCCTTCGCACGTGCTCATGTTCCTCGTCTCTATTCTTAGCCCGTGCTGGGGCTCGGGCACCATTATGAAATGATGACATTAAGTGCAACGTTGATCAAATATCATCATTCAAACCTAACACCGAGTTGGCTGCTTAAAAATCCCGGCAGGCCGCAGCTCGCTTAACCAGAGCAGGAGCGTTGGTGACCTTGAGACCAGCTTTTCCCCCACCAACCGCCTCCCAACCTCCTCCTGCTGAATTCTGAGCTTGCAATGGGATTAGGGACTTATTTCCAGGCCCGGTTCCGCGCCGGCTCTATCGCACACGGCAGTAAATAAATGCACTTGTAAATTTAAAAATAAATCCATGAGGGAAGAGATCCGTGGCAAAATGTTCCTGAGAATCACCGGGATGCCACTAGCATGGTGACAGCATCCGTAAATACCCGCTGTCTACCTTGCCTGCCTTATGCAGGGCAGGACTGCAGTTTTGGCCAAGTGAAAGGCCAGCAAAGACAGGTCCCCAAACACATCTCTGCTCCCAGACAGATGTTTTCTTGTTGTAATAAAAAAGGAGGTTAGGAGCCATCACCACGCTAAAGCTACAGGGTATATGTATTTGTATGGCACACAAAGGTCACTCAGAACAGATGCAAAACCTCCCCATCCCTTAATGAAGTACACCAGGAAGCAAAAGCACTTTTTAAAGCTGAAAGGTAAGCTCAGGAAGGCAGAGTTTTCAACTGGAAGGAGGTGTGATGATCACATCCCCTTGTAATTGAGCTGCTCCTTTTTTGCCTTTGAAAATCTCCCCATTAATTTTCATATTAATGTAAGATACTTAAGACCTCTTAGTTTCATGCTATATATAACGTTTTTAGGGCCAGATTGTCAGCACTATGTAAATCAGCACAGCTCCATTGACTTGCAGATATGTAATTGGGACAGTTTTTAAGGTTACAGGCTGCTGTAGTGCCGTAATTGAGGCGTAGTGCTAGATTTGGAATCGAGGACTCTTGTTCGCCTCTCAGTGACTTTTAAAACATAAAAAGGCTTTGATTCAGGCAAATCTGCTGGGTGCTTTCACGGTTACCTCTCCTGGCAATTCAAGGCATTAGAGTTGGTAGGGCTTTTCTGCTTGCTCTAAGTTAACCTGTAGTACAGGCAAATGAGACACAGCTGAAGATCATGCACGTGATGTGGGAGCCACAGGAAAACGGATCTTCCTTTGCTCATGATGACCATGGGCAAAGGGCAGAAACAGCTAAAAATACTTACCCTCTATGTAAGATTTCTTCTGCAACAGAGCAGCCTGTGTTCCCCACTCATTTTGGTGCAAGATTAGCTGATGTGGTGAGTCTGCCTATGCAAAGTGCTTGGGCTAATGGTGATTTTCCAGGGAAAGGGAACAGGAAGAGCCGTGCGGCTCGTCCTGCGCTCTCACCCGCAAAGGGGCCGTGCGAGCGCAGGGAGGCAGCGCGTGGTGCCCGGACGCAGCGGGATGTGCAGGGATCCCCACGGATCTGCTGAGATCCGGGCTCTGCAAATGCCCCTTGGGCAGCAGCCAGGGCTCTGCGCATGCACAGGGAGGGCAAACCCTTGATGCATCTGTTCACCTGCTGCAATCTCACTGTAAATGAAGAAAAGAGGGTTGCATGTTTATTTGGGAGAAGAGCTCCCTTTTGGTAAATGCAGCAGTGGCCGAGGGAGGATGCTATTAGGGAGTGAGACTTTGGGCACTGGGACCCTCTGGGGCTCTTCCCAGTGATGAGTTTTCTTGGTTCAACACACTCAACCATGGTCTTCTGGATGTGCCTCGCTGCAGCTAGACCCGAAAGCAGCAGGGAACTAAGGCAGACAACTCGTGTGAGCAATATCCTACCTGGGCCTGAAAGGGTGATGCCCTAAAAACGCCCGTACAGCACCGAGAGGCTCAGAAGCCCTGGACAGGGCTCACCAGAACGGCGATGCCCCGAGCAAAGGGCTGCTGTTATCAACTATTCCCAGAAAGGTCAGAGCCGTCTCCCACGGAGCCGCGGCCGCTCCTGCCCTGCCATTTGACACGTCGAGGCAGCAGTCCCGCTGTCAGAGCTGGGATGAGACTGGGGTAAATGCCTGGCAGACCGGCTGGCATTTGAGCCCTGTGATTCCCATAAAGCCAGGAAAAATCACAACGCTAATATGTTAAATATATAGTGGAAAATGCTAACGGCCTCTCAGCTTTCAGGAACGGGTATCGTGTCCCTCCTCATGCACGAACACCAGGCACATAAAAGCCCATTCCCTCCTCTTGGCCCAGGGCGATGCCATTCCTGGGGTGGTCCCTGGCACCTGGGGAAGGACACAACGACGCGCAGGCACCGCGGGCGGAGGCAGCACTGCCAGCCCATGCCCATACACATGGTTTGGAGATCAGCACTGCTCTGGTTTTGCTGCTGTGCCAGTGGGCAGCGATTCCTCCGGGTGTCATTGTGTCAACGAAAGAAACCAGAGAGCGAGAGAAAGAAGAAGGCAAGAGGACACTTTGGATCCCGGAAAGCCATCAGGCACCAGCTGTCCTCTCTTTCTGTCCAGCTAACATAGGTTGCCAAATCGCCCTCCTTTTAAATATCATCTAATATTCAAAAAAAAAAAAAAAAAGGCTCTCAGTATTTTCAGTGTAATTTTCCCCTTGTCCCAACAGTAAAAACCCAAGTCCTTGTTTGCCATCTATAGCAATCCTAGAGAGCTGTCATTGGCACTTGCAGGGGGCTTTTCATCTTCAGGACTAGCTGCAAGTGGGCAAGGCATTGACTGAGGCTCTGGGGAGCTGGGTCTTGTGCCCATCTCTGCTGCTGGTCTGCAGGATGTTCAAAGCACGTCAGGTCCTTCCGAGCCTCCGTCTCCCTGTTTCTAAACTGAAGATACTGTTTCAGAAATGAAGATACTGATAACGCCTCCCTTTGCAAAGTGCTGTGAGTACGGAAGCAGCTTGGTGGCATCACTTGGGACATGCCATCGTGCTCTCTCCATCTCACAGATGGGGACGGCGAGCTTGCCAGGTTAAACCCCTGCAATCAGAGCCCGCTCGGGGCTGCGACGCCCTTGCAGCTCCTGCTGCCTTCAGCAGGAGACTTCCCTGAGCTTAACTGCTCCGCCAAGGAGCTCAGCACGGTCTCCTGGAGACGGAGGGAGCCGAAAATAGAGGCCAGGGCTCATGCAAGGTGCAGCTCCTCAAAGGCACTCGGGAGCCTCGCGTCCTTGGGTCACAGTGTCTCGTTCAGGGTCACATACCGAGTCCAGGAGCTGGGCCTGGAGCCCTGTCTGCGAGGCCACCCGCCGAGCCACCACCCTGCTGCCAGGGTGAAAAGTGAGACCCGGTGCCTCCACCCTGGGACGCGGTGACACCGTGCAGAAAGTCCTGGGTGGCTATTAAAAACTGTCAAACTGCAGAAACGTCCTTCCTCTGCTCTTGCCACCTCCTCTCGGGAGCGTGCTCTGATTTTGGTGCCACCATACATCTCCAGTTAAGCAGTTGGCATATCGGTTGGCTTTGGAAAATTCCCTCCTTGTCCCCAACCCCCTCTTTGCTTTCTGCCAACAAGAAGTGAGACCTGAATCCCTTGTCATAAATGAGCCAGGAGCTTCTCATCCTACACAAGGGTCTGTGAAGGGTCAACTGTTGCGTCGTAGAGCCTGGATGTCCAGACGGGAACGGACAGCGAAGGAACATCATGTTCAGCCGAGGCAGGTTTCAAGTGGAGACCACGCAGGGCCACGAGGCAGCCGAAGCCAGTGGGGAGGAAGGAGTTTCAGGAAAGCCCATGGCTGTTTTCCAGGCTCTCGGACTAAGGGTGTCTGCTGGGCCTAGGATCAGACCTGGAGGAGAGTGAGAGGTCACTGAAATACAAGGAGGCAGCTGTCCTGCGAAGTGCCAGCCCTCTCAGGAGCACCTGGAGCTGCTCCGTAACAGTGATCCGTGTCTGTATGAGAATGCACAGGTTAATCTGCTGCCCAGGGGCTGATTCCGGTTCGTTTTCCCCTCTCTTCTGCAGGTATCATTTCCGTGCACGTCAAAAAGGACAGCCTGGGCAACCTGAACTTGATTGCCAGCCCCAGCGTGCAGCCGGAGCCCTTGCTGGACACCATCCACGAGCCGGGGGTCACGCTCTGGCACAAGTGGGCCGCCGGCAGCGGCGAGCGCGCGCTCGTCACGTGGAGCCACACGCAGCTCGCCAAGACCCTCAAGGACAGGTAGGAGGTGCCACGTGTCCCCTGGGTCCCCTTTGGCAGCGGGACCCCCTCCTGGGCTGGGCAGGGTCTATCGGGCAGGTTTCCATGACTCCTGCCTTAAGGCAACGGGAAGAGAAGCAGATCCAGCTAGTTGGCTCCATGGCTCAGCTCTCCATGTGGCTGCGGATGGAGCGGGGCAGGTTCGGCTGTCACGGAGATGATGCCACCCAAATGCGTGTCCCCAACACTGCTTTCCACCTGTCCCTTTGGGTCCAGAGCAGTGAAACAAAGGAAAGGGCATGAGCTCCAGTGAGAATAGCCCCCGAACACGCTCAGCATGCGATGCCCTTCTGTTCGAAAGCGGCCAGAAGCAGCAGAGATGCCGTAACTACAAGCTCAAGTGGTCGATCCTGCCCTCGTCCCGGGGGAGAGCTGTGTCTGAGAAGCGTTCTGGGCCTCGCAAGCACACTCTGACCTTTGCGCCTGCGGAGGCTTTCAACAAGACGGCTTTCATCTCAAATTGGTTTGGAAAAGACCGGGGTCAGCTGTGACTGAAGGGTACAATATTGCTACCGCGAAACTGCTGCCCTCAGTGAGAAGAGAATTATGACTTTTTGGACGAGCAAGACCAATAAATGACCCTACAAGGAGAAAAAAAAAAAAATCTCCTTTTTGCTCCCTCCCTCCCCTCGTTGAGGCCAGTCCCTCTAAAATGGGAATCATTCCCATTGTTGGACAATTTGCCAGTGTTGTGTCTGTTAGGTAAACAGAGATTCCTGGTCATTGGTGCTTTTCAGAGAAGCCAAGCACACTTTGAAATTATAATGAAAGAAAGTATTGGCACCCAGCAATAGCTTGCTTTCTGAAAATCACTTTCAGGAGTAACAAAGGATCTCTGCAGGCTGGACATGATGAATATGTTTCCTTTGAGAGTGCCTGAAAATCTACCTTATCAAGGTGGAGGGTCTACAAAAGAGGAGAGGAGGGAATATTCTTTTCTGGAGCTTATAAACCAAACACGTTCTTTTGTGTGTTTTGTCTAGCTGCCCAGGGAAAATGCTATTGAGGACAGACCTTCAATACTGCACAGATTCACTCTTGGAAGACACAAACGGAAATCAGCCTGAAAGAAACAGCTACAACCCCTGGGGCCTGCACTGTCACAGGCAGCACCTGACCCGCATGTCCTCCAAATATAACGAGAACAAACTTCATCGTATCCTTTCTCTCTCTCTGCTTCTCTTAGCATAGTCTTGACCACAAGTAAAAAGGAATAATCAATATATGTTTTATTGGAGGGGTGCATATGCCCACTCTCTGGGACTATATTTGTCCAGGGGCAAATACAGAATATAATTCCCCTGTATCATATCCCACTGTTTTAAAAAGAAAAAAAGAAAAAAAAAAACTTCTTAAGAAAAGGTATTCAGTGTAAGTAAGCCAAGGATCCCCTTGGCATGCATTTAAAAACACAACTATATAGGAATTAGCAGCTGCCTTGCCTTTTATTTTTCTATTACACTTCATTACCCAGCAGTCATGTGCGTAATACAGCTTAACAACTTCCCCCACACGCACTGGAGTGAATTTAGTATAAGGAAAGGTGTTGGATTGACAGCCCAAGGCTATAGTGTCACTGGAGAATGGAGCTATTGGTACTTTAATTGGTAGGACTGTACTACAGTAAATTAACAGAAATTGGCAGCAAGGGGCCTATAGCAATGACATGTTGGTAAAATTGGCTCAGAAAGTCTCATTACAGTTGTGAGCTATTATGGAGAACGTCAGCAGTTGCTGTGATTTAAGATCTCTTTCAATTAGAATGTAAAACTATTGGGTTTCCCTTAACTCATGTCCAGAGTTTCTCTTGCTGGAAAACGTGGTATCCAAGTACAACTATCCCTGCATCCTGGACCTGAAGATGGGGACCCGGCAGCACGGAGACGACGCGTCGGAGGAGAAGAAAGCCCGGCACATCAAGAAGTGCGAGCAGAGCACCTCGGCCTCGCTGGGCGTCCGCATCTGCGGAATGCAGGTACGGAGCAGGGTCCAACACGGCTGGAAATCTGCGGGGCCCCTTCCCTCCACTGCCTGAACGGAGGTCGTTTCATTCCTGCTTTCCACTGAGTTTCTGGCCACTTCACCGCATATGCTGTCCTCAACCAGGAGGGATACCTAGGGGTATAACAATATGGCATATAGAGGGTAATCCATCAATCCATCCCTCATATCCCCTCTTCGTCTTACAGAGATCTGGCTACCTTCCTAAATGGGCCCTGCACAGGGTTGGCCACGTTCAATAGCCACTGATATGAACAGCCGAGAGCCATTTAGAGCTGCTGAGGATCTGCCTGTACAGGCAGCCAAACTCTCACCCCATGCTCAGCTCTGGAGTGATGCACAAAAAGAAAAGCAAAAAGCAAATGCAAATGCAAATGCAAAAAAAAAAAAAAAAAAAAGAATAACTTGTCATGCTCATTCCTTCACGGAGCTGTCTCATTTGATCAGTTCACATGTGAGGGGTTTGTTTTGTGCTGTTATGGTGCCTCTTGAGCAAAATCGCTAGAAACCGAAACCCTGTATTTGCTCCACTTGCACTTCCCAAGCAGCTTTCAAAATGTTTTTCTCCTGTGCCTGAAGGATAATTATGACAATGATGATTATAAAGCACATATATGGTGGTATAAACAGTGGTGTCAAAAACTGTGCTCCTTCCTGGTCTTTGATACGCTTCTCTTGCATAGATTTTCCCTTAAATTACAACTGGCGCATGAGCTGAATCCACTCCCCCATTCTTCCAGCGTTAACAGATCTTCACAAATACCTGCCTGTGTATTTCTGTATTTCTATGTTTAAAAAAAAAGCAAAATTATTGCTGTCCGTGTGCTGCATACTGAGAGAAGGTGCAAGAGCACGATCATTCCTGTACTGCTGCAGCCTCCTAACAGAGACAGAGGGAGAATGCTCTAAATCACTCGTGACGTGCCTGTGACTTATAGCTGCACGGGTTTCACGAAGCAGCAATTTATAGCAGTACAGCAAGAATCTGCACCAGTACTTTAAATTGAATAGTCTAAATCCCCGGAAAAGACAGGGGTGGGATTCAGTGGGAAGCTGGCAGTACCTTGCCGCAGAGGCCCTGTGTCTCCCATTTCTCAGCCTGGCTTTGAAGTTTTTCCATCGAGATTGAGTCTAGAATGCTGGAAAACTGAACAATAAGCCACGCACGGAATTCAGATTGTTGTTCTTTTTCTTCAAGGTGTATCAAGCTGAAACTGGGCACTTTCTCTGCAAAGATAAATATTATGGAAGAAAACTCTCCCCCGAGGGATTCAGGCAAACCCTGCGCCAGTTCCTTTGCAACGGCAACTGCCTCAGAACTGATCTCTTGGAGCCCATCATCCTGCAGCTCAAGGCTCTGCTCTCGGTCATCAGGAAGCAGAGCTCCTACAGGTTCTACTCCAGCTCCCTCCTCATCATCTATGACGGGCTGGAGAGCAAGGAGAGCGCAGCTTCCCTGGATCATCAGCTGCAGGGGCACTTCCAAACTGCAAACTGCCCCATGGCGCACGGCGCTGGCCACGCCAAGGTGGACGTCCGCATGATAGACTTTGCTCACACCACCTTTAAAGGCTCCAAATGCAACCACACCACTTACGACGGGCCCGACCACGGCTACATTTTTGGTCTAGAGAATCTCATCAAAATCCTTCAGAATATCTCCGAAGGAAAATGACAAATTATGTGAAATAGCCTGGATTTACTAGTCGTATTCCTGGAAAGTACTGCATTGGGTCAGTTGTATGGGACCCTCACAGCTGCTAAATGTCACGTGCACGGTTTGGAATGAGAGCATGGACAGCTTGCTAGGAAAGTGCAAAAATGCTACGTGCCATTACTGAACTCAAGCGTAAAAAGCAAAGAGCTGAAAGAATCTGTTCTGTCTGCAGTGAATCAGAAGATTTATTTTCCTTTCTTGTTTTACTGCTGTCCTTGATTTATTTGTGAGCCTGAAGAAAGCATTACTTGAAGGAGTCTTAATGATAAAGCAGGACCTGCTCACCTCCACCACGCTCAAAACCAGGCGGGCTAAGGGGATATTGTGCGTTCGAGTGAGACTGTTTGAAGGAGCTGGCAGCTCTTAGCGGATTGCAGGACTCCTTTCACCGCGCTCGGGTGCTGCGGGCTGAGCACACTCACAGGCACAAGCAGAACAAAATCAAACGCCCGACGTTCCTGGGAGAGACGCCCAGTGTGGCAGGACGGGGGGGTTGTTCTCCACACCGCACAGGCAACGGACTCCGCTGAACCTTAACATATAAAGATACCTAAATAAATATAAATCTAAACTACATTAGATGCTGCAGAGGTCCCAGCTCTAGAGAAGTTTGGTGTGAAAGCAGGTGGACCTCCGACCAAGAACCGCGCGTTGCCGAGGTTCAACATCCCTGCAGGACATAACAGGGCATGTTGCAGCGGTTTTTTTTTTAAAGCAAGGGCTCCACAGGAGCTGAAACTAAGGGAATGCAATGATTCTGCCAGATACTAGTCATGAAAACATTCACATCAAGGTATTTTTGCTTCAAAAAGCATGTGAGATTGAGTCAGGAACTAGATATTAAAGGTCACCTAGAAATTCCTTTGTAAAAGTATTGTGTGTGTGTTTGGAGGAGACAATAACAACAACAAAAAAACTTGATACAACAATGTTTACAGCTTTTGTGGACAGATTTTAATGATGGAGCAACAATGTAATTCCTTCCTGCATGGTGTGGGAAACCTGAAGGAGAAATCCTTACACAAGTAATAGAGCTACAGCACCCAGCTATGGGGAGTACAAATAAAATTGTCTAAGTAACCGGCACTCGTTTTCCATCTTTTTCCCCCCTCACCTCCAGAGCATCCTTAGGTTATGTTACCTCGTGTTTATAGCTGTGTGTTTTGAAAAGTGCCACTATTTCCACAGGTTTAAATACCAGATCTCAAGAGAGATCCTTTCACTTGTATTTTACTGCATACAGCTGGTGAATTGCTACAGTTTATGGCTTAAGTCATGTGGCCCAGTTGCATATTTTACTTGGCCTAAACTGCACGTGGGAAGAGTTCACTATTTGCTGGACCTTATTCACAACTTTGCATATTTCTTGCCTACACACTAACTCCAAAAAGCCACATTATGCCTCAGTTGTGAATAGGTCAAGCCTTGCAATGCTCCGTGCACTGCAGTCCTGCATCAAGGCTGGCCCGGGCGGACACAGCTCTGCTGGGTCCCTTTGCAGGTGAAGGGACAACGATGGAGCAGCCAGGCCACCAACTCCTCTCAGGGCTGCTTCACCTGGCACTTTTCCCTGAAAGAATGAGGAAAAAAAAGCCATCCTGGCTGCTTGCAAAGCAGCAGCGGGAAACAGGCTGCTCCCTCCCTTTATGGCCCTTATACATATAAAATATTTATCTAATCTTTCGCCTGCAGAGGGGAGGAGCGCCGAGCCAGAGCACAACCTTATGCACCGCAAGCGGAGAAGGGCGGAGGGGAGAAAACTCGCCAGGTCTTCCCAGGATTTAAAACGGCCGGGAATGGAGCCGTGCGGGGGCTGCCGGGCCGAGGCTCCTCGCAGGCAGCACCGCGCCTGGCGCGGGACTAGAGAATGAGCAGGCAGAGCCCGGGGCTCGGCAGCTGCCTCGAGGAAGACACCATCAATTTGGGTGTAAATCGCTGTAAAAAGGCGGGCTACGAGCCGCGAGGCGGGAAGGGTGGAAGCAGCAGTGGACGGGACGGGCGCGGAGCGGTCCCCGGGCAGCCGCCCCCGCTCCCGTTTTTCTGCTTTGGGCCCCAAAACGCTCCCGAGAAGCAGCCGCACGGAGCACCCCGCGCGCATGCGCAGCCGCCGCCGGGCCGCGCGCGGCCCCTCTCGCCTCCCGTAGCGGCTCGTCAGCCGCGCGCCGTCACGTGGCGCGGGCCGCCATGGCGGCTACCCGGTACCGGCGGTTCCTGAAGCTGTGCGAGGAGTGGCCCGTGGAGGAGACGAAGCGGCAGCGCGACCTGGGCGCCTTCCTGCGGCAGCGCGTGGCGCACGCCTTCCGCGAGGGCGAGAGCACGCAGGTGCGGGCGGCGGGCAGCGCCGCGGCGGGAGGCCGCGTGACGGCCGGTGGCGGGGGCCGGAGGAGGGAGCGGCGCTGCGCATGCGCGCCGCCCTTCCCGCCTTTTTGCGCGGGCGCCTCGCGCCCCTCCCTGCGGCGGCGGCTGCTGAGGCGACGGCGGCGGATCCGGCCGGAATGAAGCGCTGAAAAGCGCCCCCAGCCCCCCCGAGCTGCCCTCCTGGGGACCTGGTTGTGCCTGGGTGGCAGCGGTTGCCCCCTATCCCCCTGTGTCACCTTTGCAGAGGTGGCAGTTTGTGATTTCTGAAGGTTTCTGTGAGGGGGCTCCAACAGTCCCCTCGATTTCTGGGCACAACCGTCAGGAGCCTCGTGCTGAGGGTTTGGGATGCGCCTTGCCTAGCAGGGAATGGGTGGCCTTTTCCTAGTGAAATCCCTGTCATCCTTTGGAGAAATCCTTTCTGCAGTATTCACTGCCTTTGCTTCACATGCCTTGGAGCCAGGGCAGTTAAAGCGGGGTGATTAGCTGCTGTATTAAGTTAAGATATTAGGAAAAAAATCTGCACAGGAAGAATAGTCCAGCGTTGGAAGCGGCTGCCCAGGAAAGTGGTGGAGTCCCCGTCCCTGGCAGTGTTTGGGAAACATGTAGATGAGGCAGGCAGGGACATGGGATAGCGGCCGGGTCGTGAAGAGTTTGCAGTAGGACTTGATCTTGAAGGGCTTTTCCAGCCATAATGATTCTGTGATTTTATAATCCTATGAATTGGGCTGTTTTTTATTGCAAAGTTTTCTTTAGGTCTTCTCAGAGCACGGGAAGGGTTGACGTGAATGTCATGCTCTCCTTTGAAATCTAGGCCTTCTAGGATTGCTCTAGCCAACCACGTAGCTTATTCCCAGCTTACCGGGGGGACAAGCTTCAGTTTTTGCTGAATTTTTGCACAATCTGCAACACATGAGTTGGAGAACTGTGTTAGAGTGATGATAGAAGTGGGGCACCCTGCGGATTTGTCAGCACCATAGTGTAGTCGTGTTTATTAGCATGTGTTGCTTGCCATGATCCCGTGATGACAATGACTTGGTAGTGTTGGGTTACACAGGGAAGCCCCAAATTGTCCCACACCATTAGGAAGCAATGGTTTTTAAAGTTGGACTCTGGCTGCTATTGTAATTTTATTGGAGTTTAGACTTTGGTGCTAAAATAAATTGGAAAAGTTAATGCCTGACTTGGGCTGCAGTCCTCTAAAGATTTGGGGGTGGTGGTCTGGAATATAAATGGGCCCTTTCCTACTGTAAAAACAGTGATGGAGACTGTTCCAGATGTGGGTTTTCTACTTGAACACGCCGTTATAGGCACCTAATTCTATACTGGTCACCAGAATAATCTGCAGCAGACATTTCAGAAAGTGCTTATTGCTTTTTCATATGCTTAGGACAGCTAAATATGCTGCACCAGTTGGCTACAAGATCCCAAAGCTGCCACTCATCTTGAAAATCTAAATTGATGCCTGCAGCACCGATGTCAATTTGTATGTATAAAGGCTTAATACAGTAAAGGGAAATGTACTGGCAGACAGCAGGAGGAATGTATAAGAGAAGAGCTAGAACTATAAAGGACACTTTATCAGTCTAATGTCTTTTATTCACACACAATAAGATTTGCTGATTTTTTTTTCTCTGGCAATACTATTTCTGCTACCCATTTAATAGCTATTGCTGCTATCGTTTCTAAAACACCAGCAGGGTTATTTGAAATGTGACTGCAGAGGGTGTTAAGCTGAAGATCACCTGCAGCGTGAGGGTGCTCCCTTTTGACAGCCTGTCTGGCCTGATATCCCCTGTGCTGCAGCAGCCGGTACCTCCCGAGGAAGCGAAGCCTCTTCCCGCTTACGTGGGGGAGACGTTACCTGCCCTGTGCTGAGCCTGGGCCCGTGTCCCGAGGGTGGGTTGGCTGTGTCATTTGATCCTGCCTGGTGAACTCTTGATTCTGTTCTTACTCGTGTATCCAGCTATTTTAATCATTTATGTTTGATGTCATTGAGCAGCAATGCGGAGTTCTGATCAAGTTGGCTCCCATTTTAAAATAGAGAGAGAAAAGAGAGGTGCTGCATCCTACATGCTGCTAAATAGAGGGCTCTGCAAGGCAATGCACCTGCTGGGGCACCTCGGAGAGGGTCGTGTATTAGCAAACTCTTTCCAACTTACTTACTAGACCAAAATAGAAACCTATTTACCCTTCACGAGCTGTTCAGTGTCTTTCATGCTGCTTTTCCCTAATCAATTATAAACTATTTTTAGCCGTCATCAGGATTTTCTACCTTCCATCCTTATCCCATAGCACTTTATCCTATTTGATCCTGCAGAATAAAAGAGGAGGCAAAACTGGCCGTGGAGCAAAGAAGTCTTGCAGCTTGCACAGCCCTGGCCAACGAGCACACGAGCAAAGCTGTCCAGCTCTGTTCTCATTAAGTGTGTATTCGCAGCTGATCTGTCAAATCTTCTCAAGCAGAATTTAAGGACTCTTCTCCAGATTACATGCTTCGTTACCCTTGTAGGCCAAGCTGGGCAGAAGTGGAGGGGAAAGAACATGCTTTGCATTCTTGAGCAGCATAATAGGGGCCACCAGCATCCCACATCGTATGAGAAGTCACCTAAGCTGTTGTTTTCACTGTCCTTCACACAACTCTTCAGTTGAAATGAGAAGTTTTCTCCATGAAGTTTTAAGAGTTGTGTGATATTCCCATCTCTTTTCAGATTGCTGACCCTGCAGCCTGTGACCAGATGTACGAGAGCTTAGTCAGAATCCACACCAACTACTACAAAAACAAGGTGAGCTTTGGCATTGGCTTAGGATCCCCATCCCATCGTGATTTTCTGGGAATTTATAGTAGACAAGTGAACAGTGAGCTGCACATAGCACTGCCTGGTGCTCTTGGTTTCTCCTAGGTGGAGAACTTGGCCTGTGTAACATGTATGAACAATACAGATAGTTCTTGCTGTGGATGAACTGAATTTGCAGAGCTTGCCTGAAAATGAGCTTGAACTCAATGTCACCACAGAATAATTTGCTTTAATGCAGTGCAAGTCAAGTTACTTTTCTCTCTCTCTCTCTCTCTCTTTCCCTCTCTCCTTCTCTTGGCTCCTTGCTCATTTATGAAGTATCCACGGCTGAAAGACACAACCTTCACTGGAGTGACTGTAGAAGACTGCAAGATGATCTTAGCAACAGGTACTAATACGTTGTTTAATTAGGGAATAACACTTTGTAGGAGACAAAAGTACATTCCACTCTTTGTGGTGTTTGCTGCATGACTTCTGCTAAACACCTGTTCAGGGCAGAATGGGACTGCCATGCAGCTCTATTAGGTTGCTTAAAGAAGAATAAGGTCAGGTATCATTGAGGAGTTCTTAATTATTAATTTATCAGGACAAGGAGTTGATTGTATTTTGCACTGGCTGGAGATAGTAAAGGATTTTACAAGGATTGCTTGAGACTGGATATCAGGATCTATGGGAAAGAAAATCATGGCATATTTATCATATCATTCTAAAAATGTTCAGTTTCTATTATATTTTCTTCAAATTCCCTTCAGTATTTCTCCTCTTGTATTAGACTTTGAGAGAGCAGGGTACCATTATGCACAAATACACTCAGCCAAGTCATTTATTAAGTGCAGTGTAGGAATCTAGTGCAGTTTTGTTCTGCTCCAGTTCCTAACTTTGATTGCAGTGTGTGGAAACCGAATATTAGTTGTTAGTGATAAGAGACTCACCACAAAATTGATTGGATGCAAAACCAAATTTGCCTCAAGCACTGAAATAGAAATTCATTAAGATAAAAAGTCAAAAAGGAAAATATATGTAAGGCATATAAGCTCTGGTAAGAAGACCTTTCATTCTTTTGCTTTTCTGGTTTTCTTCCTCATTCCCCATCTCTCCCCCTTCTCCTTTTGCAGACATTCTGGAACAGATGGAGGGAATGAAAAAAGGGACATGGAGAAAATTGCGAGAAAGGTTTTATGCCAAGAAATCTGAAGAGGACTCAAAGTGATAGGCTGTCTCCCAGCTTCTCCACTGTATATATTCCTAAAGCGATGTATGCTGCCATTATGAATAAAGCCATTCATTCCTAGCAACAACATTTTATTCAGACATACACCTTATACACTTCATCTTGCGACCTCTCCGCTTGCTTGTAGGGGACACTAGGCCTTAGGTAAATGCAGTTGCTGCGTATTTGCTGACAGGTAAGGACAGGATTTTAATCGTGTGTTGCCGGTAGGGCTGCCATCAAGTTCAAGTGTGCTCAATCCATGCTGCGGCCTATTTTTAATTTCTTTGCGAAGCTTTAAGGCTTGCATCAGTGTCTGTTCGGGGGAGGCAGAGGGCTGGAGAGTGTTGACAGAGCACTGAATTGTTGCAGAGCTGCTTGGCTTGAGGAGGATGAGAGTCTAGAGCACAGCTATGCCAGGACTCCGCTTGGCTACAGGAAGCACCAACAGCTGCTCCTTTTTCTGTATTTGAACAGTGTTTTCCTGGCAAGTAGTAAAAGAATCTGAAACTTTGCAGCAGGCTCTAAGCCAAAGCTTCAGAAAACAAGGCTGGTGTTCGAGGTATTTCTTCATGGTAACATTATTTTTTTCACTTTCTGACTTGAACTTCACATGACATTTTAGCATTTACCATCTGGAACATTGCGTTATAGTGTACCTTGAGTAATACAGTGTTGGCCTGGCTTCAGGTCTTTGGATTATTCTGCATTTGTGCCTTTATTTATTTATTTTTAATAATTGCCGCATTGCATACCGGAGCACACAAGAAGGGAGCCTTC
This sequence comes from Tinamus guttatus, assembly GCF_059628265.1. Taxonomy (NCBI): domain Eukaryota; kingdom Metazoa; phylum Chordata; class Aves; order Tinamiformes; family Tinamidae; genus Tinamus; species Tinamus guttatus. The sequence goes on along the minus strand of NW_028289097.1, from coordinate 1,719,280 downwards.
TTTATCATGTTTCGGTTTTTATTATAACTTGCTTTTGTATTTAATTTAGTTAAGGCAATTTACAATTTAGTTCTTAAGTCACAACAACAAAGTGTAACATTACACCAGAGATGAAATTAAAACACAGGACACCCCTTCACAGTGAACTCCTGTAAACTCCTTTGTCCACAGAAGGCCAAAGACCAGTTCATACAACGAGAGCTTTGCTGCTCACCCCCATGTGGTGAGTGAAGTTATCAATGCATCTCCGTGAGTGTAGCTCCTCTTTACTGCACCCCCGTGAGGGACACAACTCTTTAAATGGAGAAGAATCAGCATGGAGCGGGTAGGGCAGATACGAGGGCTGGTTTGCAGAGATCCACGTTACTACTGACGCTTTTGCAATAAGTTAAATATTGCACCCTACACTAGTTACACTACAAGTGATAGCCAAGGTGCAGGCCACCGGAACGTAGTGCATGGAGATAAAGATACAACCCACACTTGCAAAATCCAGGTATTGCAAGGAGGGATAGAAGTCCTGTATAATCATCTTCCTACAAGGGCAGGAGAGTAGGTCGGGGTCCGGGTGGTGGAAGGAGTCCTCACCAGCGCCTGGTTTGTTTGCTGCTGGGCGGGATTGCTTACCTAAGCGACCTAAGGAGAACGGGGGCTCGGAAGCTCCTCAGCGTGGCCTCCTCCGACGGCAACGGAACAAGCAGCCCTCGCTAGCTGATAGATCCGTGTAGTCCCTTGGTGGGTGACGGCGCTGACTCTGCTGTGTTCTAGTGGTTCATGGTGTTCTGGACATCCACAAACCCCATCCTTTGCCTGCGCTTCCTTTGCTCCGTCATCTGGAGTTCAAACAAGGACACAGTGAGGTAGGAAACCAGGCTGCCTCCTTTCTCTTCCCAACGCGCTTGTCAGACATGTGACTTTAAGCATCTGCCAGAAAGCCCTACGAGTTGGACTCTAGCTGATGAGGAATTAAGCTATCAAAAAGCACGTCCCAACTGTTCCTGACCTCAAAAAGCTCAAGAGCCCTTTGCTTTGTATCTGAGGCTGCACAGGATTGGGCTGCTACCATCTCCTGTTCCTTGGAATCTGTATCTATTTCAGTAAGGACATTGACGTTCTACAGCCAGATGTTCCCCAAAGGTCCCTGTTTGTTTTAATAGGTGCTTCGTACCTGTTCCTTCAGCTCGTTCAGCTGGGAGGTGAGATGGGACACCAGCTTCATCGTGGAGTTGAGTTTGTCTTGGAGATTTCGGATTTCATTCTGTTCCCCTTCCCCTTCATTGCTAACCAGTGACATGGCTCGCATCCGGGGGAACCAGTCAAGGTTCTTGTTCTGAAACAGTGAAGTTGGAGAGAGGATGGAGAAGGGAAGACACAAAGCAGGATTTAACAGACTTTTGTAAGCCTGCTGTACTAAGGGACTAGGCAAAGTTCTCAAGAGGTTGCCTCGTCTGGGTCTTGTCAAATTTTTCACTAGTGGTCTTATTTATTTTCTAGCTTTTTCTTATTGCCCTCTGGGTTTGAGTTCAAAGTTTTTTGCAGACCTCCCTTCTCTCCCCTCCTGCCTTGTCTCTAGTCCCTACCACTGTTCTTGCCCTTGGTACAATCCTTAAATACCTTGTACAAAACATATAATACATAACGTGTTGTCGACTGAGATTGCAAAGTAGAAACCATCAGGTAAGAAAATAATTAAGGGACAACTACATAATTACATATTTTCCAAAAGTTCTATCTTAAGCTGTTTATTTTTTTTTGTCAAGCCTGCTGGTCTCAAACGTTTCCCTGTGGATGGCAGTGGTGAGCGCTGCCCTGCGTTCCCTCGAGGCTCCGGTACCTTTATCATCTGCGCCACGTAACTCTCCGGCCCCGTGTAGTCCGTCTTGTTCTTCACTCGCACCAGCACTATGAAGTACAGGTAGTTCCACATGTTGTGCTCATATTTAATATGCTCCTCAAAGGACACCGTCTTGTTGTCAAACTTGTCCCTTTCAAGACCTGGGAGAGGCAATCAAGGAAGAGAAGATGGGGAGAGCGGGAGAAGGTGAGCAAGGAACAAGCAAACAAATGTGGAAGGAAGTACAGATAATTGCATCCTGTCCCAGGTGTGACTTTCAAAAAGTGCTTTTAATAATTAGTTGGCATTTAGCACAGAACAAGCATCCAAAACGGGGAAAATAACCCAGCTGCATATTCAGGATGCTTCTATTTAAAGTGCTACAAGCTATGTTTCCTGCATACACATCTAAAAGCATAAAAGGCACCGAGTAGATCTCATAAAAAACACCCCATAAGACTAGCTTTTCTTTTTGTTTTTGCTGCCGGCCTACAACCATGAGCATTCTGAAATGTCCTGAATTTTATCTCCTTAGTAATACGGTGCTTTTTTTGCTACTTGATAAGTGATGGCCTCAAGAGCAATAGATGCACAGCATTTGCTTTAATACCTCATTAATGGGAGGCAAATTAAAATACAGGTAATTTCTCCCCTCTCAGTCATGTCCTTGCTTAAGCCTGCTTATACTGTAGTGACCCACTAGTGGCCAGATTTAAGTCTCTGCTGCAAAATCAGAGAAAAACCAAAAGCACCTGAAAGTGCATTCCTTCCTTATGCTTAGGTAACCTTAAAAGAAAGTTTGTCTGCAGGAGGAACCAGGGGAGGAAAGTCCTGTGCACACAGCGGGCCGAGGCGCTAGCGCTCACCACATATGAAGCAAGTGGTCTTCAGTATTTCTTCCTTCTTCTGCTTCTCGCTCCTCAGATCAGCAAAGGTATCGATGATGACCCCAAAGATGAGGTTCAGGACAATGATAATCACGATGAAGAAGAAGAGGAGGTCGTAGACAACCCGTGCAGGAAACAAGGACTCCTGCAATGGACATGAGGGAGAAACGTGTCTTTTTCCACACCCTTGCTGCAGTCTCTCCAAAAGGGACCAGAGACTGAGGGTGCAAGAGGAATAACAGGCACACAACAGGGGAAGAGAGGTGGAAGGCAACGACAGCTGAGGGGGAATAGAGCTGGAAGTGTCGACATTTCCAGGGAAGAAGGGAGCAGGGCTGGGTGCACTCACATCCTTCGATGGCTTCCGCAGAATGTCCCCTACGCCCCCGCCGTTCCTCAGCCCATGGTTCAGCACGGTGACGATGCACATGAGCAGCGTGTCACACGCACGTTCCCACTGGTCAGCGTCCCTTTCTACAACAACATTGGGGGAAATAAAAGCAAGAAAACCCACAGAACAGACAGGGCAAAATTAACAGACTATTGCAATGACCCAGGGATGCAGTGCCCTAATTCCCTGGAGGCAGGTGCTTGCTGGGTACATCCTGACCAGCAACTTTGCAGTGATGACTCCAGCTCACTTCTTGCTGTGGAGGCAGCTGTCTGAGCGCTCCTGAAATTCCTCCCTTCCTTTATGACTAAACTGAATCTGCATCAACATTTTTATGTCTGTGCAAATTTTGCAGGCTCTCACTTAGCTATCTGCAAGAGAGTGGGCTGTATGTGTCTGTCTTTGAAAAAGATATTGTAGCATTTTTTTCCCAGTTCACTGACAAATAAGGCAGCCATCCTACTCTGCTGCTAACAGGGTCAGCCTTTTTAACGAGCTCTCTTACCTTCCAGGGCAGTGGGCACAGCAGAGCAGCTAATTTTGTCACCACTGCATGACTCCATGAAAGTCTCCATGTTCCTTTGCATTCCCAAGGGGTCACCTGCAAGCACAGGAGACCACAGCCTCGTCAGAGCGGCAGTCTCAGGGAAGCTCTCTGATCCCATCACAAACGCTGCATTCTTCCAGCTTCAGCGCTCTTTGCAAAAGGTTTCTTCATATTCTCCTGGCTTTGAAGCTTTTGCTCAAGTTTCAGAAAGACTTTTACGGTGCTAAAGCTTTGCTTGCAGCTGAACGTTACCCGCTCTGTGACCCCTTGTAGCCCCTGTGACATGCTGTTCTCTACAGCACTAGGTTCCTAATTCAGCACAGGCAGCTGCCTGCTCCAGCAACCCCCAAACTGGTGCTAAAGTTCCTGGAGCAAACACACACGCTCTGACCCACTTCTGGATGCGGAAAAGAGCATGGATCTCATGTGCCCAAGCCCATGCAGCGATGCAGCTACCGAAAGGGGACTCCTTGGGCCCTCCCTAGCCCCAGCGCCGCAGCCTGGCAGAGGGGAGCTGAAGGAGCTGAACCTTTGGCTTTGCTGTCCGGCAGTCTGTCCACCTCCAGGATGAAGTCATCTTTCAGGAACAAGAAGCCCACGATGGAGAAGAGGTAGACGAGGATAAGAGCCAGGAGGGCTGTCAACAGGATGGAGCGCCCGTTCCGCGTCACACTTTTGATGACATTAAACAAGGTCTCCTCACGGTAGATCAAGTCAAAGAGCTGAAAAGGACCCAGAAGCAAAGAAATGCAGCAGGGTGCTATTCTGTGATAATGCTTGGCCTACCTACATCTCCTTTTATCCTGAGATCTTGTAGCAGTCAGGAGACATTGACTAAATTTCACATAAAGCATTTAAGTTTCCCGTCTTACTGTACGGAAGCACAGAAGAATGAAGTGACTTTTTCACAGGGGAGAGCCAAGAATAGGACACAGGCACCAGCCTTTGCCCTCACCAGCTCACGTTGCCTCCCAGCTGACCCAGATAAAGGTAACAGTAGAGATTAGAAACAAAGAGATAGCAAGACCTGGACAGAGACAGTAATAGGTATTGTCACAAGACAGAAAGATCAGCCTATGCCAAGATTAGAGCACAGCAAGTTGTTCTCGCTGCTGTTACCAGTCAATCCCTGCAACGTTTCACAGGAGCCTTCTAGCGCACCACTAGCTACATGAGATCCCCAATATCCGAGTTTGCCATACCAGGATGCTGTAGAAGAGTTCGTGCACGAAGAGGCCCAGGACGCTGGTCAGGATGTAGCCAACGTGATAGAGAAACTCCACATCCATGATCATGGCCTTGTAGCCTCGAATGAAGGTCCCACGGTTCCCCACGAAGCTCACCACAAAAACAATCTTGTTGGTTAGCTAGGAGACAACGGGCAGAAACAGAAGGGAGTGGGGATTGCCACAATTTATGGACCGTTTTTCTGCTGTGTTGCACTGCTTTTCCAGTGCAAAGAGAACTTACATTGAGAGCTCCCAGTATATTCAGAGTGAGTCCAATTCCTAAGTAATAGATTGATCGCAGGATCAGCGCCACGAGGAGTGGTCGGACACCGTAGCGCTTAGTAAACAGGGCCATGATAGAGAAGCAGATAAGAATCCAGAACAGCAAGGAGATGAGTGGGGAATCCAGCACTCCTGGAAAGAGAAAACCCATGACAATGAAATTAAATGCATACTGCCCACTGGACACTCTGTGCTGCCCTTAGAAAGTGAAGAACTGGCTAAAAAAGACACACCAGGATGAGCTGAATTTCACAGGGAGGAAAGAAAGAAATTACACTTGACTGCAAAGACTTGTCTTGACTAAGGTGGTTCTTATATTTTTCTAGCATCTCTTACTGAGATCTCAAAACATTGTAAATTATTCAGACTTTGCAGAACAGTTGCTATATATTGTGTCTTTCCCCATTTTACAACCAGGGAAAGTGCAGCTCAGGGAGAAGAGCCTTCCCTATTAAAAAGTGGTGGAAGAGTTGGAAACAGAAATCTTGGTTGAGTCCCTTGTTTTGGCCAGTAAAAAAAGACCTGGGACTTTCAGAATTGAGAAGACTAAGGGTTGGGAGAGCATTGGTATGGGAACCAATTTTCTCTTTATTCGAGGATTCACTTTTTCCTTTGTTTAGAGGAGCAGTGGCTGCTCAGGCACTTACCCATGGAAGTGGCTTCCACATAGGGGTAGAAGAAAGCAATGATTATGTTGATGAAAACCGCGAGGTTGAAGGAAATGCTTCCCCAGAGAGTCATTCTGCGGGAGAACCAGTACATCAGCGGCATGCCTGGAGGAAGAGGAGGCAAACACAAATCTCAGCTAACTTCGTGCCAGCTGGGTAAGGCTTTGTTCTCTCCGATATCCCAACAGCTCCGCTCCGTACAGCTAATGGGCCCGAAGGGATCCTTGCCTCCCACTTCCTTCTAACCCTTAATAAAAGCTCCCTCCTCATCTCCTGAAATGGATGTACAAGTTCAAAATATTATGGATCACATTTCTTGGCTTCTCAGCCCTTTGACCTGCTCTGGCACTATGGAATAAGAGTGGCTGTGTTCCTCCCAGTCTCCCATCACTTACATCCTCACTGCTTGCATCCTTCTAAACAGCAGTGTCTTTGTGTTTGCAACACGGATTCTCTGTCCCAGAGGAGACCCAACCAGCAATTTCCCATCCATACTGGAAACTTGTTTCCTGTTGAATTCCTAAGATAGTTTTGGCTGGATCTGCAATTACTTTCAAGTGCTGCTACACCACCTTTCAGCTGCATAGCAGTATTTGTAGTATTTTTATGATTCCTAACTGTTTACTGATGTCCTGTTCTTTTAAGCTGGGAAGTTAGTCCTAGTGTGTCCCTGAAACACCAGGATTGGATGGTGCAGAGAACCAAGCTCCTGATTCCCACGTGCTCTGCTCCTCATGAGCGGCCAAGTGCACTGTGCTCTGTGGAGCAAGGGCCACAAGGACCCTGGTGACCTGGTCTCCAGGCTGCTTCCAGCATTCACAGCCATTTCCAAGCACCCCTGGCCTGCAGATTTCCAAAGATGGGCAATTTCTGGTGCCCGTTGTGCCCTGACTGGGGCAGGGGGTGTCTAAGGGAAGATCTGGCTTGCTCTTACTGCGCAGTTTCTTCTGCCATTCCATCTCGTTGTGGAGGAAGGACGACTGGTCAAAGAAATCACTGACTTTGCTGCCCTGCTCGTCTTGCTCGGTGGTGGTGAAGAGCCGGTACTTGGTCTCCTTGGTGAGGAACTCGCAGATGCCAGGCACTGGGAAGATGATCTGCTCCATGCTCCGGTCCAGGCGCACAATCTGCAGGAAGCAGGGCGAGAGGGGGTGCAGTGAGATCCTGCCAGCACCGTGCTTCCATTTCCTTTTGCTCAGCTTCAATCTCACATTCCCTTCCTTTCCCCCAGATCCCATAGGAGCTGAAGCACCCGCAGCTCATGTAACTCTCCGGAACGGTCCAGCAAACATAGCCCTCCTGGCTGTGCTGGAGGAAGCTCACAGCACGCGAATCCTTGCTGGCCCAACTGCAAGAAAAAGCACCCAGCAAGCACGGATGAGGCTGCCGAAATGGCTGCCTCCCAGGTGCTGCTGAAAGAGAAGGAAAATCGCAGACTTTCCAGAGAATCTGCCTGTTTTCCAGCAAGTCATATTTCCAGCTCATATTTGCACCTCAGTGCAGGGCACAGGGATAGGAAGATGCTTAGCGAAAAATAACAGGGCACAAAACAGGCCTGAACGCAGGTGGGATTCATCAACCCAGCGTGCTGCAAACCCAGAGGTCTTGCCTCGATCTGGGACGTGTGTTTCTCGTAATAGGCCAGCGGGTCCTCCTCCTCCTCCTGCACGGGGGCCGACGACTTCAGCATCTGCGTGAGCTGCTTGTTGTTCAGACTGAGCTGGGACGAGGGAGAGGGAGAGGGAGAGAAGCTTCAGCCAGAATCGGCTGGGGGGATTCGCATCTAACTCTGCACTGGCAACACCGGTCCTCAAAATGTACCAAATCTGATGAGGTTTCAGGGAAAAGCAAATGAACTGAAGCTTCCGAAAGGGATGCAAGAGCTCCTTGAGGTGACAGGCGTTCAATTCCCTACAATAATTACATCCCCAAACTGCTAATCCACAAATTGCAAATCAATGCCCATAAAACCCCAGGGAAATCTTATTACTGCTGAATCTTGTCCGGGATCTAAGGTACGCAGGCAGCAAAGGACAGCAAAGGACTCAGTCCTGCCTTTTCTGCAGGGAAGGAGAGAAAGCAGCTACTAGCAGGGAAGCCACCCTCCACAGACAGCTAGTGACACAGCCACTGTGTTTGCAGCTTGGGTTCCAAGGGACACGGTTTTCTTTAATCCCCCCAGTAATAGCAAAACGTGTCAACTCCTAAATGACAGAAAGCAGGGCACATGAGCTAGGCTGGGAGAAGCAGCTTTTTGTAATCTCCAGTCAGGGTCAGAGCGGGTGGGGGAGCTCTGCCTTCCTTCTCAAGGCCTTCCCATACCATGGATGAGATGCCTTCCTCCTCTTCCTCCTGGATTCGCTTCACTGGCTTCAGGAGCTGCTGCAGAGACTTGTTGTGTCGGGAGAGCTGGGAGAGGGACAGCGATAGCCGGGTTAGCAGAGGCTCACGAGCAGCCCCTGCAGTGCCACGAGGGACAGCGAGCGAAGCCCTGCACGGGCATGGGAGCCTAAAGCAAACTCCCCAGCTGAGCAGCCCCAGGATGCCAGCCCGGCTGGAGAAAACACACCAAGAAGTAATGAGAAAAACGTGCAAATCAGCAAGCAGAAGCTAGAGCGCAGCCCTGCGGGGCCCGGGCCTGACAGGGGGACGCTGCTGCGAGAGCAGCCGTGCGCGGTGGCACTGCCAGTACCTGCAGCGCCAGGATGTAAATGTTGTGGCCGACCTCCCGCGGGGACACCTCGGCGTTCTCGCACTCCTCCTCCTGCAGATAGGCCTTCTTGATGACGTCCACCTGGAAGGCACCAGCGACACGTGAGCTCTCTGCCCAGCCTGGCCCGTTTTCCTCCCCTGGCCACGGGCGTTTCAGACCCGACGGCAGGGAAAGGCCATTCGTGCATGAGGCTGCGTGTGGCGAGTCCTAGCAATGGTTGAGGCGCTTTTGGGGCTGCAGATCAGGGACTCCGTTAGGGCCCACAGGCCTGAAGGGTCCAGACAGTGGTGTAAAACAGGAGGAAAGAGCCGGAGCTGCAGCCCCTCCTGGCACCCGGAGCACAGCCCAGGGACGAGGCTCTCCCCCATCCCCGAAGCCATCCCTGCAGCCTCGAGGTTCCCCTGGGACTGGTCGTGTCACCTCTGCTCAGCCCTTACCAGCTCCTGCGGGCGAAGGCTGATGAGGATGCGCTCCGCGTTCTCGCTGTCGTGCCGGCTCTCCATCAGGGCCAGGAGGAGCTTGGAAGCGTTGTCCTGGGAAGGAGAGACACCCTCGTGAGGGGAACTGTGCTCTGCCAGGGCTGGGAGGACCCACCTCCCGCTCAGCTCCCTCCACAGTGACGGTTTCAGCCCGGGGAACATGCAGGAACCCCCAGCTGCTCCAGGCATGTCCCAGCGATGGGCCCTGCACCCCAGCTGGAAGCTCTGCCTACCTTCAGCTGCAGGACCAGGTCCATCCGGTACTTGCAGAGGGGGCTGATGTCATTGAGGATGAGCGCTGTGATTATGTCGATCCCATTGGATTCGTGCGTCACGATGCAGCTCTAGGGGAGAGATGCATTTGTCATCCCATGGATGACGCCATCCCTCCAGATTCACCTGTGCTCCCCTCTTAATGCAGCCTAAGTACCCAGCACATGCCCAGGGGTGTAAATGGTGCCCTGGCATCAACACCGTCTGGGTCCCATCGTTCCAAGAGCCCCAGATCCCTTCTCTCCCCAGCAATGGAACCATCTGCGGCCCCACATAACTGAGCCATGTGGTTACTCATAACTCTCATAGCATCTTTGCTTCCCTCGACTCTTCTGTTGTCCTGCTCCCTTTTACACCCCAAAAACAAGAGCTGGCCCTGTTTGCCTGCAGCTTTCCCAGGGATCCCCATGGAATGCCCCAGCGATGGTAGGAGCAACATGGAGCTACCACGATGTCCACGGGCCCCTCGGAGGGGTCACCGCCAGCGCCCACCTGGTTCTCATGGCAGGGCCCCTGGCAGTACTCGGTCAGGGTCTCCAGGGTCTGGGTGATGAGGGCCACGTTGTACTCATTGATGTAGAGGCCCAGTAGCCCCAGGCCTCCCGTGGTGCTGCCGCACATGATGTCGAGGAACTGCAGCGTCTCGCACACCAGGTTGTAGTTGGTCTTGTTGTTCTGGCACCGGAGGAAGTTCTGCCGAGCAAACCCTGCACTTAGAGAGCTGAGCGGCATCACCGGGGCCTCTGACACCGCGTTCAGGTCCTGAGCCCCCTCCTGCCACCACCTTCCCACCTCCAGCTCAGGGAATTTGGCCAGGGCCATCCCTGTGAGGTGCAGAGCAGCACCCATGGACACGGCAGAGGGTGCAGATGGGGAAGCTGAGGCTGGCGCATTGCCCACTTGGAGCCCAGTGAGGACCAGAGCCCGACTTTCCTGTGTCCCCATCCTGGGGCCTCTGCCCCAACCCCGCTCATCGCCTCATAACCCACCTGAAGGTCCCGGTTGTGGTTCTCACACAGCAGCTGCAGGAATCGCAGAATAGGCTCCATAATCAGGACTGTCACCCCCATTTCGTTGTTCTGGCCCTGCTCCCCAGCGTCGTGGCCTTTCCGGAATCCTATCGCCATTGGGTACCGGGAGGGGGTGCCAGGCATCACAAAAGTCTCTCCTCGTCCTAACGGGAGACCCAGATTCGTTACATCTGGCTATGCTGCAAGACAACCCTTGGCCCTAGCAGGGAGACCGTGATCCCATACCTTTGGAGCTGGGGTCAGGCTCGTCCTTTTCTTCACGGGGCTTGTTCCCGATGTCACTCATGTTCACGGACACTGTAGACTTGGTCTCCTGCTGGGCCTTCTTCATCCGGTCATGCAACACCTTGAAGAACTTCTCGGACTTCTTGTCGCTGGTCATGAGGTTGTAAAAGGATTTCTGAGAGCAACAAGGATGGCAGTTTGAGTCTCCCCCGTGGGATCCGAACTGTCCATCCCAGCCTGTCCCTCTGCCTTGCTAGGCACCAGCACTTGAGACCTTGCCTGGGATACCCTGGTGAGCAGATTTACTGCCACAGTCCTCTTAGATTTACAGAGGTGGAGCACCCTGGGGTGTCCTATATCATAAGCAAGATAGGAGCTTGATAAATAGGGAGATGGATACCAGAGCCTGATAAACAGGGACTGCAGCAGATCTGGATCTGGAAAATCAATCTTTTGCATGTGTCATTTGTTGGCTTCCCCTGGTACGCATTTAAAATAGCTTAAGAGGGAGGTATCACCCAGGCTGCAGCTCATTTTAGCAGTACCCGGCAGAGGGCATCAGCAGTGTTCCAGAAACCTGCCAGCATCATCCTGCCTTCCGCAACATCCAGCCCTCAGGTTTGACCCAGATGCTAAAGTGGAAACTCAAGCAGAGATTTCTCCTCCTCTTCTTGTGGACGAGCAGCAAACACACGCAGCCACCTCGCTAACCAGCATCTGCCCAAGGGGCCAGGGACCAAGGACTGTCCTGCACGTCCCACCTACCACTGCTGGGGCCCTAGTGCTGCACACATCAAACCGCAGCTGCCCCGCTCCTTGGGGCAGTGCCAACCCGCAGCTGGAGCTCAGCACCTGGATCTCCGTGTTGCCTCCGTCCAGCAGCCGGATGGCGAGCAGGATGCTCTCTTGGAAAATCTTCTCGTTCTTGGTGTTCATGATGAGGTCCGCCACCAGCTTGGTGGCCCCTTCTCGGTCCAGCCGGCACTGGACAGCAGCGATAGCCGACCAGTCCTGGTCTTGCCCTGCGCAGAAGGATCCAGATGTGGGGCCACGACGCTGCGGGCGTGAGGGGCAAGGAGCACAGGCAACAGGGTGGCTCTGTGCCAGGGCAGCTGGGCAAAGTGATTCCCAGTGGGACCTTGTCCCTTCATCTGCCCATATCCCTGCTCCGAATGGAGCTGCGGACACTGAGACCCGCTACAAACCCGGCCACCTCCTGGCCAGGAACGTCCTCGGGAGCTGCACGTCAGCAGCGCAGAGAGCTGGGGACAGCGCAGGAGAGGGGCACTCACCTCCCCCAGCAGCATCCACGATCTCCCCTTTAGAGCTGGACTTCTTGTTCTGCAGGTAATTGTTCAGGAGCATTTTCCGCAGCAGGTTGCCCTGCCAAGACAAATAAACGTCACGAGGTTCCCAACTCTGGGGCCAGCGCTAGAGTGGAACGAGGCCGAGGGCCCGCGGGTTGCGGCGGGTCTTTCCAGGCTACCAGGTGGAGGAGACGGGCTGGCGGGGCGCTGCGATGCTCACCCTCTCGCCGTACTTGTTCCTCTTCACCAGCATCTGCTGCAGTGTCCTCAGCACCTTGATGCAGAGCTTCTCCTCCGTCTCCATGAGGTCCTTGGTGTGCTGCACCAGCCTGGTCACGCAGAGGAGAGCCACCATTACGCAGCCTGGAGAGGCTCCTACCTCCCCAGGTCTGCAGGCCACCCCAAACCACAACTCCAGCTCTTCCCAGCACTCCGAGCACTGTGGGCAACTGCAGAGCACCCTTACTTGGAGAGGAAGCCTCCGCTCTCGCATCGCTGGTAGGCCTCCGTCCCTTCCATGAAGAGCAGCTCCGGCCGGTGCAGGACATCCACGAGCACCGAGAGCTCAGCCTCCACCAGGGGTTTCAAGCGGTCCTCCAGGGCGTTGATGATGTCCTACAAATCCCAGCACCAACGTTTAGGGCCAACTCAAACAGCACGGGAGAGGGACCATGCAGTGCCGATTGCTGCTGGCTTTCACCCTCTGCCTGCCCTGTACCTGCAGCTTCTCTATGATGTTCTTGTAGTCCCACTGGTTGGGGGTGGCGGAGACGCGGGGGAAGGTCCGCGTGGCCGTCTTGTAGCTGGCCGTGTTCCTCTGCACGGTGCTGGTGGAGCTGCTGTTGAGCAGCGAGCTGACGTGGGCATCCAGGTCCATGGGCAGGGCGATGGAGCGGCTCTTGGCTGCGGGCAGAGGGAGCCGGGTCAGGGCCAGCGCTGGCGAGGCTGCCCAAGCCACGAGCTGGATGCTACTGCAGTGCCTTGGCCCGGGCACCCCTTCACCAGCTCTTCAAAATCAAGATTTAGGTTAAATACAAAATAAAACTCCCTCAAGGGAGTGAAGGGTCGAGTATTTCCCCGCATTGCTCCCCTCTGCAGCAAAGCGTCTAGTGTCTAGTGTCTATAAGTACCTCAAGGGAGGCAGTGAGGAGGATGGTGCTGGTCTCTTTTCAGTGGTGGCCACCGACAGAACCAGAGGTAACGGCCACAAACTGAAGCACCAAAAGTTCCACATGAACTTAAGGAAAATTTTTTTAACAGTGAGGGTGCCAGAGCACTGGAACAGGCTGCCCAGAGAGGTTGTGGAGTCTCCTTCTCTGGAGATCTTCAAACCTGCTTGGATGCAGTCCTGTGCCACGTGCTCTAGGTGACCCTGCGTGTGCAGGGGGTTGGACTAGATGATCTCTAGAGGTCCCTTCCAACCTTCTATGGTCCTTCTATGATTCTATGAAAGCGTTGCCTAGAGCCGGGCCTGGCGCCGCGGCACCGCGGGCAGCAGCACGGCCATCAGCTTTCCCTTGGGAAAGCACAGCTCGGAGTCTGGAAGAGCCCTGCCTAAAACTTCCAAGGGGAATCCTCGGAGCGCAGCTCACGTCCCCACCCAGCACCTACCCACGGAGCAATCCTTTCCGTGCGGTGACTCAGTGCTAACAACCCTGCTCCGAGTCAAACAGCCACAGGCGGCTGAGGGCAAAGTCCTGGAGAGGGAGAACTGCCATAAACGCTGACTTTATTTCTGGGCCCTTCGCCAGCAGGGACACACCAGGAATCTCCCGAAGAAATGCAGGCTTTGGCTATTTCCAGACCACCGTGGTGGTCCCCAGAGACCCTAGCTTGAAATGCACATCTTGGAGCCAAACCTCCCTGTTCTGGGCCAGTAGCCCCTCACCAGGGCGCCCTGCCAAGACCCGCAGCAGGGATGATCGCTCTTGATGCTGCCACGAGCGGAGGCGGCCGAGCGAGGCCACGTCCTCGCGCGCAGCGGCGCGGCGGAGCGTCCCCGCGCCCGGCTCCTTACCGACCATGGCCAGCGTGCGGATGCAGGCCTCCACCGAGCTCTTGTGCTGCTGCTGCAGCCAGGGACACTCCAGCAGCCTCATGGTGGACTGGAGAAGCTGCACCACGATGGTCTGATGGGTCTGAAGGAGAGAGTAGGCGGCTCAGTACCGCGGCGAGACCCTTCCAGGTCCAGAGCCGGGTGAGCCCCCCTTCTCCCCAGGTCTCCTCAGCCCCAGTGATGCTCCCTGAGGGAAGCCCAGCCAGGACTTGGCCAAGCAGGGCTCCGTTACCTGCAGCGAGGTGCTGTTTTCTGAGAAAGGGGAGCTGAAGAACGCATTGACGGTGTCCAGCACCACCGTGAGCACATACTTCTCCAGCGTGGGGTCCGGGAGGCGCTTCTCTCGCTTCTTGCACATCTGCAGGGAAAAGAGCCCGCTGACGGCACCGAGGCGCCGTGGTGACGTTCACGAGCATCCTGGCTGGATGCCCATTGGCACGCAGCAGCCTTGCTGCGCAGGGAACGCTTGGATCCTGGATCTATCTACCCCAGACAGCCCGATGGCTCCCCAGCCCGTAACGGGGCAGCCCTCCAGGCTACATCAGTCCTCATGGTGTCCGAGCTGCATATCTGGCCCTGGGGAGGTCCCAAGCTTTGAAGGAGGCTTGGTGAGGTCAACCTGTCCCCAAGCCAGGGCAGTGGCCATTCCTGCCATGCCCCAGCCCTCCTCACGCACCCGTGCCATGTCGAGGGTGAAGTTCTCAAAGAGCGTCCAGATATGGTTGCTGGTGTAGATCTCCTTCATCTCCACCTCCGTGTCCACGTAGCAGTGGTTGACAAAGTTCACATAGGCCATCTTCACCTGCCGAGGGAGGATGGAGGACACGGGCATGGGGACGGGAAGGCGAGCATTGCTCACCACCTGCGTCGCGGAGACCCTCGCTCATGGCAGCAGGAGCTGGGGACATCACATCCCAGCCGGTCCCCTCCCTTCCTAGCGCTGAGCTCCATGCCGTACCTCGGTTATGCAGTCCTCGTGCGTCACCACCCGCACCACGTCCTCCAGAGGCAGCAAGGATGTGCACTTGATCTCCGTGTAGACGTTCTTGCCCTCGGCGCAGGCAGCCAACAAGTCCACCAGCGAGATGTGGTACATGAGGGGGCTGTTCTCCTCCACCCCGTCCCTGGCTGCGGTCATCATCTCCAGGAGGGTGGCCAGCGAGGCCTTGTCATTGTAGAAAACCACCACATCGTCCCCGGCGTTGGTGAGCTGTGGAGGAAGCTTAGGGGTCACCACTCTGGAGATGGAGGATGAAGAAACCTCAGGGGGACAAAAAAAACTTCCTCTGCCCAGAGCAAGCAGAGGGGCTGCTCTGAGGTACAGTCAGGGATGAAAGTGCCATGTATTTGCAGGCAAAACATGGCATTTGCAGGCAAAACATGGCATTTGCAATGCAGCTAGACTTACAACCCGTGGGAGGCCCTGCTGCAGCACATCACCGGGAAGCAGCAAGGGAAAAACCAACCCCAATCTAGGGGACCATGTTCTCCAAACCAGTGACCAACTCTTGGACCTCACTTCAAAACCTTAGAGCTGTTTGCAACAAACCAGCACGGCAAAGAAGGGCTCTTCCCCTCAGGAGAAGCCAACGCTGCCCCTCCTGGGGACCATGTCCTGCTGCCACCACACGCTCACGCAGGGAGAGGGGCTCTCACCTCGGTCATGATCATGTCCTGGCACTTCTTGACGTACTTGCCCTCGGCCTTGATGATGGTGTGCAGGAAGTCGAGGTACTGCACGTGGCGGCCGTGGGTGGCCACGCAGTGGATGAAGTGCTGCGGCACCGTCTCGTTGATCTCCGAGCAGAGCTGGTAGTTGTTGAGGAAGATGTGCTGCATCGTCTCAGCCTCCAGGAGCTGTGGGACACGGTGGGGACAAAGTGAGGCCGGGGGCTGTGCAAGGCCACGAGGAATAGCCGTGTCCCAACCCTCTTCCTCTCTCAGGGGTCTCCTCCCAGGTTTTCCATCTCTTGCCCTTGCCTGCTGCAGGTCTGCACCCTTCCAGCCCCAGAAGGGAGCCAACGTCTCTCCCCATGCCACTGCCTGCAGCCATCCTTCAATCCTATCCCTTTACCCCTGGCGTCAAGAAGAGGTTGAGATGTTTATGCAAAAGCGCCTGGTTTTCCTGATTGCCAGCACAAAACTTCTGCAGGAACTGGTGGGTGAATTTCAGGATCTCCATCATCTTGGTGTCACCCTGAGGAAAGGCAGAGAACAGAAGCAGCGTGAGTCAGCGAGGGATGCAGAAGAGGGAACAGGCCCCAGCTCCTGCCCTGTCACCAGGAGTCCCTGCACCCTCCACCCCTTTTCCCAGGCACTTGGAGCACCATAGAGCCCAGCCTGCTTTTGCTCATCCACCTTTTCGTACGGGATCTGCAGCAGATCCAGCATCACTTTGTGGGCATCCATGTTCTTCAGCAGGCGCTGCTGTTTCTTCCGCACTTGCTCTCCGACTCCACACATCTTATTCAGCCGTTCCAGGATCTGGCAAGAGAACAACCATGGCCCAGAAGGGACTTGAGACTGGGTGTCCATCAGGACATTCAGCAGTGCTGGGAGCCTGCTTGAGATCCAGAGGCAGCACCTCCAGCCCTCGTTTTGTGCATTGCTCACAAATCCTGGCATCCCACTCATGAATCCCGTCCCTCTCCTTACCAGGCCTTGGGGATGCTGCCAGAGAGGGTTTGGGGATGTCACTTACCCCCTTGACTATCTGATAGTTCTCGCTGCTCTTCTCTCCCGGAGCAATGACCTCTTCATCAGCAGTGAGCTGCAAGGCAGGAGAAATGGGTCAAGATCCCACTGCCATCCCTACGAGCCTCTTGATGCCGGGGAATTAGTGCAGGACCCACTCTGGCTCTCCTCCTCCGGGGAGAGGCACGGGTGACCCAGCAAGGGGAAATGCAGACTGGGTTTGTGCCCCCTTCTCTTCTCTCACCCCATTTCCTGGAGTCTTCTTCGGGCTTCTCACCTCTTTCTTCTCCTTCTTGTTCCCCTCCACTGTGTTGTCTCCTTTGGTGCTGCCTTTCTTGTCCACCCAGAGCTCCGATTTCTCTACCATGGTACGGAGCTTGTCCAGCTCCGACTTAATCACCTTGTAGTTCTCAACGTCCTGAGCTGAGATCAGGAGCTGAACCTGCAACGAAATTCCCATGGGGTCCCTGTGAAACCAGCCTGAGGCACGAACCCAGCTCCCCTCTGTCCCAGACGTCCCTCAGGAGAAAAGGGCCCACCAGAGAGTCACCCACCCCGGGATGTGTCCCACGTGCTGCACAGGCAGCCCAGCACAGACTTACAGGTGCTCCAGGAGAGCATCCCGAGGGTTTACCTGCTTGAAGGTGTGCAAGACCTCCTGCCTCTGGCTGAAGTGCTTGAAGAGGAGCTGCAGGGAGCCGGAGATGAGCGGCGGGTAGTCGTGCATCGTCAAGTGGATCAGCACCCGCAGAAACATCCTCCCTCCCTCGTCGTCCACCTCCAGCATGCTGCTCGTCTTCCTGAAGCCGAGAGCAAAGCGCTTGGCGTTAGCGGCTGCACGGGAGCATGACAGCGCTCAGGGCCAAGAGCGAGAGCTGCGTGAGTCTTTATAGCCCCATCTTAGCCCCATCTGCCCTACGAGGAAAGGCTGAGGGAGCTGGGCCTGTTCAGCTGGAGAAGAGAAGGCTGAGAGGGGACCTGAGCAGTGTCTAGAAGTACCTCAAGGGAGGCAGTGAGGAGGATGGTGCTGGTCTCTTTTCAGTGGTGGCCACCAACAGAACTAGAGGTAATGGCCACAAACTGAAGCACCAGAAGTTCCACATGAACTTAAGGAAAAAATTTTTAACAGTGAGGGTGCCAGAGCCCTGGAACAGGCTGCCCAGAGAGGTTGTGGAGTCTCCTTCTCTGGAGATCCTCAAAACCCACTTGGACGCAGTCCTGTGCCACGTGCTCTAGGTGACCCTGCGTGTGCAGGGGGGTTGGACTAGATGATCTCTAGAGGTCCCTTCCAACCTTAAGCATTCTATGATTCTATGATCTTCTTCATCACCTGCAGCTTCCAGGCTCTGCACCAAGTGCATATAGGAGAGGGAAGAGCCCGGGGTAGGTGGGCAGCAGGGGGGACTCACCCCACGCCGAACATGGCCTCTGCGTGCTCCCCGATGCGGTCCAGGTTCATGGCTGCAGCTGAAGGAGAGGGAACGTGGGAGGTGAGCGGGGCAGGAGAGACCGAGAGCCCGCAGGACCCAGCACCAGCCCTCGCTCCAGGTGCTGGCACGTGGGAGCCCGCAGCCAGCACGGGACGCCTGCTCCCTCCTGCACCGCTCCAGCCCCTGCATCCCCCACAGCAGCAGGGAGAAGCTGCCGCCGCGCTTGCCTCCACCACCCGCAGTCCCGGCCTGGGGAGTTTGCCGAGTTTATCTTATTCTAGGAGCAGAAGGGAAGAGTTACTTGTGGAATCGAAGGCTGGAGCCGTCCCATCGGCCGCACTGTCCTGCATGGGGTAGACTTCCACAAACTCCTTCTTGAAGACGGAAAGTAGGTAGGAAATCCTGTAGTCCAAGCGCACGTTCAGGATGAACTGGTAGCGGTAGAGAGAGAAGAAAGCAAAAGTGAGTCCTCATCATGCCAGCTGCCTCAGACAACTGCTCCCACCAGCCCAGGGTCCACCCTGCAGCTCCCAACGCTTCCCTCCCTCCTTCCAAGCATCAGCAACCTGGTTTCTCCCTCCCCACCTGCAAGATCTCCAGGATCTTCAGCTTGGTCTCCATCACCACGATGTTCTCATTCTCGATGCTTCTCCCTCTGTCTACTTGCTCCGGGGCAGAGCCGGTGCTGAGGCTCGGCGGGCTGAAGATGGACTGCTTCCTGCTCAGCACCATGGTGGACATTATCTGCCCCACACCCTGGATCGATCTCCGCACGTTCTTCCCTAGGGAGGCAGCCACGGCGGACAGG
Source organism: Tinamus guttatus (assembly GCF_059628265.1). Classification (NCBI taxonomy): domain Eukaryota; kingdom Metazoa; phylum Chordata; class Aves; order Tinamiformes; family Tinamidae; genus Tinamus; species Tinamus guttatus. The sequence goes on along the minus strand of NW_028289097.1, from coordinate 1,700,426 downwards.
GTTAGCTCATGGGGAAAGAGAGGTGGGAAAGGACTGACGTTAGGACCCACTTAAACTGGAAAATGCTTTAGACATTAACCAGAGAACACAGAGGAGGGACTTGCTATTGCTCTGCCACAGCCATGCCTGTGTTATGGCTGGGACATTTGCTGCATTTCTTGCTCATTTTGCATCCTACGCTGGGAAAGGCCAAGGGCCTGACAGCTCTCATCTCCCACTGTCACAAGATCAAACTCTTATGTATATTTCTTTTTCCTGGAGGCAGAACTGGTAAGTGCTGTGTGGACCACAGAAAACCCTTTCCCCCACGGCCGTGCCAAGTTCCCCTGGCGCTGAAGCAGACTCACCCGTCACCTCGTCGCTGTACACTGCCTGCAGCATCAGCTGCGGGTTCTGGACGCAGTCGATGATGCCCAGCAGCGTCCGCGTCAGGCGCAGCAGCTCGCTGAAGCTGTAGAAGCCGAAGTAGATGAGGTTGTGGGCAAGGCTGACGACCTGGGGGAAGGACAAGGAAACTCCAGAGCTCTCCGCACTCAGTCTCCAGGGCCGGGGAGGGTCTCTGGCCAAGCCAGGCTGCGTGATGCGAGGTGCCAGCGCCGCTGTGACTGCAGCCCCAAGGGCACCGTCCCCCCCACGCGGCTCCGCACCTCGAAGGTGAGCTTGTTCTTCTCCTCGTTGGCGAAGGGCACCGCCTCGCTCACCACGTTGTTGAGGTAGTCCTCCACGAACTCCATGGTGCTGGCAAACTTGTTCTTCTTGTCGTCGCGGGAGGTGTTGAGGTTGGAGTCGTAGCTGCCAGGGGAGACGGGGGTGAGCGGGAGGGAAGGAGGGCAGCAAGGCTCAGCCTCCAAGGAGCACCGTCCCGGCGGTCACCGAGAGCTGCCACAGCCAGAACTGATGCTCATTATCATGCTGGAGACCTTTTCCTTCCCAGCTGAGACCTGCCAAACTCACTCCACAAATGCCCACTCCTCCAGTCCCAGACCCCTACAAGGACACAGTATCTGGCGTCCTGCCCCTCGAAGCCCCTGCGAGCCCCGACACGTCTCACTCTTTGATGGTGATGGCCGTGGGGATCTCGGTCCAGAGCCGCGCAAACTTCACGGGCATCACCAGCTCCTGGGGGTCCCTGTCCACATGCACGTGCAGCATGAGGTGGCAGAAGGACGCCCGCAGATCGAAGGGCAGCATTTCATCTGCCATGCAGAGGAAGATCAGGTCTACGCCCAGCTGCTGGGAGATCTCCTTGATGGCCAAATACTGGCGGTCCAGGCACATGCGGGCAAACAGCTTCAGTTGATACCTGTTTGGCAGCGAGGGGAGGAGAGAGTGAGGCCACCCCGTCCTGCAAAGCCTGGGGACAAGAGGGGGCAGGATCATCAGGATCATCACCTGTAGTAACTCAGGACGTTCTCGTCGTGGGCATTGCCTGCCCGGGCCTCCTGTGCCAGCTGCCGGATGCTTTTCTCATGGTGGTCGTTGTTCTTGTCGGTCCAGGTGAGCCAGACCTCCTCCTCCGAGTACTCAATGCTCAGGTACTCGTGCGTCTGGGACATCTCCTTCACCGGCCTCAGCCTTGGGGTGGGAAAGGGGTGAAGTTGGGGAGTACCCCGTGATTGGCACCGTCTGGCTGTACCTTGTCACAGAGGGAGGATCCCACCGCTCACCCCACACTGTAACCATGGGGACACTCTGCCTGTAGGAGCAGGGGTGACGTGGGCTTTCAGCCAGGGAACAGGGCAGCAAGGGAGGCGGCGGGAGGCAGCGCCGGGCACCCAGCCCGGGTGAAACCCCAAGGCCAGAAGAGCCTTCCCCTTGGTCACTCACTCGGTTTTGATGAGGATGTCGCTGTTCTTTGGGTCCAGCACACATTTGCAGATCAGCTCCTGCGTGACGGGGATGGCAATGTGGTTGGACACGCACAAGTCCGAGAGGTAGTCCAAAAACCTGGGAGCCAAGGGCAGAGCAGAGGCGACTCACGGTGAGAGGGGGTTAGGGTTAACCACCCCCAGCCGAGGTGGTTTCCCACCCGTTACGCTGCACGAAGCTCCGTTCCAGCCCCATGCTGGGACACGGCCCTTACGGACACGCACCGTGGCTCGCGGTTCTTGCGCACCAGGCTGACGAAGGTCTCCACCTCCGTCTTCGTGATGTGCTTCTCCAGCAGCTTGCGGTTGTTGTGCAGCAGGGCCGTGATGGTGTCTTCGGCCAGGATGTCGTAGCCGATCTGGGACTGCATCATGCCGAACTGCTTGGCGATGTGCTCCTGCAGCGGGCAGACAGGAGGGGAAGCAATGGATGGGGCTGCATCCTGCTGGGGTGCCGGGGTCTGGCAATGCCCCCCGAGACCTCTGCAACCTCCGTAGGGCCGTGCAATGTCTGTTGGGATGGGAGTCCCGCGACGGAGACCAGGATGACCCAACGCACCTGGTTCTTGCGATAGTCCTCCTGGGAGTGTCGGAGCACGCGGTAGCACAAGCGGAACATGTACTGGTAGGGAGCATTTTTCTGGTCCGAGAGCTCTTCCAGCCGCACCAGGGGTCCTTCCCCACCCTTGTCCTTGAACGGCGCTTTCAGGATCCCAAAGATCTGCCCAAAAGCGGAGACCATGAAGTGCTTCATCCCTCTCCTTCCCCCTCCGATGGACCCTGGCCGTGCTTGGCAGGAGGGCTTATCCCACCACCATAGCTTGAGCTCAAGGCCAGCTAAGCCTCTTCCAGGGGGATTTTTGGGAGCCCTGGCCCCTGATGTGGCCTCACACAGGGTGGGATGTCTCTGCTGGAGCTCAGCCCCACTCAGCGCGTTCCGGGGACCGCTCACCTGCTTGAGGATGTTCTGCTCCCGCATGAGTTTCTGCCGCTCCCGGTTGGGCTTGGTCACCACGATGTCCAGCACGTTCTGACCGTTGTTGGGGACGTCGCTGACGAAAAACACCAAGTCCTCCAGCAGCTGGATCACAAACCTGCCGAAGGGGCACAGCACCAATGGGGGAGCAGGTCCCCGCACACAGTCCCTCTGAACTAGGGGGTGCTGCCAGCGAGGCCTCAGGTACGTTTTGAGGTCCAACAAGCCCATCTTTAGCTTCAAACCCTGCCAGAGATGCTGCTGGCTCCTATCTCCCATTTGCTGCCCTGAAACGTGAGATTTTTACAGCCCTCCTGTTCCTAAGGAAACTACGTTCCCGAGCCAGGTGCCCCGGGTGACCGGCACGGACGTTGGCTCATGATTCACGCCGGGGTTTTGCGCTGAACCTGGCGGCCCCTTAGTCACCGCAGCGGCACCGGCGGCGGAAGCGGCTCGCTCCGTCCCACGGGGTGGCTGTGTTTGCTCAGGAAGCGCCGGGAACCCACCCACCTAAAAATAATACCGTGACTAACCCGGCCGCCCCTGTCGTGGGGCCATCTCCCCCTGCGCTGTTTTTCCAGCGGCCAAGGAGAGGCAGGAGCGGGTCTGGTGTGAGCCCGATTCCTCTCAGACCCCAGGGAATAGCAGGGGAGAGGGGGATTGGAATGCGAGGCAGTGCTGGCACCAAGAGCCGGGTAGGGGACCCGGTGTCACAGCGATGCCTTAGGGCTCCGGAGGAGCCGGGCACAGCCCCATCTTTGAGGGAAAATGACTCTTTTTTTTTTTACCTCCGGTCATTCTGGCTGAGAAAACCTTCATTCATCTTCTCCACCACGTTGGCCAGCATGGAGCTGGCATCGTTCGCGAAGTCCAGGTCCCGGATTTCGGACACGGGCACGGAGACGATTGCAAAAGCTTCCTTGTCCTCCTTGGTGGGACAGGTGCCAAGCTGGAAAACGAAGGGGAGCCTGGATGGAGAGGTTGGCACAGCCTGGCACGCTCGGGGCTCCCCCGTCACATCTGCCCCCAGCCCGGGGGAGCCCGTTTGTCCCCAGCACTGGGCTCCAGGCTGGTGTCCTCCTGCCCCTTTGGATCATCTGCATATTCCAGCCCCCAGGAAAAGGGATCTCCAGGGTGAGGAGGAGGAAGGAGCAAGCTGGCAGGGCCCGGGGGGCACGGGGCACGCTGCAGCGGGGAGAGCCGGCCCTACCATGAGGCGGATGGGCCGCTCCTCGTCGATGTCGATGGGCACGTTGGTGCTCTGGATCCACGTGTTGGTGCAGAGGTGGCGCAGCCTCACGTAGGAGTTCCTGCAAGAGGCACCGTGCGGCCGTGAGCAGCCCACGCCGGCAAGCCCCGGCCCCAGCACCAACTGCTGATGCCACGCGATCCATCCGTGGGGCTCTCCTTGCTTTTGTGTTTTGCAGTCCCTCAAATTTCTCACATTTTGACATGGCCCAGGGACAGAAGTCCAGACCACGGGCACAGCACAGCACCGAGCTCTGCCCCAGCGCGTGCGCTGCTCACGTACCGCGGGACGAAGGAGTCTGTCTTCTGCAGCGTGGTGGGGTCCAGCTCGAAGAGGGAGGCGATGTCGTTGCCGTGGGGCACAGCCACCAAGCGGTATTTGATCTTCTCCCCTGTGTTCCTGCGGCTGGAGCGGCCGCCGCTCCCCTGCGCCAGGGAAAGGGCCTCTGAGCGGGGCCCGGAGCGAGCCCGGAGCGGGGTCTGGAGCGAGCCCGGAGCGAGTCCGGAGCGGGGCCCGGAGCGGGGCCGGCCTCGCTGCCCTGTGCGCGCGGGGTCCAAGGGGACGCGCAGCAGCTACGTTCAGAGCAGAAGCTGGTGCTCGGCCGCGGGCTTAGCAGCACGGAGAGGGGCTGGGAGAGCACGAGCACGGCATGACGCACCTGAGCTGGGAGGCCACCCCAAACCTAAACCCGGCAGAGCTGACAGTGTTCCCTGCAGGGCCAAGCCTCTCTCCTACCGGCCTCTGGCCTGGGATGCACCATGCACCGGGCCCCCCTGGGGCGCTACGCCGCGGTGCCGGGCGCGGGGACGCTCTGCTCGGCAGCCCCGCGCTGTCCCCGCCAGCGGCTGTGGCACAAGCGGCTCCCCGTGCGCGCGGGGCAGGGGCTAAGAGGCGGCGTGACCCGGGGCAGCGGCAGCAGTGTCTGCTAGCGGGGCTGCGCACAGCTCACCGTGGGCGCTGCCTTGGGCTCGGCCACGTCTCCTTTATAACTTGGGTTTTCCTGAAAAGTTAAAGAGGGAGATGAGAGACGGCTACCAATGGCTGCAAAACCCTGAGCACGGGGTTATCTCTACTCCTGCCTTCCTCCATCGTGTCACCAGCAGCCTGAATCACAGAGGACACCTGCAGAGGGGGCGGTGGGACATGGGATCAGGACAAGTGGCCCGTGTAGCTCACAGACCCAGGGCTTGTCCTTGCAGCACGATGAGCTCTTGCTGCGCATCCCGCAAGGCGCCGGGTGGGATCTCACCGGGCAGGATAAGCTAGGAAACAGCAGCCCTGGTTGGGGAGCTTCTTTCCTCTGCATGTGTTATCTGAGTGGCTTTGGTTTTAAGACACCCAAATCCGAGAGCCATTGCGGAAAGCTAGTGGCAGCCCCAGGATTTGCTTCTTTCCAGGCTAGCACTGGAGGCAGAGCCTTCGGTGGCTGCATTTAGTTGTCGTCATGAGTCAGGGAGAACCTCTGGCACCAGATCCCCCCGGTGCATCCGTACGGCCCTGAACATGGCACGGGACACGGAGCGGCTGGTTGGCCTTGGGCAGCGTCACATCGACTGCGTTTTGCAAGTGCTGAAACCTCTCCGTGCCCCCTATGAGGAGGCCTTGACCAGCCTCAGCGGGGAGCAGAAATAAAAAGCAGCAGACGCCGCTTCCAGGCCTGGATTTTGCCCACACCTCCCGCAGCCCGGGCCAGCTCGGGATGCTGCCTGGGCCCGAGGATGGGACACGGGCGGCAGCAGCGGGGCACGTCCCGGCGCTCCCCGCTCGCCCCTCACCTCTGCCGCCAGGTAGTTGCCGGTGGCCAGGTGCTTGAAGCGGTACAGGCCGTTCCAGTGGCCGGCTCCCCCGCGGCACGGGTCGTGATGGACCACCTGCAAGAGCACCAGGATTGCCCCTCCTGCAGACACCCGCAGGGCGCACGCGGCCTCCCCGCTGGCCCTGCAGACGTCCAGGCTGGATGCCGGGACAGGGACAGGCTCCCCGTGCCGTCCCCGCTCACCTCCACCTCCCACAGGGCGTTGGAGCTGGTGGCCGAGGTGGCCGACTGCCGCAGCGTGGTGCGGAGGAAGACGTGCAGCTTGCCCTTGTACTCGTCGCAGGTGAGGAACTTCTCCTGCTCGGCGTGGAACAGCCTCACCACGTCCCCCTGGAACAGGGACACAGCGCTGAGGCCCGCGGGACAACAGCAGGGACCACGGGGACCCCCCGCATCCACTGCGACAGCATCGCTGCCCTGCTCGTGCAAATCACTGCTCGGCACTCCCACTCTTGCCGCTGTAAAATGGTAGCAAAAATAGCACTTTCCACCCCAGAATAAAGCTGGGCCTCGGCTCGCCCATGTGTTTAAGTCCTTAAGGCCACCAGGAGGAGGACGCACGTGGGCTGGCGGGAAGAAGTGTGCGTCTGGGGACAAGGATCTGGAAGATCAGCGCGATCGATAGGGAGCCAGCTGCATCCTGGAGCCCCTCGGCTCCGAACAATAGCTCCGCGGGGAAAGTTCCTTTCCCAGGCACCGCTCGGCTCCACCAAACGCCTTCTGCTCCCAAAATGGTCCTCAGAGAGGGAAGCTGCTGGTGGCAGTTGAGCAGCTGGTGGCGGGAGGACACCCCCTTCCTTACCCCCTTCAGCACTTCCTCCAGGTGGTCGCAGAACTGCATGAAGAGGTTGATCTTCCAGCTGGTGTTACAGTTGACTGAGTTCACCTGCAGAGCAAGGGAGGGAGCTCACAACACTGGAGATGGGGCTGGAAAAAAAAAGCAAAAAAAAAAAAAACCCCAAACCAAAAACCCAAACCAGGGAGCAAGCCCCAAAGCCACCCTGGGCGCCTGCCCGGTACCTCTTTGCAGCCGGCGTTGTCCGCGAGCTCGTAGTTGCTGGCGTGCAGCGGCTGCCCGGCGTTCACGGGGTTGAGGATCACCTTGTCCCCCACCACCACCTGGAGGGGACGCAGGAGGATGAGGAGGGTGAGGACAAGGCCCTTCACCCTGGGATGAAGCAGGATGGGGCTCGCTGCACTCCAGCCCCGACACCTTCGCCACGGCCTTGCCCGCACTCACGTTGTCTCCGTTGCTCCTCAGCTTCCAGAAGGGCTGGATGAAGAGCCAGGAGCCCTCGTTGCCGGTGGCGTCCAGCGTCACCCGCATGGCGTTCTTCTCCAGCAGCGCCGGCAGCCGCTTGTTCACCGTCAGGTACTTGTTGCTCTTCATGTGCAGGAGCTGCAAAGCCGGGCGCCAACACTGAACTGACACCACAAAACCTGGGGACCCGAGGGCTGCGAGACCCTCCCGCTCATGTTTGCTCCAATCTATGCCTTTTCCCCCAGATCCCATGGGGGATAGAGCATGGATCAGCCGGGGCCGGGAAGCGGAGCGCGGAGGGGATGGCAGGATCCCTACCTGTATGACGCTGCCGTACTTCACCACGTCCCCGTGCACCTTCTTGTTCTCTGTCTCGTTCTGCTTCTGCTCCATCTGGGCCGCATGCTGCCCGTGGCGGGAGAGGAGAGGAGAGCTCGGTGGGTGCCAGGCCCCACGAGGCCACCTCGCCCCAGCACGAGGGCAGGGGACAGGCTGGGACACCACCAGGCACATCTCTACCCGTCCACGAATGCAGAGCAAGGCCAAGCCCCGGCTGGTAGGTCCCACTGGGAAGCACCACATTCAAGCAAAGGGATGGGGAATCTCCAACCATTCCCAACCTCTGACCTCCCAACCTCATTCCCAACCATGGCACAGGGCCGTGGGAATCAGGGAATTGGTGGTGCCGGAGACGTGGCAGGTTCCAGGCCACCACTGCAGGAGCCGATGCCCTCCCATGGGGTGAGTGCTCAGCTCCTCCCTGGGAGCACAGGTCCCCTCTCTCCAAAACCACAGGCATTTTCCATGCGGCTGCTCCAGCAGCTGGTGTTGGCACCTGGGCCACAAGGCAGGAATTCACTCCAGGGACAGGTCGGTCTTGTCACCTTCTGCCCCAGAGACACTGAAACTGGGGACCCTGCCAAGCCTCAGAGGTCCAGGTCTGCTCAGACCATCACGTAGTGGCAGCTGCCACCAGGAAATCAAGCCCAAGCAAGGAAAAACCCTGCGGAAGCGGAGAGGTGAATGCGAGCGCGGGAAGGCACAGCCCCACGGAGCGGCGCGGCTCGGCAAGGCATCCATCAGCACCGCAGCTCCCCGGCATCCGGCTGCACCTACAATTATCCAGCTGAGAAAATACCAAGCCTCAAACCCGCTTAATAACAAAGGCACAAAAGCCCGAGCTTGGAAAGGCACCAGCAGGAATCTCAGACTGCCAGCTTCTCCTCACGACACCTGGACTGCTGCTATTTCAGGAAATTATCTCCTTGGGTTGAAAGATGTTCTCAGCCCGCAGGAGATGCTGATAAATCAAGGTTGGATTTCAGCTCCCTGCCAGGACATCAAGGGGCTTTGCGGCACAGCCAGCACGGGAAGCAAATTGCATGAGCTCCCAGGCTCACTTGCTGCTCCGCATTTCAAATGCACTTGGGCACTTCCCAGAAGGGCAGCACCAGGGGCAGCGTTGGAGGAACAAGGAAATTCCACAGTTTCTTTAAGACAAATAAGGCCAAGGTTCAGCCAGGCAGCCTCAGAAACAAGCCCGTCTCTCCTTGCCAGTGAACACAGGTGTTGACATTGCAAGGGATATGCTAACCAAAAGCGGGAAAACCGAGTGTTTCCGCGTGCTATGTGGTTAGACACAGCAGGATGCACCAACCACGTCTTGGCATCTCCAGCGGGAGCCGGGATGCTCTTTCCAGACACTTTATTAGTCCTTACTCACCAGGCTCAGCACAGGCAAAACAGGGATCTGTGCAGCCTGTGCTCTGCTTGAAGTCTCATTAGATGATTTAACAAATCCCTCCTGAACTCCAGCTCCATGAATCATCCCTGCGGCCTTGCCAGCTGTCTGACGCAATTACGCAATGTTTAGCATGGGCCTTTTCCAAACCTTGTGGAAGTCAACAGGAGCCTCCGACTTCCCTGGGCCCGTTGGAGCAGGTCCTGCCCGCAGCGCGTCCCAGCCCAGCGCGGACTCCAGAGCCAGGGAAGCCTCGGTTATTTATGGCTAGAGAGGGGCTAGAGCGCTGGGACAGCCTGGCCGTGTGGCCAAGGGCTTCCCCCTGGGCCAAGGATGGACACGTCGGCACCACATGAAAGTGAAGGAGCGATCGGGAGCCTGAGATGGGGGCCAGGGCAAATCTGCCCCTTCTCAGGGAAAGGGGAGCCCATCCATGGCCAGCTAAGAGCATCCCACAGCAAGCACAGCCTGCGGTGCAGCACATCTCCCTTGGGGCCAGGCCACCCATGGGCTTCAACCCTTCGAGCCTTGCAGACACTGCAGCAACACCAAGCACCTTGCAGAGACCTTCACCCATTTAGAAGATGCCACGGTGACCTGCAAGCTGATGGCTACTGGGATCCTTCCTCTAGTACGAGGTGGCTGTGGCTAATGGTCCATGGTGGGAAGAGGGTGGTGGGACAAATGAGAGATGCCCTAGGGTGCTGGGACAGACGAGGGACGCCCTGGGTAGTGCAAAACCCAAGAGAGGTCCCGCTCCCCCGTGCAGGATCTTTCCAGGAAGGAAAACATGTTGGCACCTTCCCAGCGGGAGGTTTGGGTGTCAGCCAACCAACCCCAGAGACTCTTCACCTCGAGGGAAGATGGTGCCGTGTCCCGCGCAAGCTCTGCTCACCTGGAGTTTCTGCAGCAGCACCACGTCGGCGATCTTCTCCTTGTCCTGCTTGGTTTGCTTGGCCTTCCAGTACTGCTTCTGGGCAGAGTAGCGGTTCATGGGACACACTTTGAAGAGGCAATCTGGAACGAGAGGAGGCCGAGCATGAGGCTGCTCGGCACGGCGCTCCGCACGCCGCCTGCCTCCAGCAGGGACAAGCTATGGGACAGGAGCACATCTGCCTGCAGGACACAGCTCCATGCCAGGAGCAGCCCCTCATCATGCAGAATGAATGGGTTCCTTCCAAGGGTCCAAGCCAGACCTGACCAGGGCTGGTGGAAGGTCCCATCACTCCATAGCTGCAGGATCAGTTGCAGATCTAGGTAAGCACGTCCAAGAGTAACTCCACTTAGGGACATGGTTTAGCAGACGTGGTGGTGGTGGGTTCACACTTGGACTTGATGATCTTGAAGATCTTTTCCACCCGTAATGATTCTATTCTGTTCACTTCTTGGTCTACAGATAGAAGCGTTTCTATTGGAATGACCAAGCAGCTTGGGAAGGAAGGGGCTGGGTTGCCAGCCCCGCGGTGGCCGTGCCATCGGGATGTGCCAGCATTGCAAACGCCCTCCTACAACTCCTCATGAAGAGGATAAATCATCAGTGCTGGAAGCTATAAGCAACTGCTCCTATAAATCCACATGCAAAATGCTGCTCTTCAGGGCCCCCAAAAACCCTGTTTGGAGATGAAGGGTCCAGGTCCCGGACCAGCGAGTTGACGTATGAGACCAAATCTCTGGGAATCTTGAGCCAGTTTCCCAACTGGGATCCAGATCAGCAGCTCCGCAGGGCAGAGGCTGAGGGCAGGAGGGGCTCCTTAGCTGGGTCAGCCTAATTACTTCTGAAATGGCCCAGAAACTTCAGACACAAAAAGAAAATCATTCCATCTCTGGCGCAGGGCCGAGGCGCTGGCGCGTGTTTATTTACCTGGGAGTGACGAACACACCAGTGCGGAGCAGGGATCTTGCCGGCCCCGCTGCTGGGGAGAGGCCAAGTTTCACCTTTCGCTTTGCAGGTCTGTTTGCTAATGGCAGGTCCCACGCCAGGGAGCGCGGGGACGCTGGCGTTGGAAAGGGCTGGAGCCGCTGCCGGGGCGCTTTGCTGCGCTCGCTCGCACCACGGCTCGAGAAGCCCCTTGGCTACCTGCAGCACCTTAAATCGTTTTCACTTAATCGTTAATTAGGCTGCAATAGCTGCTGGTGGAAAGGAGAAACTGGGACATGGGGAAGAGGGGAAAAAAATAACATAAGAGCTATTAAGACACCAGCCCAAAACTGGCCCTGCCTAACCCCCGGGGTGCTCTGACACCCCGCGCTGAGTGTTGCTGCGTCCTGTCTCTTGGTGCAAAGTTGTCCTGCAAACCGGGACACCGAGGCACAGAGCAGTTCCTGGGGCTGGCACGAAGGCAGGCCCTGACGGAGCCCCCGGCACCGCGGCACTGCCCGTGTGCTTGCGAGGCAGGCAGGAAAGCGGGCGAGCGCGGAGCCGAGCGCGGAGCCGAGCGCGGAGCCGAGCGCACGGAGCCGAGCGCGGAGCCGAGCGCAGAGCTGAGCGCACGGAGCCGGGTGTGAGCGTGTGCTCCGAACCGGCACAGAGGCAACGGCGCCTGCGGAGCCACGGAGGAACCTCTGCATTTCCGGCGGAGCGAGAGCATCCTGCGGCTCCGGGCTCCGCGGCTCCGGCTGCGGCACCCGCTGCCCGCGCGCCCGGGCAGCCCGGGGCCCCCCGCTGCCGTCCAGCCCAGGATCGAACCCCCTTCTCTGCCTTTCCTGAACGTGCCTGGACGCAGGGCTGGAAGAGCCTTGCGGGGAGGGAAGAAACCAGGAGAAAAGCAAATACAAGAGGCGCCAGGCGCCTCTCGGGGCCCAGCCCAGGCACCGCACAGGCCGCTGGGCCAGGCAGGGACAGGCTCCCGCATTGCCCAGCATTTCCAAAACCTGCTTATGCTCAAATCACCCTTTGAATGCAGCACTGAGGCACAGAAGGAGCAATCGCCCCTTCTGCAGCGGCAGACAAGGCCCCATGTCCCCACATCCCCGGTGGAGCCGGGACCTGTGGCCACGTTCCGGCAGTGCAGGATAGGGCAGGGACCGGCCACAGGATGTGGGGACGGCAGCCACACATTAAAATCCTCTTAAGCCTCTTGCTGCTGCTGCAGGGAAACAGAACGGGTCTGTTATTTTTACCTTGCTCGCAGCGATAGCTATCGAGCAGGGAGACCGCTACTTTTCCGGCCATTAAAACCAGCGGCTGGATATCCTGATAGGGGCTGCATGGAGCAGAGCAGAGTCTAGACCAGATCTGGGTCTGGAAAAGAGATTTGACGCCTGCCCATGTCCGGGCAGGGAGATAGCGGCGCGCTGGGACGGGGACCTGCCGGCACGGCCGCGGGAGCACAGGCCTCCCCACAGCTGCTTCCAGCTGCTCCTGTCCACGGGAATATCCGCCGATGTCCGGGGTGCGACAGGCACCAGGAACCAACCAGCCCGGGGTGCTCCTTGGGAACAGCCTCCTGCCCTGCAGTTTGCAGCACGCCGGCACATGGGGCACAGTGCAAAGGACAGCTCGGGGCAGGAACGCGGGGCAGGAATGAGACGCTCCGGGCTCAGAGCAGCCGCTTCCTTGTAATGACTCCTGCTCCCGTGGGGAGCCCCATCTTGAGTATTCGGCCCTTGTCCCGCTCCAGGAGCTGCCAGCACCTCGCAGACCTGCCCTGGGGCTTGCAAAACCACGCAGGGAAGCGCAAAGAGTGATGCATTCCTGGCCCTCCGCTGACTCATCCCCCTTTCCGGAGGGCCCAGCGCTCCGGGCAGCCGGGCAGGGCTTTAACGCCTCTCCCTGCCTTACAAACCGCAGCTTAATCCCCCGCTCCCTCCCAGGTGCGGCCGTAATTAGCGCTTGGCGCTAACGGGCTTGCAGCGAAACGGCCCGCGGGCGCAGCCGCCCTGTCCTCCGCCCGCGCTCCGGATGGGATGCACGGGATCTCTGGGATGCGCCGACGTGGGCATCCCTAGGGACACGGCCCGGGACGGGGCTGCGCGCGGGGGGTTGTCCAGTCTCACCTCGGAACTTCTTGGGCGGGTTGTCCAGGTCTCCGGCCGCCGGCTCCACCACGCACCGGTCGTCCACCAGCCTGCGCGGGGGCGAGAGGGTGAGAAGGCAGCGAGCACAGGGGGTCCCTGCCCTGGCCGTCCCCGTCCCCATCTCACCATTTCACCAGGAGAAATGGGCTCCGCTTCCACCCAGGACTGGGGCACAGCACGGCCAGAGGCTCCAGGGAACCCCCCCAATAACCGTTACCTCCTCGGTGGTGCCAGCTCTGCCTGTTGGACACATTGCATCTCCTCCCTATCCCCCTTTCCTTGTTTTCCCAACGTAGAGCAAAATCCCACAGGCGCTGCCCCACATGCTGTGCACCTTCCCTGCCACTTTGGGATGAGCGGGATGCTGCCAAGGTGAGGAACCGGACGGGCCGGGTCGCACCAGCCTGTCCCGGCGCGTGGGATGGCCGGGCATCACTGCGGAGCTTCCAAGGGAATGAGGCGCTCCGGCAGGACAGGCTCTGCCGGCTCCGCTGCGGAGCCTCCTCCCTGCCTGGGGCCAGGAAGTGCGGATCCATCCCCACCCGTGCCAGGCGGGATCCCGGCCGCCGCTCAGCCCGTGAGCGGAGCGAGGAACCCAGGCGGGATGTGATCCTGGCGGGAGCACCGGGGGGAAGCCAGGTCCCTGGGATGGGAGGCAGGATGAGGCGCGGGAAAAGGAAGTGAGCTCGGATCCAGCGTGGTGCCGGGGCTGCCAGGTCCTGTGCCCAGCGTATAGTCACGTATGTAAAATGGTGGCTACCAACAGCAACACGGCATCGCCCCAGGACTATAAAACCCAGAAATCCACCGCTTTCCAATAACAGCACTTGGAGCATTTTACTGCACAGGACCTGCCTTGGCACTTGTGGTTGGCAGCGTAAGGGGCACCGAACTCGAGACCCAACAAGCCTTTTCCATGGGATGAGACAGCAGGGATGGAATTGGGCGCATTTCCCAAATTCCTGTGGGGCTGAGGCTTGGAAAGGCAGAGAGAGAGATGAAGAAAGAGGAGGGAAACCGGCGCAGAGAGGAGGCAGCTGGCGCCGCGGGCCGTACCCACGTGAAAGCCCTGCCCGGCGCCGCCTGTTTTGGTTTGCACTAACAGAGCTTTTACAAACCGGGGTTGCACAAACGCTGCTGGAGTCAAAGGAGAGCCCTGGGGTATCGACGGAGGCGGCCGCAGTCGCCCGCGTCTCCAAGACCAGGATCCGCAGGGCCGGGGGCTGCAGCGATTCCCAGTGCCGAGTTCGAGCAGGAAAGCAGCGAGTGCCCCATTCCCTCCAGCACCCGAAGTAGCAGAAAGCTCCTTTATGCACTTAAAAAAGGTCTTCCGTCGTGGCTAAGGGTCTCTGAGGAAGCAGCTGACCCGCGCGGCCCATTTCCAGTGCCGAAGTAAACAGCGACTCTTTGCAAAACTCAGGAATCTTCCACCCACACCAGCTCCGGCTGGAGAGTTTGCCTGCAACGTCTCCATGCCCAGCGCGCCCGATCCACAACGCGGCATGGGAGATAGCGACCTGCCAGGCTGGAAGGCTTCATTAGTTAATGATCTCAAAGCAGTTTCAGTGTCTTTAATCCTGGGATTACACACTTTGCAGGAGTGCAAAGCGTTGTTTTTTTTTAAACTGATACTGCAGCTTAACATCCTTCAGGGAAAAAAACTGCTGAAAACAAGAGGATCCTGACGTGCTGGACATGAGTCACCTGTGTTGCTGCTGGGGCCAGGACACGATTTGCCTAAATAACCCACATTAGAGCAGAGCTGCCTCCGCTGCTGGAGCTGCAGGAGCTCTGCGCTCCAAGCAGGACACCGGGCACGGAGGTGCCGTCTCCGGCCTTTCCCAGGTGTTCATGCAAACACTGGCTCTTGGAGCACGGACACCTGGAGAAAACCTGCGGAGAAGCCGCAGGCTGGTGCATCGATAACCCGCTACGCTGCCCCTTTTGCAGCTGCCCCGGGCAGGTCGGGTCCCAATCCTGCACGCAGACGAGCATCTGGTTAGCTTTAAACCGCGCAAGTCAGCGCGAGTGGTTCCAGTGGGGCTTTCGGCATGCCTGAAACCGAGCACAAAGTGATCTGCTGGAGGGGGGCCAGGGCGCTTGGCCTCGCGCGAGGCAGAGCCGCCGCCGCCGCGCACGGGAAGCGGCTTTCCCGCCGCTGGAATCCGCATGGATCCGACGGCCCCGGCCCTCCCCGGGGATGGCAGCCAGCTGAGCCGGATGCAGGAGAAGGGAGATGTGGAAAGGGCTCCCTGAGAGCGATGCCGGTCCCTGCCATGGGAATGGACCGGTGCCACCGTCCCGCTCCCGCCCGGGAAGCGGAGCAGGACCAGACAGGGGATGCAGGTGGCCACAAAATGGCTCGCCGTGGGGACGAGGACGGGGCGCGCGGCCCTGCGCGCTTCTCCCGTGCGCCGGCGCCAGCTCCTCCCGGCCCAGCAGCGCTGCAGTTACCCTTTAACCAGCTGCATTTCCCTGAACTGCTCCACCCTGCAAGGCCACCTGCAGCCACCGCTGCAGCCACCAAAGCTGCTGTTCGGTGGCTCTGCCACCAGCCCTGGCGGTCCCCGAGGGACAGGGACAGCCCTGGAGCGAGCGCCTTCCTGCTCCGGGGGACGCGAGGTGTGGGAATAGCACACTGGGAGGATCAGGGATCAGGCTGAGGACTCCGAGCTCCCCTTCCCTCTCGGCTGCAGGTTTCCTTGGCACAGACCCCGCAGCGCGCCCAGGTCAGCGGCGACGCCTCCAGCCCAGAGCAGGATCCGGGCCCGTTTCAAAGAGGTGTTTCCTTATCCAGCTCCAGAAGAACCAGATTTCCCGGAGCAAACCTGGCAGGGGTTACCGATGGGTGCTGGGGCACTGGGGACACCTGGTTTTGGCAGCAGCGAAGCCGCAGAGCGAGGCCAGGCCGCTTGCTCCATCTTCAGCTTTTCAGCACACCTGGGTGTCCAGATGGGCCTCTCCAGCCCAACACAAGGACTCTCCACCCTCCAGGAGGACATTTTTCCTCCATCCAAGCGCCTGCCCGCTGCAGCCAGCCCTGCGGGAGGGTTTCTGCCCGGAGCCTTTGCGGCACCGCTTGGCCTCTGCGCCAGCCCCCTCCATCACACCCCACACGTTCCCTTCAGAAAAGGAAGAAAATGACCACTTAAGATGACAGACTTTTTTGAGATCAGCATTAGCGAGGAGGCTGATGCTGCTACGCTGCTCGTGCTGGCCCCCTGCTCCGCCAAGGGACCTCCTTGGTCTCAGCAAACCTGCCTGCAGAGCCAAGTCCCGTCCCAAGCAAGCAGCTGCTGCAGCTGCAAGCAGGACGGAGAGCAGCGCGGGGCCGCACGTCCCCAACAAATGTTCTTCCAAAAGCTGCTGCTTGTCCCCAGCGTGGACACCTGGGACAGACGGAGCCCTAAAAGCCCCGGTGGCACCTCCGGACCCTCCTCCCCTCTCTCTGCAGGCTGGACGGCGGGCGCTTCCGCAGGGCGCGCAGCCGGGTGTGCAGCGCCGGGGCCGGGGCTGCCGAGCCGTTTGCCTTGCAAATGAGCCCGCGAGGTCCCCCGGCGAGCAGGAGCGCTCAGTGAGTCACCCCAGCCTTATCACCCAGCGGTTTCAGGTGTGGTTGGGTCTCCCCAGGCCCTGGCCACAAGGGAAAGCCGTGGCAAAGGTGGGAAAACACCTGGATGAAATGGAGCTGCGGAGAAGTGGGGCTGGCCCCAAAACCCAGCGGCAACACTCAAGTCTCAAAGGAAGCCCAGCTTTTGCTCATAAGTGAGATGAGGAGCACCCTGCAAAAGGTGGACGTGGGTGTCAGAGCTACAAGGAGGCTGGTGCTCCAAATACCAAAACGCCTCTGGATTTGGCTCCTGGAGAGCTAGTGGGACCTGCTGCTAAAAATCCAGCACCAGCTCTGACTGCATCACCCTCTGCACCCGATTTTGGGCAGACTCGGAGGGTGCTCCGCGTGGAGCCACCACGGCTATAGACCCTCCTTCGTGACATCCTGTCCTGGGAAAGCAGGCCAGCACCAGGGAGACTTCTCCAAAAACAGCCCTGGGGAAACGTTCAGGGCCACGGGCCGAGCACACGCACGTGCCCAGAGGTCCCGTGCAGACAGGCTCGTGCTCTGCACGGGCAGCAGGGGAGCCCTGTGCTCCACGGTGGCACGCAGAGACATTTGCACCCACGACAGGGCGGTCTGGGGCAGCCCGCCCGGACGCAGACTTGGGTGCACAGAAGTTAAAGGCTGCGTGGCGTGTGCCGCGCGGAGGCTGCGTGCGTAGGCGAAGGTATGCAGGGCCCCGGCTGCACACAGGCGTGTGGGAGCAAGTGCATTCACTGCTTATACAGCCAGGCAGCTCCTGGCCCAGGAACCCCATCCAAGCGCACATTCCTGGCTGGGCTCACCCCTGCGCGCAGCGTGGGGCAGCCGCGGGCACCGACCCACCTCCTCGGAGCAGCCCCGGCACCGCACACGGCTGCGGGCCAAGAGTCGGGTCAGGGAGCCGGACAGCCCTGGGAGCAGCGGCATTCCCAAGCACATAAGCAGTAATTCCCTAGGGCTTACCCCATAGAAAAGCCCACTTGCACCCAGCAGAGCTCGCCACATCGGGACACGGACACTCCTGGCACCAGAGCTCAGATGCTCACAGAGAGAGAAGCCCTCATCCAGAGAAGGGCACATTTAAAGGTCTCATCCTGGCTTTGCCCACCTGCTGCTTTGGCAGCACCCCCGGCTTGCACAGAAACACTAGGGACAAGGGACAGGTCCCCAAGTCTCTGCCCATGCCCCCAGACCCACGCGCTGGTGGCCGAGGTATCCAGGGGGCTGCAAGGAGGTGGCTCAGCCTGGACCCCCAGGGCCACTCAGCTCCCGCAGCACCGGCCAGGGCCACCCTGGGCTGATGCCTCCTGCCTGGAGGAAACGCGGCCAGACAAACCAGAGCCCCGTGGCAGCCAGGCACGTCCCAGCAGAGAGCAGCCTCGGTCGTGCAAACAGGGCGGAAAGCGCTTGGAAAAGCCCTTTAATCACCCCGTGCCCACGGGGAGGGTTGCGGCTGCCTAAGTCCCTGTGTCAGACTTGTGCACCGCCTCTTCCTCATCCCACCGACCCCTCACGCTGCCCAGTTCCCTGGAAAACTGCAAACTTTCCCTGGCAGCCGTTTAAACCCATTCTGTCCCCCCCAGCCCGGACGCAAGGAGAAGCTGCCAGGACTGCCCGGGTAGCTGGAGTGCCAGGTCCCTTCCAGGCACCATCTTGTCCCCAGCAGCAGCCCCGGGGACGGGACAGGACGGGACACTGGGGCCGCGCAGCCTCCCACACCGCTCTGGGCATGGTCCTGTGAAGCAGCCTCCACCCCTTCCCTTCCCTTCCCAAGGGGGTAAATAACCCCCCAAGGGGGTAAATAACCCCCCCACTCTATCCAAAGAGGGCTTTGGGGCTCGCTCACCCCAAGGTGCTGATGAAGCCATTGACAGAGCCCTCGGCGTAGAGGGAGACGATGTCCCCGACGTGCAGGAAACTCGACATCTCATTCATGGTCGCCTCCGCTTCCCCGAGTCACCTCCCGGCGCAGAAATCCAGCATGGGCCGAGGCAGGGAATGCCGCTCCGGAGGTTTTTCCCAGGCGCCGAGGGCACGGGCGCAACTTCTACATGTGGCGCGCAGGACACGAGCCAAGCGAGCCCTGCGCGCCGGGGAAGAGGCTCGACTGGAGGCTGCTCGAGATGCGTGCGGCGGCCCTACCTGCAGCCAATGGAGAGCGATCAGGAAGTCCCGCTCGCAAAGAGAGGAGGAAAAAAAAAAGAAAGAAAGAAAGAAAAAAGCATGCAAATATTTTTGGCCTGGGAGGGGACCCGGAGCCGCTGGGGGGTGCCCAAAAGGAGGCCCCACCCTCGGCTGCCGCCTCCCAGCACCGCCGCGTGCCCAAGAGAGCCGGAGCTCGCCCGGGAGCCGGAGCGCGTCCCGACGGGCTGCCCGAGCTCGCTCCGCGCCCGAGCTGCTCCCTCCATCCCCGCCGCTTCCCGGGGCTCCTCGCCCGGAGCTCCTGGCCCGGGGCGCTCGTTTTCCCCGTGGCTGCAGAGCCGGGTGGGCATCGGCGCTGCCCGCGCTCCTGCCCTGCCCTCGGCTGCCCGGCTCCGCGTCCCGGCTCTCCCAAGCGCTCCCAGCTGCTCCTTGCCAGCGATTCCCGCCAGCCCGGCCGCGGGAACCGGGAACCGGTGCTGCCGGCTCGGCGGGGCAGCCCCGAGCGGCTCCCGCTGGATGTTTCTGCCCCAGGCGAGCGCCTGCAGCACGAGCCGGCCCGGCGCTCCCGTTTGCCCCGCGCCGCCGCCCCCCAGCCCAGTTTTGCTGCACAGCTTTTCCCCGTGCAAGGGGGAGCAGATCCCGGCTCGACCAGACACCAGCTTCCAACCTGCCCAAAGCAACAGGGGCCCGAGGGCTCTCCCCGCACCCCCAAACTGACCGCCTGGTCCCCCCGGTGCAGAGGGACCCGTCCCTGGGGACCCCAATGCAGCAGGTCGAGCCAGGAGGGGGGGCAGGATGCTGGACTGCCCGGCAGCGCCCACGCTCCCGATTTAACACTGGCGGGAAAGGGCTGCATCCTCAGAGCATCTTCTGGACACCACAAGCGTCCTAGTTCCACACTTTAATTAAACTTCCCTGCTGTAAAAACCATATTGGAAGTGGGGGGGGAAAAAAAAAAACATGATGCTTTTTTTGGGTTGATTTCCCTCCTGTCCTCCTTTCTTGCAAACAAACACACAGGTTTTGGAATCTAAACCTTGCCCTAAATAGGGATTTTTTTTTTCCACAAGGAAACGGACAGGTCCCCTGGCAGAACAAAGGGAAAAAAAAAATTAGCGCAATTCCTCCGGGGGAGATGCGAATTCAGGTCCATCAGGATTAGCTGCATTTTCAGCACAGGACAAATTTAGAAGCCTTTATCTCAGGGCAGCAGAGGGGGAAAAGAAAAGATCACAAGGAAAAAAAGGGCTCCTGCTAGAAGCAAATGAAGGTTTCAACAGGAGCTAAAAGCAAACCCTGGGGAATGCGGGACCAAAACTCCTTGTGCAAACCGGCCACTCAGAGCAAATGCAGCAGCTCGGCCGGGGGGACACCATTGCGTCCGCGGTGGGGCCACCACGGTGCTCCTGGTGCCACCTGTCCCCCCCCCCGGTGCCACTGTGGAGCTCACCAGGATCCCAGCAGTAAAGATCACCTGGAAGCGTAAAAACTCATTGCGCTAAAAACTGCTCTGCCCCAGGGGCTCCAACCCTCCCATCCTGCAGAGCATCCCTGCACGCTGGCCCTGCAAGGCGACAAATTTGGGTGACGGGGACATCAGGACAGCTTTGTCCCCACTATGGTCACAGCAAAGGACCCCAAGCACCTACAAAGCAGCACTTTGCTAGCACCCCCCAGCAGGTGCTCCTAGAAGGAAACTGCACGTGGATCCACGCACGGACGCGCTGCAGAGGCCGTGCCCGGAGCAGCTCCTGGCCGCAGGGACGGGAATGCGGCCGGGCTCCCCCGGCTCTGCCAGTGGCTCAGGGGAGATAGAGAAGTTAAAAATAAGAGCGCTTCCTTCCTTACCCCCTACTTTAAGCCAACGTGATAAATAAAAACTGGGAGTTTCTGCCTCCCGGAGAGGAAGCGGCGGCAGAGGGGAGGCCGGTGAGTCAGTGGAGCGGCCGCCGTCCCCGCGCCCGCTCCGTCGGCGCTGGCGGGGCCGGAGTCACATTCCTTTCACATGCTGAAATCGCTCCTTTGTGGCAGCCGCTCCGGCTGCGGGGCCGCCTCCCTGCCCCGCTCCCAGGACGCTCCCCTTGGCAAGGGGGACACCCGACCCTCCCGCCCGCCTTGGCCCCAGCCGCAGGGTTCGGGTCCCCACGGGCCAGCCGGGAGCCCGGCTGGAGCTTGAGCTTGTCCTGAGCAAACCCCGGGAGCAAACGCACGCCAAAGACTCCGGAGCAGCGCTCGGCAGAGCGTATCCCCACTAGGGCTCATCCCACTGTGGAAAACAGGTTGGCCTGGTGGCACCTCCGGAGCATCCCACAGTCCCTGCTCTCTCGTGTGCTCTGCTCTCAGCCTGTCGTCTCGCTTCCCCCAAGCACACATGGGCACCGCGAGGGGAATAACGTCCCCAAACTCGCTCCAGGGAACCCTGTGCAAGCTGCCGCCATCCGGCACGGCCCGCTGGAGCCAGCCCCGGGGCCGGGAACGCAAGGGTGAAGCTGCCTGGAATGGGAAAGGGAAAAATAACTGCAGGCTCCATTGCCGGAGGCGTCGGGAGGGAAACACTCAGGCCCTTGTGCGTGGAGCGGAGCGGGGAGGCGGGACAGGGACGCGGGGCAGCCCCGCGGGCCCCAGCACATAAAGGGGGATTCTTTGCCCTCACCCGCTGCCCTCGTCACCCCTGACCCCGCTGCTGCCCACGGACACAATACGGGGACAGGACAGGCTCCGCACAGGGCGCTTTGGGTGCCAGCGCGCTGTCCTCCCACGCCAGCACCACGCGGAGCGGGACAACGTCAGGACTGGAGCTGCTCGGGAGGAAAAGGAGGTTGTTTTAACCTCCTTCCTCCTCCGTTAGGTTATCGGAGCCCAGAGCAGCCAAGCGCTGCTCCGGCGCGGAACGCGGCGGTGGCTCCTCCAGCTCCCGGATCCACTTTGCTCAAGTGGCAAAGCCAAAGCGCAGGCGGCCTCGGAAAGGTGGCCGAGGTCTGCGGCGCAGGGACGAATCCCCTGGGGTCCCTTCATTAACGGGCCGAGCGCGGGGCCGGCTCCCTCGCGGCCGGCCCATCTGCGTCCCCGCGGGGACGGCGGAGCAGCTGCCGCTCGCCGCGACTTTGACCCACATCCTCCAAGGTGCCGCGGTCCCGGTTACCTCGGAGGACCCGGCCCTCCATCCCGGTCCTTCCCTGGCACCGGGGCACTGGGGATCACGAGCCCCGTGCGCGGAACCTGCTCCCCCGTGCAGGGACCCTCATGGCACCTCCCGGCTCCGCAAGTGGGGAA
Organism: Tinamus guttatus; assembly: GCF_059628265.1. NCBI lineage: Eukaryota > Metazoa > Chordata > Aves > Tinamiformes > Tinamidae > Tinamus > Tinamus guttatus. Next base: position 1,678,485 of record NW_028289097.1, on the reverse strand, counting down.
AAACAGGACAATGCGGAGCCAGGTCCTGGGCAGGCCGGATGCCCTGGGGATGGGCACCAGGAGCAGCTGGAGCCCTGGCACGGGCAGGGAGCCCCCATGTCCCCTGTCAGCCTCCCTGGGAAGGGTTAATCATCGAAGACACTTTGTACTTGGGTTTAAAAATACAGCGGCTCCCCTGGCAGCACGGTTGCAGGCAGCTTGCAGGTACATTTCCATAGTTGAGCCAATAACCTTCCCCCAAGGGAAATTTAGGGCTTTTTTTTCTGATTAAAAGGGGAAAAAATAATAGTGGGGGATTAAATATAGCACAGAACGAGAGAGCAATTAGCAGTTGCTGTTAGCGACGCCGGGCCGGGTTCGGGACAAGCGCCGCAGCCGGCCAGGGAGCGGCGAGGCCGGGGGAAGCAGCTGGAGCCGCTTTCCCAGAGAGCAGAGGCCGGAGCCCGGAGCAGCACAGCCCGGCCCACGGCAGCAGCCCGTCCACGCCAGCCGCACCTAAGGGACACGGGTTTTATACACTCGCCTTTATCAAAAGCAAATGGAAATGTTTGCCCAGGCCCATGACTTCCCTAGTAGTCAGTGCCCGGGTGGAGCTGCCGGCCGTTCCCTCCGGAGCGAGCGGAGGGCCCCGCTGCCCGTCCCGTGGGGCGCGTTGCCCAAGCGGCCTCTCCGCTGCCCAACGCCGCCGCTCGCTGCTGCTGACCCGCATCTCGCTCGTCGCCCGGGGCGCCGGCTCCTCCGCGGCTGCACAACCTCCTGCGGGGCTGCTGCCCGCGGCGCCCGTGCGGGAGCATCGCAGGAGCAGCGCCCCGTGCCAGGCACAGGGATGCTCCGAGGGTCGGTGCGGACAGGACGGAGCAAGGAGGCACCCGCTGCCAACCAGGGACGTCTCCTCCAGGGCCTCCATTTCGCCCTGTAAAGCTGCACACGAAATGGCTGATCCCAGTTTCTTGCCTCCTCGGCAGCTTTGGGGGATGAGTTAGTGCCAAGCAGTCTAATTGCAGCCTTTGCTGAGATAACCGCACACGCCGCCGCCCCGCGAGAGGCTGCGCCAGGGCCGGCTGCCGCCCCACGGGCACGGGGCCACCGTCCCCTCGGTCCCCTTGTCACATCAGTCACTCGGGGGGCACCGGGGGCTGAGAACAGCGACCTGGCCCGTTTGGACAGCAGAAACCCCAGAGGGAAGCAAGGGACACAGCTGGGGACCAGGACGGGAACATGCCGGGACCAGCTGTCACACACAGGTCCCCATCACAGGCTCCGGCCACAGCCGGGGCTCTCCCTGCAGCAGGACCCCAGCACCCAGCCCTGCTCCGGCCTGCGGGAGCAGCTTTCCAAGCTCCCATCCCACTTGGATGAGACCCAGCAGAGCGAGACTCAAACGCACCAGCAGCTTCGGGAAGAGCAGGGACAGGGTCCCGCAGAGCGAGTCCTTGAACGCTTCCAGCTCCGGCACCGCTGCCGCAGCCTCGTCCTCCTCGGCCCAGGCACTGCCCAGCTCCACGTGCCCCAAAGCAGCAGCATTCCAAACCCTGCGGGAGGAAACCATCCAGCCCCTGGGAAATCCCTGCTCTTAAAGGCTCTTCCAACTCCTCCTCACCTGCAACTGAGTGGCCAGAGCTCCGGGTGGGTCTTCTCCCCCCCCCCGGCACTGCTGCCCCGAGCACCGAGCTCAGGGCTCGCTCCTGCAGAGCTGCCGCCCGTGCTCCAGCTTTGAGGAACAAGTCACCGAAAAACCACCCGATTCTGCAAACAACTGGATGCCAGGAGGCCCCAGCTGTGGAGGGGATGCAGCTGCTGTCCCGGATTTTCCAGGGAGAGCCAAAGCTGGACGGGACAGGCGGAAGCCCTGCATGCAGCCAGCCCTGGCGCGGGCCAGAGCCCCGCAGCAGGACCCGTGTGGAGCCGAATTCCTGGTGCCGGGCGATGCGGGCGCCCTTCCTTGGGCCGATTCCAGCACGGACCAGGAATGCGCTGCCAGGCCCAGGCTCCCGCTCGCTGCGGAGGGAAGCGTTAGTCACGTTAGTCACGCTGAGTCCTCCCTCCACGCTGCTGAGTCACCAGCAGCCCCGGGCCGGGACACGGGCGGGAGGGACATGGGGATCCACCGGGAGGTTCTCATGACGCTGTAAACCACGGCAGTCACAAGCTAAGAGGGAGGAAGAAGAGATGTCTGTGGTTTATAGCTGCTAAAGAGAAAGAAACTATATGGGGTGTTTTATTTGCAGGGCCGGAGCTGGTTTTAAAAAATTATAGGTTGCATTATATTGCATTTTATATACTGCCGTTAGACCCCAAAAGCTCTTTCTGTGGCTGCGCAGACACTAGTCACAGGAGCTCAAGGCATCTGCCTAGGAGGGCCATGGCTGGGTGCAAGAACAGGCTGCATCCACCAAGGGATTCGAAAATTCCTGAGTGCAAAGCAGGAATTAGATCTGCTGGAAAAAGTAGCCGTTGCTCCTGTTACGGAGAGGCCAGAAGAAGCAGTCAGAGCATGACATGGGAATTTCCTACCCGCCGGCTGCTTCAGCCACTGGCCTCCAGAGTCTGAATTATTCCTCTCATGCAATGCTCAAGATGAAGGATTTTCTTGAAAAATAGAGTCTTTGTTTCACAAACACTTCTCCCTTCTGGTCTGGGGCTCTAAGCGCTCTTTGTTGATTAAATTACAATCTCTGTCGCAGCCAGTGCGATACCATCAGCCAAGAGAGATGACTCCTGCGGCCTGTCTGAATCGCTGAGGACGAGTCTTTCTATAAAGATGCCCTGCAAGGAGGAAAAGCTGCATGTTAGAGAACAGCCCCAGGCTTGAAAAACACCAGGCTCCGTCCCTAGCGGCTCTGAATTCGGGGCACAGATTGTCTGGTTGCCCTGTGATTTCGGAGCACCTGAAATGCCGGGATCTGCAGCTGGAGGCAATCTCCTAAAAACTCCCAGCCACCGTCATAACGCAAATGGGTCGCAATAAAAAATAAATTAGTGTGAGTCCACAGAAGCCAGCAGAGCTCTATCCGTTTTACAGGCTGAAGATCCAGATGAATATTTCATTTAAAACATTCTATTACTTTGGCTCATGTCATTGTAATATCTGAGTGCCTCGCATTCGTAATGCAAGTGGCTTGGTGAGACCTGGAAATCTCAGATGGAAAGTTATCTCAGTGTTACTCCATGCTCCTGTAGCACAAAGGAGCCTTCGTGCAGGTCTGGGGCTTCTCGGTGGCGCATCCAGGCATGTAATAAGCTGAGTCCCATGTCCCACATGTCCCACATGTCCCAGGGCAAGGTGGCCCTGCAAGCGCAGGAGGGTGCAGGAAATTGGATTGAGCCTCCCGGCACCCGCGCAGTCCCATCCATCTTCCCAATTGGAAGAGCTGCGGAGGCTGCAGCGCTCCAGGGCTGGATCATCTTCTCCTACCAGCACAGAGCAAAATAAGGAGAGTGCAAGGGCCTCTATCTCACATGATTTGTGAGCACCGTGGTTTGCTCGAGCAGCGCACCAGGGCTTGTGAGCTGCTTTCTTAAAATGCACAGCACAGGATGTGGGAGCATCACGTGGGGCAGCGGCTCCTTCTTTAGGGGACCGGCCCGGCTGTGCCCACAAACAGCAGAGCAAAATAACGTCCCGGCTCCGTTACTGCCACCCCGGAGCCAGCGGGAGAGCTGAGCGTGGCCCCTGCAGCCTCCTGCTCCTCCGCGGCCCCACGTCACCGGCACGGAGAGCACGACCGGGGACAGGACACGACTTCATCCCCTTTTCCAGACCAAGGTCAGCAGCCAAGTCCCGCTGCTTCCCAAAGGGGAATGCGCAGCCCCGAACCTCAGGCGAGGCCAACCCTTCCTCCTGACGCTTTCGAGCCTTGCGCTGGTGTTTGACATAGGACCCGGCAGAGGGAGATTGCTAATAATATCTATGTTTTATATAGCACTTTCTTTGGGCGATCTCAGAGCAATTTACACAGAAAGCTAATCTATTTGGAGCTCAAGGGCCCCAGGGACATCTCATGGACACAGACTTTTGGCACCCAGCAAGGTGATGTGGAAAGGGGCTATTGCTCTAGGCTGCTGTGATAGCTCTGCTAAACCAGCCTAGCAAAGGAGGTACCGATGGCTCCAGTTCTTTTGCCCTTGTTAGGGTCCAGAGTGAACATCCTGGAGGTCAATGGAGAGGGGGGTTCACCTCTTTCACAGCAATAGTTTCGTTTCAGTTATGGAAGTCCCATTTTGCAATGAGCCCCGGAGCCTGGAAAGCAGCCGAGCGCGACTGGTGCCGAGCCCTGTCCCAGCTCCGCGCTCCGGAGCCGGGACGCGTCGCCGTTGGGCAGCAGCCCCCGCTCCCGTCCGCCTCGGGGCCCGCGCGCGCTGCCGGCTTTGTCCGGGGCTGCGCGCTGGGTGTGTGCTTCCTGGCATACAATTCCCAGATTAGCAGGAGCCGGGAATGAGCTGCCGCCTCCCGAGGACACTGCTGGAAGCCCGGGAGCTGCCAGGCCTGTGAGCTACAGCGAGCTGGACACCAAGGCCGTGGCCACCTCGTGTCGCCTTCTGCGCAGGGGAGCAGAGACCCCTCAACATAATAGTTATGCAAAGCTTGAAAACCCGGGAGCATAGCTCATGTGGGGGCAGGAAAAGAGGGAGAGCTGGGGAAAGCAGGAGGAAAAGTAATTCAGCACAGAGCTGTTTAATAGGAGCAAGTGAAGAACTGGAGGGAGAAGCAAGGCCAGTAAATGCTATTCACGTTAAATGCTACATTTAAAAAACTTCAAAGCAAAACATGGCCCTGCAGGTCTGCCTGGGAACACTCGTGGGTCCTCTTGCATGGGACAGGATAGGAAGAAACGGGAAACACGGGGGAAAGCAGGAGGACGAGCTGGCGCCGTGGGGCTGCTCTGGCCGCGTGGAGGAGCAGGATGCAGGGAAGGAAGGATGCACCTCAGGGAGCCCCATTTGGTGCCCTGGGGAAGCTGCACTCCAGCAGCTCCCCGCCGACATCCAGAGCCCCCGGCAAACTCAGGCTGCCTTCCTAAAAGCTCCAATCTGTGCCCACGCTCTGCAGAGAGAGGTGGCCGTGCAAAGAGCGCAGCAAGGAGGGAAAAAGCCCCACGGAGCAAACAATTCACTGAAACTCCCGGCCTGCCCGGCGTGAGACAAAGAAACCGCCTCTGCACACAGTTTTGCTTGGCTATTTGGGAGTTTCCCATCCTCCTGTCGCAGTTCCCAAAGAAAAGGCAATACAACCTGTCCTCGAGCACAGAGGAAAGCAGGAGGTTGCAACGCGACCCCCACAGCCCCCTCCCTGCTCCCAGACGGGCTCTTCCTGTGCACGGAGCGGAGGAAGCGGCTTTTTCCTCTGGCTCCGGCCGCCCCCGGCCCGGGAGGCACGCGCTGCAGCTCGCTGCCCTTGTCCCGTGCCCAGCGCAGGCGACGGGAGCGACGAGCGGCGCACGGAGCTGCCGTGCTCGAGCACTCACCGTGTTCCACCGCGCGGGTTCCCTCAGGCGCTCGCTCCGAGCTGCTCCGAGCTCTGGCCAGCCTGGAGGGCAGCGGTGCTTGGGAACGGGGCACGGATCCGCGTGTGTGCCCTGGAAGGGAGCAGGTAGCGCCCAAAGCTCTGTGAAGAAGGAGAAACTGAGGCAGGGCACGCAGAGCCAGAGATCTCAAAAGCCAGTTCATCAAAGCAAGCTTCTTAATAAATAACTGTTCTGAAGGGTGCTGATTTTTTGCAGAAATCTCCTATTCTACCGCAATGGATTTATAAGCCGACACTATGCGATTTTAGGCATGCATGGTGTCTTGTCCAAAATGCTGGGATGGGGGATACAGAAATATGGTCCCAGGGACTGACCCTGCTGAGCCCAGAGCGCAGCCAGGTGTGAGCTGGGGCTGGGGCTGCAGGTGACAACCAGCAACCAGAAATAACCAAGGAGTTTGATCTCCAAGTTCATCTCCAACAAGGAAGGGATAGGGGCTCCATTAGTTGAAGTATCTCTGTTGTTAATGGACAAGTCCACCCACTTCGAATCCAACAGGAAAAATTGGGGACAATATGGAGAAAATCAGGTGGGTCTCTCCCGTCCCCACTCGCTGGGAGTCCATATGATGACACGGGGACCGCACACAGATATTTGCAGCTGAGGAAGCCACTCACCTCCTGTATTTATACAATAAACTATGAAAAGGGATATTTATAAGTTATTTTGTTCTAAACAGATTACAGCTTGACAGCTCCTCCACTGGCTGAAAAACACAAGCTGGCTGGGGCTGATCTCTGGACACGGCACCAGCCCATTTGATTAATACCCAACACGCTCCAATACCCATTATAGGAACAAGGCCTAGATCTGTTGGCTTTTTTAATCAATTTGATAAATCTCATCAATGCGAGAAGTGCTCTGCCTGGAGCCTCCTATTCTCTCTTCATCCAGAGCCCAGGGACAGCCGGGCTGCGATAAACGGTGTGGAGCCCCCCAGCTCCGCCAGGCTCCGTGGGGATCATGAGAGCCCCGCCAGCCGCTCCGCAGCCGCATCCGAGCGGGGACATCCCGGCAGGGTTGGAGCCTCCCTCCCGGGAGCCGCGGGAGGCGATTCCGCGCAGCGCTCCGTCCGCGCTGCCTTGTCCCGGGGGGATACTCGGGCTGGATACGCAGCTCGAGAGCATCTGGATGCTGCGGATGCGGGGGACGGGGTGCCCCGTCCGGCGCTGTCCCCGTGCGCGCACCCGGGGCCACGGCGGCGGCTCGCGGGGATCCCCGCACCGTTCGGCCCGGCCCGGCACGGCACGGCACGGCACGGCGCGGCTCGGGAGGTCGGAGACTGCCATCTGGCGCCGCGAGGAGGCCGGAGACGCCTCCGCGGTGGCTCCCGTCCCCTCCGGAGCTCACGGGGAGCTCGCCGAGGCGCTGGCCCGATGGCAGCGGCTGCACGGGGGAGAGGCAGGAGCTGGGGCAGCATCTGCTCCCCGTTCCAGCTGCATGGAGCTTCCAAGGACGAGAGGCTGCGGCGGAGAGCCAGGCACGGTCTGAACGGATGACTCTGCAAACGACGCTTTGGTTAACACTGTTTCTAGCCGCTGGTCTTGGAAAAAAACTGCTACTCCTTCCCTGAGTCCTTGGATGTTCACACACTTGGGCAGGTGCCCGTTCTCCTGCACAGAGGGGAAACTGAGGCAGGGCAGGGACACCGTGAGTGACAAAATCCAGCACAATCTGCCCTCCAGGCTCCCAGGCCCTTCTAGCTAGCTCTGGTTTCCCATGTGCCCGTTCATGCTCGGCTCAGCTACCGCAGGCTGCGGCCTGGAGGAAGGCTGCTTCTTCCTCCTCAAACGCACCTAAAACTGTCTGGTCATCGTGACGGGTTGAAACCGAGATTCACCCGCCCCAACAGCTGCAGCCTCCTCCTCTGTGCTCTGGAAGCCACCGGGGCAGCCAGGAGCAGGAGCAGGAGCTTCTCCCGCACGCAGAGACCTCGGCCCTGCTCTCCGCAGGGAGCAGCTCCCCCGGCACTGCCGGGAGCAGGGGCTCCAACGTGCACCCAGTGGCCGCACAGATTGAGGCTGCATTGAGCAACTGGTGAAAACCACATCCCAAAGTGCCCTCTGAATTCTGAAATCAGGAGCTTTCTCTGCAGGCGCCCACGGTGTTATTTACAACAACAAAAAGCTGCTGCCAGTGCGAGCCAGGAACACTCCCCACTAGTATCCGCGGTCAAAAAGCCGGAGCAGCAGAGCCAGGAATTTCTCCCCTATTGCCTTGACACTTAGAAACACTGCGGTGGCAAATCAGACCTTCTCCAAACCATCAAGTCATCTACATACTTAGTTGCTACCATCATTTGTGGCTTCTACGTTGGCCATTCCCATAGCAGAGTGAGAGCTTTCAACCCTCCTGTTATCACCGATGTCTCCCCTCTCTTCAGCTCTCCCTTTGCAAACGCATGGCAGCGCCAGTGTAAAGTCTCTTGTGGTTGGAATCCCAGCTGCGCAGCTGCAGAGCTCAGCGAAGGTGCACAAGCTCTTTGGTTTACTCGCTGTGGACGCTGTGGCATTGCCCAAGCCTTCGGCGTGGTTATTTTCCACGCTTTTTTTGCTGGTAAATGTGATTAGAAGCGACTATGAGCACTGCATCTCTGCCGCCCGCCCCAGCTCACTTGTGCAGGCAAGCGGAGGTGTTATGCAACGCGCTGGAGGTAGAAGGGAAGTGGTTTGCAGGGCTGCAAAGAAGAGGAAGGTTTTCCGATGAGACCCTCCTTTTGCAGAAGTTGTCGCTAACGTTGCATAAGCGCGAGGTGGTACCAGCGGGGCTCGGCGACCCGGGCACGGCGCCGCGAGGAGCCCGGACGGGCACCTCGCTGCTGTCCTGCCAGCAGCCCTGCACAGACACCAGCACGAAGCAACGGGAGCGCAGGGATAAGGCGGTGGCAGCGGACACAAAATGCCATGCGGGCATAGATGAGCAGCCACCATTGCCAAGTTCACAGGGAAAAGGCCCCCCGAGGCTCAGTGCAGGTTTAAGGCTGTTTGCTAGGAGCTGAGGCCTCCCAGGACAAGGGGTTTTCCTGGAGCAGGTTGCTGGTGTCCGGTGTCCAGCATCTCACGTGGCTCCCAAGGGAGCCCTCGGGGCTGGTTTCCCCCAGGATCTCCCCCCAGCGCATCCTCCCAGGGCTCACTGCTCTGGGACCAGCTTTGAGCTTCCCCTGCTGCTGGAAGGCAGGATTTAGGATTCCTGGGAAAGAAGCAGACCCAGGCACTACCTGTGAACCGCTTCAGTCAAATCCCCAACCTTAAGGAGCACACGGAGAAGGTGCAATGTGAGAGGGAGCCAGAGCTGAACCCACTGCAGCCACGGGCCCGTTTTCTGTGCTGACACTCAGCTAACTAAGTCAGGGACGCCAAAACGCTTCTATTCAGCTTTCTGGGGCAGGGACCATCTGCTCACAGGGCATGTTGTCCCAGCAGACAACCAGTGCTCCTACCGGCAGGCGGACAAGTAATTAGACAATTAGCAACCAGGCATTTATACTGCCCCCAAAGCCCCCTGCGTTTTTCAGGCCCAACAGCCAAGATCCCTGGCAGCTTCCCAAGGTGCAAGGAGAAGAGAAGGCAGCTGGGACCGGCTTGCTCGGAGCGACCTCCTCCTGCAGTGCTATCTCGCCGTCTCTCCAAGGTGAATCACTTCCTTTCCTCTCGCCACTGTGCAATTTCCTACGCAGAGTTTGAATTTCCCAAGTCACTCGGTGTGAATAGTCTTGGCTGCCAAAAATCCTCTCCTCCTGGCAGAGTGATGCAGAAATTTCCTAGTAGTGACTAAGGACTCACAGCCCTCCTGGCCTCACTGGCCAGGGAAACACAGCAGAGCGCAAACCCAGCGTGTTAAGAAGCTGCAGGTAGGAGCGTAGGGGACAACCCCAGAGGTCTGTGGTGACAGAAAGGCCAGAAAATCGCTGGAGAAGCCCAAGTGTCCCAGGGCACCACGGCATGCCGGGCTGTGGCATCGTTCAGCGCCGCAGGGCATCCCCGAGCCCAGCGAGGCCACCAGCGTGGCACGGCCTCCCGCAGCCGGGCAATGTCCCCTGCGCCCCCGGCCTGTCCCCGGCCCCCGCGCACCCCCCGCAGTCTCTTTCCCCCCGCGTCCCCGCGCTGGGCGCTCGGCGCCGCGCGGAGCGGAGCGGAGGCTCCGCTGGGGAAGGTGCCTCTAGAGGGAGCTGAGCCCGGCGGCTCCGCGCTCCCCTCTATGGTCCGGGGTTGGGTTTCTGGGCGGTTTTCTTTTCTTTTTTTTTTTTTCCCTTCTTTTTCCTCCTCCTCCTCCCCGGCCCCGCTCGCTTCCTTCCCCCGCGCCGCCGCTGCGGGCAGGAGGCAGGAAGGCGGCGGCGGGGATGGAGCAGCTCCCCGGCGGGCTGCACTAGGTGCCCGCGCCGCCCCGGCCCCGGTGAGTAGCGGGGACCCGCGGGGACCTGCGGGGGCTGCGGGCAGCGCCCGGGGCCGCGTCCCGCCCGGCGCGGGGTCCGGGGAGCCGCGGGCAGCTCGTCCCGCCGCTCGCGGCAGGGCCGGGGCCGGCGGGGCTCGCCCGGGCTCGCCCTTGCCCCAGGGAGGGAATTTTGCGCCTTTGCAAACATATTTCGCGGGTGTTTTGTGTTTTTTTTTCCCCCCTCTTTTGAGGTCGCGCCCCAGGCGAACGCGCGGGGGTTCCAGGTTCAGGGAGCAGGAAGGTTGAGTCGCTAACGGGAAAGGGTGAGGTCCAGCTCGCCCCGCAGGGCTGCGGGACACGGGCATGGCACGTGCCGCTTGGCAGGGACTTGTCCGTGCAGCTTCCTGCCTGGCAGCGCTGGAACCCGCGGGATCGCGGGCTGCGCTGGGGCCGGCTGCGCTGGGGCCGGCTGCAGGTCCCGCTGGGCTTGCGGCTGCCTGGCCCGGGTGGCCAACGCAGCCCTGGAGGGGGTAAATGCAGAACAGGGCAGCCCCCAGTCCCGTCCGGCCGCGGGACGGCGACGGTGCCCGCGGGATCCCGGCCTCCGCGGATGCCGGGCAGGCCGCCCTCCGCTTGCTCTGCATCCCGTGCTGGAATCGCTCCGGCACGCAGGCCCGCAGCCAGGCCCGAGCCGCCTTTCCCAGGGGATGCTCCATGCATTTCCTGGCACAGGATCTTCGTAGTGCATGGGGGTGATCTCAGAGCCCCATCAGAAGAGCCGGGCTTGTCCTCCGGGACAGGGGCTGCTCCTGCTTGTATCTGCAGAGCCTCTTCCTGCCTGCGGCTTGCGAGCGGCCTCGTCCTGTGGCCATTCCTGCCATCTCCCCCAGACCTTCCTTTGGGAAAAAGCTGGGGGAGGAAGAGCACAGGGTCTGTCATGGGGACACACCGGAAACAGGCCAGGAACACTTAAGCAAAGGGGCTGAGGGTGAAATAAAAAAGAGTGGAGGCAAAGGTCCTTTTTATGAGGGACGAGGGGCAGCGGGAAGGCTCCAGGCAGGCTGATCCTCTGCCTGGCTCATTGATAAAGAAAAATCTCCGGCGCCATCCTGGAGATGTTGCTGAATTCCCATCGGAAGGGCTCCAGCTTTATGTGCTTTAACCCTTTATGTCCTCTTGTGAGGATGGAAAGTTAGGGAGGAGGCGGCTCTTTCAGCAGCTGCTGAAAGCGAAAGCAGGGACTTCTCCTAAGGCAGGACCGTCCTGGGGCCCTGCACTTCCCTCTGCCCCCTCCGGCCCCGCAATGACTTCACTTTCCGCATCCCTATTTTTAAGTACATGGGTGCCCTTCCCGCTGCTCCCCAAGGCCTTCCCGATCTCTCCTGCCTTGATATCCTGGTGGCACATGGGGAATGGGGCGACGGGAAGGGATGCTGGCCTGCGGAGCGGGAGGACCCAGGGCGGCAGATCCTGGGGCGGATGCACCTTGGCCCCCGACAGAAACTGGGAGTGAGCCCGAGCGCCCGGCCCTGCGGGAGCGGGAGAGCCGGGGCACGGGGAGGTGCTTGGGGCTGGGAACGGGCCCGGGCCGTGGCGGATGGGCTCGTTTTGGCTGTGCGCGAGGAGGCCGCAGCGTCCGGTGTTGCGAGAGCCGCCGCAAACACCCGAGAAACCGAAACTGAAAGGTTTGCGTGAGGGCAGCGGCGGGACGGGCGCCCGCGCCGGGCAAGTGCGAAGCATCGCGGGGCACCGAGCCGGGATCACCGGGCACCGCGGGGCCGGAGCCAGAGCCGTCCCCAGGGCCGAGGGCTGCTCCGGAGCCGGCGGCGCATCCTGCTGAATCCGTAAGAGCTCCAGGGGCACTTGGGCCCTTTGGAAGGGTCTGCATCCTGCCCCAGGCTAAGGGCAGCTTGCAGGACGACACAGGGCAGGAATTTGTACCGCTTTGGTTATATGGGTTATATTGAACCCGCCTCGCGCCGGAGGGCAGGTTTAGCCTTGCTGGGCCCTCCGGGAGGGCGGGAGACGCCGGCGGCGGAGGAAGGAGCGAGGATTTCCTCTGTGGAGGAGGGGGCGGCGCATGTGCATCCGGCCCAAACGCGCACGGAGCCGCGGCCACCGGCGAGGAGAGGAGCCGCTCCGCTCCGCGCGCCGGCGCTGCCCCTTCTCCGGCCTCGCGCGCGGCCCTGCTCCCCAGCCTCATCCCACCGGCAGCTCTCCACGGTGCCCACGGGGAAGGCGACGTTGGGAAAAGCAACGTCCTCCCCGGGAGGCTGCGGGAGAGAGCGGCACCTCCGGCTGCTCCGGCCCCTGCTGGGCACACATGCAAATATCCGGTGGCTTTGAAGCTGTGAGGACAAACTTTGCATTTCTCACCCCATCCCCGCTTTGCCTGGAGGCCAGACTTCGCTCTTATGGTCTCAGTCCCCGTTTCTTCTTGTTTTCTTCTTTCTGAATTATCACCAGTGTGGGCTCGGACCATGTGTTATGCTCCTGATCGTGATGTAGGTGGTTATTCCAGGTCATTGCTGCCTTTTCGCCTAGGGTAGGCTGTAAACCTTTGGGTGTCAGTGTGTTTTCATGGGTCTAAAGGTGGTGGAAACGGGCCTAGAGCTGCCCGCGTAGCCCCTTGCAGAGCCAGCCCCGGGGCTGCACCGGCACATCCAGCAGAATCCCGGGAATGGCAGCAGCCTCCGCCCGGCGTTCCCGGCCGCGCTTCCGTCCCCGCGAGCCGCAGGGGATGATGTCAGTGGGACGAGCGCAGGGGTGAGGAAGCTGAGGAATGTGGAGTTCGCAGCGGCCTGAAGCCGGCGTCTGCGCTCGGGCTGCCGCTGCCGTCCGGGACAGCCGGGCTCTGCATTTGCTTCCCGTTTAATTTTCTTATCCTGACTGCAGCGCAGGAGACGTGAAGAAGGGGGGAATTAGAGCTGTGCGGGTGCTGCTGGGGGCCGGAGCCCTTCGTGTATCGTGTTGCTTTCCCCCCAACACGAAGCCGCTGCAGATGCTGCTGGGCCGGAGCCGGCGCGGTCCCGCGGGATGTGCCGGGGCCGTAGGACGCCCGGCGGGTTTCCAGCGTGCAGGGAGAGGGTGCAATGAGGTGGGAAGGGTCCGGAAGAGGCAAAAGGCAGCCGAGGAGTTGGGCTTGGCCGGGAAGGGGCGCGCGTGCCGGGAAGGGAGGAGCCAGGTGCCTGTGGAGATAAAACCGGCAGCGCTTCTCCCGCGGGCCCAAGGGGCTTCCTGGCGCTTGCCCGGAGGAGCAGGAGGCTTCGGGGCTCCGGCTGCTCCCTCCCGTGTCGGTGCCCAGCAGCCACAACCTGGTCCGCTTATCCGGTCTCTCCCGCTCCAGGTGAAGCTGTCGCTCCCGAGCGTCTCTCCGCGATGGCCTCAGGGAACGGCGGGGACCCCCCGGGCGCCCACGCGCGCCACCGCAGCGATGGGCACGGGCAGCCACAGGAGGTCAACTCAGGTAAAAAGTTTTCTGCCATACTTGGCGCCGGGGTAGGAAGCATTTTCATCTGATTCTCTTCTTTTTCTGCCTGTTGTTTCTTTGAAAGGAACACTTTTCCATCCCTCCAGGGCCTTTTGCAAGACTGAGATAACAAGTCAGCTCAGTAAAGCTAGGCTGAATTGAACCCTGAGATCACTCATGCCGTGAGCTGGCTGGTCTCAGCTCACTTGCTAGCAGGCATTTGTCTGTAGCTGATACTTGTCTTGGCTAAACGGTCTCTAAGGTGGCCAAAGGTACGTGATGCTTCAGACGTGCAGGAGGACATGCCGTGCTGAGCGATGCCCGGTCCCGGTCGGGTGATTCCAGTCTTGCGGCCTCAGCTGCAGGATAAGCTCAGGTCTCCGGAGTGTCTTGGCAGAGCAGGGATGAAAAGCTACGGCTCGAGAGCAGCCGGCGTCGCCTTCCGTCTCCCGCGCGTGCAGAGCCCAGCAGACTGTGTAATTGCATTTCCCAGCAGTGGGCGAAACTGGGAACAGGGCCGAAAGAAACCTGGGAAAAAACTCAATTCCCATTTATCCCAAAATGATAAAATGCCGCTGCACAGAGAGCTTTTAAGCATGGGTGACTTCTTAACCTGTTTTGCAGGTGGATGGTAAATAAGGCTGAGTCACGGCAGCTCTGTCAATACTGGAGATTAGAAGCTATATGTACCTGTTTATGCATTTGAGTTCAGATCCAGCTCAGGGCTGTTTTATTGGCCTGATTATGTTGCTTGTGCCACAGTATCACCTGCACTGCCCTCCACCTAGCAGTACTATTAGTGCTGGATCCTGCGTGAATACATCAGAGGGCAAAAACACGGCGCTCCCGTACCAAAGTCTATAAGGCATGAAAATAAATAAGCCAGAGCGGCTGCTCACGTATGTGACTTCCTGTTGAGGCCAGTGAGATGCTGATGTGAAAAACAGTGAGAGGATCAGGCCCGAGACACTAACCACCCCATTGCACAATCACACTTCCTGCACGTTTGCAAACACTTGCAGGCAGCACTGGCATCCCTCTGCTTCCCAAAATTCTGCCTGGAATTTGGAGGTGGGATCTCTGTGCACCTTTTGGGACAGAAGCCACTTGGAAGCAGGAATGGGCAGCTTCCACCAGCACGTGCTATAGGAGTGCTGGGCCAATGAGCACTTTGAGCAACAGGTACTGAATCAGGTTTTCATTTAGGGCTCTGTTTCTTTGTTTATCTTTGGATGCAGTAGAGAGCGAAGAGATTAATCTGCCACTCAAGGGTTCATTCAAGTGCTGTTTGGAGCCCTGGTTCTGCCAGCTGTTACGGCAGGCACGAGCGAGACGCTGCTGTTCCTGCCTGGCCCCCGAGGCAGGTGCATTTCTCCTCTTTTTAGGAATGAGAGCCAGAGGCAGGAGGTCGATGTTCCTGGCAGTATGTGGTGACGAGGAGGAGCAGCTTAGCCCATGGATGGTCATGCACAGGGGAGGAAACGCTGCTGAAGGAGGGGTGGGCGGCCCAGCACCACCGCTGCTCAGCCGAGCTCGGGAAGCAGCGTCCGTGCTTCGGAGAAGGAACTCGTTAACCTTCCCCTTCTGCAGTGCTCGTGTGTCGCGTGGGGATGGCTGTGTGTCCCCTTCAGACACGCTGCCAGGGTTTACACGCAGCTGCGGAACGGCAGCTCCCACGGCAGTCCGTGTACAGCCACCCTTCCTACTGGGAATAACTGCTCTGGAGCTGCCTTATGGCTCCTTTATCCTGTGTTTTCCATTCTTGCCTCCGTGCAAGCAGAGGCTCCGCTTAGAGCGGTTCTTGCCTCGCTCCCGAGCTCCAGGGATGCATTACGGCTGTTCAATGTAGTTGCAGTGAGCTCTGATGGGTGTCTCTGAGATCTGCCAGTTCCTACTACCGTGCAGCGGCTCCCTGGGAGACAGGAGCAGGGAGGACTAAAGGACCTTGCACGGAAATGCAGGTATTGCCCAGACCTTGACCGGTCTCAAACGCACAACGTTGCCGATGGTGACACGCGCCCCGTGCCGCAGTGCCGGGCGGCCTGTGAACACCTCAGCGCAGCCCAGCGGATAATCCCCCATGGAGCATGGAAATCCTGGCAGGCTCCAAACCACTTTCCCCCTCTCCACGGGGGCACTGGGATCCACAAGGCCAGTCTTGATCCAGAGCCTCTTCCCTGGGTGGGAGGGACACTGCGGTGCTCCCCGTAGGTGCTGTAGGTTAGCACTGGGGGGAGAGAGATGCATGTCTGTCCTTGGGTTACTAAAAATAACACCTGGGGTTATCAAAAACAGGGAGTTTTTAGTTCTCGCTTCCTCTTTTGCTCCTGCAATTTGTTTACCCGCTGCCTCTCACTGAAACTGTGAGTCAGTCGGTTTCGTTTTCTGGCTCGCGGGCGCCGCGCAGGCTCCTCCAAAAGGTGGGATTTGTTTGCCGCCAAATAAACCTGCTCCTGCAAAACAAAACCCGATCCCCTGAAAACACAGCGGCGGCCTTGTCGCTTCCCGTCACCTTTATTTACCCAGCCCCAACTCCGGGTAACCTGCCTCTCCCTCCTGCAGCCGCGCGGGCCGGGCCCTTGTCCCTGAGGTCCTGCGTGGACGTGGCCATCCCAGGAACCCTCCGCTGTGCCCATCTCTGCATAGTTTGGTACCTGCAGGGTTTCGTGGGCGGTGTGGCCAGGACAGCTGGGTCCGTTCCCTGGGATGCAGCTTGGGCAGGAGCATCTTGAGCTGGAGATGCCGACTGCAGCAGCAGGACTGGGGCCTACGGGCGGATATCCCGGGACACTGGGAAAGGGGCTTCAGCTGGGCCTGCTGAAATAAGCTGCCCTGCTGTTGGACAGCAGTGCAGGTACGGGTGTGCAGATGCCTTCATGCTGGGGAGCGATTTCTGCACAGAGTGTTTCTGCAGCGGTCGCTGTTTCCGTACCGAAACGGTTTCTGCGCGAGGTCTGAGCGTCTGCGAAGCGTGAGGTCTCCACCCGGCACGCGGGGAGCCCTGTCGGCAGGGCAGGGCTCCCACACGTCCCTGCTATTTCTGTGCTCCTGGACTTGTGCATCACGGACGGGGAAGCGGGAAGAGGCGCGTTGCTTTCCCGGCCGCCGAGCTGCTTCCCGCCCGCTGCGCGGTGACGTAGCCGGGCTGCTCCGGGGCCCGCGGCATCGTGACCTGTAGCCAAAGGCGTCGCGTGGCAGCCCGGGTGCTTTCCCCAGGAACCACGCGGGAAGGTGGCCCTGCCGCCGGCGCCGCCGCGCGCGCCTCCTTCCCAGACGGGCACAGCGCTGCCCGCGCCGGGCGCCGCTTCCTTATGACTCACTCCCGGCCCGTGCGCGGAGCCGGGTCGTTCTTTGTGCGCCCTCACGTCACTCCGCAGCCCGGCTCAGCCCCTGCCTCCGTTGCTGCACCCTGTTGCTTCCCCAGGGATTTGTTACCGCATCGCCTGGTTTTGTGCTTGCAAGGAACCGGGTGGAGAATTGCCTCTCTGGAGCTCACAGGTTACGAGTTATTTCCAAATAACTTTCTGTGCCAGCCACAGGCCACGCAGAAGTCACAGACCCAGCGCTGTCACTGCTGCTGCCAGGCTGGTGGCTGTATGTGACACCACCAAGATACCTCTAGTGACCCGGGTATCTTCTCCTTGCCACATCACTGCTGATGCCTTGCAAAAATTCCCTGTGGGGCTCGCAGGGGCAAGACCATGGGAGATAGTTGAAAAGAACACCAGATATTTAGGAAATAGGAAACAACTGCACTTAGTTTGCTGGGGAATGAAGGGCTGTGCAGAGCTTAACTTTACCTCTAGTCTGTTTAGATCTGTGGTTTCTGAAAACGTTTGTGCCGGGGTGTTCCCTTACCGAGAGCATTTGAACATCTGCTTTGTTTTATGGCAGTCCTAGGACTGTGTCTTGCCTAAAAGGGATCCAAAATGTGGCCTTCACCCCTGAAAACCAATAATAGCTCTCACAAAGCTCCGTTTTAAGCCAATGTGTAGTGGGTTCTGTTTGTTTTACCTTCTCTGTTCAAAAGCTCAGTGCTCTGATCCTCAAGCATCGCTCTGCCACTGCAACATGGGAAATACTGGTTGTCCCAGCTGCACTTCCCGCATGTCCTGGTGACTTCCGAAACGCCACCAGGCCGTGCAGGCCCCTGGCTCCGGAGGGAGGGATGCTGCTCTCCCTGGGGACGGCGGGACGGGAGGCCCGGGAGCAGAGGGCCGGTGTTAGCACCGGGGCCGGGAGCGCAGGGCCGGCTCCGTCGGAGCGGGGAGCGCTGCGGATCCGGGCTGCTCACCGCTCTGTGCGTCGCAGAGGACCAGGTGGTGGAGCAGACCGAGGAGGTGTTCCGGAGCTACGCCTTCTACCGCTACCAGCAGGAGCGAGAGGAGCGAGGGGAGGAGGCGCCCACGGACCCCGAGATCGCCGAGATTCAGCAGGAGCCGGACAGGTAAAAGCCTCGCGGCGACTGTGCTGCGCATCCCTAACCCCGTCCCGAGCCGGCTCGTTACGGAGCCGGCGCCGCGTCCCGCTGAGCAGCCCCGCTCTCCCGCCCCGGCAGCATGGGCACGCAGGTGGGACGGCGCCTGGCCATCATCGGCGACGACATCTACAAGCGTTACGACGCGGAGTTTCGCTGCATGCTGGAATCCTTGCAGCCCAACAAGGAGAACATCTACAATTACTTCACCAGGATAGCCTCCAGGTAAGGCTGCCCGCTCCCTGCTGCATGGACACCTTCTCCTGCAGGGAGCCAGGAGGAGAGGTGGGACCGTGGGCAGGGTGCAGCAAAACGCCCAGCTAGGCTGTGTAGAACCTGGCCCAAAGCAGCCACCCTCCAAGCTCTGCCCCAGCACCCACACTCTGATACTCAATTCAAGCTTCATCACCCGCCCTTCGGTCAAGCCTCAAATAAGTTCACCACTTTCCTGCCTGTCTGCTCTTGCTCCTGCTGCTGCACACTGTTTGGACAGTCTTCACGTGGAAATACCTTGGCTGCCCAGCAGCAGTTCTTGTACGAGCTCATTGGGGTCAGAACGTTTGGGGGAAAATGTGATTTTGCAAACCAGGAGCCAAGCGAGTGTCCCAGTTGTCAATTAGAGATAAAACCAGTCTCAGATGAAGATAGCCCTGCTGCCTACTTACTTCCTAGCTAGGAATTCCAGCTTTCCACTCGAAGCACAGCTGCAGGGTGGAGGCAAGGAGAGCATAGGCTTGGATCCGTGTCCTGAGCAGGTCCACGCTGGCTTCATGGAAGTGGCTATGGCATGTCCAGCTGTGCTCCATGGGGTTTAATTCTCACCTCTCTCTCTGCCTTTTGTCCATAGACCTCTTTGCAGTTTGTGTGAGGCACTAACTGAGCACGGCCTGGTTTGCCCGGGGCCATGCAGGAAACCTCTGGCAGCGCTAGGAGAGAAAGGAGGGTCCCCGGGTTCGCAGCGCGGTCCCTGGCCTCGAGCCCCGCCGCTCCGCGGAGCCGTCCCCACGCGCTCGCGTGCGTTGTCTAACCGCTCTCTCCTGTCCTTCTGCTGCTCCCCTGTCCTTGGGAAGCCCTGCTGCGCTGTTTTCACCGCTTTGCCACCCTGAGGCGGTTAACGCACCGCAAACAGGTAAATTAACCTCTGTCCCTCTCTTCGTGCCACCTGTTTCGTTGTTTCTCCTTCCCTGGTTTCTAACTTCCCTCTCCCCGCGCGACACACACTGCGGAGACGGCAACGCGCAGGGACTCCGAGGAGAGGACGTGCCTTGCTACAGGAACAGCCGGGATAGGGCAGCACATTAAAACCTAGGGGCTGAGTCTTTTGCTCTTTTTTTCTTTTTCCTATTCTTACTTGCCTTACTGGAAAACAGCGGGGGGAAAAAGACTTCCGAAATTTGTCTAGCTAAATCTGTGCAGGGCCTGCACCAAGTGATGCAGTTTGTGCCCACGGCACCCGGAACGTGGATCCAGAGCAATAGGAAGCAACCAGGCACATCTGGGACCCGCCCTGGTCCACGGACGTGGCAGTCCAAAGCAAGATCAGGTTTTGGCTCTGGAGGACTTGATCTCTGTTGGAAAAGGGAAAATCCTGTTCCTACACATGTGGGCCCTGTATATGGAAAAGCAGGATGGATGGGATGTGGCAGGACCACAAAAGCCACCCCAAGGCTTCCACTCTATAGTTATTTGGAGTTGGTAGCTGCACAGACAGGATTTGGAGGTTTCCTTTTCCCTGGGACAGCCCTAGCCCTCCTCAGCGAGGCAGACGGGTTGCGATGGAGTCTCTGCTTGTCCTGCTCTGCAAGCACAGCCTGGTTGGTTATTTATGGCCATTAGTTGTGGGCAGGGTGCAGCAAAACGCCCAGCGAGGCTGTGTAAAACCTGGTCCAAAGCAGCCACCCTCCAAGCTCTGCCCCAGCACCCAGACCCTGACACTCAGTTCAAGCTTCATCGCCTGCCCTTCGGTCAAGCCTCAAAAAGGCCACAAAAATGCTGCTTCCTCGGTGCACCGAGGTGCACGCGGGCCCAGCACGGCACCCCCCGTGCCGCAGGCAGCCCCGGGGCCACCCCGGACGGCCGAGGGGACGCGGGGCGGCTGCGCAAGGGTCTCCTCCGGCCGCGCCGCTCAGCGCCGTCGCCTTCGTTGCAGCCTGTTCGAGAGCGGCATTAACTGGGGCCGGGTGATCGCGCTGCTGGGCTTCGGGTACCGCATGGCCATCCACGTGTACCAGCACGGCATACCCGGCTTCCTGCGCTGGATCGCCCGCTACGTGGCCGAGTTCATGCTGCGCAACCACATCGCCCAGTGGATCGCCCAGCAGGGAGGATGGGTGAGCGCGGGGACACGGGCTGTCCCGGGGGCCACCGGGGCCGCGGGGCGACAAGGGCAGGCTGGGGGCTACGGAAACCCTGGGGGCGGTGGGATTGCACTGAGGGAGCCGAGCGGAAAGCTGGCCCAGGCAGAGCTCAGGGGCGTTTGATGGATCTTCTGGTAACTCTCTGTTTCCTGCCAGGTGGCTGCACTCGATCTGGATAATGTTTACGTGAAGTATATGATGGTGGTGCTGGCCCTGGTCTTGGTGGGGCATTTAGTGGTACGACGCTTCTTCAGGTCCTGACTGACGCGGGGACACAGGCTGGGGGGTCCGGCTAAGCGCTCTCTCAAATCTCTGCTCTGCAATAACGACGTCTCCCAAGAGAGGAGGATTCCAAGAACCTCAGAGAGAGGGAGCAGCTTGGACCTATGACCCTTCC
This sequence comes from Tinamus guttatus, assembly GCF_059628265.1. Classification (NCBI taxonomy): domain Eukaryota; kingdom Metazoa; phylum Chordata; class Aves; order Tinamiformes; family Tinamidae; genus Tinamus; species Tinamus guttatus. Next base: position 1,657,889 of record NW_028289097.1, on the reverse strand, counting down.
ACCGCAGGGCCCAGGGTCTCTGTCATTCATGGAGGCACCACCAGGAGCTACGGAGAGGTTTGACTTTGTCATCTGTTTCGTGCCTCGCTTAGCTACCGAGGAAGAGCATCACTCATAGCACGTAGCGCTGGGACAGGAGAGCAGCGTCCTCGGACGTAGGGACTGGAGGAACGAGGGGGTTGTGGTGACGCCTCTGCGAGTGTCTCTGTGCGCGTGTCTGCTCCGCTCTGTGCTGCTCCCCACAGCGTTCCGGGGGGCAGGAGCAGAGCGGGCGCCTTTGCTCATGACTCTGTCCCCGACTGCCTGCATCTGAGGGGGGTCTGCAGCCTTCATCGCTGCACTGGTTTGTAAGTCAGCAAAGGGCAAGCCATCATTAAAAACCTCTGGGTGGTTTGCCGTTACCTTCCCTCTGCTCCTGAGCCCGAATATTTGAGCCTTCTCTTTCCCTGTCGACCAAAAATCCATCTCCCTTTGGGAGGAATGCGCTGGCTACCTGTGGCGCGAGGCCGTGGTGATGTGGCAGGGAGGTTTCCACCCCCCGGGCTGGAGCCCCGCAGCGCTGCCGGGGCCGGCGCGGGCGCCGGGGCTGCCCTGGCTGCTCCTCGGCCTCCTGCGAGGCCAGCGGCTGCCGCAGGCCAAGAAGCACCAGCAGGTCCCGACACTAACACGCTGTGGGGACACGGAGCCAGCACAGACAAGGCCCCTTCCCTCCGCTCCTGGGGGTGCTTCCCTCCAGCCCGAGCCAGCGGGAGGCCCTGCAGTTCCACACCATCCCTGCAGCGGCTCCTGGCCTCCGGAATGCGGCCGGGCCGGGCGTTCTGTAGGGTCAGGGTTGTGCTGTCCACGCTGCTGCTCCATGGAGGGGTTCTTTGCCAGGTGACTTGGCCTTGTGCTGGTCACGACAAGATGAAACGTGACCTTTGGAGCGGGAGGGAAGCAGGCGCCCCTCTCCCATCCCAAATCTTTATGACTTTTCTAAAACAGGGGGAGAGTCCCACTGTGTACCCTGTGGCTCATCTCTGACTTTATTACTCCAGATGCCTCTGTAAGACTTGAAACCGTGACTGGCCCTAAGTCAAACTCACCCTATTCTGGCACCCTTGTGCTCCTGGGTGGCCAGGGGGACAGGGCACGAGCCCTTGGGGCTGCAGCGAGGACAGGGCGGTCACAACTGACCGATCCCTGGCGCAGGGATCCCCAAACCAGGGCAGAGCCGCTGCCACCTGCATCCTGCCGGGTGACACCTGCTCCACGACTGTCGTGAGAGCCCAAGGGGAGCTCGAGGGGCCTTTAGAGCAGCCCGCCTGCCCCGCTCCAACAAGACCTTCCTCAGAGGCGTTTGCCCAGCCTGCTTTTAAAAACCTCCAGCGCTGCCTCTGCGCATCAGCGTTTCCTGCCTTCATCTTTACCTTGGACAGATTGTTTCCTCAGTGTCTGTCCCCTCAGTTTAAGCTTGTTACTCCATGCCCTGTCCAAGCCCAGCGACAGGGCAGCCTATTTCCTCTGCAGCTACAGAGGCTTAGCAGGACCAGCCATATTTTTTTAAAACCAATTATCATGTCCCTTACGTTCCTGTCCATTTTTAACCTAAGAGAAACAAACTTTCCAGCCTCTTTACCTATCAGGGGCTTCCTATGCTTATCTTTTTGACCTTGTTTCTGCAGTATCTGTTTTCCTGGTGGGGTGCCCCAGACCGTGGCCTCTAGAAAGGCATTAAAATATTTGCTATAATACTTCTCTTCTATATATTGCTTTATTTTGGTTGCTTTTTGTGTTATACGCTTGCACTGAGCGGCACGCATCTCCAGCCCAGGTTTTGCGGCTGTGCTGACGCTCCCAGCAGTTGCATGCCCACGTATTTCACTTCTCCCCTTACACGTGCGTTACTTTGCATTTATGCACACACAGCTTCATTTGCCATCACGGTACATGTTCAACTGTCTTTATCAGAAAATCTTGAGATTTCCCGACTCTTCTCTGGTTTGAACTTGTCTAAGTTACTTAGTGTCAGCTGTAGAAGTTCCCATGGCCCCAGGTTCCCTTTTCTTCGGGTGAAAACACCACCAGATGGAGCCTTTTTGCCACAACCAAAGAGAACCGCTAGTTATTTTCCTTTTCTCTCAATCACGTTACACACATGCTGCTGTCCTCTAGTCAGCCTGTTCCCTTGGTCCTGTCACCAGCAGGACTTTGTCAGAGGTCTTTGGAAAGAAAGAAGAGAGAAGTACATGAGCGTGTCCTTTCGTTCACTACTTTACTGACTTGTTCCCAAAACTCTAACAGTTTGGAGGCCACTCCAGATCCCGCAGAAAGCCATGCTGCTTGTAACTCACTGTCATCTCCAGACCAGGTGTTTCACCTTGCTAATCAAATACAAGAAAACAGGCATTTTTCAGCCTTACGGTAGATGATCAAGGCTTGGGGAAACTTTACAGACAGGTGCTGTAACAAATAAGTGGTTCCATTTTAACCATTTTCTCAGGGGATTTGCAGGGAGGGTTGTCCCAGGGTATCGGCACGTTGCCTTGCACTCTTCTCACCTCTCTGGCCAATCCTCCCTGGCATTTGCTTCCAAGTGGAGAAAAGCTTGACCTGGGAATGTGAAGGGGTGGCCGCTCTGTAGTTCTGTGTCCTGTCACTGGATGGCAACAGCTCTGCAGATGCAGCCACCCCGGTGCTGGCTCCGAGGGGCCGAATTCCCAGCGCAGGAGCAGCCCTTGCGTCGGCCTCGGTGCTCCTCTCCATGGGCTTTGCTGCTCCCCATTGCCTGGCTCTGCGGTGCCCAGCAAAGGGGATATCACTGGGTCTGAACCTGGCTGCTGCTCAAGAAGGTGCCGAGGGCTTCAGGAATAGGCTAAGGTGGGGGCTTCCCCTCTGGATTGGGGGAAGCAGACCAGGAGAAGGTCTGGCTCTCCCAGAAGTCGAGGCTGGCGGGAGGAGTTGGGCCCCTTCCAGAGGGCCCAGCGGGGTGGGGACCCTGGAGGCCCCACAGCAGAGCTGGGGCAGACTTGTCACCTCGGGCACCAAGGGGCACCTGGGGCCACCTCGACTTCATGCAGAAGGTGCTTCTGAAGGGAGCCAGCAGCTGCTTTACCAAAAAGAAGTGTTTCTTCTACAGAAACAAGAGCTCTAAGGAAAAAAAAAAAAAACCCTAAATTCTTAGAATAATTCTGGACTTTCTTCACAGGGCTGAATCTGATGATGGGATAAAGGGCTGATCACTTAGAGCATTTTTGACCAGTTTAATTGCCAACCCGCCACATACTGCACCCTGCACAAAACCTGGCCCATTGATGCACTGAACGCAGGGCTCTTCTGCTGTCACCTCCGGCCACCTTGGTGCTGCTGGGGCTCGGCTGCCCCAGGCCTTTGGTTTGTTCCCCTGGGAAGCAGAGGAGGCAGCAGCAGGTCCTTCACCCAGGACACAGAGGCAGGAGGAGGCTCCTCCATGGCAGTTCTTCCCAAGGGGAAGGGAAGCGCAGGTTGTTCACAGCATCCAAGCGCATTCCCACTAGAGCAAGGCTCCCTAAACCATCATGGGAGGGCTCGGTGGACAGTCGCTGAGCAGACATGTCATTTCACAGGGATTAGTGACCAAAGTGGGGTTGTATCTGAGGAAGGAGCAGCTCTCTGGGATGCTTGGAGCTTAGCGGCACCCACCCGTAGCAGCATCACCCAGGTTGCTCTCTGGGGAGCCAGAGGAACCAGGGGCTTGTGCTATTTCCCCTGCACCTCTCCCTGCCAGGATCCATTACCTGGGGTGGATTCTGTGTCCTGTGAACACTGGGATTTATCCCAGAAGCAGCAGAGAGGGGCGCGGGTGGCGCCAGTCTCCAGGCCCCTGCCCTGCGCAGGGGGCACCCAGAGAGCTCCTGCTTCAAGCAGGAGCGGGTGCCATTTGGAGGAGGCAGCAGGGCCCGAAGTTACAACCACTGCATGGCAGAGGGATGAGTGTGAAGGGTACTGAAGTGTATTGAGCCTGCTCAACACCTGGGGGTGTTTGGTGCTCTCTCCCCGCTCTGCTCCTGGATGAAGGAAGCCCTCTGAGCCAGGGGTTTGCTGGTGTGAAGCCCCCTTCCCTCTTTAGCCCCTTTTGCTGCTGTGAGAGCTGGGCCCTCCCTGCCCCATGGGGACATCGGGGCCCTCGTGGCAGGGCCAGCGCTGCCCATGGGAGGGTTTCACCGTATACTTGAAGTCGCACTGTCACCGTTAACTCTGGTTCTGCCTTGCTTTGTGTCACCGTATCAAAGCGCACCATGTTCCACACAGCTCATTCCCCAGCAAATCCTGGTCTCTGCCAGCCCTGCAGGACAAGGACAGGGTACAGGAGGGAGCAATAAGCCATGCTTTGAACTGACTCCCGTGGGGGAAGGCCCGATAACCCCCTTCCCGAAGGGAGGGCAGAGGAAGGAGGCAGACTGGAGACCACCGGTGCTCTCAGGGGCGGTGGGAAGAGGAGCTCCCCTGCACAAACCATCTCTGAACAGCAGGCAAGGGGGCTGTGTGGAACATAGTAGGTTGCTTTTACCAGAAAAAATATCCTTCACAAATATTCTGTTTTAAAATAATGTAATATATATATATATATATGTGTGTGTGTGTTTGAAAATAAAGACATACGTGCAAGCTCTTCTGCCTGTGCTGAAGGTTTTTTCCAGAAGAAATACTCCTTGGCAGGGTGTCCTATAGTTAGCTTCCAGCTGCATCCTAAGTTCCCATGCACGAGTTTGCCCAAGCTACTTAGTCTCAGCCTCAGTTTCCTCATTAATGTATGGATAGACCTTGAAGTGACATCTGGAAACGATAGTGCCCCGAGAGCAGATACCACAGGGATGAAAAACAGAGAGATAGCAGAAACCTGCTGTCCCGGCACTGCTGAACCTGCCCGAAAGTTAAGGATCTTATCTCCAATGCATCCACATTTCCCTTGCGGGAAGAAACAAGAATAGGAAATTGCAAAAGAAAAATCCATTACAGAGGCAGACAGAGTTCAACTGCTATAAAATACTCCAGAAAAGGGCCTACGTGTTCTTATCAGAGACAAGTCCAACACACACAGGACGGGCAGGCGCTGCCACCTTGCTGGACCAGGACGAGGGGGGCAGCAGGAGGTGGCTGGCGCTTGCTGCCTGCCCAAGGAGAGCTCCAGCTGGCCCAGAGAGGCCGGGAGCTTTGGGACCCCTGAGGCAGCCGCTCCATGTCCTGCGGGGCCTTTCCCAAACACCAGCCCTGATCCCGAGGCCGCGGGGCTTTCGACACCCATATGCCAGCACATTATACATCCGCATGCCAAGCTGCCCTGTAACGGGCCTGGCTCTCCCACACCACTCTCCATTGCTCAGAGACAAACTTTGCCACTTGTGAGGACTATTGTCACCTCCCGCAGCCAGCCTGGATGCCACCTTCCTACCTGGACTGCAGGACACCAGCAGGCTCCCTAACAGGGGGCAGTTTGCGGATATGGAGGAGGATGGGATGCCCTGAGAGCTCCTCAGGGCACACCAGGCAAGGCCACGTGCCCTGTTAATGAGCCCGTGCTCCACTAATGAGTGCTGACACATCCCACCTGCACTGTCCTCAGCAGCTGCAGCCACTTCTGCTAATACCACCCCTTCTACCCCCGCCACGTTTGGGATAAACCTGTTCCTGGAGCACAAGTTTCTTGGTTGCAATGAAAGAAATAGAGCACGCGGCATCCTTCCAATTTCCCTCGGTAAAGACCTGTTGTACTGGTTAAAAAAGGCAGGGGGTGGGAGACACCTGGATTCAGGGGCTGCAATGTGACGGAGGTGCCCTCAGGAAGCAGCACAGCTGTCACCTTCCAACCCATTGAGCAAGGAATCCAAGGAAAAACAACCCCTGCCCACTGCTTTGTCCCATCCCACGTCATTGCAAACAAGTCCATCAGAGCAATGGCATTTTCCTGCCCTTACCCTTCCCACCCCCTAGGAGCCGAGGATTGAATGCCGATCCATTAAAATAAAGGAGGAGAGGCCAAGGGCAGAGCGTGCTAAGGGATGGCGCCTGCGGGGATGAGCCGGGAGCGGAGGGTGCTGGAGAGGCTGAGCCCACGCCGTGCCCCTGCTCTGCGGAGTTAATCCCGGGGAACGTGGATGGGAGCAGGGAGAGGCAGAGGAGATTAAGGTTCTAGCTATAAATTGCTGTCGAAAGGGTGGAGGCTCAGGCTTTCCACAGAACCGGCCAGCACCAGAGTCTAAATAAACACCCTACCCCTGGTTCCTGTCTCCATAAATAAGCGGCTGGCGCAGCTGCCGGCTGGCACCTCGGGATGGCCGAGCGGGAGCGGAGCCCTCCCGGCACAGCGCCCCGCGCCCTGCGCGCGCCCGTTAAACTTTAGCGCCAGAGAAACGGCCCTCGTTAAAAAGGCAGCTGCTCCTGGAATCCGCCTTGTGTCCTGCCCCCAAACCAGAGCAAGATCCTAATTAAATTAAACAGGGAAAAAATTAAGGCCACAGTTTTATTGAAGTATTTGCCTTTGGCCATTCCAGCAGAACTGACCGTAAATGAGAATCCAAGATCTGGGGGCAAATTAAATCTAGATCTGGGATTTGAGACAAGTGTCTTGTCTCTAAAACTGGGTCAAAGCCTGAACCACCCTCAGTTTTAAGGAAAGAAAGTTTTTTTTTCTAGTTGATTTTCAGTGTGAGAAAAAAGGGTAGGCAAGACCTGGGAAATCACACTTGCTCCTATCATATATATTTTTTAAACATAAACACTTGACTCCCAGACAGGTTTCCTTCTTTTGGTATATGTTTTAAAGACAGTCGGCACGCTGTCATTGCAACGTCAGGAACACGCGTCCTCCCCAGGGCCTGCTCGCGCTCATTCATCTCGTGCATCATTCCTACCGCTGATGCCGAGGATTTCGCTCGGGAGCTGCCTGCCTTGACACAGACGAATTGAAGGAAGCAAACCCTGATCTCCCGTCTGAAATGAGAACACGAGCAGCAGGAAAGCGCCACGATTGACGCGAACTGTCACTAGCCTCCCTGACAGCGCTAGCGCCTTGGTGACAGCGCTGTGAGAATAAAGTGCAGCAAACTGTTCACCGAGCCAACGCTTCCTCCATGCTGTGAACTGGCAGCCAGCAGATCCAGCCTCTTCTCCAGTTTACTCCTTTTTCACAGATCTAACTGCCTCGCGCTGCATAATCTCCCCGAGGAATTGTGATTTGGGCAAACTCAAGAGAAGACAACCCTGAGGGATGGTCTCGGGGGCAGACCATGGGCTGACACAGCTGAACTTGGGTTTTGCTCTGTGTTCGTGGCAGTCCTGCAGCTTCTGGCACCAGAGCTGCTGTGTGCCCAGATATCAGGAGCTCTGGCTGAGCAAGAGTCTGCGGGCAAAACACTATTTAGACAAGCCTGTGTTATCAGATGGCCATGGGGAACACTGCGGTAATTCAGTGCCCTTGGACTGAGGAACCTATTCTATTAAAGTTGGAAGGCTTGAGGGAGCACACAGCAAGCAGCAGATTCACATTTCTCCTTATCTCCGTCATTAGCAGAGACCAAACTATAACACTGTGTTCGCACAAGTCATTTTTCTAATTCAGAACTCCCTCTCTGCAAAAAGGCCCTCACATTCGCGTGTGCCACGTCCCTGCCCTTCTCCAGAACAGTGGAGGGAAGACCCCGGCATTTCCACAGCTTGACGGTGCTTGTGTGGGGGGATTCACAGCTGGGGGGATTTAGGTGGGGTCGTTCAACGCTTGCTCTGCAGCGCCAGCACCGAAGGCCAGAAAGCTGAAACCAGATGAGGACCAGAGCGCTCAGATGGTTCAAACCCCACAGGAGCACACAACAGCACAAGATGTTTCACAGCCCTTTTTCCTTGCGAGCTTCTTGCAGAAGTCTCTTTGTAGCTGAACAACAAATACAACGGTCACGGTTCGGCTGCCTTGCCTCAAACGCGAAGCGAGCCATGAAGGCAGCAAGCAGCAAGACTCTGCCAAGCAGCCTGACAGCTCTCTGAGATGAGTCATTTCTTGCAGCCGGTGCCGCTCTGCAGCTTGTTCAGACAGACTTTGAGCCTTGTCCTTAGAGTCGTTCCTAGTTGCTCATTCTGTTGTGCCGCTCCTGCTGCGTCCCCGTCTCTGTTACTCACCGACGCGGGTGTTGTTGGAGGGAGAACGCGACGGAGCGTCGCTCCCGGCAGAGCACCGGGCTCCATCGGCTCCACAGCTGGCACCTCCTGCGCCGCTCAAGTCCCGCAGCCCCACGAGGGCCGTTCCCGGGACGCGGCGCCAGGAGCAGGACAGCCCCGGGAACGCTGCCCCGACCGCGGGGAAACCAACCCCATGAGTGCCTCGAGAAGGGCAGCACAGGATGGTGCTTTCTCCCGTGCTCCCCTTCCCATTCCTACCTGGAAGTTCCCCACATGGGAACAATCCGCTTTCCTTCACAGCTGCCTTCTGGGGAAGCGGTTTTTCCAGGGTCCCACATGAGGCAATATTCACTTTGTTCGCCCCTCTCTACAGCTGCAAAAACTATAAACAAGACAGACAGAATTGCAATGATACACTAATAAAAAAGAAGAGGAGGTCCAAAATAATAGTAAAACCAGAGTTAGAGTTGTTCAACTAAAGAAAAGGATGCGTGCTTCACAAGGAATAAATGAAGAACAAATTAGTAGAAAGGGCACTTTCATTAAAAGAACACCAGAAAGACTTTGATACAAATTTCACAGTCAAACTAATCTTTGCCCAAACTGCAAAGAGTCAAGAAATGCAGATTTAGTGCTAGTGTTAACTTCTCAGCTCGTGTGGAAGCCTTGTTTTAATGAATTCTGGTAGCGACCTGTTTCTGCAGAAAAAATCGAGGCAGCCGGCCCCTTTCCTCCTCACGTGTTATCCCCTGCAACAAAAGCTCTGGGGGCTCCTTAAGGCGCAGATGAATCTCCCTGCGTGCCGAGGCCGCGAGCGCTCGACGCCGAGCAGGACCCTGGCCCATGTGCTCTGTTGGCTCCGCGTGGCCGTCACCGCAGGTCCATGTGGCCACTGCGGGGAGGTTAGGGCTACTCCATGGCTCCTCACTGGCCTCTGAAAAGGGCAGCAGAAAACGCTCACCCCGAGTTGTATTTTAACTGGTGAACACCAGGCCCTCGCTACGAGCCTTGCCCGGCTAGACACTGGCCCCAGTGTAATTCGGGGCACGTCAGTGTGTGCAAGAAGCTCCGCTTAAGTCAGAGCATCACTTGAAAGTGCAGTAGCTTTTCTCAAATAACTGCATGTAGGAGAGACCTTGAGACGCACGTTATACTGCTAAATTAAGACAATATAAAATCCTTTGTGAAGACGGTTACTGCTGTTCACTTTGAACTTGATATCCCTGATCCGAGGTAAATCCAGCGGGCAAGCCCGTGACTTAGTGAGACAGGGCCACGCAGCTGAGCCGCGCCGCCGCTCAGCGCCCTGCCCGCCACTTTGTGCCACTCTGCAGCTTTTTTAGGCAAAGGCCAAGTGCTCAGAGACAAAAAGGCAGCCCAGGCCACAACACGGCACCTTGGCAGCGCCCAAAGTCCAGCGTCCTGCCATGTCCTGGGGCAAAACTGCTTGAGGACCGGCCATAACGCGTCCAGGGACACCAGGGTCACCCTGTCACGGGCACTCCTGACTCCACCGGAGCGCTACCAAGTGCGCTGGTAAAGCAGGTATTGCCGCTCATGGTAGTTGAAGGCAAAATATTTTGTCACATTAGTGCTGGCTTGGTCTGGACACATGGTTAATTAAAGACGCTCGGCTAGAGAGCAGCAATGGGCTAAGCTGCAGTAACTCGACTGTTGCTATCGTCTGTCCATCCTCATGCTAAGCTATTCTTAAAATGAGAGAGGGGGTTGAGCTGTCTCCGTTAACACTCATTTGCTTGGCTGCTGAGGTACAAGTTCTGCATACAGATAAGGCCGACCCGTCGTGCTCGCGGTTATCACGCGTGGGCAGCCCCTCCGGCCCTCGCTAGGGACGTTACAACAAACAGGCAACGCTCTGGGGGGCCCCAATATTCAAACCTTGCCTCCAAACTCAGGCTGGCCTTCCAGGTCGGAGCTGGCCACGAGCACGGCCCCTTTGAGCAGGGGGACGAGGCTCCCCAAGGCCGGGAGCCTTGGAGCACCGCAAGGTGGGAGCAGGGAGGACCCCCTGGGCAGGCAGAAATCCAAAGCTGAGCCCTGAAAATGGGGAATTTTCCATTATTCATCTCACAACACAGTTTGCTCCCGTGACCAGGAGCAAAATCTTGTTGTACAAAATGGCCAGGGTCCCTGCACACCCAGACAGAGCCCAGGCCGTGCCCGGCCCGTGTCCCGCAGCTAACACTTTCAAACACACTAGAAATTGTGCTTTAATCTTAAGAAAGGTCTGGTTTAAAATTCCCTCTAGTGGGGAGAGGGTGGAAATTCAAGCTGCAAGGTCCTGGTAGCCAAGGAAGCCCCATCCAAGCTCCGGGTGCCGGCAGGTTCCAGGGTGGAAGCGGCCGGGGCCACGGGCGTCCTCTCTGGGCTGCCCTGCACGGGGCAAAGGAACAAGGGACCAGCTGGAAAGCTTCCTGCTATCCCAAATTATTATTTCAGCATAATGGAAAACTTTTCAGTGTAAGCTTGTGTTCATAAAAATAGAAAAAAGACCTTTCAAATTGAAACCCAAAGGTATTATTTTGCAACGTGAACACTGGCAGGTTTGAATTCTCCACAGACATGGGGAGTGTCACCAAGGTTGTCCCGGCCACCTCAGTGTCCTTTGTGCAGCTCTGCGAGCATCCGCGCTGCCCGATCGCAGCCAGACAAGGGCCGGGGTTATTACGGATGTAAATCAAAGAAGTTCTGCTCACTTCTGTGGAGCCTTGCAGATTTATGCCAAGAGTTGACCCAGCATCTCTATTTTCAAAACTAGGGCAGATTGAAATATGCTGTTTTTCAATAATGTACTCAGGTTAACGGGGCTTTTATATTTGAGAAATTAATCTTGCATTGACTGAAAATCTCTTGGGATAACACGGAAAGGTTGCTAAGAAGAGGAAAACAAGCAGTTGTATAACTCAGTTTTCCCTCTTTTCTTTCTTCATGAAAACATATTGCAGTGATATGGTAGTGATCTACAACCCAGCACTAGTATTACTGAAGTGTGCAGAAATATAGCCTGATGTAGTACAGAAATGATTTTACTAAGAGGTAGTATTACCTCATCCTGTGTTACAGGAAAATGATTCAAACCAGGAATATTGAGACATAAAGCTGTGGTAACAGAAGAGAAACAACACGGTGGCAGAGAAAGTCCTCCTGGTTCATTGCAACAGGGTCTTGCAAAGCAGGAGCAAATACGTCCAAAGGGGGCCGTGGGGCACACGCTGGGCACGTGCTCACACTGTGTTTAAAACCAGCCCTGGGCAGGACTACCAAGGCCTTTTCCCAATGCTGATCCTTGTCTTTTAAGACTCGTTCTTGCTGCCTCTCCCGCTGAGCTACCCAACAGCCCTCCATCTTCTTCAGCTTAGTCGTTATCTAATAAACATCACATGAGATGCGATTCAGAAATGCAGACAAGGGACGTGTGCGTGTTCCTGTTTAGGAAAGAGGCTCTGCCCGGGCATGGCCGTGAGCCAGTCTGCTGCCATCTGCCTTTGGCGGATTCTGCCCCGTGCCTCCACGCCAACACTTGCCCCTTCTTTTGCTCTAAAGCTCAAGCTCAAGCAAGACTCAGAGCGACTGTTAGGCTGGTAACGGTCTCCGTTCACTTTTTTCTCCTTGCACCTGCTATTCCCCACTCAGGAAACATCATTCCCAATTTCCCCAGTTTACAAGGACTCTTGTGATTTGACCCTTAAGTTTTAATTCACCCGGCGTATTAGATTGCACAGTGGCACGGAAGTTTCACTGCTATATGGCAAGCAGGTTATACTGAGCAATCGTGGTGTTGCACTCAAAGGAAACCCAACCCACTAAAAATTCCTGAATTGCTTGTTTTCTGACAGAGATGCCGAGGCCTCATGAAGATAACATTGACCAGCAATCTGCACGATTACTGCTCCAGCAAACAGCCAGCAGTGAGCGGAAACCACTCTGTTACATCCAGTAGCTGCACTGTTGCATGACAGAAGTTTCTAATTGCAAACAGCAACAGACCCTGCAAGGATATGCAGGTGGCTACTGCTTGATTAATGTGTGTTGCATCTGTTGTTCCAAAGTGGCAATTACACTATAAAAACACACCATCTCAACAGCAGTACATTGATTTTATGGTGACTGAAAATCTGGCCCTTTACATAGTTTTTTGTCTCTGTCGTCCCACAAAAAATAATTTTCTTCTGAGTACAATAAAGTAAAAGATCTCATTGGTTCTATGTTATAACTGTGATATTATGTTCTGCTAGGAACCAGAAATCCTGCCCTTGGCCATGAAATTCAGGTAATGACCCATAACTGAAGTAAATTAGTGTTTAATTCCCCATTCCTTGCCGACAGCTTACTAATGGAAATTGATTTCTAGCTTTTTTCTTTCTCATTTAACATGCCCATGTAACGTCTTTATTCCAGATTCTAGCGGTTTCCAGCGGGTTTAGCCAGCAGGCGAGCGCGGGAGCGCGCGGGGAGCGCCGGGCCAGGCCGGGCTCCGCCGGGGCAGCTCCGGATCCCGCGGGAGCGGCGCCCGCGGCGCTGGGGACGCGCGGGTCGCTCTGCAGCTGCACAGCAGCCCTGCGCAAAGCCGCCTTCCCGCTCGCCGTGGTCACTCACACACGTTTAGCACATGCTTTCCCCTGTGCAGTGAGCGCCCAGGCAGCAGCAGGGGTTGTGGCCGCCCTCTGCCCTGCGGATGGACGAGACAGACCCTTGGGGACAAGGCCGGGCCGGGGCCACCCTCTGCGGCCGGGACTCGGCCTCCAGCAGAAGGTCCCTGTGGCTCTCGCAGTGCTACTGTGTTGGGTAATCTGATAGAGCCACACACACACACACCCTTTTCCTGCTATTTAGGTAAAACTCAGCCGACGATTTCTTCACTGTATAGAAGCACCAACACTAGAGACAGGAGCTGGCCTTGGAAACCCAACCCGTTTTCATTGCAAGAGACGGTAAGGTTTTATGGCTCAAACGCTGTCAGTTACAGCAGCAATGAGCCAAAACAGGGTATTATCATAACGTATTTTCAACCCATAGTTACTTCTCAGTTACTGTCAGGCTAGTCTGGCAACTACAGAGGAGTTGGGAGGGGGCAAAAAGTCCACTTTTTCCATCCTACTTTTCTGTAGATGCAATATTACAATGCTGTTTTACATTTTAAATACAGAACTAGCAGCTATTATTTTGCTCAGTGTTAGCTGGATTTTCTGGATCCACAGACACCTTAATAGTGCTATAAATTGTCTGGTAAAGGAGTTGTTAGAGATGGTGTCTGGAGTACTTGTCCCTTATTGATGTGTAAATTGGCTTGTACTGCTGGTGTGTGTTTCTAAAGCAGAATGCTTTGTAATGTGATGATAATAATAATAATAATTAGCACAGGATATAGCAAAGTGTTAATTGTGAATTAAAATCCCAAATAGAAATAACTATGCAGATCAGTTCCCTCCTGCTCTCTGCTTCTCTGACCAGCATCCAGAGCACCAGCTTCTCAGGACGAGGGAATTTTCTGAGTCCGCTTTTCTGCTCTTGCACTGCTAAAAACAACAATCCTCCCCGGGTGCATTTGCTCAGGTGCCTTTAGGACTGATGCTGACAGCAAGCACAGAACTGCTGCACTCCTGAAGCATCCTGCTGCTATCCCAGCTGAATGCTAATGCAGCTTCAGTTCATGTCTGGATCAAAAGGGAAAGCCAATATAGTGGCAGATGGAGGAAGGACACAACACTAATAGGTTCAGAATCCTATTGATGATGGCAGGGGAAGATATGGGACAGAATGAAATGCTAGATGTTATCCTTATCTCAGCTGTCTTGTGAGGGAGCATAATGTTGTTATTAAAGTAAATGTTCCTTCCTTTTATGCATGAAGTTGTAAGGCTGTGAGGAAGTCAAAAAACTGCTGGTGTGTCTCAGCCTACCCATTTGCGATACAGAATCCTCTTCTGCAGGCTAGGAGGAGGAGAGGATTAAACAGGGTTCATAGATCACTCAGAATTTGGTGAAAAAAGTAGTCTTAGTGTCGATCTCATTTAAAATATAAATCCATGGTAAAAAATTAGCTGCAGTCAGAATAGAGTGGGGTGCCTGGGCACGTTGTGCCTGAGCTTGCCCTGCTCAGAGGAGCATGCGGAGCAGAGATAACAGCTCTGCTGGGATGAGCAGCCTCCACCAACGTACATTAAAGTTTGTGCACTGACTTATGCATTCAGAAGGGGAATGATAAAAGTAACTGCAGTCTTGTCTTCTAAGGATATAACCACCTTAGGTGAACTCTGTCACATATACATTATAAGAAACTGTAAAACGGCAAGTAGGAGCCAGTTTGCTCAGTAGAGCAAAGAGAAAACATAATCATAACAAAAATAATTTCCCCTATGTCATAGGCAGGCAAAAGGACAGAGGGGAGTCTGTGGCAGAGCTGGATACAATTTTAAACACCTTCTGGCTTGGCCACTAGAGTGATATATAGGCAATTAGAGAGATAGCCTGAAAGACCAGGGTGGGAAGAAATGTTCTTTCTAAGTGATGATCAATTATTGCTTTTAATTTACAACAGGCAAAAGAGCACTTCAGCTCACCACAGAAGGATGTGGACGTACACCGTTGGATTTACTGTCCTGCCTCACGTTGGAGGACTCGTCGGCTGGATCTTCAGTCACAAAGACATGCCCGTGTGGTACGAGAGGCTGAAGAAACCTTCCTGGTGTCCATCCCGCAAAATGTTCCCTGTTGCTTGGACTGTCCTGTACACTGGCATGGGGTAAGTTCTGTGGAGCACTCCACACCTTGTCCCTTGTCCTGCTGGTTTTGATCCCTATCAGAGAAGTCAGTTTAGGCTCTTCATTCACTCACAGGGATTGTAGGAGACCCCTTTTCCTTGCACCAGCAAGACACGTCCAGTACATTTATTCCCAAAGGATGAAGTGCAGCCTGAGCCACTTCTGGGCCGTTCCTCAGCTTCACGCTGTGAACACATACCAAGAGCTGCCACTGCCATGGGGAAAATGTGAGCCATGTAGTATGACACAAACCATGGGGTTGAGTAGTGAGGGACACGGATGCAGCTGGCTTCTGTTCAAACTCTCATGCAGACCCACCTAGCAAGACACTTCCATGAAAACAGTTCTTGTACTGGAGGTGTACAAGCATTGTAGTTACATTCTTGGAATTGTCTTTGTTCAAAATGCTCTTTGATATTAACTTGCAATAATCCCAATCTCTGGAAGCAGAATGGACTGCAGGACACTAACGTGGGTTTTCCTCTCCACAGCTATGCCTCGTATCTGATCTGGAATGACCTGGGGGGCTGCAACAGCAAAGCCATCATCCCGCTTGGCCTCTACGGGGCTCAGCTGGCCTTGAACTGGGCTTGGCCTCCGCTCTTCTTCGGAATACATAACTTAAAGATGGTAATGTATCTAGACATACATTCATCTGCTGGAGATTTGTTTGCTGGTGTCCCTGCCTCTGCTCTGGGGGTTGTTTGGAAAGTTTCTAAGCAGCGTTATAAAATACAGGAGCGTAAACAGAGCGGCAAGAGGGGCTTTTCTGAGATATAGTTCGTGCTGCGCCTGGTGCAGACGATGGTATCAGGCCCCTGCATTTCTCCCTGCGTTCCTGTCGCGCGGATGGCTGGCTCTGCTGCAGCAGGGCGGCAGATCGGGAGCCCCCAGCGCGGCTGCTGCCTCTCCTAGTTAAGGATTCGGGGTGGGAGATAAGTCCCTTGGGAGTCACACCCTCCCGTGCAAGCAGAAAAGCTGCTGCCTGCGCAGGGCGTCAGCTCCGGGGGCCTTATCAGGCAGCACAACGCAACGTGCACGGCAGGGCACGGGGAGGAGGCGCAGCAGGGCCCTGCGCGGCGGGATCCCGCACGAGGGCTGTTCAAAGAGCACTCAGCTCAGGTGCTTGGTCCTGTGCCACGTGCTCTAGGTGACCCTGCGTGTGCAGGGGGTTGGACTAGATGACCTTTAGAGGTTCCTTCCAACCTTGAGCATTCTGTGATTCTGTGTGATTCTGTGTCAAGGCCTGGGGATTACGGAGAGGCAGAGTGGGGCTTATGCTTCTCTCTGGGCTTTGCCATTCTGTGCATGCAAGGTGCATTTAGAAAGCCTGTGAAGTGATAATAGCTACTCGTACCATCACGGGCATGCTGAGATGCGGACATAAGTGGTATCAATAGAAGGGGCCGCTGATCATCATTAACTATCTATTAACCCATGGAACTCGACAGCAAGGATCAACACTGGCCTTGTTTCCTGGTGTGGTGCGTTCAGATGTCACCGCAGGGAGTTCAGAGCCAAGGTTCCGGGATCTAGGACCCATCAAGGCAGCTCTTCAGTGCTCCCTTTGCCTGCATGCTGTCCTACCTCACTGCTCTAGGCGTGCTGCAGCCTGTCCCAGGAGCGAGCGACCAAGTGATGTTCTTCTCTCTTCTTGCAGGCCCTGATTGACATTCTGTGCTTAGACGGCCTGGTGATAGGCACGATGTGCTCGTGGTACCGCATTAACAAGACCGCAACGCTGCTCATGGTGCCCTACCTGGGCTGGCTGGCCATGGCCACGTGTCTCACCATCCGCATCTGGAAGGACAACCCTGAGCCAAGGCCGGCAAAGACTGAATAAGAGCTGAAGAGAAACGAAGACATTCTGTGAAATTAAATATTGATGTTAAGAAAGATCTTGTAATCTGGGGGGGGGATTCACTTTAGGATGGGCATTAGAATAGGTCTCCATCTCGCCCTTTCATCAAGGTTACATGCAGGAAAGTTTGCACCATATGCCCATGTGTTCCTTTAAGGTAACCATGCATCTTTAACCTGGGGACCTTCCCTTCCAGCACTGCAGAGGCTTTGGGGCTACAGCTGTGCTGCGACCTTAACTGTACCACGCCAAATTCCACCAGCCAGAACTGCATCTCCTTCAGCAGTGTAATTCAGAGTGGCAATCCTGGAACCAGTGAAACCACTCGGAATTGCTCCCAGCCCCCACGAGAGCACAGCTTGTTCATACACATGTAGATCCTCTCTCTGCTTCTGGGGTGAAGTGAAGATATCCTTCACTCATGCAAACTAATTTTTTTAAATTTACTTTTTTTTTTTCCTTTACTATTCTTGCCGTTGCTTCCTTTTTATGTCTCCTCTGGTCTGCACTTTTTACCGTTACCTTTCTATCTGACAGGTACTGAGCAAGCAGTAATCTGTCTTGTTGTGCCTGTCCGAGGAGATTCGGCGCTTTGACTTCTATTCGTGGAATATCACACTTCTTGATTTCGTGCTCCAGGATAAAGCAACAATGATGAGAATGCAAATGCTTCTCCCTAGAGGAAATTTCTCTTCCGCACCTCTTTGTGCTGTTCCTCACCAGAACAGAAAAATGAACATCAATGCCTTTGAAAAAATACTTAACATATATTTTTTTAAGTACTGAAACATAGGCACTTTTGTAAAATTAAAAGATTGCTCGCATTGCCTTGAAGGTTGTAATGACATGATTGCCCAAAGGTCCCATTCAAAATCTGCCAGGTGCGGTACAGTCTCTTACCCAGAGCCTTTCCATTCCTAAAGATTAATCAGGCACTCAAAAATTAATCAGGAAAGATTTAACTGTACATATTATTCAACTGAGGGCAGCCCATGATATAGAATCAGATACAAAAGGTGAACGGACTGTCCCTCCTTTATTCGAGCCCTTGTGTTTGATAGATCTGAAACTTAAAAGTTGCTGCCTGTTGGGGAATATTTAGTATTATTATTTTTAACTGATAGAAGCAATGTGTGTGACGAAACGTGGCAAGGGTGTCTTCTTCCTGGCAGCTGCCTGTAGATGAGGCCGGGTGGGTAAAGGTGTTTTGGGGAAGGAGGCTTGGCTGGGGATGTAAAATAAATTGTGCTTGCTTTTAATAAAACCAAGACATTTTCGTTTGGAAAATAAATAAACCAAGTTATTCTTGCTTTACTGCTTTGGCATTAGACCTTGTTTCACCATTTTGATCCCATCCATTATTTTTGCCTTCTGGCTGCAGGACACCTCTATCGAGGACGGGTGTTGCAAGCACATTGCAAGTGCAGAGACGTAAGAGGAGGCCCCTGGATAGATGTCACTGCAAGCAGGAGGAGGCTATAAAGCAGCGCTAGAAAGATCACAAGCTACTTCAGAACACCCCCCTATATCTCAGGGCTTTATATGGCTGCGTGTTACCACTGTGCTTATTTACAGCAATGCCTAGCCTGTATCTTCCAGGGAGCTACGTGTCCAAGGACTAGCAGACATAAATTACCCCTTTTCACCAGTATCCGCACCGGATTTGGTGGAGTTCAGGGAGCTCGAGGGCGCCTGGCCGTGACGCCGTCCTTCCCCGGCACGGACGGGCACGAGGCCGGGCACGGGGAGCGGGAGGGCAGCGGGAGAGCATCTAATCCCAGCGAAGCTGCCGAGTGACTCCGGATCTGATTAAAGCCAGCAACATTTTAATAACATTTCCAAATTAGATATATGGTTACTGTGAAGAGCTTTCATAAATTCCTCCTCTCTCTGCTTGCTCCCATTTTTTTTCAGCCAGGTAAAGGAAAACTTTGTATTAAGAATAAAGATTTTTTTTTTCATTTTTCATGCTTACCCTCTCTGCCTTCCCTTTTTTCCAACCAGTGGCACGTGGCCACACAACCCGTCCCAGCAGATCCTGCCTTTCTCCTGCTGAATTCGGGAGCACCGAGAAAATTCCCCACGCGACGGCGGGCAGGGCTGCCCCGCGGGCTCTGGAATACTGACCACGACCCGGCCCGGCAGAGCCCCTGGCTGGGAGGCCCTGGCTCTGCTGGGAGGATGAGGATGAGCATGAGGAAGGCAGGAGCAAGGGCACCTCTCTCCCTCCCGGTCCTGCGTCATCCCAGCTCTGCTGGGAGGATGAGGATGAGGATGAGAATGAGGAAGGCAGGAGCGAGGGCACCTCTGTCCCTCCCTGCCCCGCATCACCCCGGCTCTGCTGGGAGGATGAGGATGAGGATGAGGAAGGCAGGAGTGGGGGCACCTCTGTCCCTTTCAGCCCTGCGCCACCCCGGCTCTGCTGGGAGGATGAAGATGAGGATGAGGATGAGGACGGCAGGAGCGAGGGCACCTCTGTCCCTCCCGGCCCAGCACAACGGGCGCCCCGTAGCTCGGGGGCAGCCCTGCAGGACTCCGCAGTGCCCAAAGCAGCACTTTCCTCCCCTAAACCCCTTCGTCACTGTCCCGCAGGGGGTTGGAAGGGGCCGAAGGGGCGGCGAGGGCCTGCGAGGGAAGCTGCCTCTGCACATCACTGTCAGAGTGTTTATTTATTTATCACGTAACGGTAGTTACAGCTGGAAAAAGCAGGAGGGGGATCGCTGCCAGACAATGTATCTAGGGAGCTGTTTTGTTACTGCCACCAGCTGTCCCCTTGGAATAGGGCACGTCTGAGCCGTGACTCACGCAGCCAGCATCTTATTTCACTCTTGGCTCTACCCGAAAATGTTCCTCCCGCCCGAGAATGCAAGCGAGCCTCCTCCCCCGGCCAGGACGGCGCAGCCAGGCCCCTCTCCTGCCCCTCGTGCTCAGGACAGCGCAGGAAGGTGCTGCTGCAGCTGGGAGAGCAGCAGGAGCCCGGGCTGCAGCAACGTCCCCAGCTGCCTACTGGAGACACTCGTTTAAGACAGGAGAAGAGTCACCACATTGTTTCAAGATGCCTCTAAAGTCAGTGTTAAAAAGTCAGTCAGATGCCTCTAAAGTCAGTCAGAAAATCCTGTTCTAGACTAGGATGCAGGATCAGTCTTAATATCCCAAACCACCAAATCAGTGGGAAGCGGGACAGGGCCGGAGGAAGCCGGGATGCAAATGCTGCCTGGCAAGGGCAGCTGTTTTAGCTGACCTAAGAGCCCTGGGAGCCCCTGTGCGAGGCCGGTCGCATCCCCAGCTCCTCTCTGGATCCACCCTGTCCTCTGAATGGGCTCATGGAAAAATCCTTCCACGGCGGCTCCGTGGCGGGGCCTGTGCGTGCGCACCCTCGTGCACGCGCAGCCGCCTGGGGGAACCGGGGTCACCGAGCAACAACTGAACAAAATCGATCACAGCTCTCGGCCCGGAGGCTAACGCAGAATGTCAGATTGACAGCAGCTCTGTGGCTCCCTTTATATTTTTGGCGTAGGCAGCCGCCGCAGGGGGGTGAATCAGGACTCCTAGTGCACTGCCCTAGATGGAGCTGGGAAGCAGCTGGGTAACGGGCGGGCAGAGGCAGCGGCCAGAGCCGCATTCCCGAGATTAGATTAGAGCTCAGCACCGAACCCTGCAGAGGGGCCGGGCAGCAAGAGCTAAAGGCAGCAGGAGAGATGGGGCACGGGCAGCCAAGAGCTGCCAAAAATAAAGAAAAGTGGCTCTGAGTGCCCGGAGAGGGGCTGGCTTGCTTTTTATAAGGTTTAGGGGGAAGACACGGACGAGCCATCACTCATTAGGAGAGGATTCCCATCTCCCCAGCCACTGCCAGAAATGTCAAAGGTGAAAGGAATTGGACATGGGAGAGGGAATGTAAGCAGAGTTGCCACGCAAGAGGAAAAACACTACACCTGCCTCCAGGAAAAGTATTTTGAGCTTAAAAATAAATACAGTCCTGCACCGTGAAAAGGCAAGTTTTATGTTCCATGGATAGGGTGTCTTAGAACTTGTCAAAGCCTTCCCTGCACTGTTGCCACAATACTCTGCGTGCCAGCTGTGTCAATCATCACACAAACAACCTCTCATCACTAGCAAACAGTGTGGGAGGAAGAGGGTGGGCGCTGCGCTCTGTCCACAGAACAACTGCACTTCAGCTCCTAATGGAAAGCTGCAGAGGGTCGGGATTCCCGGGAAACGCGGAAAGGATGGGTAGCAAAAGGGCTAGAGAAGCAGCCAGAAAACAAACCTGCTGCCCACTGGCACAAGTTTGTTAGTGTAGATGAGCTGGCTACAACGCTATCATAAAGAATGAGTTTTGCCTGAAAGCTGGGTTTATCCTCCGGTTTCTATGCAGAATACAATCCACGCCCCTCCAACCAACAAGCAGGTCTTCCAACACACGCAGGCTGCACACTTGGCCAAACACAGCCTGGTGTTTCACACTTATCCAAACCTGGATGATGATGGGTTCAGGTCCAGGATATTGGAGCTTTGGTCTCCAGGACGCTGAGGCAGAGGTTCTGCACAGCTACACACTCCCCATCTGTTTCACCCTAACGACAGAACAGGATTAGTCTCTCACAAAAATCTGACTCGGGTTTTCATTCAGCTTGGCTCACATGGGGTTTATATGAATTTTTTCTTTAAGTGACTGAAATTTGGAGTGAGAGGTTGGGAAGATTTCACATAATCCTGGATACAACCTCGCAAACCCAAAACACATAAACCCATTTTTCAGCACTAACGTGAAACCTAAACTAATCCCAAGCATCCTTGCAAGTTGCCATGGCCCCTTCGAGAGATCTGCCTGGCTCAGTGTGGAGCAAAGTGACCATCCCAAAGCCGTGTCCATGGAATCCCTCGGGCTCCGCGGGATCCCCAGCCGACCGGAGCATCCCCGGCTCCGCGGCTGTGCTGCCGCCTTATCCAGCACCCACATCCCTGGCAACAGCAACGGTGAAAGAAGCAAAGAAATTCTGCAGCGGTCCTTAACCGAGCACCGTCCGAACGCCCTCGTCTCTGCTGGGAAGGGCCCTGTGCCAGGAATACGGTCCCTCTGTGAATTACAAACCTGGCTGAAAATAGTTGGCAAAAGGTTCTGGCTTCATTTGCATCAGTAGGATGGGGACACTGCCTTCAGCAAGGCCAGGATGTCACCCCGCTGAGCCCTGCTTCCAGTGAGCCCCATGGGGAGGCGCAGGGTGGAAGGAAAGGGAGGATTCCCGCTCCTGGAACCCTTTGATCCAGGGTTCCAGGGATGCAGCCTGGCCCAGTCCACCCACAACGGGGGGTTTTCAGCCACACAAGCGAGGAACATCCCTTCCTGGCCCAAACAGTGCTCCTTCAAGGTCAGCAATGTACCAAACTGGCAAGGAGGGCAGGGGGAGAAGCTGCCAGCTGTGCATCTTGCCAGCTATCTGTCAGACAAACGGATAAATGGATACTCAGGCTTCCAGGATTTTCCATCTATTGCTTAACCCGCCCACAGTGAAATCGTCACTTAATTTTAAATTAAAAGGGGAGCAAGAAGGATGGTTAAAAAGACCTAGCAGGAGCAAGGCGAGGAGGCGACACCGGAGAGCGCGGGGTCATCCTATCCAGCGAGTCTCTCCCCGCCGCTTTGTTCCATATTTAGCTCCCAACAACTGCGTCCAGCGCAGGAACTCCCAGCTCGGTTTTTCCCTCCCGCCACTGCTGCCTCTGCTCCCGGAGAGCCCTCAGAAATCGCTCTTTCTCTTCCCCAGTGCCAAGAACTGAGCATTCCTGTACTTAGGAAGATGGCAGAAAAGCAGGAGCCCAGCAATGCCCAGAATGGAGAACCCGACAACGCAGAGGAGGGCGAGGAGAAGAAGAAGAAGGTGAAGCGGGAAGATCTGCCACCATTTGAAATTGTGACAGGGTAAGAGCTTTAGCTATAAAGAGGGATATAAAGACTGAGGCAGAGACCTCCAAAGGTCCCTGCCTCAGCTATAATGTCGGGTAGTCAAAGGTGAAAACATAACACAGGGCAATTCTGTGTATTTGTACATAGTGTTGAGCAGGGGCGTTCATTGCGGTGCGCTCGCGCTAGAGGTTCTGCCGTGTCCGTAGAGGAGGGCTCCGGGCAGCCGAGCGGAGCAGCACTCGGCGTTGATTCCTTGCAGTAATCAATGGCTTTCCTCTGAAAGCCTCTCTGCCTGCGGATTAGAAAAAATCTCCTGCTGTGGCTGTTTTGGTTTAGCGACCCAAGCGGTGGATTTTTCAAGGGAGATGAAACTCCACCTTTTCAAAGGCTCCACAACCACAGCTGGATCCTGACTTTCAAAGGAGCCTAATGCACATAAAGGCTCCAAAACAAGAGACAATTTTCCAGACTGCAAAGCAGCTCCCTCTGCTCTGCCGAGCCCGGCCTTTGAAAGAGGCAGAGAAGACCCAGATCTGAACTGTCAGAAATCTGGCCCCATTTGTGAACTCTTAATCCTCCTGAAATATCCTGCCTAAAAGGTTCTTTATGAAATTCTATAATATTGATAACAGGATTATTTTTAATAATGAATAATCAACAGACTAGTGAATGTGCACTAACATTGCATGATGGAAAGCTGCAAAAAAAAAAAAGTAATCTACTATCTCTAAGCATGTCACAATTCTCCTTGTAGTAGCACCAAGATGCCCTGTGTAATTCTGGTCCCTGCTCTCCCTCAGCAGTCACCAAGGGAATGTGCCCTAGAACAGAAACACGTTTGTCTTCTCCTGCCTTTGATGTAAACCCCAGGGCAGCTCTTAAACCCCCCTGGAAGCTTCTCGCCTGTGACACTGTCACCAGGAAGGCAGATCCCACAACCAACTTAGCAGGCAAATCTGAGCCGGACACACAGGGCAGGACAGCCCTCCATCCCCTCTCGCACGAGTGGATTACTTCCTAGGGCAGGGATAACAAGAGCTTTCTTCTTAATGTGTGTCTGCCCTGAAAGCTCTTGGGCTGAGGCTGCTGGCAGCTTTTGCTCGCTATCTGTCACAGACAGTCATGGCAATATTACACGCCTGCTGGAGCAGTGACTTTAAGAAAAGCACTCCCTCTGCTAGGAGCTGAGCTAAGATCCCCCAAAGCATTTATATCAGCCATTGGACCAA
The DNA here is from genome assembly GCF_059628265.1 of Tinamus guttatus. NCBI lineage: Eukaryota > Metazoa > Chordata > Aves > Tinamiformes > Tinamidae > Tinamus > Tinamus guttatus. The sequence goes on along the minus strand of NW_028289097.1, from coordinate 1,633,986 downwards.
AAACACACATGGTGACAGCTCCTAGGCACCTTAGACAGGTACCGAATGAACCTCAGTGAGAAAATAGTATTTTTCCATTTTGGAGAATTCAGCTTACTAAGAGAACTGCAAAGGAAGTGGGGAGGATCTTCAAACTTCCTTACTAACCCCAGAGATCTGCAGAGCCTTCGGTGTGCTAACTGTGGATGAGAAGAAATTTCTTAGTATCTTCTTTCATTTGAAATATTTGTTGGAATGATGAGATCTTGTAGAACTTGCCAGGACTTCCCGCTCTGGAAAGGCAATAGGGAGAACGTGAAGGGTGCTGCAGCAGGGCACACAGGAGGATGAGGTTCCGAGCGGGAAGGCGTTGGATATTCTGTGGAGGTACCGCAGAGCTGCCAGCATGGGGATATTTATATTGCACTCATCACATCTATTGGGAAACTGCTTGCAAATACCTGCAGCTCCTGGAGGAATCATGACTAACTCTCCCCTAATGACTAGTTTGTTACTGAAATCCCAGCTACTGAAGGCGAGAAATGAGCAAGTCGAGCAGAAATACCAAAGGGCCATTCAAGAGGTACAGAAAAATCCTGCAATTTTTACTTCATTATAATAAGTACCTGTGACTACAGGCTCGACCTAGTGTAATCACTGTTTGGATTTTCTAATTATTTACAGATTTCAGGCAATTAAGCCAGTTATGTGAATTATGAGAAAACACATTAATTCCAACTGTCCAAGCACTTAAATTCAATTACACTGTGTACTACTCAAGCATTGCAGTTCCAGCCCTTGGATTAGGAGCATTTTATGACACTCAGCCAAGTTTTCAACCTGTTGCTTATGGCTCTAAGGAGCGTGGCTTATAAAAAAGAACACTGGGAACCTAATCACCCCGTTTAAGAATATTACCCTCCCTCCCCATTTTTTTCATTATTTGATTCAACTCAGCGCTGGCTAAATAAAATCCCTGGCTGTGCAAATCTCATGCCATTTAAGTGGACACAATTATTTACACCTCCCCATTTATTCACACATGTCGGGGGGTGTAAATGAGTCTCCCTCTAGAAGGGGTAAACCTTTGGCTCCTGTTAAGATCAGGATCATTCCATGCAGATGGACAACACGACTGTGGTACTTCACTTGTGCTGAATCCCCAGGACGTGGGCTGCTGCTGGGAGGCCTGGCAGTGCCACACACCCCATCCTGGCGTGGGCAGGCCTGGCACGCGCTGTTTGCTCCTTCCCAGCCTCTCCTTGCTCGATCACTTGCCAGGAAGGAGTTTTCCAGCTTTGCAGGGGACAGAGGCAACACGTCCCAAGCCTCGGTGGAGAAGGGAGGCAGCCGGTGGCAGGGCAGGGCCTTGGCACACTCCTGTCAGGACATGGTCACAGTTTGTCCTTGTGCTGGAACGTCCTCCCTGCTCCCCCTGCACAGGTTCAAGGGTTCCCTCGGGCTGGTCCCGCTGCTCATTGCTTGCCTCACACATCCACGACCAGCTGCTCCCAAGCTCTTAGCCACGTACTCCAGGCTGGAAAAGAGCCCTTAGCTTTGCTGCTCTTCTTTACTGGAAACTTATTAATGGAACTGATGCATCTTCCATGTCGCTAAGACACATTGAGGTTGATGTCCCAAATACTCTTAGACAGATGCCTGGATGATAAGCAGTAAGATCTGGCCACGAGGCCTGACTAAACACACCTCTGAGACAGCACATCCCGGGGCACATCACTCATGTTCAAACACACACAACTCCCTCACTAATGTCACTGCTTTGCAGTCGGAGAGTTCAGCCAGGAACGTGCCTCCCTACGGCTGTGATGTGCATGTGAGCACGGAACGTTACTGCAAATACTTGCAGGGAAAAGAGACACTATGTTGAATGACAGGGTTGCCACGCTCCTCAAGGAATCCGTGGAAATTTCACAATCCGTCTTAAAGAAAAAGGGATAAGCTCTTAACAGGTAACTTGAGTCAAGATGCTAGAAAGGATGTTAAAAGCAGCCTCGCTGGGTAGTTTAGAATTCGGGCACGCCAGGGCATACTCCCACTATCTGGGCTAAGGCTGATGGTCTTTGTCAGCACGGAGCAGATCGTGGCCACGCAGCCCCAGCAGCACATGCACCAGTTGGCTGCTCGGAGCGCGGCTACTCCAAGAGAAGTTGGAATCACTCTGTTGGGAAGTCCAAGCCAGAAGTGGGAACTGTAACTCCAGGCCTTTTACTGTGAACCTTTGCGACATGCACAAGTGGACCCCTAGATACTACTGTAGTATCATAAAAATTAAATAGGGAGGATGTTCTTTTATGGCTTAGCTTATCAAAAGCTGGAAAGGCCACAGAACTTTGGCAACAAGCAAATTTCTGGCTGCTGAAAAAGGCAGGAGTGGTGCACACGCACATAGCCATGAGATATTCCTGACACTTTGCAAGTGGAATTAAACATTTATGGAAAATTGTATTTAAACTTTTTAAAATAACACAACAGAAGCAGCTTGAAGATAGCTGCAATTTACTCCAAATGAGGTATTTAGAAAGCACATGTTGTCAATCCCTTTCTGTGTAAAAAAGCCATTCGCTTGCAGTATGTAATGTTACACTTGCAAGCAGAAATTAGTGAAGAACTTCCAAGTGACTATGCCCTGCGCCAGCCCTTCTGTTGAGGGCCCCAGACTGACTTGCAGATATCAGACTATTCAGGACATTTTATGCAGTCCTAGCAAGGCCTTATTTATTGCACTCTAGAGGCAGATATCTATCAGTTTTAAAAGGCATGGGATCCACCCTCATGTGCAGGCCTAACCCTAACCCTACGATTTCCGAAGCCTGGGACTCGCTCCCAGCCTTTGCTCCGGGGCCCCTGAGATGCCCAACATTAGCATGCGACTGCAGATGAGACAGCAAGAGAACACACTTAGTGTTTTACAGAGATTCATTATTGCCTCGCTGGGAATATCAAGGTTATAGGTCCCCTTAAAGCTCAGATGAGAAAAATACAGCATGCCAGAAGATTACTAGCATAAAATGGATGAAATGTTGTGTTACTGCTTTTCATTGCTTCCCTTTGGTTTGGCTGCTCCGTGCAATCTTCATCCCCATCCTTTGCAGCATCTACCACGTCTCCAGGCACTTCAGCAGCAGTTTGTTTCTCGCGCTTCCCCCCGGCATCCCTCAAGCACGAGCTCCTGCCCCGATGACAGCCCATAGTTAGACACTGTGGGGACACGAGCAGCAAGGCCTGGCACTGTGCTGGAGAGGAGCAGGTGCCACGCGACGGGGCTGCTCAGCTCGGCACTCTGCAGGAAGGGCCACGCACAGTGTCTTAAGGAACTAATTTTAACTTCCCTAGAAACAGCACATACCTTGTTCGGGTGAAAGAGGACTGTAAACAACAGTGTTTAAACGTTAATTTAGAAATGCTGAAGTGACAAAGTTGGTCAGTAGTGTCCATGCGACAACAATCAAAATCCAGTCAGAAATACACTTGTTCACAGCAAAGCTAGATCTGATCTCAGATACTTAGATTAAACCAAAGCCGCGACACAGTTCTACTGCATATTAGTATTCCACTGCTACCAGAACAATAAAAGCAGAACACACACGTATTGCAAATAGTCGGTCTCACTTGCCTCTACCCAGAGGAAATTGAGATTGCAAAAGCACTGAGGGTAACATAAATTGGCAATGCCAGAGTTACCATCCTCACAATTTCCAACAACAGATCCTGCAAATTAACAGTGCAACATAGTGGCAGAACGGTGTTAACAGCCTAGAAAATAGCAGAGGGAAGTTCAGTCTTCAGGTGCATTAAGCCTGGAAAAAAGCCAATTGCTGACCCACCTTGCAAAGAGTAAATAGCAGAGCCTCAAGAAACACTATTAAGAAGCAAGTTCCTCTTCAAATACCTGAATACAGACACTAGAAAATCTCAGTCGAAGTCTGTCAAAACTAAGTGGAAAAGACTAGGATGTCAGAACAGGGCTGGCAGCCTCACCCTGCGGCAGCAGCAGCGGAGCGTTTTGTAACTGCTCAGGTAGCTTTTATCCTTCCATAGACTGTGTTTCCATTCAGTGCACGGAGGAATGTGGCCACGACGGACTGAGCAACCCGTCCAACACTGCCCAGGAACTAACACATCCTTCTCTCCTCTCCCCTCTCCCCAGGGAGCGCCTCCCAGCCATATTTTTCAAGTTCCAGTTCAGGAACGTGGAGTACAGCTCAGGCAGGAACAAAACCTTCCTGTGCTACGTCCTGGAGACCCAAGGCAAGGAGTTGGTAACTTCCCGGGGCTATCTGGAAGACGAGCACGCGGCAGCGCACGCGGAAATCGCCTTCTTCAACACTATCCTGCCCAAGTGCGAGTCCGGCAGCCGCTACAACATCACCTGGTACGTGTCGTCCAGCCCCTGCGTGGCCTGCGCCGACCGCATCACGGAGACCCTGCGCAGGAACAAGAACGTGCGCCTCACCATCATGGTGGGGCGCCTCTTCATGTGGGAAGAGCCCGAAATGCAGGCTGCCCTCAAGAAGATGAAGGCAGCCGGCTGCAAGCTGCGCATTATGAAGCCTCAAGACTTTGAGTATGTCTGGCAGAACTTTGTGGAGCAGGAGGAAGGGCAGGAAGCGAAGGCTTTCGTGCCATGGGAGGACATTCAAGAGAACTTCCAGTACTACGAGGAGAAGCTGGCTGAGATTCTGCACTGAAGCTCACGTGAGTGAGGATTTCCCTTTGCTCCCCAGCTCCTTCCCTCAGTATTCCCTGCCTGCTTTATCCTCGGGCTGCTAAAGGCACAACGGGTAGTAATTTTCAGCCCTGCTACTCCTGCATGTCACCTGGCTGGAATTGCCAGCACCAGAAAACCATGAACTCTCCTTAGCAGGGCCTTAGAAGGGCAGGAATACTAAGATGGGCTCTTCCAACGCAGGCACTCGAGGGATCAGTTCTTCTTCCCCAGACCAAACACCTCCAAGAAGGAGAAGTTAAAACACACATTAATAGGGCTACTATCTGCAACAAGAAAGCCTCACGGTTCCCCGCACACACATGTGGAAGCAGTGAAGAAGTGCAGACAGGGAAAAGTCTCCCCCTCCCCTGCTACCAAAATCTATCCCTCTAAAAACACTGAAGGAGATCAGTCAGCGTTACAGATCCTGGGTGTTTTTAAAGATGCACTGAGTCACTCCCCTATTTTAAGTGATACAATATGGAAGCGTTTGAAGCTTCTAACGTGCTTCTCTTTTTCTCTTCCCCTCCCCCAGAACCTACTAAGGAAATAACTGTGGAGAGAGAGGTGACATGTGACAGATTCAGACGTCCAGGACACTCCTTCAGCTTTCCAAAGCTTTGGCTCCAGCAGGATGCAGTATCAGCTCCTGGAAAACTGGGCCCTGATGGACTACAACTACATCTACCACACAGCTCTTTGGTGTTTAGGATTTGGGTTTTTTGTTTTTCCTCCAAACAAACCTGCACTGCCTCTACTGATTGGAAAACAGAAAGCAATACACTGTGTGGTTGAACCCTTGAATTAAATGGATTGCAGTGGATCTACAGGAAAGTGTGGGTCTCAATTCTGGGACAACCGTCGGAAAAAGATCTTAGAGCAAAGCTGCCAATTAAAACGCATTTAGAAAATATGTATTTCAAAAACGTTAGAGAGAAAGGCATTTAAAAGGGGGGAATAAGAGGATTTATTCTGTCATCGCCAGAAAACAGAAACGGGACTTAAGGGTACTTGATTTATTCTAGTGCAGGGGATTATGATGGAACATCATATGGGTAACTCAAGTGCTTGATTTAAAATACATCAAACAGCATCTCCCTTTGCTCAGATGTCTGCAATATAAAACTGGGGAAGCAAAATGAGTGAAATAAAATTGGTAGCCACTGCAAAAATGCGCAGCAGTGTTTATTCTGTTTGCTCTATTTGAAGGAGGTCCTAAATTTAATCTGACAAGCGAGACATCCTGGGACAGCAACAGATGAAATACTTCATAGTTGAAGTGCAGTGTGATGAGAAGGGAGAATTACTACACACCAAAAAAACCAAATCCAGAGCATGCCCAAGCGTGGGAGATGCACAGGGAAAGACGAGGTGGGCACGTGAGCTCGTGCAGGCTCCGCAGGAGCTCAGGAGCGGAGGCTCCGGGTGCGGGAAGGGCTCATGGGGACCACGGACCCCGCACAGGCGCACGCAGAACCGCGGAGCGCGCCCGTCCCCTCGGCCACCTGCGCTGCCTCCTGCCAAAACCTTCCCGTGGCGGGACAAACAAAACAGGAGCTGCAGTGGGAACACCCGTAGAGCCCGTGCAGGCACAAAATGCCACTAGAAACAAAAAAACTCCCCGACAAATATAAATAAGTACAAGGAATAAATCAATAAGCCATCTTGATGCCCATCCTTGATTAACTCAATACTCAGGCTTCTATTTGTCTCACTCAGTTTATTTATTTTTACAACTGTGTGTTTGCTGCAGTAATCGTCTACCAAAAACAAGTTTACAAAGAAATTAAGGATGGTCAACGACCACGGAGAGAAATAGCACAAGGCTGCTGAACACACCAATTGGAATTTGCAAAGAAAACAAACCATGCACATTCACCCGCAATGCTCAGGCAGAAGAAAAGGAACAAAAGGCTCCATACATCATTCATCTAACGTTATTGAAAAATTATTATAGAAACGCTTTTATGCTAACAAGTTCTCTAACCGTTATGCATCGTCTTTACGGTTTTCACCGCACCCGGAAGTGTCCAGCACCTTTGTGGCTGTGCAGCCAAAAGGAAGTTGGGAGGTTGTTATTGTGGGGGTGGCAAATCGAGCAGGAAGGACAGGAAGGTTACACGACAGCCTGCTGGCACTGGAACCAAACATTTACCAATGCTCGGATTAATTTAATGGGCTACTTACTGATCTGCTTTTGCCATTTGGTAAGATCAGGCACCAACCCCCACATAACAGCTAAATACAAATGCAGTAAGAAATTAAGTATGAAAATCAACCCATGAATTTTACAGCACAGTGGGACTTCATATGTGAGGACCCTCAGCAAATAGGGCTCTGTAGACTATGCCAATTAAATACACCTGTAGGCACTTTTCCTGGCTCTACAGCTTTCTCCCTCAAAACCAAGCTTCCCACTACAATACTGCTTGAGCAAATCCAAACACTGGGATGTTTTTTCCACAAGGACAGTGCTCTGATCAGACAGCAGAGTACTGAAAAGCTATTTACTTAACATTGACAGCATGGTTCTTAGCAAGTACAATCTCATAAAAAGTAGTATCTATGTCCAGAAGATAAAAATAATAATTTTTAATCCTTTAAAGAACAAATATATAACCTGCATTCTGTATACAAAGGCTGCAAATCCTTAAGCTAAAGTCATGGGGGCTCCATGGTTCGTCACTACGAACCGGGACAGCAAACCAGCAGGTACCAGGGTGCTCCAGAGCTCTGAGCTGGCCCCGCTCGGGGCTCCAAGCGGAGGCTCCGCGGCTCGTGGAGGACCAGTGACATCTGGTGGCTTGCGAGGACGTGGCACAAACTCGCCAAGGGCTCCCCCAAGCCCCTGCCCCCATCAGAGGATCCCTAAATGCTACATCCCAAACTAGCTGCTCTGAGGTTTGTCTTTTTAAAGCTACTGCCACTGACAATACAAGAGTGAGCTACGCTCAGAAGGAAAATGTGCTCAGCATGCAGTTCCCCCTGATGAGCTGAGAAGTGGACGCTCCTGACTGAGGGCAGGGGAAATAAGGCTGTTTGACAGTGTTTTGATCACAGAGTGTAAACTGTGATCTTAATATCTGTGTCTTCAAACACTTCCCCAAGTATTTCTGAAACTTTATTCCAGTCCAGGCCGTCAAGTCCACATCCAATCCTGGAAAATAAGACACCAACACAACTACAGTGAACTCTTTTGGAGCATGCTGGGAACAACTAGCCCTTCAAACAGCTACTCGGCTCACCAGAAAGCAACATAATACAGTTAAAAAGTGGAAATAATCAAGCCTGAATGTTTTGCTATCATTTAACTTCACTGAAAAATACAAACTCCATTTGCACAACTGAAGAGTTCTATCGAAGCGAATACTTGAGCTCTTATTCGATAGCAGGGAATCATCTCTTAAACATTCTTCTGCCCCAGAAACCCTGAGGTGTTTACATGCCAGGACCCCATTTTCTTACCTAGGCATGGAAATGTCAGTAACTCCGTTGCTGAGACAGTGGCTTTTCATGGCTTCTAAACTCTTTCGCATAGTCTCATATGTCGGTTTGTGGGAAACTTTCTCCTTTGTAATCTAGGTACAAACACAGAAGGTCAATCGTGCCGCACGCACCACCACTGCGAACTCTTTTCTCTTTGAAAAGTGCCTTCCACTGAACTCCAAAACCGTAAACCCTGACTTGCTGCTTTGAGCAGTTACTTGGAATAAGAATTAAGAACTATAAATTATAATGGAGCAATATAGCAGCTAAAAGTCTAAACGCACATACCCAAGTTAGCATGGCTTCTCATCTAGGGAGACTAAATGCACCTCAAAATTTTTATTTAGAACATAAAAAAAAAGAAAAAAAAACACAAAAAGGCCCCCAAAACACCAACTACTATAGCCCTTAGCACCACATCTGATAATCTGATATAGCTAAGTTTCATGAAAGCACCCGAGATGCATGTAAATCTCACCAGGTAGTATATGTATCGGTCATCTCTCTGGAGAACTGCCACCTCCCCAGTTTTCTTATCTAAAAAAAAGACCAAGGAGAACTTTTATAAGCAATTAGAATCTAATACCTATTTCCCCCCAGGCCCCAAGTAGCTCAGAATACTTTTATTGCTGGAAATCAAGGTTTGCCCATCAGCTCCTGCATGTCCATCAGGTGCATCACTCACGTTGCTCTAAGAGCTCTTGTACACCTCCAAACTTCTTCTTAAAAATCACTGCTATGCCTGCACCCATGCGACAATCCTCGCTGATGCAATGAGCCAGTGCATCCGTCTGGGGGCACGAGAAAAGGTCCCCCTTAACATTCTTGATCTGAAAAGCAACACAAACAGCAGCGTCAATAAATAATAAAAAGAAAAATAGCTTGTGAGTGCAGATTTAGACAGCAGAATACTTGCAATTAGACAGTCTTGTACAACAAGGAGAACAAGGCCTCAAGATTAAGATAAATTGCAAGTAAAAAGTATAGTTTATGAACCAAACACATCCATGACTGCATTTTCTACTAGTCCACTTATGGAGACCACAGGCCAGCTGCTCAGATCACTTTACAAAATTATGGTTGAGTAAGGAAAGTGACTGAAAACAGAGCACAACTGCTTTACAGCAGACCTCCAGCACACTTCCAGTGCATCAGCGCAAGACAACCCCAGACATTTAGTGACATGGATAAACTCTGTGCTGATGTACAAAATCAGCACCACTGATACAAGCACAGGACCACTGGAAAATTGACAATTACTATGGTAAAACTTGCTGCTTTTCCCACAAAAGCCACACGGTTTAACTGCGCTGTTATGAGGAGGACCAGGAGGTCTCATTTTCAGAGATACACGATAGCAGCCCAGAGAACCCATTTTCTACGCACTCTCTCCCCCTGATCCTTGGCGTGGGTGGCCATGGTAACGTGGGGCTTGGTGAAGGCTTCTTCAGCTGCAAAGACGACAGAGAGAAAGAGTTATTAGGAAGGCCGAGGCAGGCAAAGAGCTGCTGTGCCAAAAGGCAAAGGGCCGAGGCTGCCTCTTGGCGGCGCACGCGGGGCAGAGCCCGGCAAAGCGGCTCCCAGAGCGCCAGCCGCTGAGCTGCGAGGCGGCCCCAGCCCGGGGCTCCCGCAGCAACCAGCACCCGCGGGCCGGGCCCCTTCCCTGCGGCCGCCCAGTGCCCCGAGGAGCCCCTGCGGCGGGCAGACCTGCAGGAGGCGCGCGGAGGAGGGGGTGCCGGGCCGGGCCTCGCGCTACCACAAGCCGCCCCAGCCCGCGCCACATAGGCCCGCACGAGCCGCCCTCCGCGGGGAGACGGAGCGCCAAGATGGCCGACTGCGCCGGCCGCTCTAGCCAGCCCGGCGGAGCGCCTCTCTATGGTGCCCGCCGAGAACATTCCGAAGAGCCGCCTACCCGCGAGCGCATGCGCGGCACGAGCGGGGCGGAGACAAGAGGCGGGTGCGCCGCGGCGGGCGGCGCATGCGCAATGCTGGCCGCAGGGGCCCGGCGGGCCGCGCGCGCTCCCCTCGGCGCAGGCGCAGTGGCCGCGCGCGGGGGGGCGGCGGGCGCTGGGCCGCGGTGCGCGTGCGCCGCGGCCGCCCGCCCCCCTCCCCGCGCCTTTGTTCGGGGTTGGGCGCCATTTTGCGCGGCGGCTGAGTGGAGGCGCTGATTGGGCTTCGGGCGCCGGTGGCGGAGCCAATCAGCGCGGCAGCCGAACCGGGGGAGCGAGGCACGGTGAGCGCGAGCAGCCAATATGGAGCCCCCGCGCGCCGGCCCCAGCGCCGGGATTGGCGGGGCCGAGTGGCCAGTCAGGAGGCCGCTCGCAGGGCCGGGGCCGCCCGGCCGGCGCGGGGCAGCGAGGGCCCGGGGCTGCGGGCGGGAGGGAGGGGGAACCGGGAGGAGAGCGCGGGGGGAGGGGGGCGCGCGGCGATGGCGGCGGGGCCCGCGGCGGCCTTGCCTGTGCGGCGCCGCTGCTGGGACGGGAGCGGCGGGGCCCCGCCCTCCCCCGGGGCTCCGCGGCGGCCCCGCTGGCAGATGGGCCGCGGGCGGCCCGCGCTGCCCCTCCTCCTGCTCCCCTCCCCGCCGTCCCCGCCGTACCCGGGGGCGGGGGGAGCCGCCGCCGCGCGCGGCACCTGGACAGCAAAGGCGGCGGGGGAAGTCGCCTCCGGCTGCGGCAGCGAGGGGCCCGGCCCGCCGCGACCGACCTCCCGCCTGCCAGGAAACAGGCACGGCCCCGGGTGACCCCCGGCCGCGGCGGGAGGTCAGGGCAGAGCGCGGGCCGCGGGCCGGCCTGCCCGCGCGGCCGTGCCCTCCCCTGCAGGGCAGCGCCCGGCGGCGCCTCCCGGGTCGACGCGCGCAGATAACGTCCATGCACGGGTACACAACATGCCCGGAGCGCCGGAGCCAGCGGGAGGGCGGCCGCGCTGCCGCTACCGCTCACATCCACAGTGCAGTGGGCCAGAGCAGCTGGCTCTAGCGGGGAGGAGGATGCGGGGCCTCCGCGCAGCCTGCGGGCCACGCGCGAGCCCCCCGCTGGGGCTGGGAGCGCAGCGCCTGCAGCGCGGCCAGTGCTGCCAGGGAGCAAACGGGGGTCTGGGAGGGGGTCTGAGGAGTGTTCCTGAACGTAAGCGGGTCCGCACTAAATTCCGGGTTGTGGTAGTAGGGAAACCAGAAAGCTTCTGGCCTGTAACATTTAGCGGCATCTGGCACTTGCTGCTGAAAGGCTTCCACAAAGAATGAAACGCGGGAGCGGTTTTCTGCAGTTTTCTGACAGACTAGCAGGCTGCTAGGGAAGAGATGAAGCGTGCAAAGAGCAGGATATACGAGAGGTGTCATGACCGTAGTAACCACAAAAACTATTATGGTTTGTGGAAGTTGTGATTGAATCTTAGGTGCATATCTTTGAAAATTTTCCTTCTGCCTTAAGCTTTGAAGGCGAAGGTCACAGACTGCTTTTCCACTAGTGTAACAGGTATGTTTTCAGCCATAGCATAAAACAAATCCCTCATTAAAAGCAATGGTAAGAAATCTCCCTTTGTAGATCAACTACAAAGAGAAGAAGTGTGGGGAAGAAAGGTAATGGAACTAGTGTTCTTCATATGTCTAGGCAAGGCTCTGAGAAAGGAGAGGTAGGAAAAGGATGGAAGCAGTGAGAAGTCTGCTGGCTATTTCCAAATTATACAAAAGTGGGAGGAGAAGGGAGAGATGCAAGGAAGGAGCACTGCGTAACTGGGAAGGAGAGACCATTCTGCTTAGCCTTCTTGAATTCTTGAAACGTAGCTTGGTTTTGCACCCCCCAGTCAGAGTAGGCAGCTGCCCACAGCGCAGAGTATGCGCGCCCAAGGGAACACAGGCACGGAGTAGGAAGAGGTGCATCTGCTCTTTGATGTGCTGAACGTTACTGGCAGAGCTGACCCCGAGGCCACGTCTGGTGCTCGGGCAAGTTATGTGCTACCGGAATTAAAATACTTGTTACTAGATGAAAACTAGGTGATGTTACGATAGAGGTAGGTCCTTGATTAAACAGCGGTTACTCCTGTGTGGTTTGACCAAAGCATGTCATCTCAGTGTCGCGAGATGGTTTGCTTTTCAGTTATTGTAAGATAATACTAATCTTGAAACCTTGGGAAAATAATCCCATGCTTTTTTTTTCCCTTGTCTTGCCAGAATTGGAGACTGAGGTGCGCTGTGTAGAGCAGTTGAAGAGCAATGGAGCAGTACACAACAAATAGCAACAGCTCCACAGAGCAGATTGTTGTGCAGGCTGGGCAGATTCAGCAACAGGTATGGAAAGTTATTGGAATGGCTGAGCTGGCATTCCCACTGCTTAGCTATAAACTCTTCTGTACTTCTTTTTTCTGCTCATATGTCTATATTGCACAGAGCCGGCAGGATGCTTCCTGGTGCGAGCTGGATGTGTGTTTATCTGACTTATGTTACTGATCAGTGGTCTTGTTTATCAATGAAATCTATGTGTTTTTAATCTCCATTAATTTAATAGAATTAGAAGTATGTAAGTTAACAAGTTTTGGTGGAGTAGGGACTTCACAAATTGGCAGCAATATGTAGCAAACAGCAAATACTTCTTTTGGTTTGTTACATCTGATGTTTTAATTCAGAGAATTTTTTTTGTTTAAGCGATGCAAATGAATGAGACACTGTAGGTTATATTTGCAGTAAGATGATATGTTTGCTTTGTTATTACTCTGTTTGAGTGTTTGATGGGAACAGGCTGCAACCAGTGTTCTCCCACTGAGTTTAGTGGAGATTAACTCTTTCAGCAAGAACAAGACTATAGCTGAGTTTAAAAAATAACAAGTTAAAATTGCCAAAAATTCTGGTACTGCTTTCAGCAGGTGACCAAAGATTAAAGTATTTGGTTTTACTGGTATTTTTAAATAGATGGAAGGTAAAAACATACCTTAATTTGTTGAATTTTTCATATGTGTTCTCAAATGCTCTCCTGTGTTGCACTGCAAGAGAAACTTTCAAATGGGCCAACTGCAGTTCAGCTTTTACAGATGTCCTTCATATCCCAACTGCTAACATAGTTAACAGAGATTATTTTGGTACTCTTACTAAAGAGGCTAAAGATAGACTAGGCTTTCGGATTTAACTGCTCTTTCAAATTTGCAAGATTGTCCTTCAAGGTCAGTGGTGGAATATTTTGATGTGGGGGTTACACAGATGAAGCTTAGTCTGTAGTTACCTGTGCCACTGTCCTGCACACAAAGGAATTTATGGCCTTCACTGATCAAACAAAAATCTGGAATCCCTTCACCATAAGAAGCTCAGACAGTGAAGAGGAAGCCTAGGTGGAACGGTCGCATACTAAAACAGTGAAGCAAAGATTTTAAATTCAAAAAAAAAAATCCCAACAGTCATATTCTGTGTAACTCCTCTTTGTTTAGGGTTGTTGCAGCTGTCAGTATGCCTATGCAGATTTGCGAGTGTTCCAATCTTAGGTTTGCTAAACATATCCATGTACCTTCTGTTCCAAGAGCAGTGTATGTAAATTTTAAATCCATCCTCATCCAGCAAAGTGTGGTTGTCTCTTCCGAGCTGTGCATTTGCGTGTTTCAAGCTATTCCTGTTCCTATTCCCAGCAGCAGGGTGGTGTCACTGCTGTCCAGCTGCAGACTGAGGCCCAGGTGGCATCCGCCTCAGGCCAGCAAGTCCAGACCCTCCAGGTAGTGGTGATCTCTCTAATTGTGTTTGTGAGCACTGCATGACTCTCCCCATCACCACATATCTAATGCTGTGTTTCTACCAGGGTTTGAAATAGGAAAATTGGTGGCCAAAAGCAGCTGTGCTTTTTTGCTAGTTGTTTGTTCTTGAAGAAAAGGTTATAGCTTTTCCTTGCATCTCAAGTGGATGTCAGAAACCCCAATCCATTCATTAATTTCTGCTGCTGTAATTATGAAAGTGAATTGAAATGGAACTCTAACAGAAGTAACATCCTGCAGTCCAGAGAGGTAACTCAAGAGATACAGCCCCAGTCTTCTGTACAATTTCAAAAATAAGAGATTTCTGCTATCCAGTGTGATAAGTTTTTTTTTGTATCTATACTATATGGAAAGAAGCCAGGGACAGAGTGTGTGACCACCAGCCTGAAGAGTGAAACTTCTTGATCTCTGATTATAAAGGGCAACTGAGGGCCATACTTGGTCCTGCGGGACTGAGATACCTGATTTCTTACTTACAATTTGAACAATACAGGAAAATCCAGGAGAGTCATTTAGCGTAACAGTAAATATGTTACAGATCAGAAAGAAAGGCAAGATTATTTCAAACCCTGATGTGTTTTGATGCAAGTCTCTTGCAAGCTTCATCTCATTAGATCATGCAGGAAGCTTTCAAAGGAGCTGAGAAAGCCTGGACAGTTCTAGCAATTTAGTAGAGCTTCTTCACTTGGTATTTTGTTTTTATTAGTGTATTTGATTTTTAAACCCTTCAGAAGAAGGAAATTCCGGAAGGCTAGAATGGTCTTGCCAGATGTGAAATTAAACACAGCATTTTTTATGTTCAGAGTTAAAATAGAAGAAAAAAAAAAAAAAAAAAAAGGCTGACTTGGATTGCTTGGCTCTGTGGCCTCCTAGTCTCATACTGCAATGTTTGCTTTCCTCTTGCTTGCTCTAATACATTAACAAGAATCCTGGAATTGATCATTTTCTTTCTACTCATTGGACATTGAACTGCTGACTATGTTTCTCTCTGGCTGACGTGAGCATGCCTGTATCTCTCTATTTGGGTTGTAATTCAAAACAAGTACTACCAGTTGTGTTAGTGGCAGACCTGAACAGTCTAGCAGGGGTATTAGGTGACCTGTAAAGACAGAATATTCTCTTTCGGGCTTCCATTGTTAAAGTAACGTAATGGTTGTTTCTTTAGATTTGTTAGCATATAACTCACTATGGGTTTTGACCTATGCAAAGTGAACCTTTATTTTAAGTAATTCAGTAGGGATGGAAAATTAGTACTGATACTTTATTTAATGAACCCACCTAATGGAGGTGGGTTCATGAGTAAGCTTTGGTTGGTATTGAAGGTTCTATAATGGAGGTAGGTCGTGGCCACTCCCATTATAAATTTTGGTTATTGCATACTCTTAAAGTTTTCAGGTAGAAAAAAAAAGAGACTTTTTTCTCCTTACTGAACTACAGTTTGTGCTGTCATGTTAATAACTTCACTTCATAACCATGAAAAGATTCTTTTAAGAACATCACGGGCCCTGTATCAGTTATGGAATGGTGATGTAAGAATATAATTGGAGGGAGCTGAACTACTTCAGAATCTCTCTTAGGATAACTTATTTAGAGCTTTTTCTCATTAAGAAACCCAACTGAAGATTTCTAATAGTGTTGCGGATAATGAAGCTTCTTTTCCTTTCCTTCACTCTCAGGCTGTGCATGAAGAAAGTCACTGTATCTGGACAGTTTATCTGTGTATTTCATACTTTGTTGCAATTGAGCTTGGAATTTTTGGTTATACTGTGACAGAAAACAGATAGTTTACAGAATGCGTCAGTGTAACATGGAGAAAGTTTTAGCAATTAAAGATAGTTGATGCTGATTATGAACCCAGTTTAGCTCAGTTTCTCTGGCCACTGCAGTAAAATAGGTAAGCATTCAGCTTGAGGTAGCAGCCGCTCTGTTTCTGGTTTTGTGTCATGAAACTTTTTTCATTGTTCTGTTTGTTTTTTTCCTGCCGTTTTCTAGGTGCAGGGTCAGCCGCTCATGGTACAAGTCAGCGGGGGTCAGCTGATCACCTCCACCGGGCAGCCCATCATGGTGCAGGCCGTGCCGGGCGGGCAGGGCCAGACCATCATGCAAGTCCCCGTTTCTGGAACACAGGGCCTGCAGCAGGTGAGTTAATTCTCATTTTATTAAAGACAGATCACAAAGAATGAGCGATGAAGTTCTCACCTTGCCAGCTAGAGTGTATTTGCCTTTGGGACTGTTAAAATAGGCTGGACAAAGATCATTTTTCTCCAGCTATGGAACTGTCACAGTGAGCTGCATGTTAAAAATTAAACTAAACTTATTTTTGTATTTGATATTGTATTTTATGGGATGGTGCAGACCTTTTAAATGAAATCCATTAAAATACAGCTAGAACTTTCTTTTTTTGCACAGTTAGCTGGCTATTACATTATATGGTTCACTAAAGAGGTTTTTATTTTTCTTTTTTGCAATGAAAGTTTCTTGAAAATTATATTTGCATTGGAGTTCATCTAATATATGATGTATGGAGCTGAATTTAAACTTTCCTATTAAACAGAAAGTAATGGTTTAGAAAAATATATGATGGATTATTAATAATTATTATTTTGAAACATTTATTCAATGGACAGTTTTTAAACATAAGCAAGTGCTTGATATGTATTACTCAAAAGTGTTTTGGTTATTTGAGAATGGGATTTAGGAATCAAGTTCAGCACAGCCAAGGAAGGCACATGATGTCTTGGTGTTTTGAGAGGATTAATTGAATGTTTACATTTCCTTTGTAAAAGGCACTATTTGTGTTCCGTTCTCTACAGCCTGTCTGTTGGAGAAAGCCTTATAACTTTTTTTTTTTTTTTTTTTTTTTTAGCAGAAGCTGCATATTTTAGTTCCTTTTTTTTTCTTTTTAATCTTAAGAACTCTTCCAAATAATTGGTGGAAAAAGTTCCCTGCAAAGCTGAAGAAAATTTTTATTTATATAAGGGCATATGAGTCTTAGTCCTCTTTTCTTCCTTTGACCTGAATATTGTTATTCCTAGTTTCATGCAAATAATTTATTTCTTTGACCATTTTATTGTGTAAGCAGTGGAAAACTGCTGGGGCCTGATGACACCAGCGTGTTGTATTTCCTCTATTCTGTATGGTCCTGCCTGCTCTTGTATCAGTGATTGCTGTGTCACAGAGAGGAATAAATCGGAACTCTTTCTAATTTAAAATGGAAAAAGAGAAGATCCAGTGCTTGCCTTTTCTTGGCAATAGTATGTTGTCCTCGGAGCTGATTCGGTAATGCTGAGGCCAAGGAGGGAGAAACAAGAGGCATAGTTAATGTTCCTTTCTGACTCTTTCTTCCACAGATTCAGTTGGTCCAGCCAGGTCAGATTCAGATTCAAGGTGGGCAGGCTGTGCAGGTACAGGGGCAGCAGGGCCAGACCCAGCAGATCATTATACAGCAGCCACAGACTGCAGTTACTGCTGGCCAGACACAGGTAACTGCACCAGCATGAAAGGATTTTCTTGAGAGGAATAGGAAGAGAAACTTGACAAATAACTTAAGATGTGGTTAAGTGAAAAGGAAGTAAAAGAATTTATTAATATTGAGGAGAACTTTAGAATAAAATTAATATTTTCATGGTGTTTTAACATATAAGTCTGGGGCAGAATAAGTAGACTGCATGTTATTATCAATTGGGTTTCTCTGTTTTGTTTCATGACTGTTTAACTAAATGTTGAAGTTTAGAGACATGAAGTACTGCTAATTTTAAACTTCTCTCATTTTGTGAAAGCATCTAGTCATACCTGCTTTTCTGTTCAGGACCAAAATTAAATTTTTGAGCAGAACAATCCTTCCTTTAACATGTGCTTAGTCAGATACAAAGCCTATGATTTTTTGTTTGTTTTGTTTGTTTTTAATATTAAATACTAAGCTATTAAAATAAGTTTGTTCAAGTACTTAATCTGCAGTTCATCTGGTTTGTGTTCCATCCTATTTCTTTACGCTGATAATACAGCAAAAGAAATAAGTGCCTGAAACACCCTGAACACTATGTGTAATCTACAGGAATTTTAAAATTTAGGAAATAAACAATTTGTAAGTTTAATGTGTTGTTTGTTTTGTTTAGACCCAGCAACAAATAGCAGTTCAAGGGCAACAGGTAGCGCAAACAGCTGAAGGCCAGACCATTGTCTATCAGCCTGTTAATGCTGATGGAACCATTCTTCAACAAGGTATGAGCTCTAATGGGAAAAAGATCCTGACCTATTCATACCAGTTTTGTAGGTTTTTACTGCCTTGTGTTATCAAAGGAAAAAATGAGAAACAGTGCTGACAGTGCCAAAGATTGACAAAATGAATGGAAGAAGGAATGTTTACATTATTCAGCCAGCTTTTAAACACAGAAAATATCTTCTCTTCCTTGGCAAGGGCTATTAGAATAGGAGCACTTAGGTTTGCTTTTGAGCCTTAGAATGTGATCTGTACTCTTTGGCTGGGATTTCTGCTCAGATGACAAAACTAAAACAAATCCAAAAAAAAAAAAAAAAAAAAAAGTAAGTATGAGGACCAGGTGATGTAATAAATAGTAACAACTATTAATATGCAATGCTTTTAAAAATCCTTTTGCATGTTATGGAAGGGTGAGTGAATGAAAATAGAAGTGGGACTAATGGTGTTCCCTTCTTTCTGTGTGCGTGTTTTTGTTTTTCTTTTGTGTTTTATTTTCTTAAAGTTACAGTCCCTGTTACAGGCATGATCACCATCCCAGCAGCCAGTTTGGCTGGAGCTCAAATTGTCCAGACGGGAGCCAACACCAATACAACCAGCAGTGGACAAGGGACTGTGACAGTGACGCTACCAGTTGCTGGAAATGTTGTCAATTCAGGGGGAATGGTTATGGTATGTTCTTAATTTTCTGTTGTTTAAAGGTTGAGCTTTAAGATGCCTGTGCACAAATGTTTGAGATCCACATCAACTTAATACAGGTCCTCTTATCAGTAGCTATCATTAGTTTAAAATTTAAATGATATATATTTTCAGCTTTAATGACACCTTTTCCTAATGTAAAGTATATATTCTATGCTTTTTTCTATACTGGATTATGGAGTTCCAAAATATACAAACTGAAATTTAAAATAAGCTCTAAAGTAATAAGCAGAGGTTTGAAAAGACTGAAGAAAATACTACTTTTTTTCGAGGATGTCTTAGTATTTGGTTTTGTGACTCTTAAGAAGGCCTTTCCAGCACATTCTTATTTCTTTTTTGTGAGATCCATTTTAACTTGAATTTTATTTTTCATCTCCACTAGAGGTCAGCAGTTCTATAAGTTGTATTTGCTTGAGAAGTGTTTAAAAATAATTATATAAATGAAGCAAGTGATAACCACACAAAAGGAGAGAAAATGGACATATCTTCTTTGCCTGTGTACAAGAAGCAGTAATGTGGTCATTGAACTGTATAATGTGTTGATATGTTACTATTACCAGAAAAAAAGCAAGCACAAGTTATGTGCAGTTATTTGTTTAAACGTATTATGTGGTTTGACACCAAATTTCTTACTGCTTTTAATGTAAAGCGGAGTTGCATTATCTGAAGAAAAGTTATACACTTCGCATTTAAACTTACTCTTGCATTTAGAAGTTTTTGAATGCACTTCATCTTCTGAGCCACAGGTACTAAAAGCCTTCTTCTCTCTACAGATGGTACCTGGAGCTGGATCAGTACCAGCTATCCAGAGAATACCTTTGCCTGGAGCAGAAATGCTGGAAGAAGAGCCACTCTATGTAAATGCTAAGCAGTATCACCGGATCCTAAAGAGGAGGCAGGCACGAGCTAAGCTTGAAGCTGAGGGAAAAATTCCCAAAGAAAGAAGGGTGAGATTGTAACTCAGATTTAATATAGGCTTGTTGTATGGGAAAGACACAGAAAACCTCTCCTGGAAAAAATGGAATTAAAATCTAAGTGTCTGTCTTCTGTTTTTGTTCATAATCTATATCAGAGTATTTCCTCGGAGTACCTTAGTGACAGTCCTGTTGCTTTCCATGCTTTTAGTTGTTGAATATATATGTATGAATGTATATGCATTGTATTGCAAAAAGGCATTTACTATAAGCACTGGGCAGTCTTTTTCAGTGGTCAGGGACTTCCCTATGTTCTCATTTACTGAAAGTATTGAACTTGAAATAGTAGGCTGATCTCATTAGACTTTTCTTCTGTATTGTTATAGAAATACTTGCATGAGTCTCGGCACCGTCATGCCATGGCCAGGAAGCGGGGAGAAGGTGGACGTTTCTTCTCACCAAAGGAAAAAGATAGCACACACATGCAGGTAATTAGAGGTTCCTTCTTTGGACAGCTGACACGTTCAGTTCTTCACAATATACTTTAGGGTTGTTTATTAAAATATATATAACGTAATTCTTTTCTGCTCCGCTGTAAAACCTAGCTTAAGATGTGATGTATAGAGATAAAGGGAGGGAGTAGAGGAATCTTTTGATGAAGGGAGTTGTGCCTGATTCTGTGTGGAATGTAACTGCTGAAGTTACAACATCATATATGTTTTGTATCTGTAGGATCCATCTCAGGCCAGTGAAGAAGCAATGACACAGATGATAAGAGTTTCTTAACTGCTGCTTAAAGAAGAAAATAACTGAATAAAATTCCTGTCCCTCCTACAAGTCTGTCCTACCTTACCAGTGTATCAAGCAAGTCTTTTCAATGGGACAATCACCACATCACAGCCTATCCTTTTCTACAGAACAAACACCACTTTTTTTTCAGTATGTGGCTGAGATTTTAACTGCAGTGGACTCAACAAATAGAAACTTAATGACTTCACTGGTATACTCTTCTGATCCAGCGCAGGGATTTCAAAGTCCGACTGCTCATGCCTACGTGGTTATTTTTTCTGTTGGTTGGGGTTTTGTTTGTTTTCTTTAAAAAGAAAAACTTTGATTGGCTGTGGGTGACAGTGCCACTGACTTTGGTGATCAGCAATAACTCTGGCATGCTGAAGCAGGGCCGGCAAAGACCTGTTGGAGTTATGGACCTTCTGTACAGAGACATAATTCAGCTTATAGTAACAAGCACTGGCTTCTCCACAGTGCTTTGTTTTCCCAGTAAAGACTTGTTATTTACATCCACCCTTTACAACTTTGTACCTGCTATCAAATGAACTGTTCGTTGCTGTTACTTTTGCACTTCTGAAACTGGAAAAACTGAAGGGGGTTCTATTAAGCTCCATCCTGTGAGATACGTAAACAGCAAGCTCTTCTCTGGGAAAAGTTCGGCCATCCAGTCAAAATGAGAGAGATAGTTCAAGATTACTACCCAACTTGATATATTGCATATCTGTCCCAAGGAAAAAATGAGGAGAGTTACTGATGTGAGTGTAAAAGTGTAATTAGAAAAAGCAATCTGTGTAGGTGTTTTTTGATATGTTTATTGCCAATAATTGACACTTTGGAAGAAAAGCAGATGCTAGTATAAAAAGGATCAAATCTTTTAAGTGAGTCTTTTCTAAAGTTTTTTTCTTTTTTTCAGTCTTCCTTCTAGCTTGCCAGTGCAGTGCTTGGTTCCTCCAAATGAAATAATATCCGCAATATCAGCATGATAGGACTTGACCATCTTTGTGAGTGTTTGCTGATATTAGTTCTGCAATTCTGTCATGCTACAAAGAGTGAGGGATTGTTTCATGACAACAGAAACACAGGACAATTAACTTGGCTTATTCTGATGTAATTGAAGGATTGTTAAGCAAACGAAGACAAGAATTGATAAATCTTTCAGACTTTTTACAGAATACTAACTTTTAGATAAAAGTAGCACTTAAGAATGAGAAAAACATGCTTCTTTTTTTAAAAAGCATTTTTCATGACCTTTAGCTGGCTTCTGGATTAATACTTCAATCTTTATCTTTAATTTAGTAGCTAATTATATATTTCAAATGTGGTACACCTTACTTAAAATGTCATTGGAGCCTCAAGTTCTTCAGTCTTCTAAAAGGTGACAGGTGCATCTTTCCATCACCTTTTCCTCTACCTTGAATGAGTTATGTGGACTGGCTGTATATCACCTGCATGCTGTAGTTCCATCTCTTTCAAAATTGTGTCTACTGCAATTAAATTGTGCCACTGCAGTTAAGTATGGACTTGGAAGCAGAATGGAGGAAAAATAGTACTGGAAGGGTATAAAAAAAATCAGAGCAATCAAACTTCTATTTACTTTGGATAAAAGACAAATGCTGAAGCTAAAAGAGCAAAAACAGATGGGAAAGAATGCAAGAGGAGCAAGAAGAAACAGGGAGAAGTGTTTGATGCTGCATTCTGTGGGGGAGAGCATGCCTGCCTACATATTAAGGAAGGCAACGTTAAGTCAGCAATCTGTGAAGGTACATAGACTCTTGCCATTGAAAATACAAAGAAGAAATGCAGATTTAGCATTTCTAAATGCCTAGATTTAGGCAGCTGCATTTTTTAAATTGATTCAAGCTCTCCAATGCTGATTTTTTAGTTTCATGTTCTTAGTGTTACCACAGTTAACATTGTAACTTAAAGCTGAGCAGGAAGCTCCGTTACACTCAAGTGAAACTTGCAGCTTTGGGAGGAGGTGGAAGCCAAGTTCTTCATATGCAAATAAAGGAATCTTTCTATTGTCTTAAATTATATTAGCAATCTATTATGGTGGTGACAAATTTTGCATTTTAACTTCTGTGTTTTTCTTTTAAATTAGTCAAAAGGCATTTGGTTACCTCTGTTGCATATCTGGCAACTTTGGTGCCTTTGGTTGCTTTCGCCTTAAACTACTTAGCCGATTAGAGCATGGTGCTTATTTTTTTCAGTTGACAACTATGAAATCCTCACCTAGCATTTCTTGTGAGGTCATCCATTTCAGGAAAAAGTTAGCTCTTCTAGTGAAGGAATAGTGAAATTTTTGCTTTAGTTGAGTTTACAGCATTATTGTAAATACTTTTTAAGAGCATCTGTACATTTTGTCAATCTAGAGCATTCATGGGCTGGAGGAGTATTTCTGTGCTGGAATAAGACAGCCGCTCCATAACATTTCTGCTCTTTAACTGACAGCTCACCTCTGTCCCGAAGACCCCCTCCAGCAGCTGGAAGTTAGGGAAGCAGAGATTATTGCTCTGAATTATTTTTTTTAACTTGAATAATTACTTGTTTTCTAAATCTGTAAACTTGTTCAAAACACCTGAAACTTTTCCCAGTAAGCCCTTCATATATACATTCTCTGATCTGTTGTAGAATATGTATTAAGACCTATGAATTTGTGTTATGTAGGAAGTCTTATTGTTAATACTTTCATTAGTGATGTGAAAGCCTGAGTGCTACTGTCATATTTTTCATCTACTTTGGGTTACATGTATTCACTTCTAAAAAAAAGTAGTGTTTGCTTGCTGAGATTGGAGATACCAGTCAATACCATGTTACCAAAAAGTCCACTTTGTTCTCTTGGGTGAATTCATAAAATTGGAAACATCACCAAACTCAAACCTCTGTGAATTGGCAAAAAAAAAAAAAAAAAGGCACTTTAGAAGTGCATAAAAGAGTGATGAGGATAAAAGTGATGAGGATAAAAGAATGAGCTTGGTGAGAATGAAAAATATGGTCAATTGACCCAGCAAATACTGGAGCAGTGAACCTATCAAAAACCAGTTTTATGCAAGTGTAAAGAATGGGGTTTGGCAAACGGTCCTCAAATGATGCTAAATGGCTTCAAGGCTTTGCATGCTTAGAGGAAAGAAAGGTGAGGAAAAAAACTCTTACTTTGTGAATGGGGGGGTACTGAGATTTGCGTAATGTAAGGCAAAGTTTGTATATAGTTAAAAGTTTATAATTTTTTTTATATGATGCATTTTTTCAAGTGTATTTTGGTCTTTAATAGATGCAATTGTAAGTACTGTGTACACTATCCAGCTAATAAAAAATTATAAACTGAGTACTAGCCTGAGCTGTGTTTTCCAGTCCAGTCACTCCGTTCAGTCAAGCAGCAGTGGCACCAAGGGAGGAGGTGGCGCCCGCAGGCAGCTTTCCCAGCTCTGCCCCGAGGAGTGGAAGGGGGTGTTGGGCACGTTGCTCCATGCTCTCCTGTTCGGGGGGAAAGGGCCCGGGCGCCCTTCAGACGTTACCAGGTACCTGCTCGTCTTGTCCTCCAGCTGCAAAATGGCGGCCACCTCACGCGAGGCGGTGCCTGAGGCAGCAGCTCCGCCATCCCCGCGGGTGAGCGAGTGGTGGAAACCGATTGGCTGGTGGAAGCCGGGGCATCCAGCTGCGAGTGCCCATTGGATGGGGGCCACTGCGGGGCAGCTTTGATTGGCCAGTGGCGGTGCCCGGCCCTCCTCCCGCAGAGCGGGGCAGCAGCGCCGCGACATGGCGGCTGTGGAGGGGGTGGCTGCAGCTGGGACGGTCCCGTCAGACGCAGAGCAGGGACGGGCCTGGCCTCCACTGGCCTCTCGCTGCTGTGCTGTCAGGGCAGCCAGTGTCACCTTTCAGTGGAGAAAATGACCTTGCTGCGCTGGGGGAGGAAATAAAGGCTGTGTCAAGCTGGGCAGCATTGCCTTCGTGTGTCCATCCCAGTGTGAGGAAAATAAGCATTAGGTGAGTCTTTGGGCAGAAGGAGGTTCTGCTCTAATTATTACATGAAAGAAAAATTACTGTTTTAATTAATAATAGAGCTGCGTAGTACTCAAAGTGTGGCCCTTCCTTTCCTGACCATCTGGTGGATTCCATTTGGCCTAGTGCCCGAAGTGCCCCTGGCTGACAGACTCATCTTGTGTATCTTTGTTCCAGGCTTCACTGCGCACCTTGCACAACTATCCCTGAAAGATGGTGTGGGGGGAAAGCCCCCTGGAGCATAGGAGGTGCCCTATAAATGTGTTGCGTGAGTGTAAGTGATGACAATCCAGGGTTTTTTTGTATCTTTATGTTCTCTTCCATGAAGGTGTTATTTTCTTGCCTCTGTAATCCAGATATCATGTTAGCATGTCATTGTCCAAATATGACTGAATGGACACCCTCATAAAGAGCTTATTTCTTGTGTTTTGGTACAAAAGAAAGTTTCTTTCTTAAAAGGACTAGATAGGCTTTCAAAGGTTTAAGAGATGCTCAGCTTCCGTGTCTGTCTGCTAATCCCCCTTGGGCATGCCATTTCTTCCATGCAAGCTGCTCAGGATCTCTCAACACTATTGTAACTGAAACACTAGAAAATATGATAAAGTAAATACTTTTATTAATAATAAGGTCATGCACACTTAGGCACTCTTTCTGCATGGTAAGAAATAGTTGCAGATTGTCAGAGTATTCCTTAAATACTTGTGTGTTTTTTCCCTTTACAAAGCTTTTTGGGGATGGCAAAACATCATGGTCTGCCTCAGGTGCAGCTGTTCTTAGGGTAGGATTTTGCTTTTGCTGGTGCAAAAATCATCCCTCTGCCAGCAGAGGTTCAGAGCCTAACTTGCAGCAGACAGAAACACAGCAAACAGTTGTGTTTCTCTCTGCAGTGGATGCCTTAATAATATTTTCAAAGCGAACCGAGTGACATCTTTACCCTGTCTGTAAAACAGCTGGGAAACATTGGCCGAGTCTCTGTTTAGTCACACTGAAGTGGTCTCAGAGCTCCCAACTGAAAATGTGTTTGTATCTATAAAGCCAATTATAAGGGGACATAGCCACAGTGCCTGGATTTTAAGTGTCTGAATTAGGAGGAGGGTATCCCTCTTGGGGACTCGGGAGGGAGGCTTCTCTGGGAGGTGGCTGAGAGCAGCCGCTTCGGCGCTGCCATTCGGAGTCCCCTTCAGTCCAGGCAGCCTCCACGGGTCGGGCCTCCTACCCGCGGCGCTGCCGGGCTGCAGAGCCCCCGCAGACGGGGCCGCTGTGGGGCCTGGACAAAACCGGCCCGGTTTGCCGTCGGGCTGTGGGCGGCTCCGCGGTGATGGCAAAGTGCAGAAATACTAGAAATGTAATTGTTGTCAAACAGAGCAGAATAAATCTCACGGACAGCACAGCCGAAGATTCCTGAATGCAGAGCAGCATGACGGGCAGTGGCCCAAGGGAGTAAGCAGGCATGGTAGGCTTGGAGAGAATGCCCTCTGATCGTGATAGGTTGTCTGTTTGCAAAGACATTCAGATATTGATTTTTTTTTTTTTTAGTCTGTGTTTAATTTGAAATTCTTTTCAGTTCCCTAACAAGACCAGGAACAGGCCAATTTAAAGCAATCCCTTACTTTGGAGAGAAGTTCTTGTATCTGCTAATCTTGAGCTAGTCACAGTTGCCAGAATCTCCTTGCTTAATTTTGTTTTCTGGTAATCAATATTCTACGGGTGCTGGCTCTGAGAAGGAAAAAGCCAAAAGCTGATCTGTTCAGTTATTGTTATAATGTTATTTCCACATTGTTTCCAGAGAATTTGTAGTAGAGAGTGAATATCAGCCTTAATTCTTCACCCATGTATCTAAATTTAGGACAATTTAGGACATTTGATATAATAATATATACAAATGTTTTTCAACAACACACTCATTTACTAAAACATGTCAAGTGTAGGAATTGTATTTCTGAAGTCAATCAAAGAACTCATATGCTTACAGTTAAGCAGATTCTTTAATACTTTGCCGCCTTGGGCCTTACGAGCAGGGGGAGTGATTAACTTACGTGTTTGTGTGAGTGAGTTGCTGGAGAAGTTGCAAGCATGAAAGGAAGTTTCTCGTGTTCTCCTATTTCACTGTCCTTTGCTGACTAGGACATTGTGGCAGTTGCTATCACAGAAAACCAGTTTCCTGTATGTGGGCTTATAGTTCCCTGTTGTTTTAAAATAGATCATTTAGAGAAAACAAATATGCTGCAGTGTAATAGTGGATTTGCTTATCAACAGTTGAATTGTCATGCTGTACTATTAGAAAAGTGCATTTTTCCCCCAGGGAAATTCTCTTCATCTGTGTGTGCTGCATCCTTTGTCTGCATTTTGCTTTGTACCCCACTTGTATGTAGCTTCAGCAATTGCTTACAAATGGCTTGCTTTTGAGCACTTTTCAGGAAAATTTTATGAATACACTCAAGACTTCAGGCTGTTTTGTTTAGGTGGACCTGTTTATTTCTTTTCAGCTCCCGAGTGAGAAGTTGTGGCTCTAAAGATAACAGTAGCATATTCTACTGAATTGCCTCCTGGTTCTTGAAGATGGAAGAAAACTTTTGGAGAAGGTTGAGTGTTGACATATATATCTTCAGGCTTTAGTTGAGGTTGGTGCCCTATCACAGCATATACTGCATTGTCTTTCAGCTCCCCATCTGCTATTCTCCTTGTATTGTTTCTTCTATCCTTTTGAGAAAAAAAAAATATATGAATTACGAGAAGTTAAAAACTCAGACTGCAGAGCACAGCTGCTCTACTGATGGCAAAAGTGGGCATGGGCATTGGGAATCCTTCTTGCTGTACTTCTCTCTCTCCTTTCTACCAACTATGTACGGCAGAGATGAAACAAAGATGTGGTAATTTTCATGTCCTCTTACCTGCAGCACTGCTCGTCTGAAAGCAGCATGTCTGCCAAAGCCTTTTCCTGGTAGAAAAGACAGAATTTCTTTTGAGTGTAAAACCACAGCTTTACCTTTTCACTTTAAAAATGAATATCCCCCTCTCCCTTCCTTTCCGTTCAACTCGCATATTTCATTTCACTTTCAGCTCAGTCTCATTGTCTCCATGGACAGTAACACCTATGAATAAACCTTCCTTACATTCAGGGTGGTGGGAAAACAGCCCTAAAGGCAAGAGGATTAGGAAGCTTTACCTGCCCTTTTTCTTCTGATGTAAATGGTGGTGAGCAGTATAACGGTAGCAATCAGAGCAGTTGTAGCCAGGAAGGTACTCAGTGCCATGAGAGCATAAAGGTTCCTGCAAGTAAGGGCATGATATCAACGTTACTATTTACAGCAGCAGAGGGACTAGGTTGATTTGGGAGGGGATTTGGTGTGTTTGAAGATGGATTATGGTTCCAGGATGAAAATTCAGCATGCAAGTACTACTCCTGCCATCCCTAACAAATGTGGTTTCACTGAGGTCAGTAGTGAATCCCACCCAACTGTATTTTCTTTGGCACGAGGTAAGCCTGGCTTGTACTCAGGAGCTCAGATTCTTTTCCTGCACTCAGTTGAAGCGCTACTAGAGTTAGAAGGCATCCTGCATCAGGCTGAATTAGCCCTTCTTAGGGTGTCTCTTTGGTCGGGATCATTAGCAGGGTCTCCTTTGGGCCTGACAGTGACCCTCCTCTGACCTGCTGTGTCGTTTAGCTAGGGTTGGTCTCTGGCTAGGTTGCTTGTACAAGATGCAGAGATATTGCAGGGTTGCATGGGCTGTATAGTGGTCCCTTTGTAAGCAGGCAGAAAGGAACACGGGCAAGCTGAGCATAGTGCTTCTGAAACCAACAGAACTCTACAGCTTTTTGTGGTGCTCAGGGAGGACCAAACTCTGTAGGAGAGAAGGGGAAGCCTGTGTCTGCGCTTGGGTTTCATCTCTCTGTCACGGCATCCCTCAAATCCTGCAGTGTATCCAGAATGCTACAGCCAGAGCCTGGGAATCCTTGGAGCTTGCTTTTTTTTTTTTTCTTCTTTTTTTTTTCCTTCTTTTTCTTTTACCTCTGATGCATATTGCTGTCATCTGGGTGCTTGGCAGTCTCCTGCTTCTTAGTGGAAAGTGAAATGGCCTCCAAATCTGTTTCCAGATTCCAGTTTTCCCCTTGGAAGAATAATAAATAAATAATAAACAAGAGGAGGTGACTTACCCACATACTTCTATCCTTGCGACTTTCTGTCATACTAAAAAATCCTGCTGTGCAGGCTTCTAGGGTGCTCCAGCTTTATTGTCTTTCTTTTTAGCCATGAAAGATCATACCATTTTAGAGAAGGATATGAAAACTGAGATGCTTATTTGCATGCATGAATGCTGTTAGAAAGGAGATCTTTTAGAGAAAAGACACTTCCTGGGATTTTTTTTCATGTTAGAAGAATCAATGAATTCTTTTCCCTTAATATCTTTGGTATTTCTGCTTCCTGCACTGGCTAAAAGTAGAAAAGAAAGCAAGGTGTTAAAATAAATATGAAATTTTATTAAAGAACAGTGACAAAGAAAGGAACTCTCCAAAAATTTTTCTCAGGAAATTCAAACAAAGATTTAGGTTTCTTAGGATACATTTCATCTGCTGATGTAAATGTAAAATTTCAGTAGTTGATGAACCTTTGCTAGACACACCTGCCTCGAGTATTGTCTGCAGTTTGTTTATGCCATTAGTATGTGCATCAAATGCATCAAAATGCATTAAAATAAAAAAGATTTTTTTTTTATCTTAGGAAATTTCAAGGCTTAGAAGAGATCTAACACTGACCTGTAATCTTTCTTGCCAAGTGCTAAGAATTTGCTGACTTTCAGAAGGAGAATAACTCACCCAAAACTTCCAGCATGATCCTCTTCAGTGGTTTGTTTCTCCCCTGGAAATGGCTCTCAAGATGATACTCTCCTGAGTCATTAGACTGGAGCTTTTTCAGCCACACTCTAATCATTTTCCACGACAAGTCATTCATCATCTCAGTCCTTCCTTCTTTAACAATACTTTGATCAGTGTTACCTCTGATAATAGGCTGACATCTAATTGGGGATTCCATTTTGCACCAAGTTAAATGTGGAAGTTTCCTTATGTTTCCTATCACAGAGTAAGAGCAATGGAGGGACAGGTTGCTTCCTTCTTTTGCAAATAGCCTTACAGGTTCTAAAGAAAATAAAGCAATGACTCATTAGAGGTAGATTTTTTTTAACATTTTCTATCCCCACAGTGATGTACAACCCACCAGATGTCCCACTTTCATTCTTTTAATGAATGAATGAAATCCAGCAAAATTGTATTCATGTTTTCTGATCATAATTCCTAAAATTGCTTTTCTGGCTTTGGCTCTTTTTGATTTCACGTGGCAAAAATAAGATTCCAGTTACTTCAGCTTCTAGAGACCTATAGATATGTATACAGAGCTATATAGAAGAGTTAAACAATGCTCTTGATAACCTCTAGTGGCATCTTTATGTTTACATACACCCTGTTTTACTGTTAAACCAAGAATGTTGTTTCACTCTTGCTTTACTTTGATCATCACCCACCCAGAGCACCATTGACCTTACAGCTCACCCTCAGCAGAAACCACGATCTTTACTCTCTGCAGTAGAATTTTCTGCAGGTCACTCCACATCCCACACTGATAAATGCCAGAATCATCTTTTCGAAGTGTTCTCATGATCACAGAAATCCATCCACGTCCAGTGTCTGTCAGGTCAGCTGAGCGACGCTGTGCCGGGTTACGGTGCATTCTTTCCATCAAAGGGACGCTCAAGGCTAAGACTGGACAAGATCCCTGTGACAGCTCCTTGCACCAGAATTTCATCTTATGTAAACTCTCATGCATGTTGTATGAGCAGTTAGCTCTGAAGGAGTCTCCTGCAGCTTGCAGAAACACTTGCAGGTCCTCACCTGACATGCATGATCCTTCCGAAGAAAGAAGAAAAGTGATGCTAGAATATTTTAGTATGCCAGTTTTTCTTATGTTACATCACTAATAATACTCTTACCCTGAGCCTCTGATGAGAGTAACTTTGCAAGTTTGTCTAAATAAACACCTATGTTCAGTCTTGGTGCCACTCACTACCTTTTTTTTCCTTCTTCTTTTATTCCGTTAAGTTGTTCCTAACAGGCAACTTTCAGCCTGAACATTTCCTCCTCCCATGAACAATTGAGAATCTTATTCCATGTCTTGCCTTAGCTGGCCTGAGTGAAAAGTGTGCAAGCGAATGCACAGTTTGTGCAATGTGTGCAACAGACAGAGAGTATCTTCTGCCTTAGAGAAATACGGGGTCTCTGAGCCTTACCTGGTAGTGCCAGCAAGAAGAGCAGGGCTGGAAAATCTCCCATCCTGAAGTAGCAAGTAGTTTATGTCGTGGAGAAAAAATATATCCTACAGCGTCTTTATCACTGGAAAATTCTTTAGTGTGGAGGAAGCTAATTTACTTTGTCACTTACTGGCATCTGCTGCCCCAGAATGATGAGGCCAATTGGGAGTTGCTGAGAAAACCACAAATTCAATATACTTTTTGGATGGGAAGGCTGCTTAATCTTTATTGGTTGCTTTTCACTTTAACAGCACCACTGTCTAGATAGCCTTATTTAGCAATCAGACTATGGCTGGAAAAGAAATAGGCATTTTCTGTCTGTAGTGCCACCTTAACACATTACAAGAGCAGCTTTCGGTTGTATATGTTCTTCATTACTACCATTCTGCACTTCCCTGCAAGCTAAATGGCCGGGGGTATCAAGAGGCTCAGGGCACTTCTGTACACTGCAAACAGACCAGCATGTTCTAAAAGTTACCTCTTCTCTGGATGATTTATTATCATCTAATATACTCCAACTCTTTGTCATGAAGTCACACTAAGCAGGATAATCAAAGTTGATTTTATTTATCTTTGCAAGCAGTGTAGGCAAAAGACGTGTAAATAGCTCTGGGTTTGGAGTAGAAAAGTGGGCTTAGTTGAATGCTTGCTGACTCTGTTTTTTGTGTGAAATTCAGCATGATGTAATGGGAACTCTTCCTTGCAGACTGAATTGCAGTTTCACTCGTGGGAGCAATGAGCAATGATCACATGTTGGTAACATCCCCTTTATGAAAGGGAAAAAGTACAAGGAGAAATAAAGCAAGACAGTTTGTTCTTTGCAAAACTCTGAGAAATTTGGAAGCAGGCTCGGAGTTGCGCGTAGACTCCACATCCCTCTCTCTTAAGTTTTGCAGTTTGTTGTGCCTCTCCATAGTCACTGTCCAGCAAAAATCCACACCATCCACCGTGATCTTTGGTAGTGAGTCCTTTCATCACCTTGAAGACTCCGAGATGGCATGAAATCGACAGGTCTCAATTCACAACCTAGGGAAATGATCCTAGGGACCATGTGGAATAACTGCCAGTGGGGTCATGCTGTTACTGGTCCCTCTAGAGATGGTAAGAGAGAACTGCATTGCCGTCACTGTGGCTTTAGGCTTTAGAGAGAGGAATCTCAGTTATAAAACTGATTTCTAGATAAATAGCAATACCATTTTTTAATACAAACTGTCCTCTAATGGCTATATTTTGGGTGGGAACTTTCAAGGGTTTTATGGAGATAGGTAAGACATGCTGAGAAAAAGGAAAAGCTCTTAGCTCTTTAACACTAATCTTCGATGAATCGGGAAAATTCCAGCCTGACACAGAGCTAGGGGAGAAAAGAGCAGAGCTCTCACCTCTCCAGTTCCTGTGGAAGCACCTCTGCATGCAGGCAAGTCTGGGCCGGATCTGAAATACCCTGTATACCCTCCTATCCCCTGCCCCAGCCCTTTCCAGCAGGTTCAGGTGTTGCTGGCAGCCTCTTTTTGGGGCTGTTGTGATGAAGAAAAGTGTTGGTCAGAGACGATATGGAAAGGTGGCAGATGCTGGCATTCCTTCCCTGGAGTCCCTGCTGCCTGTGTTTAGTAGATAATCCTTATGGCAAAGCTTTCTTTGCCTGGGACTGTTTGACACCCGTTGCCATGCGATTCCCTGCGATTCGGATCTTCTCTAAGCAATGTTTTCCCAGGAGGGGCTGACTCCATCCCGTGCCTGTTCCACCAGGCTGCCAGGGAACGGGAGGAGCTGCTGTTCATGGAGACTTTGGTTCTTCTGCTCTGTGCCCGTGTCTTTGTTTTTCCTACTGCTGGCAATGGTAAAGGTCAGCACAGCCACCAGGAACTTCATAACCAGGAGTCCGATGATAATGCACAAGATAATGGAGTCAGCTTCAGGAGTGATGCTGTGGGGAACCAGAGAATATTCAGTAAGGCTTAACTGGGAAGGGATGATTCAACCTTAAAGACACTCAGTGCAAAGATGATCCCTTGCAGTAGGCAGTCCCTGCTTGCACACAACATTCTGGAAGATTGGAACAATTATGAATGGTTTTAACTGTAAAATCTCACATATAGATTAATTATGATCTGCAGGAATTGTTTTTTCTGGCATAAAAATAGTGCTTTTTCTGCATTAGGAACAGCTGCTACCTAGAAACCACACAGCAGCTCTGAAAATGTTCATGGATTAGGAAGAAGCAGAGAACATAACGTGATATTCCTCTCAACTAATCAAATACTAATCTGTTTTAGCCCAAGGAAGGTTGAAGGTCACAGCTTCAGGAGGATTTTACATCTTACCTGGAGATGCTTTGCACAGCATTAGGCTCCTCTGGCATTTCGGTGTGCACTGTATCTGATGCTAGAAAACAGAGAAGTTGAGTCTGCAGATGCTTGAAGGTGATTGTGTTGGTGCTGCTACCACCGGCATCCCAGCTAGGCATAGATAACCATGGTAAGACTGGGCACTGGGCTATGAGCCCAGAGATTAATGTGGCTGCTAACGAGGGGAGAGATGTGCATGGGGTATCCCGCAGCAGCGAGGTCTTGTCACTGTAAATCAGGAACTAGAAAGAGGCAAACGCAGCACGGTTACCTCCTTAAAGACAGGCCAGTCTAGACTAGATGTTTACCAGAGTGAGGCACTGGCGTCTGCAGACAAGCCTGAAATTTAAGTAAGAACTTGAGAACTCATGAAACTCAGGGCCCCAGTGCCTACCTGTCAGCACTTCCACTTGCACCTTCTGCAAGGTTTTTGTTTCTCCCAGGTACTCCGTTATGCAGCGGTAGAGCCCAGCATCCTGCTTCTTGAGCCTCTTCATGGTCACTGTCAGGACCCCTTCATGGATGTTGTCCCTGATGGACGTGGTGCCATTCCTGTTCTTCAGGAACTGCAGCCAGAAGCGGCGGGCACTCACCACATGCTGGCACTTGATCTCATCCACCTGCTTGCACCAGCTCTTTTCTCTCCACCGCTGCTGCCAGGGGTTATAGGTGCAGTTGATGGAAATGGTCCCACCTTCCATTCCGTGAACCACAGTGATGTTCTCTGGAGTGCAGGGAGCTGGGAGAGGAGGAGGAAGCTGTGAGCTAAGTCTCTCTCATACCTATCCCTTATCATTAAGTTACAGAAATAACTTTTTAATAACTCTAGTGATGACTGCTGTCTACAGTAGAACCTTTACTGTAGGGCTGTATCACCCACCCACCTCCCTTGTGAAACATGAATGTGCTCAGATTCAGAGTCTTCATTCAGACTTTCTTGAAACATTTCTCAACTGATTCCTCTGATGGGGATGCTATTAGGCTCTTGCTAGGCAGCTGTTCTTTTGTGAGGGACCTGAGGAGGGAGGAAGTAGTCCTTCATTAGTATTTTCAGATTTTATGAAACTTGGCACATGTTGGTTCTCGCCGTCCCCTTCGGGCCCTGGGGTGACTGCTCAGGACTGCAGGCTAGAGCTCAGCCGCTCCGTGCTCTCCGGAGTCTCAATTTTCAAAAGTTCTTTATACAAGGCAGATCATAAAAAAAAGGCTGTCCCAATAATGTCGAATGGTTTTTGAGTTGCTCTCAGCTGGACATGTCTTGCTGTCACATCCCTCCACTCCTTTGCAGTGTCCAAGCTGCTCCCTTGTGTGAGCAAGGCAGTTTTCTTCCCGTCGTGGCCTTGGGCCTTTCTACATGTGTTCACACATGTGGATTTGATCCTGAAAAGAACTCTCTACTCCTGGAAATGTCGTTTCCCGGGAGTGTCCATGAAATTTATCCCCATTCTAAGGCCCTTTACACAGCCAGGGAGAAGCAACACAGCCCTAGCAAAAGCTGGAATCAGTGACAGCTATAGACCAGTGTCCAGGTAGCTGTTACAAGGTTAGGTTTTAATCCAACCTTTGATCTTGAATGCTAGGTCTTTGCATTTTTTTTCACTTTGTGTTTTTTTTTAATATCCTATGCTAATTTTAGTCCTCTTGACAGCTTGTGTTCAGCTGCTTGGCTTTCTTGCCTTAATTCCTTCTTTCTGATTTCTCTTCCTCTTTATGGTAGGCAACTGGAGAAGGGGTAGTCAAATCTATTAATACTTGGAGACAGAAGTGCCACGTGGTATTTGTGAAAATCTGTTAAAATTAGAGGCTACTGACTTCTGTGAAACCCTGGCTAGCGCTAAAAACAGAAGCAAATAGAAAAACAGGTTAACTTTGTGCTGACTTTTCTAATAACACACCTTAAAAGAATTTCAACCATTCAGAGTGAAGTGGAAACAAACAAACAAAAAAAGAAAGAAATGAAAAGATTTTTATGATAAGGAGAAAGGCATGTCTTGCTCTCCAAGGTTCTAACAGCTACAAGGCTCCCCCTCTAGTTCCAGCCCTGCAAGCCCAGCCCTGTCCTGCGTAATCCGGCTCAACACTGTAACCTCCTCTTCTGTTTCTGTTGTGCTCCCCTTCCTACCTCTGGTTCTGTCACATTCTTCATTCCTGACATGGGATGGCCCCAGTTTTTTTTTTTTTTTTTTTTTTTTGGCCAGGAACAGCATTGCAAAAATCTCTTGGCATTTAAAGACTTGTTGATGTCTGCATGGAAAACTTTGTGTCACTAACTGGCTGAGCAAATTTGCTGATGGGCCATTTGCTATTTCTGTTTTTCCTGACATGTTCTTCACTACTGAAAAAAAAGGACATTTTCTATGCTCATTCAGACTTTTTTGTCATAATTGAAACAGATTTCTGTGCTCCCCAGACCTGAATATGGTATCTTTCCTTGCACAGCTGTATCTGGGATCTCTACATTGTGGCTGGGAAAAACTCTCAACTGGGAATCCCAGCTGGATCCTGTGCCTTGTGTCTGGTGCTGTAAGTTGTCAGAGTCTGAGAGAGTGATGCTCTACAGAGATGTCCTCCCAGTTCAAAGGTTTCATTTCATTGTCCCCAAGATTTCAGAGGAGCTGTCCCTACCCTGTTGAGCTTTCCTTTGCTCTGCGTCAGCCTTAGCTGCTGCAGTTCACATCTGAACCCTTCCAAAGGCCAAACAAATAGGGTTTGGCAATTTCACTTTCTGAGAGGGCACATAAGAGTTCTGCCAACAACGTTTCCTCTTTTGATTCAAAGGATTCCTATAAAAAGAGTTGAGCACTTGCATCCCCACTGGCCCTTCATTAAATCAAGGGAAAAGCCAAACTGGAGAAGGTGTCCGATGCTGCCATGGCATGGGCAAGAGGGTGGCCAGAGCGCAGCACAGAGCACCCTGCAGCGTGGAGCACAGCACAGCGCAGAGCACCCCACAGTGCAGAGCACCCTGCAGCGTGGAGCACAGTGCAGAGCACCCTGCAGCACAGAGCACCCTGCAGCGTGGAGCACGGCACAGTGCAGAGCACCCTGCAGCACAGAGCAGCCCGCAGCGTGGAGCACCCTGCAGCACAGAGCACCCTGCAGCGTGGAGCACCTCGGAGCATGGAGCACCCCGCAGTGTGGAGCACAGCACAGTGCAGAGCACAACGTGGAGCACCCCACAGCGCAGAGCATCCTGCAGCGCAGAGCACGCTGCAGTGCAGAGCACCCCACAGCATGGAGCACCCCACAGCACGGAGCACAGCACAGAGCACCCTGCAGTGCAAGGCACAGTGCAGTGCAGGGCACAGCGCAGTGCAGAGCACCCTGCAGCGCAGAGCACCCTGCAGCACAGGGCACAGCACAGCCCTCGTCTCCCAGTACCTGCGCTGCGCTGGGTCCCAGCAGGGCACTCGCAGGCCTCCGTGCTACAGTGAGGCTGCCTTGGCATCCAGAACAAGCTGTTGTGTCTCAAGGCTTGTGCAATTTTTTCCCATAGCCCTGCTGGTACCTTGTGCTAGGTGCAGGAAAATACCGAGTTTTGCAGCAGTCCTGAACCCTGTCCCTTAACTGCAACTCCAAGCGCCTCTGCTTTCTTACCTGACAAGAAGACCAAGAGGACGAGGTCCATGAGCTTTCCCATGTCTCTCCAGCAGAGCAGGGCACCAGAGTAGAGGCCGAAAAAAAAGAAAAAAGGAGAGCCCAAGGGCAGCTTGCTTTTTCCCTCTTTGTTGCTCAGCAGGAAGGGATGAGCACAGGAACTTGGCATTTTTTTTCTGTCCCACGCATTGAGCAATTTGCCAGGAACAGGCATTTTTCTTGCAGGCTAAAAATGGAGGCATCAGCATTGGCCGCTCGCAGCCAAGGTTTAGTCTAGACAGCCTGAAGGGGAGCATCATGTGATGGCCTGAAGCCGTGGCCCCGTGAGGCCTCTGAGCTCACCAGTAGTGCCCGTCCTTCCAAGGAGGCTTTTCACGCAATGTAAATGCTGGAATGCTAACAGGGAAGGGGGGTGCAGCTTTCCACACCGTCGGGTAACTCAGCATCAAGAGAGTGAAGTGGAGGCAGGGACACAATCTGGGAAGTCATCTTCAGTGGAAAGAGATTCAGAAGAAGCTGCGTATGCCACATTTATCCTCTACTGTCTCATACCTCATGTTTCTGGATGATTAGTAGCATTTTTGACCCACTGATTGCATGAATGGCTGGGTTAGCTTTCTGTAACTATTTTCTTTTTCTTTCTTTTGTTTCAAGTTAAAAGGGTCAACTCTGAAAACCTCAAGGAATAAACTGTCTTCCCTGCTGCAGCCATAGCAAGATAGGTCTGTAGCGAGGCTGGATTTGACTGGCCTGTGAGGAAAGGGTAGCTCAGGCCCTTGGATTTGCTGTATGTCTGCAGGGTCTGCAGAGCTTGGTGAGGACAAAGCGTCAGGTTTTGTGTTTTGGGGAGTGTGGCCTGAGCCCCAAGCACCTCATTTCACATCACTTACCAGGTGATTACTAGGTAGAGGCAGCGAATGTATCATGTGGAGTATTTCCAGCAGAGCTAGGGTGGCAAGGCTCAGGCACTGTCCAAGTCCCTACTGAGCTGGAGCTCTCCCATGAGGACCTGTGTGTTCTGGTATCCTTCAACTGAGCAAGAAGTCACAAAAAGAAAAGGAAAAAGAAGTGCTGGGAGTAGGAATGCAGGATTTCTGCAGCTGTGCTGGTGGATAGGCCAGGAAGAGCTGCTAAAATTACAACACGTGCTGACGGAGAAGCTACATTGGAACTGGCTGGAGAGGACATTCCTGCTGAGGTGCCTCGCAACCCTGTAGACAAGAAGTTCAGTGCGTTGTACGAAGGGGTTTGAGAGTTTGTGGCAAGATTACTCATGATGGCAGGGATTTGATGAAGTTCCTGCCTGTCTTCTCTTCCTGTGGCAAGTCTTGGAGATCACCTGCCTCTGTGATCTCCATATTGCATGTGATCTCCTCATATTGCATGTCTGACCCCTTTGGACATCTCCTTTTGTAAACTATCCACCCTGAAATACTGCTTCCCTTCTGTTTTACCACCTGATGTTGAAACCAGCCCTCTTGTGCTCATACCTCTTCCTCTGCTCTCTCTGTCACATTTCCTGCAGCTTCCCTGCTGCCCTGCCAGGCTTTTGCCCTCTTATCTGTCTTGGGGCTTGTAAGGCAAAATCTGTTTAAAAAGTCCTTGTGCCCTGAATGCTTCTCTCGTGCAGTAGTGCATATTGTTGCTTTTTCCAGAAATACTGATTTTTTTGTTGTTGTTCTCCCTACCTTGTCTTTATTACACATTGCTTTGGTTTAAGCAGCCAGTTTGTGCACCCTCAGGAAAGAGAGGATGTGGGGCGAGGAGGCCGGCCAGGAGCTGTTGAACAGGGCAAGGCCCTTGGAGGAGAAGGGGGAAGGCTGGAGCAGCCTGCTCAAGCTACAGATAGGAAGCTGTGCCCATGCCTACAGATCTCCTGCACTGCTTCATTGTCATTCGCAGTGGCTCTGGACAAACCTACCTGAGTGCAAACTGAGCCCTCAAATTTGTAAATAATGGAGTTGTAGGGGAGCAGTGTTGAACTTCCAGGTGCATGCTCCAGTTCTTGCTCCAAAGCTAAACATTTACTTTTATTTGAAAGCCTCTTACCATTTCTCTTACCTATGGAGTCCAATAAATTTAGAATATGCAGGGATTTACACACACATGCAGTTGTTTTGTAGCTAGAAGATGTTCTAGTGCTCTGATTCACACAGCAGGGTCCCTCTCAGTTTCTCAGGTTTGCGGTGCAGCGTTCCAGCTGGCTGCCAGGTGTCCTCTAGGCTTTTCCCTTTAGGCAGGTCTGCTTCTGTTTTTTGCTCTGACTCCAGTACTGACACCCTCCCCCTGTTACGTGACAGAGGAACCCAGTCCCATCAGCGTTCAGCTTTCCTACAGCAGCACCAAAATGGGCTTTCCTGGCTGGGGTTGCTGAGCCCTTAGGAGCAGAATGGACCTTGTGCCAGTGAACGCATCCAGGCAAGTACTGCCCCCTTTAAAAAGGTTGCTCCTCCATACCTGCTTTTCCAAAGGAATCTGCATTTTAATAGAATCCAAGAAAATCGATGTGCAGCAGACCCTGGGGGTTACCCAGCGCCTTTCTGACTGGAGAGGATCCGCACAGCAGTGTCAACATTGCTGACCGCCTCCTGTAGCTGGGAGGCCTTAAAATGCATGGGCAGACTATACATAGCAGCAAATCCGTAGTTCTTTTTCCCGTGTCCTTGCAGACACCTGCTGTGCCCCATTCCCTCTCCGTGTTTGTTTCTTTTCCCCCATTTCTGGATTGTTTGACTCCTGTGCTTCATCCTTTGCCATTCGTGTGTAGTTGCTTGAGTGCAATGTTCGCGTATTCCACAGTTTCAGCTTTGGAGTTCCTGGGAACCTGCTGTAGCCCAACGTTGGCATAGAGTGGTTCCTCAGGGCTGCCCTGGCCTGTGAAGTTCAGGGTGACGTATTTTAGCTCTTCACTGTCTTTCCTGGGACTTCCCATTCGTTCAGTGGTCTGAAACTGAGGAACAAAGGAAAAAAAGGGAAACACTTAGCATGATTCAGTGCCAGGCCACAGCTGTTGTCAAAAAAACAGGATTCTTGTAGCGGGAAGGAGAGTCATACAGAAAATCAGCTTTTGTTACGGCAGAGGTGGAAGAAGAGCAGACCCTTTCTTTCAGCTCCTTGCCTCGTACATACTACAGCTTCAGCTTCCAACCTTTGCTCCTAGCCTAAGGAGTTGAGTCATTTCTTGGAGTCTGATAGAATCTGTTGCACTCCATTGTTTTCCCACTGGAGTTTGCTAACGTTACCTGTCTCTGCTCACCGAAGAACTTGCCTCTTTTGGTAACATGTTAAATACCCCCTTCCCTCCTGCCCCAAAGCAGAAATGAACATGAACTTTCTTATCACATGGCTCAGCTAGGTCCTCCCAGGCTATTGGTGAGTGATTTAGGAGCCACATGGGAAATCTGTTGTTTTTCTTACCTGTTCTGTGTCCTCTGGTTTGTCGTAGATGTCTTGTGCTTGTCTGTTACCTTAGGAATGAGCCAAAATCAAAGGTTTTAGAAGTAGAAAGGTGCATGGATTCCCTGGGCGCTTACTATGTTCAGGAGTTCAGGGGAAGGCTGTAGGGTGTCCTAGTGAGGGATGTGACGGGAGGGATCTGTGTGCCGGTGAGACCCATCTTCCCTGGACCTGCCACAGAACCTGTCGCTCTCCCTTTACTCTGCCCCGGAATGTCTGACCAGGGTGGATTTAGGAGGTGTCTTGGGTGGAGTCTGCAGGAACAGGAGCAGGATGGTGATTTATTGTAAGAGGAGACCGCAGCAGAAGGCTGCCTCGAGGCTTCCCAGGCTGCACCTGCCTTACGTTTTCCAGGGTATTTGAGGTGGGCGTAAGTTCAGTTGGAGTGGAAAATGTATGGCCAGAAACCACCCTATTTAGTGCTGCCT
Organism: Tinamus guttatus; assembly: GCF_059628265.1. Taxonomy (NCBI): domain Eukaryota; kingdom Metazoa; phylum Chordata; class Aves; order Tinamiformes; family Tinamidae; genus Tinamus; species Tinamus guttatus. The sequence goes on along the minus strand of NW_028289097.1, from coordinate 1,593,322 downwards.
TGAACGTGGGAGGCAGCACCGGTCTCACGTACCTCGTCTCAGCTGCCTGCGCTTCTTGATGCACAGTGTTACCACGCTGATAAGAGGCAGGATGAGCAGGATGGCCAGGACCACGTAGAGGAGGATGAAGATGCTTGCAGTGGATCTGAAGTTGGAGGAACAAAGGAGTTTGCAGTGTTAGCGGGCAGCACAGCAAGGTGCTGCATGGCCTGCTGCCAAAGGTGAGCAGCAAGGGGCACAAATAACTTGTGCGCTTGGGACGAGAGCTTGATTCTCGCGGGGCAGTGCTGTCTAGGTGGTTGTTACCTTGCTGTGCCTTTTGAGCTAACTGCTCTCTGGGTTTTGGAAGCTTGAACAGTGATTTGTCTTAGAGCACAATTCCGAGCCCTTTGGAGCAGGTGCTACCCTTTCCTCCTATGGTTTCCTGCGCTTGGCACACTGAGAGGCAGTGTGTGATTGTACTCTTAGGTGTTGCTGTCCTGTGCATGGCAGCAGATGACCAAAGAGAAAGAAAATCCTGTATATTTAATAACCTAGTAAATAGAAGGATGGGATTACAGCTGAGTGACTGTTTCACTGTTAATTCCTAGTAAGGATGCCTGTGAAACCTAATTTCTCCTTAAGCAGGAGTCTTTGGAGTGCACAGAGATTGCCCGTCCCCAGCAGGTCACGGCTGGGCCATGAATGGCTCTGATTTGCGTTTCTTTGGCCTTACCGTTCTGGCGGTGCAGGTGTTGTGAAGCTGGCATCATCGGTGCAAGGAGGTGGTTGGCTTGTGTCTGCAGTAACTGACAAAATGAAGTTACAATCACTGATAAGAAGCCAAGAATGGGCATCTGGGGGCTATTTTGCATTTAGCAGTGAAACATTCCTGCCATTGCTTCCACTGGTATAAATGCAATCATGCCACGTGTGTCACTCATGCTGTAACACACAAGCCGGAGGAGCTGCCCAGCCTATAAACCAGGATCATCCAGGGAGTTGGGAGCAGGGAAAGCAACAGAGAGCTCAGAATGTGTGAAGGAGGGGGAAGGGGCTCGACGAGCTCTGCTACGTGTTCCCACCCCACTGCATGGCAGGGGTTTGTGATACAGGTGCTGGAAGATGGGGTCCGTGGCACAGATCTTCAGGTAGCAATGAAGTCTTAAACAACACTGTGCATAAAAAGATAGAGGTTTGTGAAAAATAAGCAAAGAACATAAAGATTTAGTGAGAAAATTGCTTTGGAGACTGCTGTGCCGCAATGGAGACAGTGTATGCAGTAGCTGTGGTTCCCTACGCAGTAGTACGCACCCTTGGGAACATGGAGTGTGACCTCCAGGATGCGGAACAGCTGAGGGGGCTCGTAGAGCGCGCACCAGTACACGCCGGAGTCCTGTGCGCGCAGCTGCGTCAGGGTGACCGTGACAGTGTATGTCCAGAAGCCGTCCTGGATGGTGGCTGTGCCTGGTTGCGCCGTCCCGCCGTGTCTTGGGGGCTGCTGATCCGTGTGGGCCAGCACGACGCACTCCTCCCCTGCTCCCACCTTGCACCAGGCTTTTGGCACTGCCCTGTATTTGTAGTTGTACGGGCACTGCACCAAGAGCGAGCCGGACTCCGTGGCTGTGTACTGCTGCGTGCCTGGAAACAGGAGCATGTGGTGAGCACCCCGGAGCGCCCAAGGGCTGCAGGGCGCTGCCCCCTTCCTGGCTGCAAGTCTGCCCGGGTGGCAGCTCGGGACAGGCCGGGAGGGAAGCAGAGGCAGGAAAGCGGCAGCTGCGCGGTTCTGCAGAGCTACTCACTCTTGGACACGGTGAGCCTGACTTCCAGTGCCCAGGTGCGGCGGGCGGCTGCATCGAGCACACACCAGTACACGCCGGAGTCCCATTCCTGCAGCTTCTCCATCGTGATGGTAACAGTCTTGTGCCCTGTGTTGTCCCGCATTGTGGTTCTGTGTTGTGGGGCTTTGCTGTAGCTCTGTGTCGAAGAGTCATTTATGCTGACCAGGGTTTTGCACGGGGTGCTGCCTTCCTGCCGGCACCAGGCTTTTCTCGTGCTGGACGGCGGGGTGCTGTAGGGGCACTGCACAGTGAGCGACCCCAGCTCCTGCACGCGGATCTCTGGGAAGCAGCAGATGTGAGCGCTGTGAGAGGGCTGTGGGCACACGGGCGTCCCGCTCCCCGGCTGACGGTACCCGGCCCCGGCTGCCTGGATAACTCCGCTCCAGGAGGGAAGGGCTGGGCAGGAGCCAGACGGCTCCGAGGAGGGAGCCCGGGGCCCTGCTGGGGAGTGGGGAGGGGGCAAGTGCACCCAGGAGGGAGAGGATGGATGGCCTGGGGCAGGGACTGGTGCTCCTTGGTGACAAGACCTGAGGTGGTTCAGGGGCAGGGACTCACCCTTGAACACGTGCAGCGAGATGATCTTCAGTAGAAAGTACGTGTTGGTGCTTTGACGATGGTAAGCACAGGAGTACGTGCCTGAGTCCTGTACCTGGAGGTTGCGCATGGTGATGAGAACGGTCCCGTTTTCAATGTTGTCACGTATGGTAACTCTGGCACGTGTGTCCTGCTCCATGTACGTGCTACGAGATGTGTAATACGTCTCTGCTAAGACGTCACATTCTCCATTAGTCATTCGGCACCAGGCTTTGAGCAAAGGGAAGCTGGCCTGTTTCGTGTATGGACACTGGAGAAGGAGAGTGCTGCCCTCCGGGTGGCTCTTCGTGGCATCGGCTGCTTGGGCCCCGACCCCTGCAAAGGGCAGAGCTGTCCTTGCAGTTCTGCTTTCACAGCCTGGTGTAGGGCAGGCGCCCAAGGGGGTAGAGTGGGACCTGGCGCCTTGCAGGCCCTTGGAGCCAGGCCCGTGCTGTGCTAGGGGCACAACCAGGCTGCCCTTAGCGCCTCTCGCCCCCAGCTAGAGGGGCTCTCAAACCTCCCCATCTGCAGATGTGGGAATTGCCAGGGGAGAGGGAGAGGGGAACAAGGCCCCTGTGGAAGGAGTTGTCCTTAGAACTCCTCTGCGCCTGGGTGGAGGACACGGAGCCCTGTCCATGCAGAGCTGCACGCGAGGCAGGCTCGGGAGCCGAGCGAGCCCTTGGCAGGGGGCCCAGGGAGCTGGCACCGTTGGTGCCCCACGTCACGCAGGCAGCGGCCAGGCGCAGCCCTGCGAGCGCCGCGGGGCAGGCAGGAGAGGCAGGCAGTGCCCCAGCACAAGCCCGTTCCACCGCGGCTCTGTGTCGGCCCCGCTGCAGCAGAGCAGGGGCGGCCGCTCCGGGAGTGCCAGCTGGGAAGGCACCCGAGGCCACACGGAGGTGGCTGCTCAGTGTCCCCGGCGCCTGGTTGGTGGCAGCGCCGGGCGGAGCTGGTGGACGCTGGGGCTGCAGCCTTGCCCTGCATCCCTGCAGGGAGCTGCCCAGCTCCGAGCGCTCCTGGGAGGACGTTCCCACGGCCTGCCCGGCTCCCGCTGCTCCGGGCCATGATGGGGAGCACCAGCCCCTCTCTTACCTGGGCAGCAGAGCGGCAGGAGGAGGAGGAGGAATCTCCGCTCCATGGCCATCCTCAAGGCCAGGGAAGGGGCATAGCTGGGAGCTGCCCACGGCACTCGCTGGGGCAGCATCTGTTCCTGCGCCTGCTGGAGGAAGTGACTGAGCTCTTGCCTGCGCACGGAAGTGCTTCACCATGTTTTGCAACAGGACCGAGAACTGGGTTAGCTGAAGTTGCGTTTGGGGAAGCGGCTGAGCGCGGAGCCCAGCTCATCCTGCTGGGAGGGGCCTGTGCTGCTCCCCACGGCGCGGTTGTCACGCTGTCCCCAGTGCCAGCGGGAGCAGGGCTCTCCCTCCCCTACCCCGAGCCCCGAGCGATGGCGCTGGCCCCTTGGCCCAGCCAAGCCGCTCTCCAAGGGCTCCCAAAGTGCTGGCAGGGCCGCCGAGAGCCAGGGAGGCTCCTGGCACTGGCTGTGCTGCGTGCAGTGACAAACAGCAGCCCCGCTGTGCCCCGCGTGGAGCCTGCGGCCGAAAGGAACCGGGGCAGAAGCACTCGGCTTTCGCAGGCTTTATTTGCGGGGCGGTAGCGGCACCGCAGAGCCCCGTGGAGCGGCCGGGCTGCGTCCAGGCACGAGCGGCCGCTGCTTCCTCCTGGCGGCCGTGGGGACGGCAGGCGCCAGGGCCAGCAGCCGCGCTGCCCTCAGCCTGCGGCTCTTTGGCTCTTCCCCTGAGAGCCCGGGAGGATGCGGGGCCGTTGGCTGGGCTGGAGAAGGGCAGCAAGGAAAGAGCATGAGGAAAAGGAGCGGGAAGTGAAGCAGGACGAGGCTGGTGCTGTGTTCCGTCAGCGCTGGCTTTGCTGTGTCCGTGCGGAAAGGCTGCAAGGGCTGGCAGGGGGCAGCAGTTTCTGCTGCAGCTTGGTGGACACGGCCGCTTGGAGCCAGGGCCCAGAGAGGCTCTTGGTACAGGGTGTCCCGCAGCTCTTCTCAGAGTTTACTCCTGTTCTGGTATCTCCTGCCCTGAAAGGTAGGACAGGAAAAGCCTTTCAGGATGTTGCTGTGTTTCCTGAAAGGAGGAAAATGCCTTCCTGAGCTTTGTGCATTATCCACACTCCCCGGAGCAGGGCACAGCTTGCCTGGTCGTACAGACCGGGAGCAGAGCCTTGCCAAAGGGAGCCTCTACTAGGCAATATCTGGGCATCTTCTCCTAGGGAAGACCATCTTTCTGCGTGGCAGCAGGAGGGCAATTCCAACTAGCTGGGCTGCTGTGGAGCAGCAGAGGGAGCGCAGCTAATACCCTGCCTGCTCCTAGAGCAAACGGCAGCAACCCAGGGCGTGTGGCAGGGAGCATCCCCCAGGCACCTGCTTTCCTGCTGGGATTTGTTCTTTTGCACCATGACTTTGCTGCTTCCTGTCGTCCAGATACCTCCTTCCTGGAGTTCCTCCTTCTCGTGAGGAACACTAGGATCACCACCGCCAGGGTCTTGTTGCTCACGACTCCAATGACTAACCACAGGATGATCTGCAACCTAGCGAGCAAGCAAGCAAGTGATTAAATGAGGGAAACACATGAGATAAGAAAGGGAAACAGAATTTGTCTGGCGAGCTGGAGCGTTTCCACCATAAGAGGAAGGATCTCATAGGACCTGAGATTTTTTGTTGTGCACAAGGAGGATCCTTCTGGAATTGGTATTCAGGGTGAGATTCCCAGTGAATTCAAAAAGGAACATAAATGTGCCCCAAGCATCATTGTACTGATGCTGGTTTAGCCGTTTCAAAGCTTTATTGCTCTCCCAGCCCTGGGGCGTTTGTATACTGGAGCTCGCTCTTGAAATATAGAAATCCCTATATAGTAAAACTGCTGCAAGAAGCATATTTAACATCCCATTTATGTCAGTGAAGAGGTCAGAGAATGGGAATGGGTCTCTGAAAATGATGGGGGCATCCCTGAATTTCAGAAGCCTGGGTTCCCACTAAGAATCCCGAGGTTTTGCTTGGCAGAAGAGAGGACGATCCCTGGCAAAACGTGCCCTCTTCTCCCCCACGTGCTCAGGCTGGCCTGTGCCCTTTGCGGGACACAGAGGGACAACTCACCTGTTCCACTGCAGCCCTTCCGCCTTGCTGCGGGGGGTTGTTTCCAAGGAGTTAAAGGAAATATTTGCATAAGCAGGAGGAAGGGTGTTTGGAGCTTCACCTGCAAATAAAGCACATGCACAGGAGGGATGGACCTTTGTTGGCAACAGGGGACAAAGCAGAACAGTCTGGACACCAAGTTTAGCTGCTGAGGTGGCGTGGGGACTGTGCAGAGTACAGAGCGGTGGGACAACAAGCCTGGGAAGTGAATTCTGCTGCAAAGGAAAGGGGGAGAAATTAGTTTCTCGTATTAAAAAAACACTCACTTGGCAAAACAAGCAGCTGGATTTCCATTATTCGGAAGAGATGCAGGTTATAGGAAATGGCACACCAGTACTTCCCAGCATCTTGTACCGTGACTCTCTCCACGGTGATGTTGAGAAGTCCCCTCTGGGTGTCATCCTTTAGGCTGTATCTTCCTTTCTGAGCTTTGTTGATATCCTGAAGGTTTGTCTTTTCTGTGCTTACCAAGACCACACAGTCTTTCCCAGTCGTCTTTTTGCACCAGAGTTTTTGTACAGCCCTGTAATCTTGTGAGTTATATGGGCATACAGCAGAGAAAGTCTGCATCTCCTTCCTTACATGTTCCTGTGTTTCTGGAAAAGGTCAAAACTGGTCAGTAAGGTCCAGCTAACAAGCCTTATAACATCAGTTTCCCATAACTGGAATAGGCACAATATTATAATCCCGTTCACATGCAGGGCTGGGTTAAATTGAATTGGGGTGCTGAGTTTAAAAAAAAAAAAATCCAAAATATGCTGTCTTCTGAGAAAAAATAATATAATCATCTCCTGAAACAAAGCAAAGCTTGTTGTAACAGAAGTATTAGTACTCTTTGGTCTGAATTAATAAGTTGCCTCAAAACTGAGAGAAAAGCAACCAAGACAAAGATGAGGAACACATATATGCAATGAGTGGCTAAAATGACTTTCTATTCTGGAAAAGAAGCGACATAGGAGTGATGTACGAGAAGTCAATAAAGTTAGGAATAGCAGGGAGAGGGAGAACAGGAACAGCAGTTCTGAGGAGGAGAGTAGCAGCTGAGAGAGACAAGGAAAAGGGGAAGTTCTGCGGGAATGCATGAAGGGGGGAGCTCCCTGCTGCAGGTGTTTGCAAACCAAGAGTTTTCATGTGTTAGCAGAACCCGTGGGTGACTTAACAGAGGAAAAAAATACCCATTGCTATTAGCTTGGAAATACTCCGTGCTAATTAGCTGCTTTGGCCAGTGTTGGAGGCCAGATACTGAACTATATGGACCTTTGATGTGATCATCTGTGAGTGCTTTTATGATTCAACTGTGACCTGGGAGGAGGAATCCTGAGAAAGGAAAAAAGGACAGGCAGAGAAAGTAGAGCAGGTATTTACAAAAAAAGAAATGCACTTTGATTTTTTTTCCATAAAGAAGTACTCACTTTTGGAAACAGATAGATTAATCTGTATTATTCGGGAGAAATGCGAACGTACGCGGAGAGCACACCAGTACACTCCAGAGTCTTCAGCTTGCAGCTTCTGCATCGTGATGGTGACCATCCCCTTCTGCGTGTTGTCAGAGATGGTGCTTTTCCAAAAACGAACCTTGTTTTGATATGCTGATAAGTAGTAGTAAGTACTGACCAGCACGTCACATTCGTCTTCCTCTTTTCTTTGACACCAGGCTTTCTGTACATTGCTGTAGTTCTGAACATTGTAGGGACACATGATGGAGAGACTTTGCAGCTCTGTAACAGAGTGGTTTTGGACCACTGGAAAACATAGGACAACAAGCATTAATTCTGGCTGAGAGTTACAGTGGCACACGTCGTTGCCAGAGTCTCCCCAGGCGAAAGCCAGTTTCTGACCTCAGTTGCAGAGATTGATTTCAGCTGTGATCTCAGCTTGGCATAGCTCTCACGTCACCTGCTCTCCCTTAAACAACATTTTTTTTTCCCCATAACATCCAAGTTCTGACAGGAAGAAGCTGCTGGATTTAGATGCAGTAGCAGTTTTAAGACATTAGCCCTCCAACTCTGTCCTCCTGTTCCCACCACCATAGCAGCACTGAGGCAGACACAGGAGTAGCGTGAGTGTCGCATGTGGGGGGCCTCAGCCCAGTGTCAAACGCAGTAGAACAAAACCTCTGGTACAGGGAAGTTGCTCAGTTTTCAGTGCAGCTTTGTGGAAGAATCCAGCAAGCTGAGAGCTACTCAGCAAATTTGAGGACTGCCCCATCTTAATTGGCAGTGTTGGGGAACAAAAATCTCTAGCAAAAATATTTAGTTAACATAAAATTGAAGTAAGCCTTAAGATAACTTGTCATTTTTTTCATGAGAAGAAAGAAAGACTGGCGTAGCAAGCTCTAACAGGATCTGGGTTGAGTTTCTGGGCTGAGGGATGCATGAGCTAGTGACAAGGTGACAAAGGTTTAGGGAAAAGGGTGTCTGGAGGGAACCAGTTTGGGAGCAAGAAAGGCAGGGAAGATGGAGTGGAGGAAGGAATGAGTCTTATTATAACAAGACTTGAGTTTTAATGCAAAGGAATGTCCTTACCTTTGAAAACATTCAGTGTGATTATTTTCATGAGAAGCAGGATGCCGGGGTCAGCAGACCGCACACACATGTACTGTCCCGAGTCCTGCTCCGTGAGCTCCTCAATGGTGAGGGTTACCACCCCCTCGGTGGTGTTGTCCTCTATGCTGAATCTTCCTGCGCTTGCCTTGTGTATGTAGCTGCCTGCTGGTTCCAGGGTGGTCTGGACCAGTGGCTGGCAGTGTCCTTCTGTGAGCTTGCAGAAGATTTTGGAGTTGTGGCTGTGAGGCTGTGCTTTGTAATGGCACTGGAAGGAGAGAGCCTCTCCCTCCAGTCTGTTCTCCTCAGGATCACTCATCTGGCCTTCGAGTCCTGGAAAATGCCAAAGCCAAGCAGTGGGAGAGGAGCTGGGAGCAGCTTAGTGCTCAGTGCTGTGAGTCTCATGGGCATCCCCGAAACAAGAAAGGGTAGGGAAAGGTTGGGTCATACCAACCCTGCCTTTCCTCAGTGCCTGCCCTGTACTCCTCCTAGCAAAAACATTCCAAAAATTCCTCTCCCAGTGCTGGAATATGCAAAACCTTAGATAAATGCTGGAGAAATATTGTACCTGACTCCCCTTGGCTCTTGGATCCCCTTCTCTTACCTGAGTAACAGAAGAGCAGAAGCAGGAGGAATGCCAGCTCCATGTGTGTCCAGGGGCCCAGAGACAGGGCCGTGTCGAAGGCAGGATGCAGAATTAGTGTCTCTTCTCTCTGCCCCCTGCCTCATGCTGGCACTGCAGGAGGAAGTGGCTGAGCTTAGTGGCTGCCACTTGGCTCAGCACGGGATTCCTTCCTGCTTCTTTACAAATAGATCAGTGCTCGTGTAATTCAATTGTCCATATGAGTAGAGCTGGGCTAATTCAGAGGAGTCAAAGGCAGTAGATAGAGTGCGGGGGGAAGCGGGTTGCTTCTCCTTTCTGCATCAGCAGGAGCCCCACTTCACTGTCCTGCCCCGTTTCTGGCACAGTCCCTGAAAGACCCCTGGGAGAGGCTCAGTGAGACAGCTCTACACTGACACCAGCAAAATCATTAACCCCAGTCAGCGCTTGGCCTCAGAAAACAGCCAAGAGTTTCAGTGTGGAGAAGCACATGGACACCCCTGTGGCTCGAGCTCAGCCTCGGTGCTTGTCAGGCCTGAGTCCAAGGCAGCAGGGATGAGGGAAGGGAGGATGTGTTGGGCAGATCTGTGCACGCACAAGCAGTCAGTGCCTCTCATCTGCCTCGTCCCTGGCTTTCTTTGCCTCACTTTCATTCTACCCCTTGCAAGGACCTGTCCATCCTCCTGCTCTCCTCTCGCTGTGGTCCTGCTCCTGAGGACATGTGCTCGGCACTGTCCCCGGCCAACCCCGGCCTCGCTGCCCCAGGGCGCTGCAGATCATCTCTGCAGACACCCGGCCTGCAAAGAGTTCCCAATTACACCAATAAGCAGCTTATTAACAATACGTTCTGGCTAATCATTTTGTATTAGATATCTCCACGTTGTCTTTTCCCCAAATCCCTCTCTCATCAGGCACTCGATGCTCAATACCAAGCAGAAAGCCCTGGTTCTCTTACGAAGAATCCCATGACTCTGCAGTTGCTGCAGTTTCTGCAACTGGTTACCCCACAAAGCGAGGCCGGAGCTGGGCTGCATCGCAGCGCCCCGTCCTTCCCTAGAGCATCCGTGTTTGCAGCGGGTCCCGTCTCTGAGGAGCTTTTGGGTCAGGTCACCAGGAGGTGTCCGTACAGGACCTAGCCTGGCAGAACAAGGTCTTTGGCTTCCAGATTGCCTGCAAGTTAGTCACTAACTTGTAAAGTTTGTGCTCTTGTTGCATCTCAGGCAGAGAATCACTGTGGGTTTTAATTATAACATCATGGAAAATAGGATGAGGGTGATCCCAGGAGGTCACGTCGTGTCCCAGTGACACCAGGTAGTATCCCTGCCTGTGCCGTGTCTAAAGATAACTGTTCAACTAGTTCAGGCTGCCCTGTTCTGCAGCGAGGTGATGCTGGGCTGCACTGTTCATACCATCAGAAACCTTTTCCTAGCATCCAAGTCTATTTAAATCCCTCATTCCCTCTTGTATCCACAGGGAATAGATTATTGCCTTTCTCTTCCTTTGGATGCGAAGACTCCTACCATGTGGTCCCTCAGTCTTTCTCTTCCAGAATAACCATCCCCAGTTCTTTTCCCACAGCCCGTGTTTCTGGCAGCTCGGATCCCTTGATCTGTCTCTGAAGTCTCTCCTAATCCACCTCTTTTCTGCCCTCTCTACTCGGGGCCCCCTGAAGTTTCCTCTCCAGTTTCCATTGGGTGGAGGACGCAGCCGTTCACTTCTCTGTTGCCTTCTGCAGAAATTCTCGCTCGTGTTGTCACGAAAACCGCAGGGGCCTCCTTGGCGTGGGTGTCCTGGGGCCGGCTGGCACAGGGCGTTAGAGCGAATCCTCTCTCTCTACTCACTGTTTACCCAGCCCATCTTGAGGTCCTTGCGGTTCCTTGGGGCTGTCGCAGGGTGACCTGGAGAAGGAAGGGGGCCCCGTGTCCCCAGTGTCCAGGGGCCTGTGCTGCCCTGGCAGGGCCGAGTGTGGACACCCTGTGCGGCAGGAGGGAAGGGCTTTGGGGACGAGGCCACTAGAGGGCGGAGGGAGACCAGGAATGGGGGCGCAGGACCAGGTATGGGGGAGCAGGAGGACCAGGTATGGGGGAGCAGGAGGGCCAGGAATGGGGGAGAAGGAGGACCAGGAATGGGGGAGCTGGAGGATCAGGCATGGGGGAGCAGGAGGACCAGGTATGGGGGAGCAGGAGGACCAGGTATGGGGGAGCAGGAGGGCCAGGAATGGGGGAGAAGGAGGACCAGGAATGGGGGAGCTGGAGGATCAGGCATGGGGGAGCAGGAGGGCCAGGAATGGGGGAGCAGGAAGACCAGAAATGAGGGCACAGGAGGGCCAGGAATGGGGGCACAGGAGGGCCAGGAATGGGGGCACAGGAGAACCAGGCATGGGGACAGCAGGAACACCGGGAATGGGGGAGCAGGGTGACCAGGGATGGGGGTGCAGGAGGGCCAGGAATGGGGGCACAGGAGGACCAGGCATGGGGGAACAGGAGGAGCAAGCATTGGGGAGCAGCATAACCAGGGATGGCGGCAGCAGGAAGACCGGGGATGGGGGCAGCAGGAACACCGGGAATGGGGGAGCAGGGTGACCAGGGATGGGGGAGCAGGAGGGGGCCTGGCACACTGAGTGGCTCTGGTGGCCGGGCCAGCCCCTGCTCGCACCTGGGCCCTGCTGCCATTGCTGTTCCCCTCGAGACACCCCTTGGCTTTTGCAGAGGTGGCGCCGAGTCCTGCCCAGCAAGCGGTCTGGGCAGATGCTGGGTCTGAGCCCCGCGGGGAAGGGACTTGTTCCTGGCACAGGTGCCACTGGCAGAAGGGGCTTGTTCCTGGCAGCAGCGGCCCTGCTGCGGGGTCCCTCGGGTGCCCTCCTGGAGCCAGGGTGGTGACACAGCGGTGCCTCGGGACCGGGACGCGGCCTGGCACGGTGCGCACCCCCGCGCTCAGCCTCCCAGCAGGCAGGTGCCCCTCAGCGGGGCCGGGGTGGCAGAGCCTGGGGCGCCTGCAGCGGGCTGCACATCGCAGGTGCTGCGGGAGCGCAGCCGGGGATCCCTGCAGCGGGAGCGGGCTGCAGCGCCACGGCGGCCGGGGACCTGGGGACCCTGGGGACAAAGGCACCGCTCGCTGCTCCGGCGGGGACACAGAGCAGGGCAGGATGCAGAGCAGCCCCGGGGAGGGGGTGCCAGGACGGGGCAGGGGGTGGCTCCGTGTGGGACAGGGCAGGAGCGGGGCTGCCCGGCTCGGCCGCAGCAGAGGCGGCCCCAGAGCAGCGGCTTAGCGAGGGGCCCGCTCCTCGCTCTGCTCCACATCAATGGGGCGTCCAGCTGTGGCTGCGGATGAAAGCGAGTGAGCGCCAGAGGATTAAAGGCTCCCAGGGTCTCCTCTAACCCGCCTAAGACTCGCCAAGAGGGCAGCGTGCGGCTTTGGGAGGGCTTCTTCATATGGAAAATATTATGGGAGGGAGAGAAAGGGAAGGGGGAAGGGAAGGGAGTGGGGGGAGGCTTCTGTCGCCGGTGTGCAGGGGCTGTGCACACGAAGCAGTTGGGAGCCGGTGCTGAGCGCGACAGGGCCCGGGAGCTGCGAGCAAAGCATGGAGGGGAGGCAGCAGGAAAGCAGGGGATGAAGGAAGAGCTGGAGGAGGGGAAGGAGAGAAGCTGAGCGGGAGGGGAGGCTGGCAAAAGAGAGGAGCAGGGAGAAGAGTGGACAGGGAGGTGGTGAAAGCAGGAATGAGGGCCATGGTGAGCGCGGGAGGTGCTGAAAGGGGAGCCGGCTGTTCCGGGCTGCCAGGAAGCAGGGCGCCAGGTGGAAGCGCCCCGCGCGCCGCCCTCCCGCCCCTTCCCTGCCCGCCAGGCTGCTCCCAGGAATGCCTCTGATGGGGAACAAATTGCTAACAGAAGTGAGACACTTCGCACCGAACGTGAGCAAGTTTCCAGTGAAAGGTTTCCTGTCAGCGGGTCGGGGCTGGAGGCTGTGGAGCCTTTTGCTGGCTCCGGCAGAATAATCCTGCGAGTTCCCGGGAAGCTCTGGGTGTAGCGCAGGATAAAGGACCTGAGGCCGGGCTTTCCTGCCTTCCGTTTTGGCTGCGGCCCATAGGCCGCTTCCGTTCACCGATCCTTTCTGCTGTGCCCGTGTGTGGCTCGGTCTCGCCAGACCCTCCCCGCTCCCTCTGGCCACCCCCTGCTCGTGAGATCTCCCGAGAACCCTCAGCCTTCTCCCTGCTTCCCGCCTTGGTTTACCCTGCTGAGCTGCACGACCTTCCCGGAGCGCCTTTCCATGGCAGTGCGAGCACACACACGAGCACTGTGAACACGAGATCCTCCGTGCTGTGCAGCGTGGCCCCGAGCACCAAGGACACTAACGCGCCCCTTGGCACGCGGCGTGGCCGTGCTGGGGCTCCGCTGCCGTGTCCCGCGCGCGGGAGTCCACGGCCTTGAGGATGCCGGCCAAACAAGGCCGGTCTCTTTATCCTTGCACATGTGCACAGTGTTTAGCCAAGCTGGCAAGCATGCACAAGTAGGATGCTGGAAAATACTTGTGTGTATTTTTCTCTGTGTGTAGATATCGGGAACTTTTCCTCCTATCACACACACGTCCCGGGAGTCCGGGAACATACATGGTGTCTCCCGGGGACAAATGCACGCTGATACTGTCTCTCTTTTTTATCTAGGCTGCTGTGCTCTTGGGCACCACTGCAGCAGCTGAAATCCTGCTAGGTGGGCCAGGCAGGATGAAGGCAGAGCTGGGAGACGTGCAGGGAGCCCTCGGAATGGACACGCTCACAAGGTGAGTGGAGTTGGAGAGTCCCAGGCACAGATATGTGGTGCCCTGTGACTCCCAATGGGGTGAGTGGATTTTAACACGACAGAGGAGAGATTCTCAGGAAATTTGTGGGAATTTCTGAAGCAGAACAGCAGCAGCTAACCCAAAGGTACTCCTGGGTTTTGGAAGAGCAAATCAGCAACGAGCCTGTGTGCCCTACCCCGGCTGCAGACCCCCTGGCAGCCCAGAGCTGGGTGTTTTCCACCTATTTGTAAAGGGTGGCAAAGGAGCTTTACCCCTTCCCCTAGCCCAGCTGCACATAAATCCTTTGTCCCCTAGCGTGGAAATCTGCCTTCCTGTCCCTCCCTTCCCTGCCTTCCTGGGAAGTCAGTGTGGATATGGTGCTGCCGGCTTGCCTGTCTGAGCTGCTTAGTGAAGAATAATAAACAAACTCCTAAATGGAAGGATATTCTTTAAACCTGCCTTGTGCTGCCTGCCAGGGAATGCAGGAGCAGAGCCCACCTCCTGTCCCGCAGCCCCAGCCCTCCTGAAACCTGAGCCGCTCTGCTCGGGAGCTGCCCCGTGGCCTCTGCGTGCCCCTTCCCCCCTGACCCCGTCTGGGTCCCGCTGTCCTCTCGGTGACACGCGCCCGCAGCGCTGCTCCGGGCTCGCGGGGCGCCGCGGGTCCCGCTCGGAGCGGGCAGGATGCCCGGGCCGGGCGCCACGGCAGAGCGGGGCTCATGGCAGGCACGCGGGCGAAGCGTCACCCTGCCTCTGTCACCCTTCGTGTGGCTCCCCTTCCGGATCTGTGCACTCTCCCCTTGCTCCTGTGCGTCCCAGCTCTATGTGGATCCCCGCTGCTCCATTCCCATCCTCCGGTGGTTTCCTCTCCTCAGCCTCTCGGACCCAGCCGTGTCCCTTCCTGCCTCTCCGTTTGCTCATGTGTCTCCTAGGCGCACAGCCACCTTGTCCCCCTTCTCCTGCTTGCCCCTCTGCTTTCCCAGCACTCGCAGCTCCTGGCTTGCCCCCACGTGGCTCCTTTTCCCTGCTGGCACTCTTGGCTGGCAGGAGGAGGGTGGCAGCTGGAGGCCGAGCAGTCCCTGGGACCCCCTCAGCCCTGCCGCACATTTCATCCCACTTCTCATTTTGCTCTTCATTTTTAATTTGGTGATTTCAGCTTTTCTCCTCAGAGCCTGCAAAAGGGAACTCAGCTCCTTGCCTCATCTCTCTGTTTTTATCCTGAGAGAAAGGGAAAAACCCGGTTTGCTCTTTCCACAGCTCCAATTCCCCTTCCACCCCCACAGCCTTCCACCTCCCTTCCCAGCCCTGGAACCTTTTCCTGATAGTGTTGCTGTAACTGTTCAATTAAACAAGCAATTACAGAATCAATCAAACCGAAATGTGCTGCGCGCTGAGGGGGCCGCGCTGCGGCGGGGGGTGTCGCTGAGCCCGTCCCAGCCCGGAGGCAGCTCCACTCGCAGCTCCGCTCGCGCCGTCTCGGGTCGGAGCTGAGAGCCGCTCCAAGGTTCCTGCTTCCCTCCCCTCCAGCCTCCCGGCTCCGAGCTCATCCTGCCGGGGCTGGCAGGGGTACTTGGCTGCCAACCGCGTTAGGGCCCTGCCCGCGGTTTGAGTGGGCCGGGCAGGGGGTGCTCCTTGGAAAAGGGCATGAGGGCTGTTCCCGGGGGGTGGTTCATGCAGCAGTAGGAAGGAAGGAGAGCCGTGAGGACGAGCGGTGCAGCCAGTGCTGGGTCCCGCTCTGTGACTTCCCGGGGTAGCCCTGCTGGGTCCCTCAGTCACAGTGTGTGGGGGCTGCTGCTCCTGCTGCACAGCCGCCACTTGCCCTGTCAGTGTGTGTCACGGCTCTTTGCCACCCTCTGCTGTTTCCTCCCCAGGTGACACTCGCCCTGTCCTGCTCCCCACTGCGTGCATCTCAGCCTTACCCCCGTGATTTTCACTGCAGGAATTCCCTTTTGACACCTGCAGCCCTTGCTGTGCTGTCAGGAGCAAAAGACTAGCCTGTCCCTGAGGCAAAGGCTTGGATCCTTCCCAAGTGATCCCAAGCGAGGGAAGGTGAGTGGAGAACGTGTGGGGTCGGGGGGAACGTTGCTCCCGCCTGGGCAGAAGCAGGGCAGCTCTCCCAGGGTGCGAGCGAGGGCGTTTCAGTGTGCACTCGTGTGCCCCAGTGTGCAGGGCTGAGCACGGGCACCCACATCCCACTCCCAGTTGTGTAAGGGCAACTGTGTCTCCATATCATGTCTTGAAATGCTGAGGCAACGGAGAGAGAATTTGGGACTAGGGAGCTTGATGGAAAAGGTGAGGAAAGCTTAGCTGTCGTCTCAGGAGCAGCATGCGCAAGAGGAACATTTTCTGGAAACCCTTTTGCCCTCCAACAGTCTGCATTGCACACCCTTGTCTTGCCAGTGGGGCTTGGTCCTGCTCTTGGAGAAGGGCTTTCCTCCAGATTGACGGGAAGCAGCGTTGGAGCTCTTTAATGAGGAGTTTTTATCCCAGACTTGACCCTGATTTTGCACAGTCAGAAGAGCAGCATCCCAAAGGCTTATCATTCCTTTAAGAGCAGAAATCTGGCGAGTTTCCTAGGGCAGGCGCCCAGTTTGGCTTTAATCTTTAGTGAGTAATACTTGAAGCTTGGTCACCCCGCAGGCCCCGTGGAAACGCAGGGTGGTTGGACACGCTCCCTGCTCCGGTCACTGCGGCAGCCGCAGGACGTGTGCGGGGCTCAAACCAAGCTGCAAAGACGCCCCTCACCCCCGTCATTTGAGTCTGCTCAGGCCCTGATTTGGGAGTTCAGATGTGCATTAAGGTGTTGCACATAAGCACAAATGCACACGCGCTGCTTTCCCCCCGGGGCCTCGGTCCCCTGTCTGATGGTGACACTCGGGCTGCGGTTGCAGAGCTCCTCAATTTCCCCCGCCACCTGGAAGTGACAGAGGGAAGAGGGCTGGAAGGGGGCAGAATTTGGCAGGGGAGCAGCAGGGAGGAGGTTGATTTTCTGCCACTTGTCTCACTGGTGCCTTG